>NC_138186.1:144631226-145300024 GCF_964194105.1 Spermophilus citellus
CCTCTGTTGTTATCCCTGTTCTACATATGAGGAAACTGAGGCTCTGTGAAAATAAGAAACTTTCTTGGGGTCCACATAACTAACTAGTGCCAGAGCTAGAATTTGAACGCCCTTCATCTTGCTTTGGTGTCTGTCATCTTAGTAAATGAGTGGTATGTGTGTGGAAGGAAGTATTGCTGCCACATGCATTCCATGTGTGCTAGAGAGGTGGACTCCAGGAGGGCGCCTGTGATGCATTGAGGTTGTCAATTAATTCAACACATACTTACTGCACATCTGCTTTGTGTAAAGGATATGAAAACAAGACAGGGAAAATTCCTGTCCACAAGGAGCATATGTTACAGGGGGGAATTGACAATAAAGTAAACAAATAGAGAAGGTAATTTCAAATTACCAGTGCTATGAAGAAAATTATCTGCTGCAGGCAGTATGTCACACAGTGCATACAGATTTCATGATTTTGGACACTATCTTCCAAATATTTTTTTTTGTAATTAACTCCACATTTGATGAATTAAAGGAGCATCTTACATATAAAAAATGAATTTATTATGTAAACCTTCATAGCTATTTGTTTATATTGTTTTGAGGTTGTAAGATGGGAGCATGCTTTACTACTGAAGAATTAGAACCAGAAAGAAATACTGTTTTGAGAGAGAGAGAGAATGTGTGTGTGTGTATGTGTGTGTGTGTATGTGTGTGTATATGTGTGTTTTGAGAGAGAGAGAAAGAAAGTGTGTGTGTGTGTGTGTGTGTGTGTGTGAGTGTGTGTGTGTGTGTGTGTGTGTGTGTGTGTTTTGCTAGGGATTAAACCCAGGGCCATGTGCATGCTAGGTAGATGCCCTACTGCTGAGTGATAGCCCCTATTTTGAAAAAGTTTTTAAATCTCAAAATAAGAGCAGCCACCAACTACTAGGTATGCTGGAAGATACCATGCCAGGATATGTCTTGATAGAGTAATCCCTAGCCACTGTCCTTAGTACACTGTCAGCAGTTTTTTTTTTTGGAAAGTTAGGGCTACCACATGGTAGTCTATATATCGTCTTCCCCCACCTCTATTTTTATAAGGGTCCAGGTCAGGACCCTCAAATTATATACATTACTTGAAAGGAGTTCTAATGTCATCATGTTGTACAGCAGCTTTCATATTGAGGGCTTCCTATGTGACAGACTTAGATCATTGTTACTCTTTTATTTGTTATTTGTAAGAAAGAAAAAAGCCGAAACAGCTAAAGGGTGTGAAAGCCAAAGTCAGGATTAAAGTTGGGTCAGTCTGATGACATAGTTTATGTGATTTCACCTTTTTTTTAAAAAAAATTTTTAATATTTATTTTGTAGTCTTCGGCGAACACAACATCTTTGTTTGTATGTGGTGCTGAGAATCGAACCCAGTGCCCCGTGCATGCCAGGCAAGCGCGCTACGGCTTGAGCCACATCCCCAGCCCTGATTTCACCTTTTAATTAGATTGGTTTTTATGGTTCACTTCATGCTGAAGAATTTGCAAGAGCTTTCAAACTTGAGCTTCAGATAGGCTGTGTGTCTTCATGCAGTGCAAGAACAATGAACTCTCCAGGTTTTCCAGTTCCAAATTTAATTAGTTTTCAAAGATTTTATTTCAAGTGGTAGAGGGAAGAGTGCTTTAAGAGTATGTGTATGCAAAGTTAGTGGGTTCCTGACTTATCTTTTGACTAACTAAATAGAGGATAGCTAGCTATTTTCTACTTAAATAACTTAAATCCTGTTAAGCCCCAAGTTTTCATTTCTGTGAATATTTCAACAGAGTTGACACAGGTGCATTAAAATAACAAATAACGTTGGAAGTAATAATTTAGAGCTTATTTATCATCATATTAATATCTAATTATAATTATGAAGTTATAAAAAATATATATATATTGTATTTAATTTTTCATAGGAGGTTCACATAGGATGTGGAACCACATCGGTTAATAGGATTGGAATTAGTTTAGGAAAGTCAGAGATTAACTTGCAAAAATGATTTTTTAGATTTTTGTGCTTCTTACTGGATTTGGGGTTCCTATTGTACTGTACTCTAGCCTTTAATTTAGTATTCTTTATTTGTCATTTTATAAGGTCACTTAAGTTCTTGAATCTTTGCTTTAATTTAGAGAAAGTAAGTAAGTGGTAGATTCCCGTCTGTCTAGTTGTTTCACACCACCATTTTATATAGATTTATAAACTAAATGATAAAACTATTATTTAGTTTTGGGGATCTTTAAAAATCTTCCATTGTGAATTTTGAATTCATTTTATTCAGAAGTATAATTTTAATTCTCCACATGTGTTGAGCACTGGAGAAGTGGTTTAAATATAAAATTTAAAGTAAGGAGTGTTTTAAATATAAAATTTCTACTATATTCTGGAGATTTAATATAAAAAAGAATGTAAATCTCAATTTTATATATCGATTATATCCAAAATAGTATTTTGGATCTAATAGATTAAATAAAATATTACTAATATTAATTTCACTTTTTTAAAAATCCACTGAACTACATCCCTAGTGCCTTTTAATTTTCATTTTGAAACAGGGTCTTGCTAATTTCCCAAGCTGGCTTCAGACTTGTAATACTCCTGCCTCAGCCTCCTGAGTTGTTGGAATTATAGGCATGCACTACCATGCCTGGCTTTTTAAAAATGTTTTTAATGAGGCTCAAGAAATTTTTAAATTATATATTGTGCATTGTGGATTTCATTTCTGTTGGACATTGCCAGTACATGTAAAAAGCATGAAATGAATACTGTGCTTCAAGAATTTATCAATAATTAGACAAACCTGGCGCGCGCGCACACACACACACACACACACACACACACATATACATGCTATTAGTTTGTTCCCCACACTCCCTCTTCTTTCTACAGAAGACTGAAACCTAATTAGAGAGGTGTCGTTATAAAAACATTTAAACACTTGGACATACATTGCTTGGGCTTAAGGAAAACTGTTGTTGAATAATAAGGCAGATACATAAGGCTCCTTTGGAAACTTCCCTCGGGTACAGTTGTTAGGGAAGGTGTGATTTAGAGCATTCATTAAGATGATAGGTGAAAGAATCAGAAAAGTGAAAATGGTTTAACATGATACAGCAATGTAGGATACAACATCACTTTAGTTAATCATATTTCTTTTTTATGGGAAAGCATACATCATATTGATTTTGTATTTCTTAAAAGTTTCGGATGTTTAAGATGTTTGCTATAGTTTTACTCAGAATAAAATAATTTCAAACAGTTTTTAAAATGGTGTTTCTTAGTTTTTGTTTGTATTAATGAATTTTATTTTTTGGCCTTGATGAGGTTTTATATTATGGAATTGAATGAGATTAACTTATTCAATTGACTTTAAAATTTTTTTATATTTTAATTTATTTTAATTAGATATATATGACAGCAGAATGCATTTTGATTCATTGTACACAATTGCAGCACAACTTTACATTTCTGTGATTGTACAGCATGTAGCGTTGTACCATATGTGCAGTCATACATATTTAATTGACTTTTTAAGTGTTTTCTTAAATAAAAACTAAAATTGTTAAGCCTCATAAGAGCCAAGTCTATTATAAGCCCTGCAGTAAGTCTACTTATAGTAAGTATGAGTAATTTATCTGATTACTCTTTTATTATTCTGAAGGAGTTAAAAGATTTTTAAAAAACGAGATACCAGTATTAAGGACATATGTTAAATATGATAAAATATTTAAAAAATTGTTTTTTGTAATTTCTGTGTGACTTGAGATCCTTGTTTGCTCTTTTAGGCATCTCTTATTAGAGTAGATGTTTTTGTATTGGTTGACTGTTTCTGGTATCCAGAGGAAGAGGATGTGCTAAGGTCAAATAGCTTTATCACTTTGTGATTTTTCTCCTATCTTTGTTTAATGGCAACAAAGCCAAGGAGAAAGTGAACCAGTGATCTTTAAGTTGGTGTATTTAAGGTATTACTCACCTTAGTGTTCTTCTTTCTCGTACATGAAACTCTTAATGTATTTTAATGTTGACTTTACAGATCCTTCTGCTGAGGAATTGAGAAAGCTAATGATGTTACATGGAGGTCAATACCATGTATATTATTCCCGATCCAAAACAACACATATTATTGCCACAAATCTTCCTAATGCCAAAATTAAAGAATTAAAGGGAGAAAAAGTAATTTGACCAGAATGGATTGTGGAAAGGTAAGTTTAACTTTTGATTAAATTCAAATTAATAAGTTTTTGGAAATATGGAATACTTTTTATTTTACCATACATATTTGATTTAATTGCCTCATAATTGTCATAGTGGAAAATAATTTCTTAATACTACTGTAGTCTTAAACTCACATTAGTTCCGGTAGCCTAAGATTGGCATCCTATTAAAAGTAGTGTGTTAGCCATCACGGTGATAATCAACTTAATGAGAGGGAAAATATTTGAAAAATATTTTGTTCAAATATTTATGCATCGATTATGGGCTAAACTGTTTTGTGTATATGGGAAATATCAGTGAACGAAACAAAGATCTCTCCATTATCTCATGGAGCTTACCTTAGTCAATAAACTTAATATATGAGCAAAGTTCATCATTTTTTATTACATATTATGTATTTTTTTAAGAGAGAGTATTTTTTAATATTTATTTTTCAGTTTTTGGCGAACACAACATCTTTATTTTATTTTTATGTGGTTCTGAGGATCGAACCCAGCGCCCTGCGCATGCCAGGCGAGTGCGTTACCGCTTGAGCCACGTCCCCAGCCCCTGTTTTTTTTAACCTTTACTCTTGTATGTCAGGATAATGTGACCTGGAATGCTGGAAGTAGGGGCAGTGGAAGGAGAGCAGTTTGCAGTATTTTTGTTAGCTTTTACTATGGATTATGTGTGAGAGAGAAATCATTTGTGTTAGTTATTTAACATAATTCTTAGAACCTTGTAGAGGCACAATACACAAGAAGCTATTGTTATGTTTATTCTGTAAACTAAAATAAATTCTAAAAGTTAAAAAGTGCTTTTACTGCTTTCAGAAAACTAAATGTATCTTACAGACTAAGGGAATTTTAATCCTTGGGGGATTAAAATCAAAGGCCTTTCTTAAGAGCGCATCCCACTGATCTTGTTTTGTGCTGTGTTCTCATGACCCAGCTACTGTCTGTCCATTACATAGGATTAACATGGCTTTTAGTTTTTTGTCTCCTTATGAAGTTCTCAGTGTAAGAAGTTAGCATCACTCCAGAGTTGAGCTGTGTTGTCAGAGAGACTATCCTGTCATTGTGTTAGAGCCAGAATTTTGTTCTTGAGGTGTTAGTTTGGTTTGGACAGAATGGGGAAACCAGTGGGTGGTAGGGAAGTCAGGGAGAAAGGGTTCTTTCTGGGTGGGAACCAGATTTGCTTTGAAAACAATTTTTTTTTTCATTACAGCTATTTTCTTTACACCTATTCTTACTGAATGTGGCTAGGGAGATAATGCAGCTGAGATATTAAAAGTTTAAAAATAGGATTTTATTTTAGTCTGGAGTTCTGCTTAGTTATCTGTTTTTCAATAACTGAAAGTGACTTTGAACATTATGATTATATGGTGTGTTGACCTCATTTTGTATATGAGAAGGTAGGGCCAATAAGTTTGATTTGCCCAAGAACAGAACAGAATTGAGAGTCCAAGTCCACATTTTCTGACTCCTGTTTGGGTTACCTCTTTACCATTAATTTTGTTACAGATGAGTAGACCCATGTAGAAATGGATCATTTTGGGCACGTATCTTAATATATAAAATAAATTCTCCAAATGTCTTTATGTCATTATAGCATAGGATCATTTTTGTTAAATCATAGTACTGTTTTCTTTTACTTTTTAAAATATTCTTAATTCTAGATGGACACAATACCTTTATTTTATTTATATGTGGTGCTGAGGAGTGAAACCAGTGGCTCACATGTGTGAGGCAAGCAATCCACCACTGAGCTCCAACCCCAGCCCAGTACTGTTGCAATTCCTGTCTTGTCTCAGCAGGGTTTTAAATGAGATTTTGTTATACTTTTAAATTTTAAATACATATGTTATTTAATGGATGATAAATACTATTCTTTTTATAATTAGTTTTTCTGTGTTCATCTGAGTGGTTATAAAAGGAACTACACCTTAAATATGTAAGGCATTGCTTTCATTAGAATTCTCTTATGCCAGTGTATGTGCCATTAAACTTGAGTTAATACAGGTGTGATCGTAGGGCCCTAATATCCAAGAGGCAGGGGAGTCCTTTAATGAGAAGTCTCTGTATATTAGTTTAAGTATGAGATTATTTTACTAAAATTTATGCTTTGCAAGTCTTATACTCTTTTATGTAGTATAAATTATTTGTTTTCAAAATTTTGTCATCCTTTTCTTGAGACAACTTTACATTAAAATTTGAAATGTAGTAGAGAAGTTGCTGGCTTGCCAAATCTGAGGTGTTCATGGGAGCGCAGTTTAACACCATAGTCTTAAGTTACTACAGATTGGTTTTGTTTTTGTTAATATTGATTTTTGTCTTGGAGTGTGGGAACCTGTCTCCTATGGTTAGGTTCCCAAGTAGATTGTCTCTGAGTTGAGAGATGATGGTGATTTATTGTTCCAGCTAAGCCAGTTCACTTGAGGTCTGTTAATAGTACTGGTTCCCCATCAGAGTTTTTCTTTACAAACTCCCAAACTGACTTTAGCATATTTGTCGTATGCTTAACAATACTCTGAAGATCTCATACTTGAAATGGGTTAAAACTCTGATTTCTAATTAGAGTGATTATTCAACTCATTTAAATGAAAGTTGATCATATCTTCAGAGAATATTTGCAGGATTCTAGTTTCTCCTATAAATTTTTGCTTTTTAAAAAAATTAATCATGATGTCATTTTACATTTTCTCACGAACTAGAAAATTCTAAATTTATTTTTACTAATGTAAACAGTGCAAACATTTCGGGACATCTCTTAATGATTTGTGAGTAATATCTTCATAAAAATATATTCTCGGTTTTAGCTTAACTCCTAGTGTCTGTAGTGAAAACACACGTTTTCATCTTTACTTTTCTAAATACATGGTGTCTTGGTGAGTAGCTGAAACGTTCAGGAACTTGAGGGTGGGCCAAAAGGAGTTTCAGTTTTGAATGCATAAAAATGATTCATTTATTTATTTATTTATTTAGCCTAATGGAGAAAAAATAGGCAAAGAACATCTTCTTTTTTCTTGGCACATAATTAGATCCTTTCTTACCTTAAATTCACTTTTGAAGAAGAAGGTGGATACCTGATCGGTTGTGCAGGTGGATATATAGGTGTTAGATGCTGATTTTCTAATAGAGAAGGACTGGGGGGCATTGACTGGAACTATAAAACTTTTGATTTTCAGAATTATTCCTGAAACACTAAAAAGAAAACACAGTTATTTCAGACTATAATAGAAACCAACACAGTGAATTTCTTTCTTTTTTTTCCTTCTTCTTTTTGGTGCCTTTTTTGTTGTTCTGTGGTGCGATGGATTGGATGCAGGGCTTTGGGCATACTCTTTCACTGAGTTATATTCTGGCCCCTTATATCTTTTTTTTTTTTTTTTTTTTATTGGTTGTTCACAACATTACAAAGCTCTTGACATATCATATTTCATACATGGCCCCTTATATCTTAAGTTTTGAAAAATTTTCTAGACTCTTTATAACTACCAGTTTAAAGTTGTTCATTGACAGTTGATAGAAATAGAATATGACTCAGAAAACTGTTAGATACAGAATTTTTTTTCAGAGATAACTTTCCTTTGCTATAGGACAAAGCAAGAATTGAGATTCCCCCAAGCAGATGAATATTTCACTTGCAATGAACATGTGTCTGATCCATTAGATAGAATGTAAAACACTTTTATATATTTCTGAATATATTTGCAGTGAACAGGAAAAGCTATATACATAAAAAAAACAATGTTGTATTTTTTGGTAAAGTGAAAGATTTCTTTATATTATTGCCTTTGGGTTTTTATCTTTTATTTCTTTTTGGAAGGAAAATGGTAAAAAATGTAAATACATTTTCTTTGTTTTTAGGATAAGCAGGGAAATTAGTAAATGTTAGAAATTAATTCCCGAGAAAATATTTTAAATAAGATCTTTTCAAAATATACTTCCAGATAATGTTTCTAGAGTGCATGCATTGGGCTTTATTTCCTTCTGCTAAAGTAGCTCAGAGGATATCTTACTTGAGACTTGTGGTATTTACGTTTGTCTAATTTTATAATAATCTCCATGGGCTTGCATAAGCCTAAGAATTCTTCTGGGCCACATGGCTCTCATTAGGAGCTGGACAAGGTGTTATCCCTTTGAGTGTGGTCAGTGTTGACCATAGGGAGCACCTGTAGAAGTCTGCAGCACTCTCCATACTGTTAATAGCCTGAAGAAGTGAGTACACTATTTGGGTATTTTGTCTGGTTTCTGTCTTTTGATTTTACCTGAAATGTGTACTAATCCCTTTGTTATAACTATCCACGATGAAAAGTATTAAGTTAAGATGGGATTCTATTTTAAGTTATTAAGTACCTCCACTTTTTGGTAGAAGAGACAGGAGGTGAATTGAGATAGACAATACTGTAAGAAGACAAGAGACTTATAGTTTGGCAATTGAAACCAACTTTTAAGGAAGAAGAGTTGATTCAGTAAAGAATAAAAGTAAAGTAATAAATGGTCTAATTTTAGAATTTTGGTTCTAGTATTTGAATGTAACCTATAATTTTGGTTTGGCCTAATAAATCTATTTGAGTAAAATTGAAATGTCTTGTGATTTGTATATTCTTTACTGCCATAGTTTACATATTTGGATATATTTTAAAGTACTGAGGGTAGAATTATTAAATAATTGATGTAATTGACATAGTTAGAGGACGTAGGCTGTACCATTTTATGGCTCCATCTTTAGGAGGGGAAATTATATCAGTGTATTTTTCTGGATTCGAAGTTGTTGACTCAAGTTTTTAAAAATAATTTTCTATAAGATTATTCTTTCATTTCTTTCAGGGCCCCCCTTTTTTTTTGAGTTACATAGAGTGCCATTTAAGAAAATGAAAGTGTCAAAAATCTTGGATTTATGAGACAAAAAAGTATTTTAGCCTGTTATTTATATGTTCTTTTCCTAAATAATTAAGGGATGACTTCCCATCTTCTCTCTCTACCCCATCTGCTGTAATTCAATTCTCTCCCTTGTTTTTTTTTCCCCCTTTTCCCTCACATCCTCTTATATTTAATTTTGTGTAACAATGAGGGTCTCCTTCCATTTCCATGCGATTTCCCTTCTCTCTCCCTTTCCCTCCCACCACTTGTCTCTCTTTAATGTTAATCTTTTCCTCATGCTCTTCCTCCCTGCTCTGTTCTTAGTTGCTCTCCTTATATCAAAGAAGACATTTAGCATTTGTTTTTTAGGGATTGGCTAGATTCACTTAGCATAACCTGCTCTAATGCCATCCATTTCCCTGCAAATTCCATGATTTTGTCATTTCTTAGTGCTGCGTAATACTCCATTGTGTGTAAATGCCACATTTTTTTTTTTTTTATCCATTCATCTACTAAAGGGCATCAAGGTGGGTTCCACAGTCTAGCTATTGTGAATTGTGCTGCTGTGCACACTGATGTGGCAGTATCCCTATTAGTACGCTCTTTTAAGGTCTTCAGGGAATATTCCGAGAAGGGCTATAGCTGGGTCAAATGGTGGTTCCATTCCCAGCTTTCCCAGGAATCTCCATATTGCTTTCCAAATTGACCGCACCAATTTGCAGTCCCACCAGCAATGTACAAGTGTACCCTTTTCCCCACATCCTCGCCAGTTCTTATTGTTGTTTGACTTCATAATGGATGCCAATCTTACTGGAGTGAGGTGATATCTCAGGGTGGTTTTGATTTGCATTTCTCTGACTGCTAGACATGGTGAGCATTTATTCATGTACTTGTTGATTGATTGTATGTCCTCCTCTGAGAAGTGTCTGTTCAGGTCCTTGGCCCATTTGTTGATTGGGTTATTTGTTATCTTATGGTTTAATTTTTGGAGTTCTTTGTATACTCTGGATATTAGGGCTCTATCTGAAGTGTGAGGAGTAAAAATTTGTTCCCAGGATGTAGGCTCCCTATTTACCTCTCTTAGTGTTTCTCTTGCTGAGGGGAAAAAAAAAAAAAAGAAGAAAAAAACTTTTTAGTTTAAGTCAGTGGAGCCCGGCACCACAATATGTGGATCGGAGCCAACTTTTTCTTCTATGAGATGCAGAGTCTCTGATTTGATATCAAGCTCTTTGATCCATTTTGTGTTAACTTTTGTGCACGGCGAGAGAAAGGGATTCAGTTTCATTTTGTTGTATATGGATTTCCAGTTTTCCCAGCACCATTTGTTGAAGACGCTATCCTTCCTCCATTGCATGCTTTTAGCCCCTTTATCAAATATAAGAAAGTTGTAATTTTGTGGATTGGTCTCTGTGTCCTCTATTCTGTACCATTGTTTCACCCGCCTGTTTTGGTACCAGTACCATGCTGTTTTGGTTACTCTTGCTCTGTAGTACAGTTTGAAATCTGGTATCGCTATACCGCCAGATTCACACTTCCTGCTTAGAATTGCTTTTGCTAATATTTCTCAGACACCTGTAGTTTCTAAAACCACTAAGAGGATTTTTATCAAAATTAATTTTATTAATTTTTTTATTATATAGTTAATATTAAATGATTTAATCTATATTAAATGTTATTTAAATTGACTTTGTTAAATTGTATTAATTTAAATGAAATTTAATGAACTTTTAAATATAAATCAATCTAAAATTTAATCAAAATTAATTTAAAAAATCAATTAAGAAAATAAATTTAAATCAAACAATAGTATTAATAAAATAAATTTAAACAATATTAATTAATAAAATAAATTTAAATTAGATCAATTTATTAAATGATAATATAATTTATATTTAAAAATTTATTAAATTTTATTTGAATTAATTTTAATAAAAATATTCTGAATGGTTTTAGAAACTACAGGTGTTAGAGAAGTATGTGCTATGCAATCTGCTTTTGCTCTTCTCTGATTTCACCTACTTAAGCTAGGAACTTTTGATTATCTTTTACCTTAATTTACGAAAAGGTTGAAACTACTCCTTTTTTAAAGCCTTTCATCTTTCAAAAACTGATGTTAGCTTCTTTCTCTCCCCCAATTTTTTTGATCAAATGTTTTAAAAAATGTGTTGAGAGGCATTATTGTAGAGCCCCCAAAGTATGTAGATAAACAGTCCAGATATTTAATGAAATATTCTTACTAAGTAACTTTTCCATTGGCAATGGATCATGTGATTCCACTTTGGGGTTGACTCATAAAAATACTCTTACTTCTGGACATTTTTAACATCTGGAAAACTGAATTAATGTGAGGTGACTTTTCTATAGAAATGGAAATAAGTAAAATGGATAGGGGTCTTAGTATTTGGATTAAAAGTATCTTAGAATTTATCCACTAAGCTTCATGATAAGGCCCTCTGCACTGGAATTTTCTTTTAGTACTTGTACCAGGTTATTTGGGATAAACTAAATATTCTCAACATTTTGCAACATCATATTTGGTTTTCTTCTTCTCTAAATCTGAGATCTCCTTCAGGTGGTTTGGATTTTTCATCTTTCCTGTTATTTAAATGTATCATTTTTATCTTAATGCCATTAAATTTAACAAATATAATCATTTAAAAAAAAAGAGTTTGGAGCTAATGGTTCACTAATGCTGCTCTGTACAGTTGCTTACAAAAGTACATCAGAATTGAAGACTGGTGATGATTACCTGCTACACTGGAGCAAAATTTTATAAACAAAAAGTGCTACAGCAAACAAAACAAAATTTTTAGAAAGAGCTATAGCAAAAAAAAAAAAAAAAAAACTACAACAAGAAGCAAAAAAAAAAAACCTAGTATCTATATACATATATATATATCAGCTTTTTTTCTTTCTCTTTTTGTCTACAAATACAGAGTTCTTTTGCAAAAGGCCATGCTGTAAAACATCAAAAAGGGTTATGGCTTCTTTAAAGTGCTAAATATTTAGAAGATCCTAGAGTACAAGTCTGGCACTGTTGTCCGGGGACACTGGCAGTGGTGTGAAGGTGGGCTTGAAATCTGCGATGGGTTTAAAAAGAGGATGCCCAGGTTATATTATTTTATTTATTTATTTGTTTGTGTGTGTGTGTGTGTGTGTGTGTGTGTGTGTGTGTTATTCAGATTTGTGAGTTCTTTCTATGCCCTAGAGATTAGTGCTCTATCTGATGTGTGATGGGGCAAAAATTTTCTCCCAAGATGTAGGATCTCTATTCACCTCCCAGATTGTTTGTTTTGTGGAGAAGAAACTTTTTTAGTTTGAATCTATCTCATTTATTGATACTTGATTTTAATTCTTGTGCTCTAGGAGTCTTATTAAGGAATTTTGGGACTAATCCCATATGATTGGAATTAGGGCCTACTTTTTCTTCTGTTACATGCAAGCTCTCTGGTTTTATTCGTAGGTCCTTGATTCATTTGAGTGGAGTTTTGTGCATGGTGAGAGCTAGGGGTTTAATTGCACCTCACTCCAGTTAGAATGTCAGCGTTTGAAAATGGCAGCTATGATGAAGACAACAACGATAAGTGTTGGTGAGGATTTCAGGAAAAATGTACACTCCTACACTGTCGGTGGGACTGTAGATTGGTGGAGCCAATATGGAGAGCAGTTTGGAGATTCCTTGGAAATTTGGGAATAGAACCACCATTTGACCTAGCTATCCCTCTTTTTGATCTATACCCAAAGGACTTAAAAACTGCATACTACAGGGACACAGCCACATCAATGTTTATAGCAGCAAAATTCACATTAGCTAAATTGTGGAAACAACTTAGTAGATGAATGCATAAAAAAATGTGGCATTTATACACAATTAATATTACTCAGATACTTACCCTCTCGCTCAGTCCAGGAGACGCTAGTGCCCTTCACTACCTCTGTCAGAGCCTGGTTCCGACAGCTGGTGCCTCGGAGAGGACAGGCTGATCCTGCCTGCCTCCCATGTACCCTTTGTCACAGGGAGCGACATTAATGTGAGACCAAATAAAATCCAGTCATAGACATTAATAGAATATCTCAAAAAAGTATTTAATAAAAAGGCTAGCAAATACAGGGTCTTTAATGAAACTTTAATAAAATTTATGAGACAAGGAAACTGAAAGCACAATATTTTCTTAGGAACTTTTCTGTTTGGTGTTATTCTTTACAATATAGAAGCTTTTCCTAAGAATGCAGGGAGTATGAAATTTCTAAGGCTATCTTGCTGTTTTCTCCATTAAACCCCTTGTCTTAAAAAGAATCTTGAATCTATATTAATCTTTGTAATTTTCTGAGTACCCGTATAACATATTTTTCTCAAGAATGCAGTGAGGTCGCTGTTTCCAAGAGCTCTTCAATTCTGAAATATAAGAAGTGTGTTTCCAGGCATTGAAACCCAAAGGCTCACCTAGACACAATGGAGTGAGCCGAATATATAAAAATCTCTCATGACACATCTGAACTCTGCTTTTCCCAACCCTGTGAAGTCTACTGGAATAAGATTCCAAGTAATTTGGCAGGTCGAAGCAAAATATATACTTTGATATTCTTCTCAGGAGTAACAACTGATGGCATCTTAATTTTGGTAAAATAATGTAAATGTTAAGGTGAAATTTAGAAATAAGAAAGGAAAAGCTGATATGTGTGTAGCTACTAGGTGTTTTTCTTCCTTTTTTTATTTTTGTAAAGTAAAACAAAAGATAAACCAAAAGGTTCTAGCTTAAGTTAGGTAAAATCAAAGAGGAGAAAAAAGAAGATAATATAGCTAATACTTCCCTGCCACCTGTAATTTCCAAAACAACTAAGAGCATTATTATTAAAATTAAAATTAAATAATTCAACCTATATTATGTTAAATTTACTTTGTTAAATTGTATTAATTTAAATAAAATTTAATGAGTTTTTAAATATAAATCATACTATAATTTAATATAAGTTAATAAACAATATCAATTAATAAAATAAATTTAAATCAAACCATAGTATTAATAAAAGAAATTTAAATAATACTACTAATAAAATTGATTTAAATTAGGTTAATTTATATTAAATGATATAATTTATATTTAAAAATATATTAAATTTTGTTTAAATTAATTTTAACAAAAATGTTCTGAATGGTTTTAGAAACTACAGGTGTCAGAGAAGTATGTGCTATGCAATCTGCTTTTTCTCTTCTCTGATTTCACCTACTTAAGCTGGAAACTTTTGATTCATCTTTTACCTTAATTTATCAAAAGGTTATAACTACTCCTATTTTAAAGCTTTTCATCTTTCAAAAACTGTTGTTAGCTTATTTCTCTCCCCAACTTGTTTTGATCAAATGTTTTATAAAATGTGTTTATGAGAATTATTGTAGAGCCCCCAATAGTATGTAGATAAGCAGTCCAGATATTTAATGATACATTCTTACTAATTAACTTTTCCATTGGCAATGGATCCTGTGGTCCCACTTCGGGGTTGACTCATAAAAATACTCTTCCTTCTGGACATATTTATCATGTGGAAAACTGAATTAATGTGAAGTGACTTTCGTATAGAAATGGAAATAAGCAAAATGGATAGGGGTCATAGAATTTGGATTCAAAGCATCTTAGAATTTACCCACTAAGCTTCATGTTTAGGTCCTCCCCATTGGAATTTTCGCGTGGTAGTTGTACAATGTTATCTTGGATAAACTAAATATTCTCAACTTTTTGCAACATTATGTTTGGTTTTCATGTACTCTAAATCTGAGACATCCTTCTTATGGGTTGGATTTTTCTTGTTTCCTGTAATTACATGTATCGTTTTTACCTTAATGCCATTAAATTTAAGAAATATTATTATTGTTTTAAAAAAAAGAGGTTGGAACTAGTGGTTCAAGAAGGCTGCTCTGTACAGTTGCTCCCAAAAGTACATCAGAATTGATAACTGGTGATGATTATCTGCTGCATTGGAACAAAATTCTAGAAACAAAAAGTGCTACAAAAAACAAAACAAATTTTTTAAAGAGTACTATAGCAAAAAATCACAACAACAACAACTGAAAAAATAAAATAAAATACCTAGCAGCTATACACTTACATATACCAGCTTTTTTGCTTTCTCTTTTTGTCTACAAACACATGAGTACTTTTTCAAAAGGCCATGCTGTAAAACGTAAAAAAGGGTTATGGCTTCTTTCAAATGCTAAATATTTAGAAGATCCTGGAGTACAACTCTGGCACTATTGTCCAGGGACACTGGCAGTGGTGTAAAGGTGGGCATGAAATCTGCAGTGGGTTTAACAAGAGGATGCCCAGGTCCACCAAGTCCAACTCCAGCTAGGTTACTAAGAGGCACAGCTGCAGAACGTGGAACCAAAACAACTCATCCACTTACTGACACCACCGTGATCTTTATTCAACAGCTGCTCCATTTCGTCCTGTGGAATGTCCAGGATGCTCCCCGTCAACTGCAATACTTCACGACGTTTGTCCTTTGGTGTCTGGAAATGACCAATAAAAAGGTTTCGCATGAGGACTTTGTCCACTTTTCCTTCTGCGCTGTTGACCAAAGTCGACAATTTCTGTTGTGCATGGTCCAACATTTCTTTTCGGAGCTCGTTTTGTTTTTTCAGTTCTTCCATCTGTTCTTCCTTGAGATCTAAGTCTTCTCTCAGTCTGGAAGCAGAATCCAACAGAGCATTTGCTTCATCCAAACGTTCCTGCAGTGATGATACTTCTCCTTCCAGCTTTTCGGCCTTGTTCTTCCATTCAGCTATTGACTGTTTTTCTTTGTCTTCTGCAGCCAAAATTTCCTGGGTGTAAGACTCTTCTGATTCCAAGAGATGGCTGCGTAGCCTTTCTAGCTCCCGGTTTAGGCGTAATTCTTGGTCCCGTAAGTGTTGAACCTCTTTTTCTCTTAGGATTTTTACTTTGGTCTCTTGAAAAATATCAGAATTCAATGTTTGAGCATCTCCTTTCTCTCCAGGCAACTGGGCTTTTAGTTCTTCAATAGTCTTCTGCAAGTTCTTAATTTCCTCCTCTTTTTCTAAAATTAACTGGCTATGCGCAGCATTCATCTGCTCATATTTGTACTTAAATTCATCCATTTCCTCCTTCTGCTCCTGTAAAGACTGAAGTAGTTGCATTTTACGCTGGTTCTGGTTTTCAATGATATTCAGATGGTCTTGAATTTCATCTTCCAGATGATTTTTGACTATATTCAGTTGAGATACCTCCAATTCTAGTTCTGTGACAGCATCAAGAGCTGTCGGCTCAGCCACTGGTACAGCTTGATTGTGCTGTTCCCCAAGTATTTCCAATTCTACTCGCAGATAGTTGTTTTCTGCTCTCATGTAGGTAAGACTTCTGTCCTTTCTTTCCATGGATTGCCTTAAAGTTTCATTTTCTCCTAAAGCCTGAGAACACTTATCTAAATCCTTTTGTAGTTGTGAACTTTTTTCTTCGAGTTTTTCAATAAAAACTTCTTTCTCATTTATGACTTGTATCAATCGCTCCTGTTCGTCTACATAAGATGCCAAAATTTCATCAGTTTCTTTTTCATCAGCAGTCATTTGCTCAATATTCTTTTTGAGTCCTGCTATTTCAAAGTCCTTCTCTTGGCTGAGTTGAACTGCACATTCGTGTTTCAGCTTTAAGGCAGAGGTATCCAAATTATGTGCATTGGAGAGTTCCTGAATAGTCTGCCTGTGATTATTTGCTTCTTCCAACAGTCTTTTTTCTGCCTGGTGCAGTTTGGCTTCAATCTCTTCTTTGTCTCTTTTGAGAGTCTCCGTGATAGTGTCTTTTTCTTGAGAGATTTGATTGTAAGCAGCAATAGATTCTTCCAACTTACGCCTTACATCGTCACGTGCTAAAATCAACATTTCATTTTCCGTTTTGAGTTCAACAGCAACTTTCTTTAAATTTTCATTGAGCTGTTCCTCTTCAGAAAGATTTTGCCTTAAGTTGCTAACTTCAGCTTCTCGTTCTTTAAGCATGTCATCCTTACAATGACTGTTAGAGTCTTCATTCAGAGAAGTTCGATACTTGCTCTTAAATCCAGACAGCTCATCTTCAAGTTGTCTAATGTGATCCTTAAGCCCAAGGTTTTCCTGCTGGATGTTTAAACTATTTTTTTGTGACTGATTTAGCTGATCTACTAAATCTTCTACTTTACCTTCAAGCTTCTGCTTAGTTAAATGCAAATCACTGAGGCTCTGTGCGTCCTCAGTTAACTTCTCCTTCTGCACATGCAACTCTTGGGATATGTTCATTTGATCATCCTCAAGTTGATGAACTCTCTTTTTTTCATCATCTAGATCTTGTTCCAACTTCTTGATGACAAGGTCTCCTTCATTTTGTTGTTTTGATAGCTCCTCTTGTATCAAAATCATGTGCTTTGTAGCTTCCTGATTCTGATGATCCAGTTCTTCTAACTCAGCTATCAGCATTTTCTTTTCATTGATAGTCTGATTCAGTTCTTCCTCCTTTGCCTTCAAGTGAAGTTTTAAGTCTAGTAATTGTACATTCAAATTCATGTCTGTTGAAGCTCTGTTTTTCATGACTTGGTAGTCACAGCTCAATTTTGACAGTGACATCTGAAGTTCCTCTTTTTCTTGACTCAGTGATGCCTTCTCTTTTTCTAAAGCTTCAGCATGCATTTTAAGTTTCAGATGGTCTTCAGCAAGACGGTTATCCTGGTTTAAACCATTTAGTCTCACGATTTCCTTCTCCGCATCAGCCAGGGCTTGTTGAAGCCTGAACACTTCTTCCACTGCTGAGCTCTGAGGAAGGATTTTTCCCTTTTCTGCCACAGTAGAACTCTGCTCCCAAACTGAAATTTCATGCTGATGATCATGTATGTCTGGGCTTTGGTTTGGTTGAAGAGTCTTGATAGTATTTTGTACTTTGCAGATTTCACTTGAGTCAGAATGGTGTGTTCCCTGAGCCTCAGCAATCTGCCTCGAGTGGCCAACTTCAGATTCATGTTTTGCAGCTTCAGTTGATAATCTGTTTGTTTCTTGTCGTGATGAGATTATGTCACTAGAGTCCATGTCGTCATCACGAAAGGCTGAAAAATGACTACTGATCAGGGAACCGAACGGAGCCGGTGCAGTTGTTGTTGGCACACCACAAGCTCCCGAGTGTACTGATTGAGCGGCTGCCTGTAGTTGGAAGATCTGATCTTGCAGTACAATCTGTCCTGCTTTAAGATGGCTGATCTCTACCTCTTTCTGTTGCAGTTGATTTTGGTAACTTACAGACTGATGGTTTATTTGTAGCTCTGATGCTTCATGCTTTTCTTCCAGGTCAGTACAATACTCTTTCAGTCTTTCATTCTCACATCTTAGTGTGGAATCAGTAGTTTCCATTTCCTTTCTCCAACAATGATGTAAAGCTGCTTCTGGGTCTCCTAAGTCACCCAGAAGCATTTCCCTGGCGAAGCTGGAGCTATGGCCGGTGAGGAAAGCCAAGCTGCTCCCCACCTGACCCAAGAAGTGGCCCAAGCCTGAGCCCAGGCCTCCAAACCAGGACCACATCGTGGCCACTTCAGTGATCCATCGGACCAGCTCTGAAAAGCGCGTCCATCACCATCCACTTCTGTGCCCCGAACGTCCTCGGGCGTTGCCGGGGTCAATTATGACCCAAGCGCTCAGAATTCCTCAGAGCGCGGGGTTCCTGGGGCTCCACCAACACTAATCATCCCTTCCTGCCTGTAAACTCAGAAGCCTGTCCTGCGCTTTGACCAGGGGCTGGCATCCAGTAGCACACACTCACCCCCTGCAGGGCCTCTGCTTCTTCCCTGCACTTGCCTGTCAGCTATTGGCTCACAGGATTGGGCAGGGTTGGCTGGGAGGAGCTAGAGATCCAGGAAAGTGTTCTAGTTTGAGTCCCAAGGCAGTGTGCTGTGGAGCCAGGAAGAATCAATGTTGTAGATGAAATCCAAAGGTAGTTCACTGGACAGTTCCCTCTTGTCTGGGAGAGGTGGGCTTTTTGTCCCATTCAGTTGCACTCGGTTGACGAGGTGAGGTCTCTCTCCATTACAGAATGGAATCTATTTAACTAAAAAGTCCCCGATTCAAAAGTAAATCTCACCCCATAACACCAGCACAGACACACCCAGAATAAAAGTTGGCCAAGTGTCTGGGCATCGTAGCCCGGACGAGTTAACATGTAAAATTAACCATCACAAAGTCTTAATCATTCTCAGAATTCAAATTATAATATGGATTAAATGTCACTAAAGAACCATCTTTACCCTTTCCAAAAATAAATTTTTGCTGTTAATCTATAAATTTTCGAGTTCATTTTAATATTATTTGGTCCTTGTTAATTCTGATTTGAGTTTATTGAAGTGCTCAAAAATTCCACTTAAATTTCACTTAAGAAAATTTGTTTTAGAGCCAACAGGTTGATGTTCACTTAACCTATTGTTGTTTATCAATGCCAAATATCATCCAGGTTTAAACAGTACAGAGTGAAATAAAAAGTTGAGAAATTTTCTACGATGGAGTAACAATCCTAAATTTAATTCCCATACCTCTAAGGATCAGAAGGAGTTAAGATAAGGCCCTGGTTTCCAAGGTGTTTAAATTCCAACAAGTTAATGAGGAGGCAGTTTTGTAGAGTTGGGGAGAAAGCAAAGAGATGAAGCACGTGGGCTGTAACAGACATACCAGTTGGGACCAAAGCAATTTTGGAGCTAAACTGACAGAATGCATTTAGAAAACCTCTCTCACAAGCATGAGTTGAACAGTAAATGAGAACATAGTGTGTAGTTCTCACCTGATGGCTGGTGCAGAGAAAGTGGCCAACAAATAGAGCCTGCTGCCACTTTGTTCATATTTGCTTTTTGTTTTGTTTAGGATCATTTTCCTCATTACCCTTTAGAAGGGGTTTGGGTTTGCTCCCATTACTCTCTTCCCAGAGCCCATATTCAGGAGACTCTTTTCCTTGAGCTGTTCTTTCTATATGTCTGTTCAGGGAACAAAACCTCAAGGTGGCAGAAATAAAATTCAAAAAAAGGCAGAATTTTTGGAAAATTAATGGTTAAATAGATTCTAAGGATTATATTAATCACCTCATAATGTCTCTTGCCTTCAAGATAGAGCAAGTAGACATAATTACTCAGATTGGTATCAGAAACTAGTGACTGCATTTGTGTGCTGTGCCAGAAAAGGAAATCTTCTTGGTCCTTCTTATTCATCTCCAAATCTGAGAGAGAAATCAGGCCTGTGTTAGTCAATCTCTCCTCATAAAAGACTAATATAAAAATTTAAGCCCCTTTTAGCATCTGCTGAAGTGCGAATCCACGCTGTACCCCAGCTGTGTCTACTGTTGAAGAAGGCATCAACAATACCAAGTGTCCTTTTCTCCCTTTAGACCATTCCTCCTGTGTGTGTGTGTGTGTGTGTGTGTGTGTGTGTGTGTGTTAGAAGACTTTTTCATCACTTTGACAACATACCTGAGAAAATTAAATGAGTAAATATTTATTTTGGTTCAATTTCAGGCTCCATTGCTGTGGCCTGAAGTGAGGCAGATTACCATGGCAGAGAGCCTGGCTTCAAAACAGAGCTGCTCAACTCATGGAGATCAGGGGATCAACTCATGGAGATCACGGAGATCAGGTGAGGGGAAGAGAGGACTGAGGAATATGATGTACCCTTCCAGGGAATCAACTCCAATGACCTACCCTCCAACTAGGCCCTACCGCCCACAGTTTTTACCAACTCCCAATAGTCCTGTCCAATCGTGAACCCATCAGTGGATTGATCCACAGATGAGGTTAGAGCCCAGGATTCAATTCACCTTTCTGTAGAGTCCGTTCTGAATGCTGTTACATTGGGGTCCAAGCTTTCAACACATGACCTTTGGGCAACATTCCAGATCCAAATTATAGCAGGGTGCCTCCTTCTCTTTAGGTGTTCTGTGTTTGTTTATTGTTTTAAATCACAAATAATGATCCTTTTTCAGTGTAAGACCTATCACATTTGGCTTGAATCTGGTTCCAGTGGTTGTTGCTCCTACTGCTGAAAGGCATTTCTGATCACTCAGATTCAGTCTTCTAGCATGGTTCACTCTGACCACAGCTGTTTGTCATTTTATATTTCAATCTGAGAGAGATACCTACCTACTGCATTCAAAACTGACCATCCAAATAAAAGCATTTCTCTTCTTGTAAATATGTTTGGAATATTCCTGGAAACTAGGGGGGATATGGAGGGCAAACCCTGGCTCATTCGCGAACACATGTGACAAAAAGCATCCAATAATCATAAGTATATCCTTATACATGTATTCAGTGCCCCCAAAGTACAAGGTATTGTGGTAGATATTGTGAACAACATAAAGCTGTGTTATATACATTTCCTGCTATGAAGTGCAATTGAATACAGTCAATCAATGGGGAAGATGTTACATAGAGTGATCCTTGAATTATAATGCAAGGTCAGCCATTGATGACTGTGGTGGTGAGGATCGCATATGGGGGAAAAGACTAAGTAAGAAAGAATAAGCCAGAAGTAGAGAGCCCTTAATAATGTGGCTTTGTTAAAACACAGTTGAAGATTAAAATAATGAAAGCTTTTTGAGTCTATAAACATAGGGTGATAAATTCTATGCAAGATATTAAGTTTGTACTTTTTTTTAATACCTCATAATTCATTCAAACATTTTCTTATAGATTTCAGTAGAATTTTTAAATCTCTTTAATATGGGCCTTGTCTCTTCTTGTTTCTTTTTTTAAATTTCTATTGGTTGCTCAAAACATTACAATGATCTTGACATATCATATTTCATACATTTGATTCAAGTGGGGTATGAATTCTTATTTTTACCACGTGTACAGTTTGCAGGATCACATTGGTTATACATCCGAGTTTATACATACTGCCATACTAGTGTCTGTTATATTCTGCTGCCTTTCCTATTCCCTCCCTATCCCCCCTTCTGTCTCCTCCCCTCCCCTCCCATAATCTCTCTCTACCCCATCTACTGTAATTCATTTCTCTCCTTTTTTCCCCTTTCCCCTCACATCCTCTTATATGTAATCTTGTATAACAATGAGGGTATCCTTCCATTTCCATGAAATTCCCCTTCTCTCTCCCATTCCCTCCCACCTCTTGTCCCTTCTAAATGGTAATCTTCTTTTCATGCTCTTCCAGCCTGCTCTGTTTTGAGTCCCCCCTCCTTATATGAAAGAAGACATTCAGCATTTCTTTTCTAGGGATTGGCTAACTTCACTTAGCATAATCTGCTCTCATGCCATCCATTTCCCTGCAAATGCCATGATTTTGTCATTTTTTAGTGCTGAGTAATATTCCATTGTGTACAAATGCCACATTTTTTTATCCATTCATCTATTGACTGGCATCTAGGTTGGTTCCACGTTCTAGCTATTGTGAATTGTGCTGCTGTGAACATTGATGTAGCTGTATCCCTATAGTGTGCTCTTTTTAGGTCTCTGGGAATAGACCGAGAAGGGGAATAGCTGGTGGTTCCATTCCCAGCTTTCCAAGGAATCTCCATAATGCTTTCCAAATTGGCTGCACCGATTTGCAGTCCCACCGGCAGTGTACAAGTGTACCTTTTCCCCCACATCCTTGCCAGCACGTGTTGTTGTTTGACTTCCTAATGGCTGCCATTCTTACTGGACTGATATGGTATCTTAGAGTGGTTTTAATTTGCATTTCTCTGATTGCTAGAGATGGTGAGCATTTTTTCCGTGTATTTTTTGATTAATTATATATCCTTCTCTGAGAAGTGTCTGTTCAGGTCCTTGGCCCATTTGTTGATTGGGTTATTTGTTTTCTTAATGTTCAATTTTTGAGTTCTTTGTATACTCTGGATATTAGGGCTCGGCACATTTGTATTTTTAAGAATTGGCATAATCAATGAAATGTTCCGCACACATTTGTAGGAAGATGAACATAACACTCCAGTGACAATACAATAGTAGAAGGATTGATTTGGACTGAGAAGTTGTTCAGTGAATGATATATTACCCATAAATTTGAATTCTCATTATCATAAAGAAGCAAGGTGAAAATAAGAATTTAAGAGAGTGTTGGGGATATGGCTCAAGTAGCAGCTCGTTCACCTAGCATGCGTGAGGCGTGGGGTTTGATCCTCAGCACTACATAAAAAAATAAATAAAATAAAGATGTTGTGTCCACTAAAGGCTAAATAATAAATATTTTTTAAAACGAATTTAAGATAGTCCATAAATGTTATATACGAACTGTGAAAGTAGATGCTTTCGCATCTAGTGACTTTTATACGTAGGACAAAGAATTAAATGTAGTTCTGCTGTGTACAAAATGATCACAATAAATCACCAATGTCATTTTTTGAAATGGGAAAATGTTTTTTTATTGGTTATTCAAAACATTACCAAGCTCTTGACATATCATCTTTCATACATTTGATTCAAGTGGGTTATAAACTCCCATTTTTACCCCAAATACAGATTGCAGAATCACATCGGTTACACATCCACGTTTCTACATAATGCCATATTAGTGACTGTTGTATTCTGGTACCTTTCCTATCGCCTACTATCTCCTCTCCCTCCCCTCCCATCTTCTCTCTCTACCCCATCTGCTGTAATTCAATTCTCTCCCTTGTTTTTTTTTTTCCCCCTTTTCCCTCACATCCTCTTATATTTAATTTTGTGTAACAATGAGGGTCTCCTTCCATTTCCATGCGATTTCCCTTCTCTCTCCCTTTCCCTCCCACCACTTGTCTCTCTTTAATGTTAATCTTTTCCTCATGCTCTTCCTCCCTGCTCTGTTCTTAGTTGCTCTCCTTATATCAAAGAAGACATTTAGCATTTGTTTTTTAGGGATTGGCTAGATTCACTTAGCATAACCTGCTCTAATGCCATCCATTTCCCTGCAAATTCCATGATTTTGTCATTTCTTAGTGCTGCGTAATACTCCATTGTGTGTAAATGCCACATTTTTTTTTTTTTATCCATTCATCTACTAAAGGGCATCTAGGTGGGTTCCACAGTCTAGCTATTGTGAATTGTGCTGCTGTGCACACTGATGTGGCAGTATCCCTATTAGTACGCTCTTTTAAGGTCTTCAGGGAATATTCCGAGAAGGGCTATAGCTGGGTCAAATGGTGGTTCCATTCCCAGCTTTCCCAGGAATCTCCATATTGCTTTCCAAATTGACCGCACCAATTTGCAGTCCCACCAGCAATGTACAAGTGTACCCTTTTCCCCACATCCTCGCCAGTTCTTATTGTTGTTTGACTTCATAATGGATGCCAATCTTACTGGAGTGAGGTGATATCTCAGGGTGGTTTTGATTTGCATTTCTCTGACTGCTAGAGATGGTGAGCATTTATTCATGTACTTGTTGATTGATTGTATGTCCTCCTCTGAGAAGTGTCTGTTCAGGTCCTTGGTCCATTTGTTGATTGGGTTATTTGTTATCTTATGGTTTAATTTTTGGAGTTCTTTGTATACTCTGGATATTAGGGCTCTATCTGAAGTGTGAGGAGTAAAAATTTGTTCCCAGGATGTAGGCTCCCTATTTACCTCTCTTATTGTTTCTCTTGCTGAGGGGAAAAAAAAAAAAAAAGAAGAAAAAAACTTTTTAGTTTAAGTCAGTCCCATTTGTTGATTCTTGTTATTAACTCTTGTGCTATGGATGTCCTATTAAGGAATTTGGAGCCCGGCACCACAATATGTGGATCGGAGCCAACTTTTTCTTCTATGAGATGCAGAGTCTCTGATTTGATATCAAGCTCTTTGATCCATTTTGTGTTAACTTTTGTGCACGGCGAGAGAAAGGGATTCAGTTTCATTTTGTTGTATATGGATTTCCAGTTTTCCCAGCACCATTTGTTGAAGACGCTATCCTTCCTCCATTGCATGCTTTTAGCCCCTTTATCAAATATAAGAAAGTTGTAATTTTGTGGATTGGTCTCTGTGTCCTCTATTCTGTACCATTGGTTCACCCGCCTGTTTTGGTACCAGTACCATGCTGTTTTGGTTACTCTTGCTCTGTAGTACAGTTTGAAATCTGGTATCGCTATACCGCCAGATTCACACTTCCTGCTTAGAATTGCTTTTGCTAATATTTCTCAGACACCTGTAGTTTCTAAAACCACTAAGAGGATTTTTATCAAAATTAATTTTATTAATCTTTTTATTATATTATATAGTTAATATTAAATGATTTAATCTATATTAAATGTTATTTAAATTGACTTTGTTAAATTGTATTAATTTAAATGAAATTTAATGAACTTTTAAATATAAATCAATCTAAAATTTAATCAAAATTAATTTAAAAAATCAATTAAGAAAATAAATTTAAATCAAACAATAGTATTAATAAAATAAATTTAAACAATATTAATTAATAAAATAAATTTAAATTAGATCAATTTATTAAATGATAATATAATTTATATTTAAAAATTTATTAAATTTTATTTGAATTAATTTTAATAAAAATATTCTGAATGGTTTTAGAAACTACAGGTGTTAGAGAAGTATGTGCTATGCAATCTGCTTTTGCTCTTCTCTGATTTCACCTACTTAAGCTAGGAACTTTTGATTATCTTTTACCTTAATTTACGAAAAGGTTGAAACTACTCCTTTTTTAAAGCCTTTCATCTTTCAAAAACTGATGTTAGCTTCTTTCTCTCCCCCAATTTTTTTGATCAAATGTTTTAAAAAATGTGTTGAGAGGCATTATTGTAGAGCCCCCAAAGTATGTAGATAAACAGTCCAGATATTTAATGAAATATTCTTACTAAGTAACTTTTCCATTGGCAATGGATCATGTGATTCCACTTTGGGGTTGACTCATAAAAATACTCTTACTTCTGGACATATTTAACATCTGGAAAACTGAATTAATGTGAGGTGACTTTTCTATAGAAATGGAAATAAGTAAAATGGATAGGGGTCATAGTATTTGGATTAAAAGTATCTTAGAATTTATCCACTAAGCTTCATGATAAGGCCCTCTGCACTGGAATTTTCTTTTAGTACTTGTACCAGGTTATTTGGGATAAACTAAATATTCTCAACATTTTGCAACATCATATTTGGTTTTCTTCTTCTCTAAATCTGAGATCTCCCTCAGGTGGTTTGGATTTTTCATCTTTCCTGTTATTTAAATGTATCATTTTTATCTTAATGCCATTAAATTTAACAAATATAATCATTTAAAAAAAAAGAGTTTGGAGCTAATGGTTCACTAATGCTGCTCTGTACAGTTGCTTACAAAAGTACATCAGAATTGAAGACTGGTGATGATTACCTGCTACACTGGAGCAAAATTTTATAAACAAAAAGTGCTACAGCAAACAAAACAAAATTTTTAGAAAGAGCTATAGCAAAAAAAAAAAAAAAAAAAAAAAACTACAAGAAGCAAAAAAAAAAAAACCTAGTATCTATATACATATATATATATCAGCTTTTTTTCTTTCTCTTTTTGTCTACAAATACAGAGTTCTTTTGCAAAAGGCCATGCTGTAAAACATCAAAAAGGGTTATGGCTTCTTTAAAGTGCTAAATATTTAGAAGATTCTAGAGTACAAGTCTGGCACTGTTGTCCGGGGACACTGGCAGTGGTGTGAAGGTGGGCTTGAAATCTGCGATGGGTTTAAAAAGAGGATGCCCAGGTTATATTATTTTATTTATTTATTTGTTTGTTTGTGTGTGTGTGTGTGTGTGTGTGTGTGTGTTATTCAGATTTGTGAGTTCTTTCTATGCCCTAGAGATTAGTGCTCTATCTGATGTGTGATGGGGCAAAAATTTTCTCCCAAGATGTAGGATCTCTATTCACCTCCCAGATTGTTTGTTTTGTGGAGAAGAAACTTTTTTAGTTTGAATCTATCTCATTTATTGATACTTGATTTTAATTCTTGTGCTCTAGGAGTCTTATTAAGGAATTTTGGGACTAATCCCATATGATTGGAATTAGGGCCTACTTTTTCTTCTGTTACATGCAAGCTCTCTGGTTTTATTCGTAGGTCCTTGATTCATTTGAGTGGAGTTTTGTGCATGGTGAGAGCTAGGGGTTTAATTGCACCTCACTCCAGTTAGAATGTCAGCGATTTTTGAAAATGGCAGCTATGATGAAGACAACAACGATAAGTGTTGGTGAGGATTTCAGGAAAAATGTACACTCCTACACTGTCGGTGGGACTGTAGATTGGTGGAGCCAATATGGAGAGCAGTTTGGAGATTCCTTGGAAATTTGGGAATAGAACCACCATTTGACCTAGCTATCCCTCTTTTTGATCTATACCCAAAGGACTTAAAAACTGCATACTACAGGGACACAGCCACATCAATGTTTATAGCAGCAAAATTCACATTAGCTAAATTGTGGAAACAACTTAGTAGATGAATGCATAAAAAAATGTGGCATTTATACACAATTAATATTACTCAGATACTTACCCTCTCGCTCAGTCCAGGAGACGCTAGTGCCCTTCACTACCTCTGTCAGAGCCTGGTTCCGACAGCTGGTGCCTCGGAGAGGACAGGCTGATCCTGCCTGCCTCCCATGTACCCTTTGTCACAGGGAGCGACATTAATGTGAGACCAAATAAAATCCAGTCATAGACATTAATAGAATATCTCAAAAAAGTATTTAATAAAAAGGCTAGCAAATACAGGGTCTTTAATGAAACTTTAATAAAATTTATGAGACAAGGAAACTGAAAGCACAATATTTTCTTAGGAACTTTTCTGTTTGGTGTTATTCTTTACAATATAGAAGCTTTTCCTAAGAATGCAGGGAGTATGAAATTTCTAAGGCTATCTTGCTGTTTTCTCCATTAAACCCCTTGTCTTAAAAAGAATCTTGAATCTATATTAATCTTTGTAATTTTCTGAGTACCCGTATAACATATTTTTCTCAAGAATGCAGTGAGGTCGCTGTTTCCAAGAGCTCTTCAATTCTGAAATATAAGAAGTGTGTTTCCAGGCATTGAAACCCAAAGGCTCACCTAGACACAATGGAGTGAGCCGAATATATAAAAATCTCTCATGACACATCTGAACTCTGCTTTTCCCAACCCTGTGAAGTCTACTGGAATAAGATTCCAAGTAATTTGGCAGGTCGAAGCAAAATATATACTTTGATATTCTTCTCAGGAGTAACAACTGATGGCATCTTAATTTTGGTAAAATAATGTAAATGTTAAGGTGAAATTTAGAAATAAGAAAGGAAAAGCTGATATGTGTGTAGCTACTAGGTGTTTTTCTTCCTTTTTTTATTTTTGTAAAGTAAAACAAAAGATAAACCAAAAGGTTCTAGCTTAAGTTAGGTAAAATCAAAGAGGAGAAAAAAGAAGATAATATAGCTAATACTTCCCTGCCACCTGTAATTTCCAAAACAACTAAGAGCATTATTATTAAAATTAAAATTAAATAATTCAACCTATATTATGTTAAATTTACTTTGTTAAATTGTATTAATTTAAATAAAATTTAATGAGTTTTTAAATATAAATCATACTATAATTTAATATAAGTTAATAAACAATATCAATTAATAAAATAAATTTAAATCAAACCATAGTATTAATAAAAGAAATTTAAATAATACTACTAATAAAATTGATTTAAATTAGGTTAATTTATATTAAATGATATAATTTATATTTAAAAATATATTAAATTTTGTTTAAATTAATTTTAACAAAAATGTTCTGAATGGTTTTAGAAACTACAGGTGTCAGAGAAGTATGTGCTATGCAATCTGCTTTTTCTCTTCTCTGATTTCACCTACTTAAGCTGGAAACTTTTGATTCATCTTTTACGTTAATTTATCAAAAGGTTATAACTACTCCTATTTTAAAGCTTTTCATCTTTCAAAAACTGTTGTTAGCTTATTTCTCTCCCCAACTTGTTTTGATCAAATGTTTTATAAAATGTGTTTATGAGAATTATTGTAGAGCCCCCAATAGTATGTAGATAAGCAGTCCAGATATTTAATGATACATTCTTACTAATTAACTTTTCCATTGGCAATGGATCCTGTGGTCCCACTTCGGGGTTGACTCATAAAAATACTCTTCCTTCTGGACATATTTATCATGTGGAAAACTGAATTAATGTGAAGTGACTTTCGTATAGAAATGGAAATAAGCAAAATGGATAGGGGTCATAGAATTTGGATTCAAAGCATCTTAGAATTTATCCACTAAGCTTCATGTTTAGGTCCTCCCCATTGGAATTTTCGCGTGGTAGTTGTACAATGTTATCTTGGATAAACTAAATATTCTCAACTTTTTGCAACATTATGTTTGGTTTTCATGTACTCTAAATCTGAGACATCCTTCTTATGGGTTGGATTTTTCTTGTTTCCTGTAATTACATGTATCGTTTTTACCTTAATGCCATTAAATTTAAGAAATATTATTATTGTTTTAAAAAAAAGAGGTTGGAACTAGTGGTTCAAGAAGGCTGCTCTGTACAGTTGCTCCCAAAAGTACATCAGAATTGATAACTGGTGATGATTATCTGCTGCATTGGAACAAAATTCTAGAAACAAAAAGTGCTACAAAAAACAAAACAAATTTTTTAAAGAGTACTATAGCAAAAAATCACAACAACAACAACTGAAAAAATAAAATAAAATACCTAGCAGCTATACACTTACATATACCAGCTTTTTTGCTTTCTCTTTTTGTCTACAAACACATGAGTACTTTTTCAAAAGGCCATGCTGTAAAACGTAAAAAAGGGTTATGGCTTCTTTCAAATGCTAAATATTTAGAAGATCCTGGAGTACAACTCTGGCACTATTGTCCAGGGACACTGGCAGTGGTGTAAAGGTGGGCATGAAATCTGCAGTGGGTTTAACAAGAGGATGCCCAGGTCCACCAAGTCCAACTCCAGCTAGGTTACTAAGAGGCACAGCTGCAGAACGTGGAACCAAAACAACTCATCCACTTACTGACACCACCGTGATCTTTATTCAACAGCTGCTCCATTTCGTCCTGTGGAATGTCCAGGATGCTCCCCGTCAACTGCAATACTTCACGACGTTTGTCCTTTGGTGTCTGGAAATGACCAATAAAAAGGTTTCGCATGAGGACTTTGTCCACTTTTCCTTCTGCGCTGTTGACCAAAGTCGACAATTTCTGTTGTGCATGGTCCAACATTTCTTTTCGGAGCTCGTTTTGTTTTTTCAGTTCTTCCATCTGTTCTTCCTTGAGATCTAAGTCTTCTCTCAGTCTGGAAGCAGAATCCAACAGAGCATTTGCTTCATCCAAACGTTCCTGCAGTGATGATACTTCTCCTTCCAGCTTTTCGGCCTTGTTCTTCCATTCAGCTATTGACTGTTTTTCTTTGTCTTCTGCAGCCAAAATTTCCTGGGTGTAAGACTCTTCTGATTCCAAGAGATGGCTGCGTAGCCTTTCTAGCTCCCGGTTTAGGCGTAATTCTTGGTCCCGTAAGTGTTGAACCTCTTTTTCTCTTAGGATTTTTACTTTGGTCTCTTGAAAAATATCAGAATTCAATGTTTGAGCATCTCCTTTCTCTCCAGGCAACTGGGCTTTTAGTTCTTCAATAGTCTTCTGCAAGTTCTTAATTTCCTCCTCTTTTTCTAAAATTAACTGGCTATGCGCAGCATTCATCTGCTCATATTTGTACTTAAATTCATCCATTTCCTCCTTCTGCTCCTGTAAAGACTGAAGTAGTTGCATTTTACGCTGGTTCTGGTTTTCAATGATATTCAGATGGTCTTGAATTTCATCTTCCAGATGATTTTTGACTATATTCAGTTGAGATACCTCCAATTCTAGTTCTGTGACAGCATCAAGAGCTGTCGGCTCAGCCACTGGTACAGCTTGATTGTGCTGTTCCCCAAGTATTTCCAATTCTACTCGCAGATAGTTGTTTTCTGCTCTCATGTAGGTAAGACTTCTGTCCTTTCTTTCCATGGATTGCCTTAAAGTTTCATTTTCTCCTAAAGCCTGAGAACACTTATCTAAATCCTTTTGTAGTTGTGAACTTTTTTCTTCGAGTTTTTCAATAAAAACTTCTTTCTCATTTATGACTTGTATCAATCGCTCCTGTTCGTCTACATAAGATGCCAAAATTTCATCAGTTTCTTTTTCATCAGCAGTCATTTGCTCAATATTCTTTTTGAGTCCTGCTATTTCAAAGTCCTTCTCTTGGCTGAGTTGAACTGCACATTCGTGTTTCAGCTTTAAGGCAGAGGTATCCAAATTATGTGCATTGGAGAGTTCCTGAATAGTCTGCCTGTGATTATTTGCTTCTTCCAACAGTCTTTTTTCTGCCTGGTGCAGTTTGGCTTCAATCTCTTCTTTGTCTCTTTTGAGAGTCTCCGTGATAGTGTCTTTTTCTTGAGAGATTTGATTGTAAGCAGCAATAGATTCTTCCAACTTACGCCTTACATCGTCACGTGCTAAAATCAACATTTCATTTTCCGTTTTGAGTTCAACAGCAACTTTCTTTAAATTTTCATTGAGCTGTTCCTCTTCAGAAAGATTTTGCCTTAAGTTGCTAACTTCAGCTTCTCGTTCTTTAAGCATGTCATCCTTACAATGACTGTTAGAGTCTTCATTCAGAGAAGTTCGATACTTGCTCTTAAATCCAGACAGCTCATCTTCAAGTTGTCTAATGTGATCCTTAAGCCCAAGGTTTTCCTGCTGGATGTTTAAACTATTTTTTTGTGACTGATTTAGCTGATCTACTAAATCTTCTACTTTACCTTCAAGCTTCTGCTTAGTTAAATGCAAATCACTGAGGCTCTGTGCGTCCTCAGTTAACTTCTCCTTCTGCACATGCAACTCTTGGGATATGTTCATTTGATCATCCTCAAGTTGATGAACTCTCTTTTTTTCATCATCTAGATCTTGTTCCAACTTCTTGATGACAAGGTCTCCTTCATTTTGTTGTTTTGATAGCTCCTCTTGTATCAAAATCATGTGCTTTGTAGCTTCCTGATTCTGATGATCCAGTTCTTCTAACTCAGCTATCAGCATTTTCTTTTCATTGATAGTCTGATTCAGTTCTTCCTCCTTTGCCTTCAAGTGAAGTTTTAAGTCTAGTAATTGTACATTCAAATTCATGTCTGTTGAAGCTCTGTTTTTCATGACTTGGTAGTCACAGCTCAATTTTGACAGTGACATCTGAAGTTCCTCTTTTTCTTGACTCAGTGATGCCTTCTCTTTTTCTAAAGCTTCAGCATGCATTTTAAGTTTCAGATGGTCTTCAGCAAGACGGTTATCCTGGTTTAAACCATTTAGTCTCACGATTTCCTTCTCCGCATCAGCCAGGGCTTGTTGAAGCCTGAACACTTCTTCCACTGCTGAGCTCTGAGGAAGGATTTTTCCCTTTTCTGCCACAGTAGAACTCTGCTCCCAAACTGAAATTTCATGCTGATGATCATGTATGTCTGGGCTTTGGTTTGGTTGAAGAGTCTTGATAGTATTTTGTACTTTGCAGATTTCACTTGAGTCAGAATGGTGTGTTCCCTGAGCCTCAGCAATCTGCCTCGAGTGGCCAACTTCAGATTCATGTTTTGCAGCTTCAGTTGATAATCTGTTTGTTTCTTGTCGTGATGAGATTATGTCACTAGAGTCCATGTCGTCATCACGAAAGGCTGAAAAATGACTACTGATCAGGGAACCGAACGGAGCCGGTGCAGTTGTTGTTGGCACACCACAAGCTCCCGAGTGTACTGATTGAGCGGCTGCCTGTAGTTGGAAGATCTGATCTTGCAGTACAATCTGTCCTGCTTTAAGATGGCTGATCTCTACCTCTTTCTGTTGCAGTTGATTTTGGTAACTTACAGACTGATGGTTTATTTGTAGCTCTGATGCTTCATGCTTTTCTTCCAGGTCAGTACAATACTCTTTCAGTCTTTCATTCTCACATCTTAGTGTGGAATCAGTAGTTTCCATTTCCTTTCTCCAACAATGATGTAAAGCTGCTTCTGGGTCTCCTAAGTCACCCAGAAGCATTTCCCTGGCGAAGCTGGAGCTATGGCCGGTGAGGAAAGCCAAGCTGCTCCCCACCTGACCCAAGAAGTGGCCCAAGCCTGAGCCCAGGCCTCCAAACCAGGACCACATCGTGGCCACTTCAGTGATCCATCGGACCAGCTCTGAAAAGCGCGTCCATCACCATCCACTTCTGTGCCCCGAACGTCCTCGGGCGTTGCCGGGGTCAATTATGACCCAAGCGCTCAGAATTCCTCAGAGCGCGGGGTTCCTGGGGCTCCACCAACACTAATCATCCCTTCCTGCCTGTAAACTCAGAAGCCTGTCCTGCGCTTTGACCAGGGGCTGGCATCCAGTAGCACACACTCACCCCCTGCAGGGCCTCTGCTTCTTCCCTGCACTTGCCTGTCAGCTATTGGCTCACAGGATTGGGCAGGGTTGGCTGGGAGGAGCTAGAGATCCAGGAAAGTGTTCTAGTTTGAGTCCCAAGGCAGTGTGCTGTGGAGCCAGGAAGAATCAATGTTGTAGATGAAATCCAAAGGTAGTTCACTGGACAGTTCCCTCTTGTCTGGGAGAGGTGGGCTTTTTGTCCCATTCAGTTGCACTCGGTTGACGAGGTGAGGTCTCTCTCCATTACAGAATGGAATCTATTTAACTAAAAAGTCCCCGATTCAAAAGTAAATCTCACCCCATAACACCAGCACAGACACACCCAGAATAAAAGTTGGCCAAGTGTCTGGGCATCGTAGCCCGGACGAGTTAACATGTAAAATTAACCATCACAAAGTCTTAATCATTCTCAGAATTCAAATTATAATATGGATTAAATGTCACTAAAGAACCATCTTTACCCTTTCCAAAAATAAATTTTTGCTGTTAATCTATAAATTTTCGAGTTCATTTTAATATTATTTGGTCCTTGTTAATTCTGATTTGAGTTTATTGAAGTGCTCAAAAATTCCACTTAAATTTCACTTAAGAAAATTTGTTTTAGAGCCAACAGGTTGATGTTCACTTAACCTATTGTTGTTTATCAATGCCAAATATCATCCAGGTTTAAACAGTACAGAGTGAAATAAAAAGTTGAGAAATTTTCTACGATGGAGTAACAATCCTAAATTTAATTCCCATACCTCTAAGGATCAGAAGGAGTTAAGATAAGGCCCTGGTTTCCAAGGTGTTTAAATTCCAACAAGTTAATGAGGAGGCAGTTTTGTAGAGTTGGGGAGAAAGCAAAGAGATGAAGCACGTGGGCTGTAACAGACATACCAGTTGGGACCAAAGCAATTTTGGAGCTAAACTGACAGAATGCATTTAGAAAACCTCTCTCACAAGCATGAGTTGAACAGTAAATGAGAACATAGTGTGTAGTTCTCACCTGATGGCTGGTGCAGAGAAAGTGGCCAACAAATAGAGCCTGCTGCCACTTTGTTCATATTTGCTTTTTGTTTTGTTTAGGATCATTTTCCTCATTACCCTTTAGAAGGGGTTTGGGTTTGCTCCCATTACTCTCTTCCCAGAGCCCATATTCAGGAGACTCTTTTCCTTGAGCTGTTCTTTCTATATGTCTGTTCAGGGAACAAAACCTCAAGGTGGCAGAAATAAAATTCAAAAAAAGGCAGAATTTTTGGAAAATTAATGGTTAAATAGATTCTAAGGATTATATTAATCACCTCATAATGTCTCTTGCCTTCAAGATAGAGCAAGTAGACATAATTACTCAGATTGGTATCAGAAACTAGTGACTGCATTTGTGTGCTGTGCCAGAAAAGGAAATCTTCTTGGTCCTTCTTATTCATCTCCAAATCTGAGAGAGAAATCAGGCCTGTGTTAGTCAATCTCTCCTCATAAAAGACTAATATAAAAATTTAAGCCCCTTTTAGCATCTGCTGAAGTGCGAATCCACGCTGTACCCCAGCTGTGTCTACTGTTGAAGAAGGCATCAACAATACCAAGTGTCCTTTTCTCCCTTTAGACCATTCCTCCTGTGTGTGTGTGTGTGTGTGTGTGTGTGTGTGTGTTAGAAGACTTTTTCATCACTTTGACAACATACCTGAGAAAATTAAATGAGTAAATATTTATTTTGGTTCAATTTCAGGCTCCATTGCTGTGGCCTGAAGTGAGGCAGATTACCATGGCAGAGAGCCTGGCTTCAAAACAGAGCTGCTCAACTCATGGAGATCAGGGGATCAACTCATGGAGATCACGGAGATCAGGTGAGGGGAAGAGAGGACTGAGGAATATGATGTACCCTTCCAGGGAATCAACTCCAATGACCTACCCTCCAACTAGGCCCTACCGCCCACAGTTTTTACCAACTCCCAATAGTCCTGTCCAATCGTGAACCCATCAGTGGATTGATCCACAGATGAGGTTAGAGCCCAGGATTCAATTCACCTTTCTGTAGAGTCCGTTCTGAATGCTGTTACATTGGGGTCCAAGCTTTCAACACATGACCTTTGGGCAACATTCCAGATCCAAATTATAGCAGGGTGCCTCCTGCTCTTTAGGTGTTCTGTGTTTGTTTATTGTTTTAAATCACAAATAATGATCCTTTTTCAGTGTAAGACCTATCACATTTGGCTTGAATCTGGTTCCAGTGGTTGTTGCTCCTACTGCTGAAAGGCATTTCTGATCACTCAGATTCAGTCTTCTAGCATGGTTCACTCTGACCACAGCTGTTTGTCATTTTATATTTCAATCTGAGAGAGATACCTACCTACTGTATTCAAAACTGACCATCCAAATAAAAGCATTTCTCTTCTTGTAAATATGTTTGGAATATTCCTGGAAACTAGGGGGGATATGGAGGGCAAACCCTGGCTCATTCGCGAACACATGTGACAAAAAGCATCCAATAATCATAAGTATATCCTTATACATGTATTCAGTGCCCCCAAAGTACAAGGTATTGTGGTAGATATTGTGAACAACATAAAGCTGTGTTATATACATTTCCTGCTATGAAGTGCAATTGAATACAGTCAATCAATGGGGAAGATGTTACATAGAGTGATCCTTGAATTATAATGCAAGGTCAGCCATTGATGACTGTGGTGGTGAGGATCGCATATGGGGGAAAAGACTAAGTAAGAAAGAATAAGCCAGAAGTAGAGAGCCCTTAATAATGTGGCTTTGTTAAAACACAGTTGAAGATTAAAATAATGAAAGCTTTTTGAGTCTATAAACATAGGGTGATAAATTCTATGCAAGATATTAAGTTTGTACTTTTTTTTAATACCTCATAATTCATTCAAACATTTTCTTATAGATTTCAGTAGAATTTTTAAATCTCTTTAATATGGGCCTTGTCTCTTCTTGTTTCTTTTTTTAAATTTCTATTGGTTGCTCAAAACATTACAATGATCTTGACATATCATATTTCATACATTTGATTCAAGTGGGGTATGAATTCTTATTTTTACCACGTGTACAGTTTGCAGGATCACATTGGTTATACATCCGAGTTTATACATACTGCCATACTAGTGTCTGTTATATTCTGCTGCCTTTCCTATTCCCTCCCTATCCCCCCTTCTGTCTCCTCCCCTCCCCTCCCATAATCTCTCTCTACCCCATCTACTGTAATTCATTTCTCTCCTTTTTTCCCCTTTCCCCTCACATCCTCTTATATGTAATCTTGTATAACAATGAGGGTATCCTTCCATTTCCATGAAATTCCCCTTCTCTCTCCCATTCCCTCCCACCTCTTGTCCCTTCTAAATGGTAATCTTCTTTTCATGCTCTTCCAGCCTGCTCTGTTTTGAGTCCCCCCTCCTTATATGAAAGAAGACATTCAGCATTTCTTTTCTAGGGATTGGCTAACTTCACTTAGCATAATCTGCTCTCATGCCATCCATTTCCCTGCAAATGCCATGATTTTGTCATTTTTTAGTGCTGAGTAATATTCCATTGTGTACAAATGCCACATTTTTTTATCCATTCATCTATTGACTGGCATCTAGGTTGGTTCCACGTTCTAGCTATTGTGAATTGTGCTGCTGTGAACATTGATGTAGCTGTATCCCTATAGTGTGCTCTTTTTAGGTCTCTGGGAATAGTCCGAGAAGGGGAATAGCTGGTGGTTCCATTCCCAGCTTTCCAAGGAATCTCCATAATGCTTTCCAAATTGGCTGCACCGATTTGTAGTCCCACCGGCAGTGTACAAGTGTACCTTTTCCCCCACATCCTTGCCAGCACGTGTTGTTGTTTGACTTCCTAATGGCTGCCATTCTTACTGGACTGATATGGTATCTTAGAGTGGTTTTAATTTGCATTTCTCTGATTGCTAGAGATGGTGAGCATTTTTTCCGTGTATTTTTTGATTAATTATATATCCTTCTCTGAGAAGTGTCTGTTCAGGTCCTTGGCCCATTTGTTGATTGGGTTATTTGTTTTCTTAATGTTCAATTTTTGAGTTCTTTGTATACTCTGGATATTAGGGCTCGGCACATTTGTATTTTTAAGAATTGGCATAATCAATGAAATGTTCCGCACACATTTGTAGGAAGATGAACATAACACTCCAGTGACAATACAATAGTAGAAGGATTGATTTGGACTGAGAAGTTGTTCAGTGAATGATATATTACCCATAAATTTGAATTCTCATTATCATAAAGAAGCAAGGTGAAAATAAGAATTTAAGAGAGTGTTGGGGATATGGCTCAAGTAGCAGCTCGTTCACCTAGCATGCGTGAGGCGTGGGGTTTGATCCTCAGCACTACATAAAAAAATAAATAAAATAAAGATGTTGTGTCCACTAAAGGCTAAATAATAAATATTTTTTAAAACGAATTTAAGATAGTCCATAAATGTTATATACGAACTGTGAAAGTAGATGCTTTCGCATCTAGTGACTTTTATACGTAGGACAAAGAATTAAATGTAGTTCTGCTGTGTACAAAATGATCATAATAAATCACCAATGTCATTTTTTGAAATGGGAAAATGTTTTTTTATTGGTTATTCAAAACATTACCAAGCTCTTGACATATCATCTTTCATACATTTGATTCAAGTGGGTTATAAACTCCCATTTTTACCCCAAATACAGATTGCAGAATCACATCGGTTACACATCCACGTTTCTACATAATGCCATATTAGTGACTGTTGTATTCTGGTACCTTTCCTATCGCCTACTATCTCCTCTCCCTCCCCTCCCATCTTCTCTCTCTACCCCATCTGCTGTAATTCAATTCTCTCCCTTGTTTTTTTTTTCCCCCTTTTCCCTCACATCCTCTTATATTTAATTTTGTGTAACAATGAGGGTCTCCTTCCATTTCCATGCGATTTCCCTTCTCTCTCCCTTTCCCTCCCACCACTTGTCTCTCTTTAATGTTAATCTTTTCCTCATGCTCTTCCTCCCTGCTCTGTTCTTAGTTGCTCTCCTTATATCAAAGAAGACATTTAGCATTTGTTTTTTAGGGATTGGCTAGATTCACTTAGCATAACCTGCTCTAATGCCATCCATTTCCCTGCAAATTCCATGATTTTGTCATTTCTTAGTGCTGCGTAATACTCCATTGTGTGTAAATGCCACATTTTTTTTTTTATCCATTCATCTACTAAAGGGCATCTAGGTGGGTTCCACAGTCTAGCTATTGTGAATTGTGCTGCTGTGCACACTGATGTGGCAGTATCCCTATTAGTACGCTCTTTTAAGGTCTTCAGGGAATATTCCCAGAAGGGCTATAGCTGGGTCAAATGGTGGTTCCATTCCCAGCTTTCCCAGGAATCTGCATATTGCTTTCCAAATTGACCGCACCAATTTGCAGTCCCACCAGCAATGTACAAGTGTACCCTTTTCCCCACATCCTCGCCAGTTCTTATTGTTGTTTGACTTCATAATGGATGCCAATCTTACTGGAGTGAGGTGATATCTCAGGGTGGTTTTGATTTGCATTTCTCTGACTGCTAGACATGGTGAGCATTTATTCATGTACTTGTTGATTGATTGTATGTCCTCCTCTGAGAAGTGTCTGTTCAGGTCCTTGGCCCATTTGTTGATTGGGTTATTTGTTATCTTATGGTTTAATTTTTTGAGTTCTTTGTATACTCTGGATATTAGGGCTCTATCTGAAGTGTGAGGAGTAAAAATTTGTTCCCAGGATGTAGGCTCCCTATTTACCTCTCTTATTGTTTCTCTTGCTGAGGGGAAAAAAAAAAAAAAAAAGAAGAAAAAAACTTTTTAGTTTAAGTCAGTCCCATTTGTTGATTCTTGTTATTAACTCTTGTGCTATGGATGTCCTATTAAGGAATTTGGAGCCCGGCACCACAATATGTGGATCGGAGCCAACTTTTTCTTCTATGAGATGCAGAGTCTCTGATTTGATATCAAGCTCTTTGATCCATTTTGTGTTAACTTTTGTGCACGGCGAGAGAAAGGGATTCAGTTTCATTTTGTTGTATATGGATTTCCAGTTTTCCCAGCACCATTTGTTGAAGACGCTATCCTTCCTCCATTGCATGCTTTTAGCCCCTTTATCAAATATAAGAAAGTTGTAATTTTGTGGATTGGTCTCTGTGTCCTCTATTCTGTACCATTGGTTCACCCGCCTGTTTTGGTACCAGTACCATGCTGTTTTGGTTACTCTTGCTCTGTAGTACAGTTTGAAATCTGGTATCGCTATACCGCCAGATTCACACTTCCTGCTTAGAATTGCTTTTGCTAATATTTCTCAGACACCTGTAGTTTCTAAAACCACTAAGAGGATTTTTATCAAAATTAATTTTATTAATCTTTTTATTATATTATATAGTTAATATTAAATGATTTAATCTATATTAAATGTTATTTAAATTGACTTTGTTAAATTGTATTAATTTAAATGAAATTTAATGAACTTTTAAATATAAATCAATCTAAAATTTAATCAAAATTAATTTAAAAAATCAATTAAGAAAATAAATTTAAATCAAACAATAGTATTAATAAAATAAATTTAAACAATATTAATTAATAAAATAAATTTAAATTAGATCAATTTATTAAATGATAATATAATTTATATTTAAAAATTTATTAAATTTTATTTGAATTAATTTTAATAAAAATATTCTGAATGGTTTTAGAAACTACAGGTGTTAGAGAAGTATGTGCTATGCAATCTGCTTTTGCTCTTCTCTGATTTCACCTACTTAAGCTAGGAACTTTTGATTATCTTTTACCTTAATTTACGAAAAGGTTGAAACTACTCCTTTTTTAAAGCCTTTCATCTTTCAAAAACTGATGTTAGCTTCTTTCTCTCCCCCAATTTTTTTGATCAAATGTTTTAAAAAATGTGTTGAGAGGCATTATTGTAGAGCCCCCAAAGTATGTAGATAAACAGTCCAGATATTTAATGAAATATTCTTACTAAGTAACTTTTCCATTGGCAATGGATCATGTGATTCCACTTTGGGGTTGACTCATAAAAATACTCTTACTTCTGGACATATTTAACATCTGGAAAACTGAATTAATGTGAGGTGACTTTTCTATAGAAATGGAAATAAGTAAAATGGATAGGGGTCATAGTATTTGGATTAAAAGTATCTTAGAATTTATCCACTAAGCTTCATGATAAGGCCCTCTGCACTGGAATTTTCTTTCAGTACTTGTACCAGGTTATTTGGGATAAACTAAATATTCTCAACATTTTGCAACATCATATTTGGTTTTCTTCTTCTCTAAATCTGAGATCTCCCTCAGGTGGTTTGGATTTTTCATCTTTCCTGTTATTTAAATGTATCATTTTTATCTTAATGCCATTAAATTTAACAAATATAATCATTTAAAAAAACAGAGTTTGGAGCTAATGGTTCACTAATGCTGCTCTGTACAGTTGCTTACAAAAGTACATCAGAATTGAAGACTGGTGATGATTACCTGCTACACTGGAGCAAAATTTTATAAACAAAAAGTGCTACAGCAAACAAAACAAAATTTTTAGAAAGAGCTATAGCAAAAAAAAAAAAAAAAAAAACTACAGCAAGAAGCAAAAAAAAAAAACCTAGTATCTATATACATATATATATATATCAGCTTTTTTTCTTTCTCTTTTTGTCTACAAATACAGAGTTCTTTTGCAAAAGGCCATGCTGTAAAACATCAAAAAGGGTTATGGCTTCTTTAAAGTGCTAAATATTTAGAAGATCCTAGAGTACAAGTCTGGCACTGTTGTCCGGGGACACTGGCAGTGGTGTGAAGGTGGGCTTGAAATCTGCGATGGGTTTAAAAAGAGGATGCCCAGGTTATATTATTTTATTTATTTATTTGTTTGTTTGTGTGTGTGTGTGTGTGTGTGTGTTATTCAGATTTGTGAGTTCTTTCTATGCCCTAGAGATTAGTGCTCTATCTGATGTGTGATGGGGCAAAAATTTTCTCCCAAGATGTAGGATCTCTATTCACCTCCCAGATTGTTTGTTTTGTGGAGAAGAAACTTTTTTAGTTTGAATCTATCTCATTTATTGATACTTGATTTTAATTCTTGTGCTCTAGGAGTCTTATTAAGGAATTTTGGGACTAATCCCATATGATTGGAATTAGGGCCTACTTTTTCTTCTGTTACATGCAAGCTCTCTGGTTTTATTCGTAGGTCCTTGATTCATTTGAGTGGAGTTTTGTGCATGGTGAGAGCTAGGGGTTTAATTGCACCTCACTCCAGTTAGAATGTCAGCGATTTTTGAAAATGGCAGCTATGATGAAGACAACAACGATAAGTGTTGGTGAGGATTTCAGGAAAAATGTACACTCCTACACTGTCGGTGGGACTGTAGATTGGTGGAGCCAATATGGAGAGCAGTTTGGAGATTCCTTGGAAATTTGGGAATAGAACCACCATTTGACCTAGCTATCCCTCTTTTTGATCTATACCCAAAGGACTTAAAAACTGCATACTACAGGGACACAGCCACATCAATGTTTATAGCAGCAAAATTCACATTAGCTAAATTGTGGAAACAACTTAGTAGATGAATGCATAAAAAAATGTGGCATTTATACACAATTAATATTACTCAGATACTTACCCTCTCGCTCAGTCCAGGAGACGCTAGTGCCCTTCACTACCTCTGTCAGAGCCTGGTTCCGACAGCTGGTGCCTCGGAGAGGACAGGCTGATCCTGCCTGCCTCCCATGTACCCTTTGTCACAGGGAGCGACATTAATGTGAGACCAAATAAAATCCAGTCATAGACATTAATAGAATATCTCAAAAAAGTATTTAATAAAAAGGCTAGCAAATACAGGGTCTTTAATGAAACTTTAATAAAATTTATGAGACAAGGAAACTGAAAGCACAATATTTTCTTAGGAACTTTTCTGTTTGGTGTTATTCTTTACAATATAGAAGCTTTTCCTAAGAATGCAGGGAGTATGAAATTTCTAAGGCTATCTTGCTGTTTTCTCCATTAAACCCCTTGTCTTAAAAAGAATCTTGAATCTATATTAATCTTTGTAATTTTCTGAGTACCCGTATAACATATTTTTCTCAAGAATGCAGTGAGGTCGCTGTTTCCAAGAGCTCTTCAATTCTGAAATATAAGAAGTGTGTTTCCAGGCATTGAAACCCAAAGGCTCACCTAGACACAATGGAGTGAGCCGAATATATAAAAATCTCTCATGACACATCTGAACTCTGCTTTTCCCAACCCTGTGAAGTCTACTGGAATAAGATTCCAAGTAATTTGGCAGGTCGAAGCAAAATATATACTTTGATATTCTTCTCAGGAGTAACAACTGATGGCATCTTAATTTTGGTAAAATAATGTAAATGTTAAGGTGAAATTTAGAAATAAGAAAGGAAAAGCTGATATGTGTGTAGCTACTAGGTGTTTTTCTTCCTTTTTTTATTTTTGTAAAGTAAAACAAAAGATAAACCAAAAGGTTCTAGCTTAAGTTAGGTAAAATCAAAGAGGAGAAAAAAGAAGATAATATAGCTAATACTTCCCTGCCACCTGTAATTTCCAAAACAACTAAGAGCATTATTATTAAAATTAAAATTAAATAATTCAACCTATATTATGTTAAATTTACTTTGTTAAATTGTATTAATTTAAATAAAATTTAATGAGTTTTTAAATATAAATCATACTATAATTTAATATAAGTTAATAAACAATATCAATTAATAAAATAAATTTAAATCAAACCATAGTATTAATAAAAGAAATTTAAATAATACTACTAATAAAATTGATTTAAATTAGGTTAATTTATATTAAATGATATAATTTATATTTAAAAATATATTAAATTTTGTTTAAATTAATTTTAACAAAAATGTTCTGAATGGTTTTAGAAACTACAGGTGTCAGAGAAGTATGTGCTATGCAATCTGCTTTTTCTCTTCTCTGATTTCACCTACTTAAGCTGGAAACTTTTGATTCATCTTTTACCTTAATTTATCAAAAGGTTATAACTACTCCTATTTTAAAGCTTTTCATCTTTCAAAAACTGTTGTTAGCTTATTTCTCTCCCCAACTTGTTTTGATCAAATGTTTTATAAAATGTGTTTATGAGAATTATTGTAGAGCCCCCAATAGTATGTAGATAAGCAGTCCAGATATTTAATGATACATTCTTACTAATTAACTTTTCCATTGGCAATGGATCCTGTGGTCCCACTTCGGGGTTGACTCATAAAAATACTCTTCCTTCTGGACATATTTATCATCTGGAAAACTGAATTAATGTGAAGTGACTTTCGTATAGAAATGGAAATAAGCAAAATGGATAGGGGTCATAGAATTTGGATTCAAAGCATCTTAGAATTTATCCACTAAGCTTCATGTTTAGGTCCTCCCCATTGGAATTTTCGCGTGGTAGTTGTACAATGTTATCTTGGATAAACTAAATATTCTCAACTTTTTGCAACATTATGTTTGGTTTTCATGTACTCTAAATCTGAGACATCCTTCTTATGGGTTGGATTTTTCTTGTTTCCTGTAATTACATGTATCGTTTTTACCTTAATGCCATTAAATTTAAGAAATATTATTATTGTTTTGAAAAAAAGAGGTTGGAACTAGTGGTTCAAGAAGGCTGCTCTGTACAGTTGCTCCCAAAAGTACATCAGAATTGATAACTGGTGATGATTATCTGCTGCATTGGAACAAAATTCTAGAAACAAAAAGTGCTACAAAAAAACAAAACAAATTTTTTAAAGAGTACTATAGCAAAAAATCACAACAACAACAACTGAAAAAATAAAATAAAATACCTAGCAGCTATACACTTACATATACCAGCTTTTTTGCTTTCTCTTTTTGTCTACAAACACATGAGTACTTTTTCAAAAGGCCATGCTGTAAAACGTAAAAAAGGGTTATGGCTTCTTTCAAATGCTAAATATTTAGAAGATCCTGGAGTACAACTCTGGCACTATTGTCCAGGGACACTGGCAGTGGTGTAAAGGTGGGCATGAAATCTGCAGTGGGTTTAACAAGAGGATGCCCAGGTCCACCAAGTCCAACTCCAGCTAGGTTACTAAGAGGCACAGCTGCAGAACGTGGAACCAAAACAACTCATCCACTTACTGACACCACCGTGATCTTTATTCAACAGCTGCTCCATTTCGTCCTGTGGAATGTCCAGGATGCTCCCCGTCAACTGCAATACTTCACGACGTTTGTCCTTTGGTGTCTGGAAATGACCAATAAAAAGGTTTCGCATGAGGACTTTGTCCACTTTTCCTTCTGCGCTGTTGACCAAAGTCGACAATTTCTGTTGTGCATGGTCCAACATTTCTTTTCGGAGCTCGTTTTGTTTTTTCAGTTCTTCCATCTGTTCTTCCTTGAGATCTAAGTCTTCTCTCAGTCTGGAAGCAGAATCCAACAGAGCATTTGCTTCATCCAAACGTTCCTGCAGTGATGATACTTCTCCTTCCAGCTTTTCGGCCTTGTTCTTCCATTCAGCTATTGACTGTTTTTCTTTGTCTTCTGCAGCCAAAATTTCCTGGGTGTAAGACTCTTCTGATTCCAAGAGATGGCTGCGTAGCCTTTCTAGCTCCCGGTTTAGGCGTAATTCTTGGTCCCGTAAGTGTTGAACCTCTTTTTCTCTTAGGATTTTTACTTTGGTCTCTTGAAAAATATCAGAATTCAATGTTTGAGCATCTCCTTTCTCTCCAGGCAACTGGGCTTTTAGTTCTTCAATAGTCTTCTGCAAGTTCTTAATTTCCTCCTCTTTTTCTAAAATTAACTGGCTATGCGCAGCATTCATCTGCTCATATTTGTACTTAAATTCATCCATTTCCTCCTTCTGCTCCTGTAAAGACTGAAGTAGTTGCATTTTACGCTGGTTCTGGTTTTCAATGATATTCAGATGGTCTTGAATTTCATCTTCCAGATGATTTTTGACTATATTCAGTTGAGATACCTCCAATTCTAGTTCTGTGACAGCATCAAGAGCTGTCGGCTCAGCCACTGGTACAGCTTGATTGTGCTGTTCCCCAAGTATTTCCAATTCTACTCGCAGATAGTTGTTTTCTGCTCTCATGTAGGTAAGACTTCTGTCCTTTCTTTCCATGGATTGCCTTAAAGTTTCATTTTCTCCTAAAGCCTGAGAACACTTATCTAAATCCTTTTGTAGTTGTGAACTTTTTTCTTCGAGTTTTTCAATAAAAACTTCTTTCTCATTTATGACTTGTATCAATCGCTCCTGTTCGTCTACATAAGATGCCAAAATTTCATCAGTTTCTTTTTCATCAGCAGTCATTTGCTCAATATTCTTTTTGAGTCCTGCTATTTCAAAGTCCTTCTCTTGGCTGAGTTGAACTGCACATTCGTGTTTCAGCTTTAAGGCAGAGGTATCCAAATTATGTGCATTGGAGAGTTCCTGAATAGTCTGCCTGTGATTATTTGCTTCTTCCAACAGTCTTTTTTCTGCCTGGTGCAGTTTGGCTTCAATCTCTTCTTTGTCTCTTTTGAGAGTCTCCGTGATAGTGTCTTTTTCTTGAGAGATTTGATTGTAAGCAGCAATAGATTCTTCCAACTTACGCCTTACATCGTCACGTGCTAAAATCAACATTTCATTTTCCGTTTTGAGTTCAACAGCAACTTTCTTTAAATTTTCATTGAGCTGTTCCTCTTCAGAAAGATTTTGCCTTAAGTTGCTAACTTCAGCTTCTCGTTCTTTAAGCATGTCATCCTTACAATGACTGTTAGAGTCTTCATTCAGAGAAGTTCGATACTTGCTCTTAAATCCAGACAGCTCATCTTCAAGTTGTCTAATGTGATCCTTAAGCCCAAGGTTTTCCTGCTGGATGTTTAAACTATTTTTTTGTGACTGATTTAGCTGATCTACTAAATCTTCTACTTTACCTTCAAGCTTCTGCTTAGTTAAATGCAAATCACTGAGGCTCTGTGCGTCCTCAGTTAACTTCTCCTTCTGCACATGCAACTCTTGGGATATGTTCATTTGATCATCCTCAAGTTGATGAACTCTCTTTTTTTCATCATCTAGATCTTGTTCCAACTTCTTGATGACAAGGTCTCCTTCATTTTGTTGTTTTGATAGCTCCTCTTGCATCAAAATCATGTGCTTTGTAGCTTCCTGATTCTGATGATCCAGTTCTTCTAACTCAGCTATCAGCATTTTCTTTTCATTGATAGTCTGATTCAGTTCTTCCTCCTTTGCCTTCAAGTGAAGTTTTAAGTCTAGTAATTGTACATTCAAATTCATGTCTGTTGAAGCTCTGTTTTTCATGACTTGGTAGTCACAGCTCAATTTTGACAGTGACATCTGAAGTTCCTCTTTTTCTTGACTCAGTGATGCCTTCTCTTTTTCTAAAGCTTCAGCATGCATTTTAAGTTTCAGATGGTCTTCAGCAAGACGGTTATCCTGGTTTAAACCATTTAGTCTCACGATTTCCTTCTCCGCATCAGCCAGGGCTTGTTGAAGCCTGAACACTTCTTCCACTGCTGAGCTCTGAGGAAGGATTTTTCCCTTTTCTGCCACAGTAGAACTCTGCTCCCAAACTGAAATTTCATGCTGATGATCATATATGTCTGGGCTTTGGTTTGGTTGAAGAGTCTTGATAGTATTTTGTACTTTGCAGATTTCACTTGAGTCAGAATGGTGTGTTCCCTGAGCCTCAGCAATCTGCCTCGAGTGGCCAACTTCAGATTCATGTTTTGCAGCTTCAGTTGATAATCTGTTTGTTTCTTGTCGTGATGAGATTATGTCACTAGAGTCCATGTCGTCATCACGAAAGGCTGAAAAATGACTACTGATCAGGGAACCGAACGGAGCCGGTGCAGTTGTTGTTGGCACACCACAAGCTCCCGAGTGTACTGATTGAGCGGCTGCCTGTAGTTGGAAGATCTGATCTTGCAGTACAATCTGTCCTGCTTTAAGATGGCTGATCTCTACCTCTTTCTGTTGCAGTTGATTTTGGTAACTTACAGACTGATGGTTTATTTGTAGCTCTGATGCTTCATGCTTTTCTTCCAGGTCAGTACAATACTCTTTCAGTCTTTCATTCTCACATCTTAGTGTGGAATCAGTAGTTTCCATTTCCTTTCTCCAACAATGATGTAAAGCTGCTTCTGGGTCTCCTAAGTCACCCAGAAGCATTTCCCTGGCGAAGCTGGAGCTATGGCCGGTGAGGAAAGCCAAGCTGCTCCCCACCTGACCCAAGAAGTGGCCCAAGCCTGAGCCCAGGCCTCCAAACCAGGACCACATCGTGGCCACTTCAGTGATCCATCGGACCAGCTCTGAAAAGCGCGTCCATCACCATCCACTTCTGTGCCCCGAACGTCCTCGGGCGTTGCCGGGGTCAATTATGACCCAAGCGCTCAGAATTCCTCAGAGCGCGGGGTTCCTGGGGCTCCACCAACACTAATCATCCCTTCCTGCCTGTAAACTCAGAAGCCTGTCCTGCGCTTTGACCAGGGGCTGGCATCCAGTAGCACACACTCACCCCCTGCAGGGCCTCTGCTTCTTCCCTGCACTTGCCTGTCAGCTATTGGCTCACAGGATTGGGCAGGGTTGGCTGGGAGGAGCTAGAGATCCAGGAAAGTGTTCTAGTTTGAGTCCCAAGGCAGTGTGCTGTGGAGCCAGGAAGAATCAATGTTGTAGATGAAATCCAAAGGTAGTTCACTGGACAGTTCCCTCTTGTCTGGGAGAGGTGGGCTTTTTGTCCCATTCAGTTGCACTCGGTTGACGAGGTGAGGTCTCTCTCCATTACAGAATGGAATCTATTTAACTAAAAAGTCCCCGATTCAAAAGTAAATCTCACCCCATAACACCAGCACAGACACACCCAGAATAAAAGTTGGCCAAGTGTCTGGGCATCGTAGCCCGGACGAGTTAACATGTAAAATTAACCATCACAAAGTCTTAATCATTCTCAGAATTCAAATTATAATATGGATTAAATGTCACTAAAGAACCATCTTTACCCTTTCCAAAAATAAATTTTTGCTGTTAATCTATAAATTTTCGAGTTCATTTTAATATTATTTGGTCCTTGTTAATTCTGATTTGAGTTTATTGAAGTGCTCAAAAATTCCACTTAAATTTCACTTAAGAAAATTTGTTTTAGAGCCAACAGGTTGATGTTCACTTAACCTATTGTTGTTTATCAATGCCAAATATCATCCAGGTTTAAACAGTACAGAGTGAAATAAAAAGTTGAGAAATTTTCTACGATGGAGTAACAATCCTAAATTTAATTCCCATACCTCTAAGGATCAGAAGGAGTTAAGATAAGGCCCTGGTTTCCAAGGTGTTTAAATTCCAACAAGTTAATGAGGAGGCAGTTTTGTAGAGTTGGGGAGAAAGCAAAGAGATGAAGCACGTGGGCTGTAACAGACATACCAGTTGGGACCAAAGCAATTTTGGAGCTAAACTGACAGAATGCATTTAGAAAACCTCTCTCACAAGCATGAGTTGAACAGTAAATGAGAACATAGTGTGTAGTTCTCACCTGATGGCTGGTGCAGAGAAAGTGGCCAACAAATAGAGCCTGCTGCCACTTTGTTCATATTTGCTTTTTGTTTTGTTTAGGATCATTTTCCTCATTACCCTTTAGAAGGGGTTTGGGTTTGCTCCCATTACTCTCTTCCCAGAGCCCATATTCAGGAGACTCTTTTCCTTGAGCTGTTCTTTCTATATGTCTGTTCAGGGAACAAAACCTCAAGGTGGCAGAAATAAAATTCAAAAAAAGGCAGAATTTTTGGAAAATTAATGGTTAAATAGATTCTAAGGATTATATTAATCACCTCATAATGTCTCTTGCCTTCAAGATAGAGCAAGTAGACATAATTACTCAGATTGGTATCAGAAACTAGTGACTGCATTTGTGTGCTGTGCCAGAAAAGGAAATCTTCTTGGTCCTTCTTATTCATCTCCAAATCTGAGAGAGAAATCAGGCCTGTGTTAGTCAATCTCTCCTCATAAAAGACTAATATAAAAATTTAAGCCCCTTTTAGCATCTGCTGAAGTGCGAATCCACGCTGTACCCCAGCTGTGTCTACTGTTGAAGAAGGCATCAACAATACCAAGTGTCCTTTTCTCCCTTTAGACCATTCCTCCTGTGTGTGTGTGTGTGTGTGTGTGTGTGTTAGAAGACTTTTTCATCACTTTGACAACATACCTGAGAAAATTAAATGAGTAAATATTTATTTTGGTTCAATTTCAGGCTCCATTGCTGTGGCCTGAAGTGAGGCAGATTACCATGGCAGAGAGCCTGGCTTCAAAACAGAGCTGCTCAACTCATGGAGATCAGGGGATCAACTCATGGAGATCACGGAGATCAGGTGAGGGGAAGAGAGGACTGAGGAATATGATGTACCCTTCCAGGGAATCAACTCCAATGACCTACCCTCCAACTAGGCCCTACCGCCCACAGTTTTTACCAACTCCCAATAGTCCTGTCCAATCGTGAACCCATCAGTGGATTGATCCACAGATGAGGTTAGAGCCCAGGATTCAATTCACCTTTCTGTAGAGTCCGTTCTGAATGCTGTTACATTGGGGTCCAAGCTTTCAACACATGACCTTTGGGCAACATTCCAGATCCAAATTATAGCAGGGTGCCTCCTTCTCTTTAGGTGTTCTGTGTTTGTTTATTGTTTTAAATCACAAATAATGATCCTTTTTCAGTGTAAGACCTATCACATTTGGCTTGAATCTGGTTCCAGTGGTTGTTGCTCCTACTGCTGAAAGGCATTTCTGATCACTCAGATTCAGTCTTCTAGCATGGTTCACTCTGACCACAGCTGTTTGTCATTTTATATTTCAATCTGAGAGAGATACCTACCTACTGTATTCAAAACTGACCATCCAAATAAAAGCATTTCTCTTCTTGTAAATATGTTTGGAATATTCCTGGAAACTAGGGGGGATATGGAGGGCAAACCCTGGCTCATTCGCGAACACATGTGACAAAAAGCATCCAATAATCATAAGTATATCCTTATACATGTATTCAGTGCCCCCAAAGTACAAGGTATTGTGGTAGATATTGTGAACAACATAAAGCTGTGTTATATACATTTCCTGCTATGAAGTGCAATTGAATACAGTCAATCAATGGGGAAGATGTTACATAGAGTGATCCTTGAATTATAATGCAAGGTCAGCCATTGATGACTGTGGTGGTGAGGATCGCATATGGGGGAAAAGACTAAGTAAGAAAGAATAAGCCAGAAGTAGAGAGCCCTTAATAATGTGGCTTTGTTAAAACACAGTTGAAGATTAAAATAATGAAAGCTTTTTGAGTCTATAAACATAGGGTGATAAATTCTATGCAAGATATTAAGTTTGTACTTTTTTTTAATACCTCATAATTCATTCAAACATTTTCTTATAGATTTCAGTAGAATTTTTAAATCTCTTTAATATGGGCCTTGTCTCTTCTTGTTTCTTTTTTTAAATTTCTATTGGTTGCTCAAAACATTACAATGATCTTGACATATCATATTTCATACATTTGATTCAAGTGGGGTGTGAATTCTTATTTTTACCACGTGTACAGTTTGCAGGATCACATTGGTTATACATCCGAGTTTATACATACTGCCATACTAGTGTCTGTTATATTCTGCTGCCTTTCCTATTCCCTCCCTATCCCCCCTTCTGTCTCCTCCCCTCCCCTCCCATAATCTCTCTCTACCCCATCTACTGTAATTCATTTCTCTCCTTTTTTCCCCTTTCCCCTCACATCCTCTTATATGTAATCTTGTATAACAATGAGGGTATCCTTCCATTTCCATGAAATTCCCCTTCTCTCTCCCATTCCCTCCCACCTCTTGTCCCTTCTAAATGGTAATCTTCTTTTCATGCTCTTCCAGCCTGCTCTGTTTTGAGTCCCCCCTCCTTATATGAAAGAAGACATTCAGCATTTCTTTTCTAGGGATTGGCTAACTTCACTTAGCATAATCTGCTCTCATGCCATCCATTTCCCTGCAAATGCCATGATTTTGTCATTTTTTAGTGCTGAGTAATATTCCATTGTGTACAAATGCCACATTTTTTTTATCCATTCATCTGTTGACTGGCATCTAGGTTGGTTCCACGTTCTAGCTATTGTGAATTGTGCTGCTGTGAACATTGATGTAGCTGTATCCCTATAGTGTGCTCTTTTTAGGTCTCTGGGAATAGTCCGAGAAGGGGAATAGCTGGTGGTTCCATTCCCAGCTTTCCAAGGAATCTCCATAATGCTTTCCAAATTGGCTGCACCGATTTGCAGTCCCACCGGCAGTGTACAAGTGTACCTTTTCCCCCACATCCTTGCCAGCACGTGTTGTTGTTTGACTTCCTAATGGCTGCCATTCTTACTGGACTGATATGGTATCTTAGAGTGGTTTTAATTTGCATTTCTCTGATTGCTAGAGATGGTGAGCATTTTTTCCGTGTATTTTTTGATTAATTATATATCCTTCTCTGAGAAGTGTCTGTTCAGGTCCTTGGCCCATTTGTTGATTGGGTTATTTGTTTTCTTAATGTTCAATTTTTGAGTTCTTTGTATACTCTGGATATTAGGGCTCGGCACATTTGTATTTTTAAGAATTGGCATAATCAATGAAATGTTCCGCACACATTTGTAGGAAGATGAACATAACACTCCAGTGACAATACAATAGTAGAAGGATTGATTTGGACTGAGAAGTTGTTCAGTGAATGATATATTACCCATAAATTTGAATTCTCATTATCATAAAGAAGCAAGGTGAAAATAAGAATTTAAGAGAGTGTTGGGGATATGGCTCAAGTAGCAGCTCGTTCACCTAGCATGCGTGAGGCGTGGGGTTTGATCCTCAGCACTACATAAAAAAATAAATAAAATAAAGATGTTGTGTCCACTAAAGGCTAAATAATAAATATTTTTTAAAACGAATTTAAGATAGTCCATAAATGTTATATACGAACTGTGAAAGTAGATGCTTTCGCATCTAGTGACTTTTATACGTAGGACAAAGAATTAAATGTAGTTCTGCTGTGTACAAAATGATCACAATAAATCACCAATGTCATTTTTTGAAATGGGAAAATGTTTTTTTATTGGTTATTCAAAACATTACCAAGCTCTTGACATATCATCTTTCATACATTTGATTCAAGTGGGTTATAAACTCCCATTTTTACCCCAAATACAGATTGCAGAATCACATCGGTTACACATCCACGTTTCTACATAATGCCATATTAGTGACTGTTGTATTCTGGTACCTTTCCTATCGCCTACTATCTCCTCTCCCTCCCCTCCCATCTTCTCTCTCTACCCCATCTGCTGTAATTCAATTCTCTCCCTTGTTTTTTTTTTCCCCCTTTTCCCTCACATCCTCTTATATTTAATTTTGTGTAACAATGAGGGTCTCCTTCCATTTCAATGCGATTTCCCTTCTCTCTCCCTTTCCCTCCCACCACTTGTCTCTCTTTAATGTTAATCTTTTCCTCATGCTCTTCCTCCCTGCTCTGTTCTTAGTTGCTCTCCTTATATCAAAGAAGACATTTAGCATTTGTTTTTTAGGGATTGGCTAGATTCACTTAGCATAACCTGCTCTAATGCCATCCATTTCCCTGCAAATTCCATGATTTTGTCATTTCTTAGTGCTGCGTAATACTCCATTGTGTGTAAATGCCACATTTTTTTTTTTTTTATCCATTCATCTACTAAAGGGCATCTAGGTGGGTTCCACAGTCTAGCTATTGTGAATTGTGCTGCTGTGCACACTGATGTGGCAGTATCCCTATTAGTACGCTCTTTTAAGGTCTTCAGGGAATATTCCCAGAAGGGCTATAGCTGGGTCAAATGGTGGTTCCATTCCCAGCTTTCCCAGGAATCTCCATATTGCTTTCCAAATTGACCGCACCAATTTGCAGTCCCACCAGCAATGTACAAGTGTACCCTTTTCCCCACATCCTCGCCAGTTCTTATTGTTGTTTGACTTCATAATGGATGCCAATCTTACTGGAGTGAGGTGATATCTCAGGGTGGTTTTGATTTGCATTTCTCTGACTGCTAGAGATGGTGAGCATTTATTCATGTACTTGTTGATTGATTGTATGTCCTCCTCTGAGAAGTGTCTGTTCAGGTCCTTGGCCCATTTGTTGATTGGGTTATTTGTTATCTTATGGTTTAATTTTTGGAGTTCTTTGTATACTCTGGATATTAGGGCTCTATCTGAAGTGTGAGGAGTAAAAATTTGTTCCCAGGATGTAGGCTCCCTATTTACCTCTCTTATTGTTTCTCTTGCTGAGGGGAAAAAAAAAAAAAAAAAGAAGAAAAAAACTTTTTAGTTTAAGTCAGTCCCATTTGTTGATTCTTGTTATTAACTCTTGTGCTATGGATGTCCTATTAAGGAATTTGGAGCCCGGCACCACAATATGTGGATCGGAGCCAACTTTTTCTTCTATGAGATGCAGAGTCTCTGATTTGATATCAAGCTCTTTGATCCATTTTGTGTTAACTTTTGTGCACGGCGAGAGAAAGGGATTCAGTTTCATTTTGTTGTATATGGATTTCCAGTTTTCCCAGCACCATTTGTTGAAGACGCTATCCTTCCTCCATTGCATGCTTTTAGCCCCTTTATCAAATATAAGAAAGTTGTAATTTTGTGGATTGGTCTCTGTGTCCTCTATTCTGTACCATTGGTTCACCCGCCTGTTTTGGTACCAGTACCATGCTGTTTTGGTTACTCTTGCTCTGTAGTACAGTTTGAAATCTGGTATCGCTATACCGCCAGATTCACACTTCCTGCTTAGAATTGCTTTTGCTAATATTTCTCAGACACCTGTAGTTTCTAAAACCACTAAGAGGATTTTTATCAAAATTAATTTTATTAATTTTTTTATTATATTATATAGTTAATATTAAATGATTTAATCTATATTAAATGTTATTTAAATTGACTTTGTTAAATTGTATTAATTTAAATGAAATTTAATGAACTTTTAAATATAAATCAATCTAAAATTTAATCAAAATTAATTTAAAAAATCAATTAAGAAAATAAATTTAAATCAAACAATAGTATTAATAAAATAAATTTAAACAATATTAATTAATAAAATAAATTTAAATTAGATCAATTTATTAAATGATAATATAATTTATATTTAAAAATTTATTAAATTTTATTTGAATTAATTTTAATAAAAATATTCTGAATGGTTTTAGAAACTACAGGTGTTAGAGAAGTATGTGCTATGCAATCTGCTTTTGCTCTTCTCTGATTTCACCTACTTAAGCTAGGAACTTTTGATTATCTTTTACCTTAATTTACGAAAAGGTTGAAACTACTCCTTTTTTAAAGCCTTTCATCTTTCAAAAACTGATGTTAGCTTCTTTCTCTCCCCCAATTTTTTTGATCAAATGTTTTAAAAAATGTGTTGAGAGGCATTATTGTAGAGCCCCCAAAGTATGTAGATAAACAGTCCAGATATTTAATGAAATATTCTTACTAAGTAACTTTTCCATTGGCAATGGATCATGTGATTCCACTTTGGGGTTGACTCATAAAAATACTCTTACTTCTGGACATATTTAACATCTGGAAAACTGAATTAATGTGAGGTGACTTTTCTATAGAAATGGAAATAAGTAAAATGGATAGGGGTCATAGTATTTGGATTAAAAGTATCTTAGAATTTATCCACTAAGCTTCATGATAAGGCCCTCTGCACTGGAATTTTCTTTTAGTACTTGTACCAGGTTATTTGGGATAAACTAAATATTCTCAACATTTTGCAACATCATATTTGGTTTTCTTCTTCTCTAAATCTGAGATCTCCCTCAGGTGGTTTGGATTTTTCATCTTTCCTGTTATTTAAATGTATCATTTTTATCTTAATGCCATTAAATTTAACAAATATAATCATTTCAAAAAAAAGAGTTTGGAGCTAATGGTTCACTAATGCTGCTCTGTACAGTTGCTTACAAAAGTACATCAGAATTGAAGACTGGTGATGATTACCTGCTACACTGGAGCAAAATTTTATAAACAAAAAGTGCTACAGCAAACAAAACAAAATTTTTAGAAAGAGCTATAGCAAAAAAAAAAAAAAAAAAAACTACAGCAAGAAGCAAAAAAAAAAAACCTAGTATCTATATACATATATATATATATATCAGCTTTTTTTCTTTCTCTTTTTGTCTACAAATACAGAGTTCTTTTGCAAAAGGCCATGCTGTAAAACATCAAAAAGGGTTATGGCTTCTTTAAAGTGCTAAATATTTAGAAGATCCTAGAGTACAAGTCTGGCACTGTTGTCCGGGGACACTGGCAGTGGTGTGAAGGTGGGCTTGAAATCTGCGATGGGTTTAAAAAGAGGATGCCCAGGTTATATTATTTTATTTATTTATTTGTTTGTGTGTGTGTGTGTGTGTGTGTGTGTGTGTGTCTGTGTGTTATTCAGATTTGTGAGTTCTTTCTATGCCCTAGAGATTAGTGCTCTATCTGATGTGTGATGGGGCAAAAATTTTCTCCCAAGATGTAGGATCTCTATTCACCTCCCAGATTGTTTGTTTTGTGGAGAAGAAACTTTTTTAGTTTGAATCTATCTCATTTATTGATACTTGATTTTAATTCTTGTGCTCTAGGAGTCTTATTAAGGAATTTTGGGACTAATCCCATATGATTGGAATTAGGGCCTACTTTTTCTTCTGTTACATGCAAGCTCTCTGGTTTTATTCGTAGGTCCTTGATTCATTTGAGTGGAGTTTTGTGCATGGTGAGAGCTAGGGGTTTAATTGCACCTCACTCCAGTTAGAATGTCAGCGATTTTTGAAAATGGCAGCTATGATGAAGACAACAACGATAAGTGTTGGTGAGGATTTCAGGAAAAATGTACACTCCTACACTGTCGGTGGGACTGTAGATTGGTGGAGCCAATATGGAGAGCAGTTTGGAGATTCCTTGGAAATTTGGGAATAGAACCACCATTTGACCTAGCTATCCCTCTTTTTGATCTATACCCAAAGGACTTAAAAACTGCATACTACAGGGACACAGCCACATCAATGTTTATAGCAGCAAAATTCACATTAGCTAAATTGTGGAAACAACTTAGTAGATGAATGCATAAAAAAATGTGGCATTTATACACAATTAATATTACTCAGATACTTACCCTCTCGCTCAGTCCAGGAGACGCTAGTTCCCTTCACTACCTCTGTCAGAGCCTGGTTCCGACAGCTGGTGCCTCGGAGAGGACAGGCTGATCCTGCCTGCCTCCCATGTACCCTTTGTCACAGGGAGCGACATTAATGTGAGACCAAATAAAATCCAGTCATAGACATTAATAGAATATCTCAAAAAAGTATTTAATAAAAAGGCTAGCAAATACAGGGTCTTTAATGAAACTTTAATAAAATTTATGAGACAAGGAAACTGAAAGCACAATATTTTCTTAGGAACTTTTCTGTTTGGTGTTATTCTTTACAATATAGAAGCTTTTCCTAAGAATGCAGGGAGTATGAAATTTCTAAGGCTATCTTGCTGTTTTCTCCATTAAACCCCTTGTCTTAAAAAGAATCTTGAATCTATATTAATCTTTGTAATTTTCTGAGTACCCGTATAACATATTTTTCTCAAGAATGCAGTGAGGTCGCTGTTTCCAAGAGCTCTTCAATTCTGAAATATAAGAAGTGTGTTTCCAGGCATTGAAACCCAAAGGCTCACCTAGACACAATGGAGTGAGCCGAATATATAAAAATCTCTCATGACACATCTGAACTCTGCTTTTCCCAACCCTGTGAAGTCTACTGGAATAAGATTCCAAGTAATTTGGCAGGTCGAAGCAAAATATATACTTTGATATTCTTCTCAGGAGTAACAACTGATGGCATCTTAATTTTGGTAAAATAATGTAAATGTTAAGGTGAAATTTAGAAATAAGAAAGGAAAAGCTGATATGTGTGTAGCTACTAGGTGTTTTTCTTCCTTTTTTTATTTTTGTAAAGTAAAACAAAAGATAAACCAAAAGGTTCTAGCTTAAGTTAGGTAAAATCAAAGAGGAGAAAAAAGAAGATAATATAGCTAATACTTCCCTGCCACCTGTAATTTCCAAAACAACTAAGAGCATTATTATTAAAATTAAAATTAAATAATTCAACCTATATTATGTTAAATTTACTTTGTTAAATTGTATTAATTTAAATAAAATTTAATGAGTTTTTAAATATAAATCATACTATAATTTAATATAAGTTAATAAACAATATCAATTAATAAAATAAATTTAAATCAAACCATAGTATTAATAAAAGAAATTTAAATAATACTACTAATTGATTTAAATTAGGTTAATTTATATTAAATGATATAATTTATATTTAAAAATATATTAAATTTTGTTTAAATTAATTTTAACAAAAATGTTCTGAATGGTTTTAGAAACTACAGGTGTCAGAGAAGTATGTGCTATGCAATCTGCTTTTTCTCTTCTCTGATTTCACCTACTTAAGCTGGAAACTTTTGATTCATCTTTTACCTTAATTTATCAAAAGGTTATAACTACTCCTATTTTAAAGCTTTTCATCTTTCAAAAACTGTTGTTAGCTTATTTCTCTCCCCAACTTGTTTTGATCAAATGTTTTATAAAATGTGTTTATGAGAATTATTGTAGAGCCCCCAATAGTATGTAGATAAGCAGTCCAGATATTTAATGATACATTCTTACTAATTAACTTTTCCATTGGCAATGGATCCTGTGGTCCCACCTCGGGGTTGACTCATAAAAATACTCTTCCTTCTGGACATATTTATCATCTGGAAAACTGAATTAATGTGAAGTGACTTTCGTATAGAAATGGAAATAAGCAAAATGGATAGGGGTCATAGAATTTGGATTCAAAGCATCTTAGAATTTATCCACTAAGCTTCATGTTTAGGTCCTCCCCATTGGAATTTTCGCGTGGTAGTTGTACAATGTTATCTTGGATAAACTAAATATTCTCAACTTTTTGCAACATTATGTTTGGTTTTCATGTACTCTAAATCTGAGACATCCTTCTTATGGGTTGGATTTTTCTTGTTTCCTGTAATTACATGTATCGTTTTTACCTTAATGCCATTAAATTTAAGAAATATTATTATTGTTTTAAAAAAAAGAGGTTGGAACTAGTGGTTCAAGAAGGCTGCTCTGTACAGTTGCTCCCAAAAGTACATCAGAATTGATAACTGGTGATGATTATCTGCTGCATTGGAACAAAATTCTAGAAACAAAAAGTGCTACAAAAAACAAAACAAATTTTTTAAAGAGTACTATAGCAAAAAATCACAACAACAACAACTGAAAAAATAAAATAAAATACCTAGCAGCTATACACTTACATATACCAGCTTTTTTGCTTTCTCTTTTTGTCTACAAACACATGAGTACTTTTTCAAAAGGCCATGCTGTAAAACGTAAAAAAGGGTTATGGCTTCTTTCAAATGCTAAATATTTAGAAGATCCTGGAGTACAACTCTGGCACTATTGTCCAGGGACACTGGCAGTGGTGTAAAGGTGGGCATGAAATCTGCAGTGGGTTTAACAAGAGGATGCCCAGGTCCACCAAGTCCAACTCCAGCTAGGTTACTAAGAGGCACAGCTGCAGAACGTGGAACCAAAACAACTCATCCACTTACTGACACCACCGTGATCTTTATTCAACAGCTGCTCCATTTCGTCCTGTGGAATGTCCAGGATGCTCCCCGTCAACTGCAATACTTCACGACGTTTGTCCTTTGGTGTCTGGAAATGACCAATAAAAAGGTTTCGCATGAGGACTTTGTCCACTTTTCCTTCTGCGCTGTTGACCAAAGTCGACAATTTCTGTTGTGCATGGTCCAACATTTCTTTTCGGAGCTCGTTTTGTTTTTTCAGTTCTTCCATCTGTTCTTCCTTGAGATCTAAGTCTTCTCTCAGTCTGGAAGCAGAATCCAACAGAGCATTTGCTTCATCCAAACGTTCCTGCAGTGATGATACTTCTCCTTCCAGCTTTTCGGCCTTGTTCTTCCATTCAGCTATTGACTGTTTTTCTTTGTCTTCTGCAGCCAAAATTTCCTGGGTGTAAGACTCTTCTGATTCCAAGAGATGGCTGCGTAGCCTTTCTAGCTCCCGGTTTAGGCGTAATTCTTGGTCCCGTAAGTGTTGAACCTCTTTTTCTCTTAGGATTTTTACTTTGGTCTCTTGAAAAATATCAGAATTCAATGTTTGAGCATCTCCTTTCTCTCCAGGCAACTGGGCTTTTAGTTCTTCAATAGTCTTCTGCAAGTTCTTAATTTCCTCCTCTTTTTCTAAAATTAACTGGCTATGCGCAGCATTCATCTGCTCATATTTGTACTTAAATTCATCCATTTCCTCCTTCTGCTCCTGTAAAGACTGAAGTAGTTGCATTTTACGCTGGTTCTGGTTTTCAATGATATTCAGATGGTCTTGAATTTCATCTTCCAGATGATTTTTGACTATATTCAGTTGAGATACCTCCAATTCTAGTTCTGTGACAGCATCAAGAGCTGTCGGCTCAGCCACTGGTACAGCTTGATTGTGCTGTTCCCCAAGTATTTCCAATTCTACTCGCAGATAGTTGTTTTCTGCTCTCATGTAGGTAAGACTTCTGTCCTTTCTTTCCATGGATTGCCTTAAAGTTTCATTTTCTCCTAAAGCCTGAGAACACTTATCTAAATCCTTTTGTAGTTGTGAACTTTTTTCTTCGAGTTTTTCAATAAAAACTTCTTTCTCATTTATGACTTGTATCAATCGCTCCTGTTCGTCTACATAAGATGCCAAAATTTCATCAGTTTCTTTTTCATCAGCAGTCATTTGCTCAATATTCTTTTTGAGTCCTGCTATTTCAAAGTCCTTCTCTTGGCTGAGTTGAACTGCACATTCGTGTTTCAGCTTTAAGGCAGAGGTATCCAAATTATGTGCATTGGAGAGTTCCTGAATAGTCTGCCTGTGATTATTTGCTTCTTCCAACAGTCTTTTTTCTGCCTGGTGCAGTTTGGCTTCAATCTCTTCTTTGTCTCTTTTGAGAGTCTCCGTGATAGTGTCTTTTTCTTGAGAGATTTGATTGTAAGCAGCAATAGATTCTTCCAACTTACGCCTTACATCGTCACGTGCTAAAATCAACATTTCATTTTCCGTTTTGAGTTCAACAGCAACTTTCTTTAAATTTTCATTGAGCTGTTCCTCTTCAGAAAGATTTTGCCTTAAGTTGCTAACTTCAGCTTCTCGTTCTTTAAGCATGTCATCCTTACAATGACTGTTAGAGTCTTCATTCAGAGAAGTTCGATACTTGCTCTTAAATCCAGACAGCTCATCTTCAAGTTGTCTAATGTGATCCTTAAGCCCAAGGTTTTCCTGCTGGATGTTTAAACTATTTTTTTGTGACTGATTTAGCTGATCTACTAAATCTTCTACTTTACCTTCAAGCTTCTGCTTAGTTAAATGCAAATCACTGAGGCTCTGTGCGTCCTCAGTTAACTTCTCCTTCTGCACATGCAACTCTTGGGATATGTTCATTTGATCATCCTCAAGTTGATGAACTCTCTTTTTTTCATCATCTAGATCTTGTTCCAACTTCTTGATGACAAGGTCTCCTTCATTTTGTTGTTTTGATAGCTCCTCTTGCATCAAAATCATGTGCTTTGTAGCTTCCTGATTCTGATGATCCAGTTCTTCTAACTCAGCTATCAGCATTTTCTTTTCATTGATAGTCTGATTCAGTTCTTCCTCCTTTGCCTTCAAGTGAAGTTTTAAGTCTAGTAATTGTACATTCAAATTCATGTCTGTTGAAGCTCTGTTTTTCATGACTTGGTAGTCACAGCTCAATTTTGACAGTGACATCTGAAGTTCCTCTTTTTCTTGACTCAGTGATGCCTTCTCTTTTTCTAAAGCTTCAGCATGCATTTTAAGTTTCAGATGGTCTTCAGCAAGACGGTTATCCTGGTTTAAACCATTTAGTCTCACGATTTCCTTCTCCGCATCAGCCAGGGCTTGTTGAAGCCTGAACACTTCTTCCACTGCTGAGCTCTGAGGAAGGATTTTTCCCTTTTCTGCCACAGTAGAACTCTGCTCCCAAACTGAAATTTCATGCTGATGATCATATATGTCTGGGCTTTGGTTTGGTTGAAGAGTCTTGATAGTATTTTGTACTTTGCAGATTTCACTTGAGTCAGAATGGTGTGTTCCCTGAGCCTCAGCAATCTGCCTCGAGTGGCCAACTTCAGATTCATGTTTTGCAGCTTCAGTTGATAATCTGTTTGTTTCTTGTCGTGATGAGATTATGTCACTAGAGTCCATGTCGTCATCACGAAAGGCTGAAAAATGACTACTGATCAGGGAACCGAACGGAGCCGGTGCAGTTGTTGTTGGCACACCACAAGCTCCCGAGTGTACTGATTGAGCGGCTGCCTGTAGTTGGAAGATCTGATCTTGCAGTACAATCTGTCCTGCTTTAAGATGGCTGATCTCTACCTCTTTCTGTTGCAGTTGATTTTGGTAACTTACAGACTGATGGTTTATTTGTAGCTCTGATGCTTCATGCTTTTCTTCCAGGTCAGTACAATACTCTTTCAGTCTTTCATTCTCACATCTTAGTGTGGAATCAGTAGTTTCCATTTCCTTTCTCCAACAATGATGTAAAGCTGCTTCTGGGTCTCCTAAGTCACCCAGAAGCATTTCCCTGGCGAAGCTGGAGCTATGGCCGGTGAGGAAAGCCAAGCTGCTCCCCACCTGACCCAAGAAGTGGCCCAAGCCTGAGCCCAGGCCTCCAAACCAGGACCACATCGTGGCCACTTCAGTGATCCATCGGACCAGCTCTGAAAAGCGCGTCCATCACCATCCACTTCTGTGCCCCGAACGTCCTCGGGCGTTGCCGGGGTCAATTATGACCCAAGCGCTCAGAATTCCTCAGAGCGCGGGGTTCCTGGGGCTCCACCAACACTAATCATCCCTTCCTGCCTGTAAACTCAGAAGCCTGTCCTGCGCTTTGACCAGGGGCTGGCATCCAGTAGCACACACTCACCCCCTGCAGGGCCTCTGCTTCTTCCCTGCACTTGCCTGTCAGCTATTGGCTCACAGGATTGGGCAGGGTTGGCTGGGAGGAGCTAGAGATCCAGGAAAGTGTTCTAGTTTGAGTCCCAAGGCAGTGTGCTGTGGAGCCAGGAAGAATCAATGTTGTAGATGAAATCCAAAGGTAGTTCACTGGACAGTTCCCTCTTGTCTGGGAGAGGTGGGCTTTTTGTCCCATTCAGTTGCACTCGGTTGACGAGGTGAGGTCTCTCTCCATTACAGAATGGAATCTATTTAACTAAAAAGTCCCCGATTCAAAAGTAAATCTCACCCCATAACACCAGCACAGACACACCCAGAATAAAAGTTGGCCAAGTGTCTGGGCATCGTAGCCCGGACGAGTTAACATGTAAAATTAACCATCACAAAGTCTTAATCATTCTCAGAATTCAAATTATAATATGGATTAAATGTCACTAAAGAACCATCTTTACCCTTTCCAAAAATAAATTTTTGCTGTTAATCTATAAATTTTCGAGTTCATTTTAATATTATTTGGTCCTTGTTAATTCTGATTTGAGTTTATTGAAGTGCTCAAAAATTCCACTTAAATTTCACTTAAGAAAATTTGTTTTAGAGCCAACAGGTTGATGTTCACTTAACCTATTGTTGTTTATCAATGCCAAATATCATCCAGGTTTAAACAGTACAGAGTGAAATAAAAAGTTGAGAAATTTTCTACGATGGAGTAACAATCCTAAATTTAATTCCCATACCTCTAAGGATCAGAAGGAGTTAAGATAAGGCCCTGGTTTCCAAGGTGTTTAAATTCCAACAAGTTAATGAGGAGGCAGTTTTGTAGAGTTGGGGAGAAAGCAAAGAGATGAAGCACGTGGGCTGTAACAGACATACCAGTTGGGACCAAAGCAATTTTGGAGCTAAACTGACAGAATGCATTTAGAAAACCTCTCTCACAAGCATGAGTTGAACAGTAAATGAGAACATAGTGTGTAGTTCTCACCTGATGGCTGGTGCAGAGAAAGTGGCCAACAAATAGAGCCTGCTGCCACTTTGTTCATATTTGCTTTTTGTTTTGTTTAGGATCATTTTCCTCATTACCCTTTAGAAGGGGTTTGGGTTTGCTCCCATTACTCTCTTCCCAGAGCCCATATTCAGGAGACTCTTTTCCTTGAGCTGTTCTTTCTATATGTCTGTTCAGGGAACAAAACCTCAAGGTGGCAGAAATAAAATTCAAAAAAAGGCAGAATTTTTGGAAAATTAATGGTTAAATAGATTCTAAGGATTATATTAATCACCTCATAATGTCTCTTGCCTTCAAGATAGAGCAAGTAGACATAATTACTCAGATTGGTATCAGAAACTAGTGACTGCATTTGTGTGCTGTGCCAGAAAAGGAAATCTTCTTGGTCCTTCTTATTCATCTCCAAATCTGAGAGAGAAATCAGGCCTGTGTTAGTCAATCTCTCCTCATAAAAGACTAATATAAAAATTTAAGCCCCTTTTAGCATCTGCTGAAGTGCGAATCCACGCTGTACCCCAGCTGTGTCTACTGTTGAAGAAGGCATCAACAATACCAAGTGTCCTTTTCTCCCTTTAGACCATTCCTCCTGTGTGTGTGTGTGTGTGTGTGTGTGTGTGTTAGAAGACTTTTTCATCACTTTGACAACATACCTGAGAAAATTAAATGAGTAAATATTTATTTTGGTTCAATTTCAGGCTCCATTGCTGTGGCCTGAAGTGAGGCAGATTACCATGGCAGAGAGCCTGGCTTCAAAACAGAGCTGCTCAACTCATGGAGATCAGGGGATCAACTCATGGAGATCACGGAGATCAGGTGAGGGGAAGAGAGGACTGAGGAATATGATGTACCCTTCCAGGGAATCAACTCCAATGACCTACCCTCCAACTAGGCCCTACCGCCCACAGTTTTTACCAACTCCCAATAGTCCTGTCCAATCGTGAACCCATCAGTGGATTGATCCACAGATGAGGTTAGAGCCCAGGATTCAATTCACCTTTCTGTAGAGTCCGTTCTGAATGCTGTTACATTGGGGTCCAAGCTTTCAACACATGACCTTTGGGCAACATTCCAGATCCAAATTATAGCAGGGTGCCTCCTTCTCTTTAGGTGTTCTGTGTTTGTTCATTGTTTTAAATCACAAATAATGATCCTTTTTCAGTGTAAGACCTATCACATTTGGCTTGAATCTGGTTCCAGTGGTTGTTGCTCCTACTGCTGAAAGGCATTTCTGATCACTCAGATTCAGTCTTCTAGCATGGTTCACTCTGACCACAGCTGTTTGTCATTTTATATTTCAATCTGAGAGAGATACCTACCTACTGTATTCAAAACTGACCATCCAAATAAAAGCATTTCTCTTCTTGTAAATATGTTTGGAATATTCCTGGAAACTAGGGGGGATATGGAGGGCAAACCCTGGCTCATTCGCGAACACATGTGACAAAAAGCATCCAATAATCATAAGTATATCCTTATACATGTATTCAGTGCCCCCAAAGTACAAGGTATTGTGGTAGATATTGTGAACAACATAAAGCTGTGTTATATACATTTCCTGCTATGAAGTGCAATTGAATACAGTCAATCAATGGGGAAGATGTTACATAGAGTGATCCTTGAATTATAATGCAAGGTCAGCCATTGATGACTGTGGTGGTGAGGATCTCATATGGGGGAAAAGACTAAGTAAGAAAGAATAAGCCAGAAGTAGAGAGCCCTTAATAATGTGGCTTTGTTAAAACACAGTTGAAGATTAAAATAATGAAAGCTTTTTGAGTCTATAAACATAGGGTGATAAATTCTATGCAAGATATTAAGTTTGTACTTTTTTTTAATACCTCATAATTCATTCAAACATTTTCTTATAGATTTCAGTAGAATTTTTAAATCTCTTTAATATGGGCCTTGTCTCTTCTTGTTTCTTTTTTTAAATTTCTATTGGTTGCTCAAAACATTACAATGATCTTGACATATCATATTTCATACATTTGATTCAAGTGGGGTGTGAATTCTTATTTTTACCACGTGTACAGTTTGCAGGATCACATTGGTTATACATCCGAGTTTATACATACTGCCATACTAGTGTCTGTTATATTCTGCTGCCTTTCCTATTCCCTCCCTATCCCCCCTTCTGTCTCCTCCCCTCCCCTCCCATAATCTCTCTCTACCCCATCTACTGTAATTCATTTCTCTCCTTTTTTCCCCTTTCCCCTCACATCCTCTTATATGTAATCTTGTATAACAATGAGGGTATCCTTCCATTTCCATGAAATTCCCCTTCTCTCTCCCATTCCCTCCCACCTCTTGTCCCTTCTAAATGGTAATCTTCTTTTCATGCTCTTCCAGCCTGCTCTGTTTTGAGTCCCCCCTCCTTATATGAAAGAAGACATTCAGCATTTCTTTTCTAGGGATTGGCTAACTTCACTTAGCATAATCTGCTCTCATGCCATCCATTTCCCTGCAAATGCCATGATTTTGTCATTTTTTAGTGCTGAGTAATATTCCATTGTGTACAAATGCCACATTTTTTTTATCCATTCATCTATTGACTGGCATCTAGGTTGGTTCCACGTTCTAGCTATTGTGAATTGTGCTGCTGTGAACATTGATGTAGCTGTATCCCTATAGTGTGCTCTTTTTAGGTCTCTGGGAATAGTCCGAGAAGGGGAATAGCTGGTGGTTCCATTCCCAGCTTTCCAAGGAATCTCCATAATGCTTTCCAAATTGGCTGCACCGATTTGCAGTCCCACCGGCAGTGTACAAGTGTACCTTTTCCCCCACATCCTTGCCAGCACGTGTTGTTGTTTGACTTCCTAATGGCTGCCATTCTTACTGGACTGATATGGTATCTTAGAGTGGTTTTAATTTGCATTTCTCTGATTGCTAGAGATGGTGAGCATTTTTTCCGTGTATTTTTTGATTAATTATATATCCTTCTCTGAGAAGTGTCTGTTCAGGTCCTTGGCCCATTTGTTGATTGGGTTATTTGTTTTCTTAATGTTCAATTTTTGAGTTCTTTGTATACTCTGGATATTAGGGCTCGGCACATTTGTATTTTTAAGAATTGGCATAATCAATGAAATGTTCCGCACACATTTGTAGGAAGATGAACATAACACTCCAGTGACAATACAATAGTAGAAGGATTGATTTGGACTGAGAAGTTGTTCAGTGAATGATATATTACCCATAAATTTGAATTCTCATTATCATAAAGAAGCAAGGTGAAAATAAGAATTTAAGAGAGTGTTGGGGATATGGCTCAAGTAGCAGCTCGTTCACCTAGCATGCGTGAGGCGTGGGGTTTGATCCTCAGCACTACATAAAAAAATAAATAAAATAAAGATGTTGTGTCCACTAAAGGCTAAATAATAAATATTTTTTAAAACGAATTTAAGATAGTCCATAAATGTTATATACGAACTGTGAAAGTAGATGCTTTCGCATCTAGTGACTTTTATACGTAGGACAAAGAATTAAATGTAGTTCTGCTGTGTACAAAATGATCACAATAAATCACCAATGTCATTTTTTGAAATGGGAAAATGTTTTTTTATTGGTTATTCAAAACATTACCAAGCTCTTGACATATCATCTTTCATACATTTGATTCAAGTGGGTTATAAACTCCCATTTTTACCCCAAATACAGATTGCAGAATCACATCGGTTACACATCCACGTTTCTACATAATGCCATATTAGTGACTGTTGTATTCTGGTACCTTTCCTATCGCCTACTATCTCCTCTCCCTCCCCTCCCATCTTCTCTCTCTACCCCATCTGCTGTAATTCAATTCTCTCCCTTGTTTTTTTTTTCCCCCTTTTCCCTCACATCCTCTTATATTTAATTTTGTGTAACAATGAGGGTCTCCTTCCATTTCCATGCGATTTCCCTTCTCTCTCCCTTTCCCTCCCACCACTTGTCTCTCTTTAATGTTAATCTTTTCCTCATGCTCTTCCTCCCTGCTCTGTTCTTAGTTGCTCTCCTTATATCAAAGAAGACATTTAGCATTTGTTTTTTAGGGATTGGCTAGATTCACTTAGCATAACCTGCTCTAATGCCATCCATTTCCCTGCAAATTCCATGATTTTGTCATTTCTTAGTGCTGCGTAATACTCCATTGTGTGTAAATGCCACATTTTTTTTTTTTTTATCCATTCATCTACTAAAGGGCATCTAGGTGGGTTCCACAGTCTAGCTATTGTGAATTGTGCTGCTGTGCACACTGATGTGGCAGTATCCCTATTAGTACGCTCTTTTAAGGTCTTCAGGGAATATTCCGAGAAGGGCTATAGCTGGGTCAAATGGTGGTTCCATTCCCAGCTTTCCCAGGAATCTCCATATTGCTTTCCAAATTGACCGCACCAATTTGCAGTCCCACCAGCAATGTACAAGTGTACCCTTTTCCCCACATCCTCGCCAGTTCTTATTGTTGTTTGACTTCATAATGGATGCCAATCTTACTGGAGTGAGGTGATATCTCAGGGTGGTTTTGATTTGCATTTCTCTGACTGCTAGACATGGTGAGCATTTATTCATGTACTTGTTGATTGATTGTATGTCCTCCTCTGAGAAGTGTCTGTTCAGGTCCTTGGCCCATTTGTTGATTGGGTTATTTGTTATCTTATGGTTTAATTTTTTGAGTTCTTTGTATACTCTGGATATTAGGGCTCTATCTGAAGTGTGAGGAGTAAAAATTTGTTCCCAGGATGTAGGCTCCCTATTTACCTCTCTTATTGTTTCTCTTGCTGAGGGGAAAAAAAAAAAAAAAAAAGAAGAAAAAAACTTTTTAGTTTAAGTCAGTCCCATTTGTTGATTCTTGTTATTAACTCTTGTGCTATGGATGTCCTATTAAGGAATTTGGAGCCCGGCACCACAATATGTGGATCGGAGCCAACTTTTTCTTCTATGAGATGCAGAGTCTCTGATTTGATATCAAGCTCTTTGATCCATTTTGTGTTAACTTTTGTGCACGGCGAGAGAAAGGGATTCAGTTTCATTTTGTTGTATATGGATTTCCAGTTTTCCCAGCACCATTTGTTGAAGACGCTATCCTTCCTCCATTGCATGCTTTTAGCCCCTTTATCAAATATAAGAAAGTTGTAATTTTGTGGATTGGTCTCTGTGTCCTCTATTCTGTACCATTGTTTCACCCGCCTGTTTTGGTACCAGTACCATGCTGTTTTGGTTACTCTTGCTCTGTAGTACAGTTTGAAATCTGGTATCGCTATACCGCCAGATTCACACTTCCTGCTTAGAATTGCTTTTGCTAATATTTCTCAGACACCTGTAGTTTCTAAAACCACTAAGAGGATTTTTATCAAAATTAATTTTATTAATTTTTTTATTATATTATATAGTTAATATTAAATGATTTAATCTATATTAAATGTTATTTAAATTGACTTTGTTAAATTGTATTAATTTAAATGAAATTTAATGAACTTTTAAATATAAATCAATCTAAAATTTAATCAAAATTAATTTAAAAAATCAATTAAGAAAATAAATTTAAATCAAACAATAGTATTAATAAAATAAATTTAAACAATATTAATTAATAAAATAAATTTAAATTAGATCAATTTATTAAATGATAATATAATTTATATTTAAAAATTTATTAAATTTTATTTGAATTAATTTTAATAAAAATATTCTGAATGGTTTTAGAAACTACAGGTGTTAGAGAAGTATGTGCTATGCAATCTGCTTTTGCTCTTCTCTGATTTCACCTACTTAAGCTAGGAACTTTTGATTATCTTTTACCTTAATTTACGAAAAGGTTGAAACTACTCCTTTTTTAAAGCCTTTCATCTTTCAAAAACTGATGTTAGCTTCTTTCTCTCCCCCAATTTTTTTGATCAAATGTTTTAAAAAATGTGTTGAGAGGCATTATTGTAGAGCCCCCAAAGTATGTAGATAAACAGTCCAGATATTTAATGAAATATTCTTACTAAGTAACTTTTCCATTGGCAATGGATCATGTGATTCCACTTTGGGGTTGACTCATAAAAATACTCTTACTTCTGGACATATTTAACATCTGGAAAACTGAATTAATGTGAGGTGACTTTTCTATAGAAATGGAAATAAGTAAAATGGATAGGGGTCATAGTATTTGGATTAAAAGTATCTTAGAATTTATCCACTAAGCTTCATGATAAGGCCCTCTGCACTGGAATTTTCTTTCAGTACTTGTACCAGGTTATTTGGGATAAACTAAATATTCTCAACATTTTGCAACATCATATTTGGTTTTCTTCTTCTCTAAATCTGAGATCTCCCTCAGGTGGTTTGGATTTTTCATCTTTCCTGTTATTTAAATGTATCATTTTTATCTTAATGCCATTAAATTTAACAAATATAATCATTTAAAAAAACAGAGTTTGGAGCTAATGGTTCACTAATGCTGCTCTGTACAGTTGCTTACAAAAGTACATCAGAATTGAAGACTGGTGATGATTACCTGCTACACTGGAGCAAAATTTTATAAACAAAAAGTGCTACAGCAAACAAAACAAAATTTTTAGAAAGAGCTATAGCAAAAAAAAAAAAAAAAACTACAACAAGAAGCAAAAAAAAAAAAACCTAGTATCTATATACATATATATATATCAGCTTTTTTTCTTTCTCTTTTTGTCTACAAATACAGAGTTCTTTTGCAAAAGGCCATGCTGTAAAACATCAAAAAGGGTTATGGCTTCTTTAAAGTGCTAAATATTTAGAAGATCCTAGAGTACAAGTCTGGCACTGTTGTCCGGGGACACTGGCAGTGGTGGGCTTGAAATCTGCGATGGGTTTAAAAAGAGGATGCCCAGGTTATATTATTTTATTTATTTATTTGTTTATGTGTGTGTGTGTGTGTGTGTGTGTGTGTGTGTGTGTGTTATTCAGATTTGTGAGTTCTTTCTATGCCCTAGAGATTAGTGCTCTATCTGATGTGTGATGGGGCAAAAATTTTCTCCCAAGATGTAGGATCTCTATTCACCTCCCAGATTGTTTGTTTTGTGGAGAAGAAACTTTTTTAGTTTGAATCTATCTCATTTATTGATACTTGATTTTAATTCTTGTGCTCTAGGAGTCTTATTAAGGAATTTTGGGACTAATCCCATATGATTGGAATTAGGGCCTACTTTTTCTTCTGTTACATGCAAGCTCTCTGGTTTTATTCGTAGGTCCTTGATTCATTTGAGTGGAGTTTTGTGCATGGTGAGAGCTAGGGGTTTAATTGCACCTCACTCCAGTTAGAATGTCAGCGATTTTTGAAAATGGCAGCTATGATGAAGACAACAACGATAAGTGTTGGTGAGGATTTCAGGAAAAATGTACACTCCTACACTGTCGGTGGGACTGTAGATTGGTGGAGCCAATATGGAGAGCAGTTTGGAGATTCCTTGGAAATTTGGGAATAGAACCACCATTTGACCTAGCTATCCCTCTTTTTGATCTATACCCAAAGGACTTAAAAACTGCATACTACAGGGACACAGCCACATCAATGTTTATAGCAGCAAAATTCACATTAGCTAAATTGTGGAAACAACTTAGTAGATGAATGCATAAAAAAATGTGGCATTTATACACAATTAATATTACTCAGATACTTACCCTCTCGCTCAGTCCAGGAGACGCTAGTGCCCTTCACTACCTCTGTCAGAGCCTGGTTCCGACAGCTGGTGCCTCGGAGAGGACAGGCTGATCCTGCCTGCCTCCCATGTACCCTTTGTCACAGGGAGCAACATTAATGTGAGACCAAATAAAATCCAGTCATAGACATTAATAGAATATCTCAAAAAAGTATTTAATAAAAAGGCTAGCAAATACAGGGTCTTTAATGAAACTTTAATAAAATTTATGAGACAAGGAAACTGAAAGCACAATATTTTCTTAGGAACTTTTCTGTTTGGTGTTATTCTTTACAATATAGAAGCTTTTCCTAAGAATGCAGGGAGTATGAAATTTCTAAGGCTATCTTGCTGTTTTCTCCATTAAACCCCTTGTCTTAAAAAGAATCTTGAATCTATATTAATCTTTGTAATTTTCTGAGTACCCGTATAACATATTTTTCTCAAGAATGCAGTGAGGTCGCTGTTTCCAAGAGCTCTTCAATTCTGAAATATAAGAAGTGTGTTTCCAGGCATTGAAACCCAAAGGCTCACCTAGACACAATGGAGTGAGCCGAATATATAAAAATCTCTCATGACACATCTGAACTCTGCTTTTCCCAACCCTGTGAAGTCTACTGGAATAAGATTCCAAGTAATTTGGCAGGTCGAAGCAAAATATATACTTTGATATTCTTCTCAGGAGTAACAACTGATGGCATCTTAATTTTGGTAAAATAATGTAAATGTTAAGGTGAAATTTAGAAATAAGAAAGGAAAAGCTGATATGTGTGTAGCTACTAGGTGTTTTTCTTCCTTTTTTTATTTTTGTAAAGTAAAACAAAAGATAAACCAAAAGGTTCTAGCTTAAGTTAGGTAAAATCAAAGAGGAGAAAAAAGAAGATAATATAGCTAATACTTCCCTGCCACCTGTAATTTCCAAAACAACTAAGAGCATTATTATTAAAATTAAAATTAAATAATTCAACCTATATTATGTTAAATTTACTTTGTTAAATTGTATTAATTTAAATAAAATTTAATGAGTTTTTAAATATAAATCATACTATAATTTAATATAAGTTAATAAACAATATCAATTAATAAAATAAATTTAAATCAAACCATAGTATTAATAAAAGAAATTTAAATAATACTACTAATTGATTTAAATTAGGTTAATTTATATTAAATGATATAATTTATATTTAAAAATATATTAAATTTTGTTTAAATTAATTTTAACAAAAATGTTCTGAATGGTTTTAGAAACTACAGGTGTCAGAGAAGTATGTGCTATGCAATCTGCTTTTTCTCTTCTCTGATTTCACCTACTTAAGCTGGAAACTTTTGATTCATCTTTTACCTTAATTTATCAAAAGGTTATAACTACTCCTATTTTAAAGCTTTTCATCTTTCAAAAACTGTTGTTAGCTTATTTCTCTCCCCAACTTGTTTTGATCAAATGTTTTATAAAATGTGTTTATGAGAATTATTGTAGAGCCCCCAATAGTATGTAGATAAGCAGTCCAGATATTTAATGATACATTCTTACTAATTAACTTTTCCATTGGCAATGGATCCTGTGGTCCCACCTCGGGGTTGACTCATAAAAATACTCTTCCTTCTGGACATATTTATCATGTGGAAAACTGAATTAATGTGAAGTGACTTTCGTATAGAAATGGAAATAAGCAAAATGGATAGGGGTCATAGAATTTGGATTCAAAGCATCTTAGAATTTATCCACTAAGCTTCATGTTTAGGTCCTCCCCATTGGAATTTTCGCGTGGTAGTTGTACAATGTTATCTTGGATAAACTAAATATTCTCAACTTTTTGCAACATTATGTTTGGTTTTCATGTACTCTAAATCTGAGACATCCTTCTTATGGGTTGGATTTTTCTTGTTTCCTGTAATTACATGTATCGTTTTTACCTTAATGCCATTAAATTTAAGAAATATTATTATTGTTTTAAAAAAAAGAGGTTGGAACTAGTGGTTCAAGAAGGCTGCTCTGTACAGTTGCTCCCAAAAGTACATCAGAATTGATAACTGGTGATGATTATCTGCTGCATTGGAACAAAATTCTAGAAACAAAAAGTGCTACAAAAAACAAAACAAATTTTTTAAAGAGTACTATAGCAAAAAATCACAACAACAACAACTGAAAAAATAAAATAAAATACCTAGCAGCTATACACTTACATATACCAGCTTTTTTGCTTTCTCTTTTTGTCTACAAACACATGAGTACTTTTTCAAAAGGCCATGCTGTAAAACGTAAAAAAGGGTTATGGCTTCTTTCAAATGCTAAATATTTAGAAGATCCTGGAGTACAACTCTGGCACTATTGTCCAGGGACACTGGCAGTGGTGTAAAGGTGGGCATGAAATCTGCAGTGGGTTTAACAAGAGGATGCCCAGGTCCACCAAGTCCAACTCCAGCTAGGTTACTAAGAGGCACAGCTGCAGAACGTGGAACCAAAACAACTCATCCACTTACTGACACCACCGTGATCTTTATTCAACAGCTGCTCCATTTCGTCCTGTGGAATGTCCAGGATGCTCCCCGTCAACTGCAATACTTCACGACGTTTGTCCTTTGGTGTCTGGAAATGACCAATAAAAAGGTTTCGCATGAGGACTTTGTCCACTTTTCCTTCTGCGCTGTTGACCAAAGTCGACAATTTCTGTTGTGCATGGTCCAACATTTCTTTTCGGAGCTCGTTTTGTTTTTTCAGTTCTTCCATCTGTTCTTCCTTGAGATCTAAGTCTTCTCTCAGTCTGGAAGCAGAATCCAACAGAGCATTTGCTTCATCCAAACGTTCCTGCAGTGATGATACTTCTCCTTCCAGCTTTTCGGCCTTGTTCTTCCATTCAGCTATTGACTGTTTTTCTTTGTCTTCTGCAGCCAAAATTTCCTGGGTGTAAGACTCTTCTGATTCCAAGAGATGGCTGCGTAGCCTTTCTAGCTCCCGGTTTAGGCGTAATTCTTGGTCCCGTAAGTGTTGAACCTCTTTTTCTCTTAGGATTTTTACTTTGGTCTCTTGAAAAATATCAGAATTCAATGTTTGAGCATCTCCTTTCTCTCCAGGCAACTGGGCTTTTAGTTCTTCAATAGTCTTCTGCAAGTTCTTAATTTCCTCCTCTTTTTCTAAAATTAACTGGCTATGCGCAGCATTCATCTGCTCATATTTGTACTTAAATTCATCCATTTCCTCCTTCTGCTCCTGTAAAGACTGAAGTAGTTGCATTTTACGCTGGTTCTGGTTTTCAATGATATTCAGATGGTCTTGAATTTCATCTTCCAGATGATTTTTGACTATATTCAGTTGAGATACCTCCAATTCTAGTTCTGTGACAGCATCAAGAGCTGTCGGCTCAGCCACTGGTACAGCTTGATTGTGCTGTTCCCCAAGTATTTCCAATTCTACTCGCAGATAGTTGTTTTCTGCTCTCATGTAGGTAAGACTTCTGTCCTTTCTTTCCATGGATTGCCTTAAAGTTTCATTTTCTCCTAAAGCCTGAGAACACTTATCTAAATCCTTTTGTAGTTGTGAACTTTTTTCTTCGAGTTTTTCAATAAAAACTTCTTTCTCATTTATGACTTGTATCAATCGCTCCTGTTCGTCTACATAAGATGCCAAAATTTCATCAGTTTCTTTTTCATCAGCAGTCATTTGCTCAATATTCTTTTTGAGTCCTGCTATTTCAAAGTCCTTCTCTTGGCTGAGTTGAACTGCACATTCGTGTTTCAGCTTTAAGGCAGAGGTATCCAAATTATGTGCATTGGAGAGTTCCTGAATAGTCTGCCTGTGATTATTTGCTTCTTCCAACAGTCTTTTTTCTGCCTGGTGCAGTTTGGCTTCAATCTCTTCTTTGTCTCTTTTGAGAGTCTCCGTGATAGTGTCTTTTTCTTGAGAGATTTGATTGTAAGCAGCAATAGATTCTTCCAACTTACGCCTTACATCGTCACGTGCTAAAATCAACATTTCATTTTCCGTTTTGAGTTCAACAGCAACTTTCTTTAAATTTTCATTGAGCTGTTCCTCTTCAGAAAGATTTTGCCTTAAGTTGCTAACTTCAGCTTCTCGTTCTTTAAGCATGTCATCCTTACAATGACTGTTAGAGTCTTCATTCAGAGAAGTTCGATACTTGCTCTTAAATCCAGACAGCTCATCTTCAAGTTGTCTAATGTGATCCTTAAGCCCAAGGTTTTCCTGCTGGATGTTTAAACTATTTTTTTGTGACTGATTTAGCTGATCTACTAAATCTTCTACTTTACCTTCAAGCTTCTGCTTAGTTAAATGCAAATCACTGAGGCTCTGTGCGTCCTCAGTTAACTTCTCCTTCTGCACATGCAACTCTTGGGATATGTTCATTTGATCATCCTCAAGTTGATGAACTCTCTTTTTTTCATCATCTAGATCTTGTTCCAACTTCTTGATGACAAGGTCTCCTTCATTTTGTTGTTTTGATAGCTCCTCTTGTATCAAAATCATGTGCTTTGTAGCTTCCTGATTCTGATGATCCAGTTCTTCTAACTCAGCTATCAGCATTTTCTTTTCATTGATAGTCTGATTCAGTTCTTCCTCCTTTGCCTTCAAGTGAAGTTTTAAGTCTAGTAATTGTACATTCAAATTCATGTCTGTTGAAGCTCTGTTTTTCATGACTTGGTAGTCACAGCTCAATTTTGACAGTGACATCTGAAGTTCCTCTTTTTCTTGACTCAATGATGCCTTCTCTTTTTCTAAAGCTTCAGCATGCATTTTAAGTTTCAGATGGTCTTCAGCAAGACGGTTATCCTGGTTTAAACCATTTAGTCTCACGATTTCCTTCTCCGCATCAGCCAGGGCTTGTTGAAGCCTGAACACTTCTTCCACTGCTGAGCTCTGAGGAAGGATTTTTCCCTTTTCTGCCACAGTAGAACTCTGCTCCCAAACTGAAATTTCATGCTGATGATCATGTATGTCTGGGCTTTGGTTTGGTTGAAGAGTCTTGATAGTATTTTGTACTTTGCAGATTTCACTTGAGTCAGAATGGTGTGTTCCCTGAGCCTCAGCAATCTGCCTCGAGTGGCCAACTTCAGATTCATGTTTTGCAGCTTCAGTTGATAATCTGTTTGTTTCTTGTCGTGATGAGATTATGTCACTAGAGTCCATGTCGTCATCACGAAAGGCTGAAAAATGACTACTGATCAGGGAACCGAACGGAGCCGGTGCAGTTGTTGTTGGCACACCACAAGCTCCCGAGTGTACTGATTGAGCGGCTGCCTGTAGTTGGAAGATTTGATCTTGCAGTACAATCTGTCCTGCTTTAAGATGGCTGATCTCTACCTCTTTCTGTTGCAGTTGATTTTGGTAACTTACAGACTGATGGTTTATTTGTAGCTCTGATGCTTCATGCTTTTCTTCCAGGTCAGTACAATACTCTTTCAGTCTTTCATTCTCACATCTTAGTGTGGAATCAGTAGTTTCCATTTCCTTTCTCCAACAATGATGTAAAGCTGCTTCTGGGTCTCCTAAGTCACCCAGAAGCATTTCCCTGGCGAAGCTGGAGCTATGGCCGGTGAGGAAAGCCAAGCTGCTCCCCACCTGACCCAAGAAGTGGCCCAAGCCTGAGCCCAGGCCTCCAAACCAGGACCACATCGTGGCCACTTCAGTGATCCATCGGACCAGCTCTGAAAAGCGCGTCCATCACCATCCACTTCTGTGCCCCGAACGTCCTCGGGCGTTGCCGGGGTCAATTATGACCCAAGCGCTCAGAATTCCTCAGAGCGCGGGGTTCCTGGGGCTCCACCAACACTAATCATCCCTTCCTGCCTGTAAACTCAGAAGCCTGTCCTGCGCTTTGACCAGGGGCTGGCATCCAGTAGCACACACTCACCCCCTGCAGGGCCTCTGCTTCTTCCCTGCACTTGCCTGTCAGCTATTGGCTCACAGGATTGGGCAGGGTTGGCTGGGAGGAGCTAGAGATCCAGGAAAGTGTTCTAGTTTGAGTCCCAAGGCAGTGTGCTGTGGAGCCAGGAAGAATCAATGTTGTAGATGAAATCCAAAGGTAGTTCACTGGACAGTTCCCTCTTGTCTGGGAGAGGTGGGCTTTTTGTCCCATTCAGTTGCACTCGGTTGACGAGGTGAGGTCTCTCTCCATTACAGAATGGAATCTATTTAACTAAAAAGTCCCCGATTCAAAAGTAAATCTCACCCCATAACACCAGCACAGACACACCCAGAATAAAAGTTGGCCAAGTGTCTGGGCATCGTAGCCCGGACGAGTTAACATGTAAAATTAACCATCACAAAGTCTTAATCATTCTCAGAATTCAAATTATGATATGGATTAAATGTCACTAAAGAACCATCTTTACCCTTTCCAAAAATAAATTTTTGCTGTTAATCTATAAATTTTCGAGTTCATTTTAATATTATTTGGTCCTTGTTAATTCTGATTTGAGTTTATTGAAGTGCTCAAAAATTCCACTTAAATTTCACTTAAGAAAATTTGTTTTAGAGCCAACAGGTTGATGTTCACTTAACCTATTGTTGTTTATCAATGCCAAATATCATCCAGGTTTAAACAGTACAGAGTGAAATAAAAAGTTGAGAAATTTTCTACGATGGAGTAACAATCCTAAATTTAATTCCCATACCTCTAAGGATCAGAAGGAGTTAAGATAAGGCCCTGGTTTCCAAGGTGTTTAAATTCCAACAAGTTAATGAGGAGGCAGTTTTGTAGAGTTGGGGAGAAAGCAAAGAGATGAAGCACGTGGGCTGTAACAGACATACCAGTTGGGACCAAAGCAATTTTGGAGCTAAACTGACAGAATGCATTTAGAAAACCTCTCTCACAAGCATGAGTTGAACAGTAAATGAGAACATAGTGTGTAGTTCTCACCTGATGGCTGGTGCAGAGAAAGTGGCCAACAAATAGAGCCTGCTGCCACTTTGTTCATATTTGCTTTTTGTTTTGTTTAGGATCATTTTCCTCATTACCCTTTAGAAGGGGTTTGGGTTTGCTCCCATTACTCTCTTCCCAGAGCCCATATTCAGGAGACTCTTTTCCTTGAGCTGTTCTTTCTATATGTCTGTTCAGGGAACAAAACCTCAAGGTGGCAGAAATAAAATTCAAAAAAAGGCAGAATTTTTGGAAAATTAATGGTTAAATAGATTCTAAGGATTATATTAATCACCTCATAATGTCTCTTGCCTTCAAGATAGAGCAAGTAGACATAATTACTCAGATTGGTATCAGAAACTAGTGACTGCATTTGTGTGCTGTGCCAGAAAAGGAAATCTTCTTGGTCCTTCTTATTCATCTCCAAATCTGAGAGAGAAATCAGGCCTGTGTTAGTCAATCTCTCCTCATAAAAGACTAATATAAAAATTTAAGCCCCTTTTAGCATCTGCTGAAGTGCGAATCCACGCTGTACCCCAGCTGTGTCTACTGTTGAAGAAGGCATCAACAATACCAAGTGTCCTTTTCTCCCTTTAGACCATTCCTCCTGTGTGTGTGTGTGTGTGTGTGTGTGTGTGTGTGTGTTAGAAGACTTTTTCATCACTTTGACAACATACCTGAGAAAATTAAATGAGTAAATATTTATTTTGGTTCAATTTCAGGCTCCATTGCTGTGGCCTGAAGTGAGGCAGATTACCATGGCAGAGAGCCTGGCTTCAAAACAGAGCTGCTCAACTCATGGAGATCAGGGGATCAACTCATGGAGATCACGGAGATCAGGTGAGGGGAAGAGAGGACTGAGGAATATGATGTACCCTTCCAGGGAATCAACTCCAATGACCTACCCTCCAACTAGGCCCTACCGCCCACAGTTTTTACCAACTCCCAATAGTCCTGTCCAATCGTGAACCCATCAGTGGATTGATCCACAGATGAGGTTAGAGCCCAGGATTCAATTCACCTTTCTGTAGAGTCCGTTCTGAATGCTGTTACATTGGGGTCCAAGCTTTCAACACATGACCTTTGGGCAACATTCCAGATCCAAATTATAGCAGGGTGCCTCCTGCTCTTTAGGTGTTCTGTGTTTGTTTATTGTTTTAAATCACAAATAATGATCCTTTTTCAGTGTAAGACCTATCACATTTGGCTTGAATCTGGTTCCAGTGGTTGTTGCTCCTACTGCTGAAAGGCATTTCTGATCACTCAGATTCAGTCTTCTAGCATGGTTCACTCTGACCACAGCTGTTTGTCATTTTATATTTCAATCTGAGAGAGATACCTACCTACTGTATTCAAAACTGACCATCCAAATAAAAGCATTTCTCTTCTTGTAAATATGTTTGGAATATTCCTGGAAACTAGGGGGGATATGGAGGGCAAACCCTGGCTCATTCGCGAACACATGTGACAAAAAGCATCCAATAATCATAAGTATATCCTTATACATGTATTCAGTGCCCCCAAAGTACAAGGTATTGTGGTAGATATTGTGAACAACATAAAGCTGTGTTATATACATTTCCTGCTATGAAGTGCAATTGAATACAGTCAATCAATGGGGAAGATGTTACATAGAGTGATCCTTGAATTATAATGCAAGGTCAGCCATTGATGACTGTGGTGGTGAGGATCGCATATGGGGGAAAAGACTAAGTAAGAAAGAATAAGCCAGAAGTAGAGAGCCCTTAATAATGTGGCTTTGTTAAAACACAGTTGAAGATTAAAATAATGAAAGCTTTTTGAGTCTATAAACATAGGGTGATAAATTCTATGCAAGATATTAAGTTTGTACTTTTTTTTAATACCTCATAATTCATTCAAACATTTTCTTATAGATTTCAGTAGAATTTTTAAATCTCTTTAATATGGGCCTTGTCTCTTCTTGTTTCTTTTTTTAAATTTCTATTGGTTGCTCAAAACATTACAATGATCTTGACATATCATATTTCATACATTTGATTCAAGTGGGGTATGAATTCTTATTTTTACCACGTGTACAGTTTGCAGGATCACATTGGTTATACATCCGAGTTTATACATACTGCCATACTAGTGTCTGTTATATTCTGCTGCCTTTCCTATTCCCTCCCTATCCCCCCTTCTGTCTCCTCCCCTCCCCTCCCATAATCTCTCTCTACCCCATCTACTGTAATTCATTTCTCTCCTTTTTTCCCCTTTCCCCTCACATCCTCTTATATGTAATCTTGTATAACAATGAGGGTATCCTTCCATTTCCATGAAATTCCCCTTCTCTCTCCCATTCCCTCCCACCTCTTGTCCCTTCTAAATGGTAATCTTCTTTTCATGCTCTTCCAGCCTGCTCTGTTTTGAGTCCCCCCTCCTTATATGAAAGAAGACATTCAGCATTTCTTTTCTAGGGATTGGCTAACTTCACTTAGCATAATCTGCTCTCATGCCATCCATTTCCCTGCAAATGCCATGATTTTGTCATTTTTTAGTGCTGAGTAATATTCCATTGTGTACAAATGCCACATTTTTTTTATCCATTCATCTATTGACTGGCATCTAGGTTGGTTCCACGTTCTAGCTATTGTGAATTGTGCTGCTGTGAACATTGATGTAGCTGTATCCCTATAGTGTGCTCTTTTTAGGTCTCTGGGAATAGTCCGAGAAGGGGAATAGCTGGTGGTTCCATTCCCAGCTTTCCAAGGAATCTCCATAATGCTTTCCAAATTGGCTGCACCGATTTGCAGTCCCACCGGCAGTGTACAAGTGTACCTTTTCCCCCACATCCTTGCCAGCACGTGTTGTTGTTTGACTTCCTAATGGCTGCCATTCTTACTGGACTGATATGGTATCTTAGAGTGGTTTTAATTTGCATTTCTCTGATTGCTAGAGATGGTGAGCATTTTTTCCGTGTATTTTTTGATTAATTATATATCCTTCTCTGAGAAGTGTCTGTTCAGGTCCTTGGCCCATTTGTTGATTGGGTTATTTGTTTTCTTAATGTTCAATTTTTGAGTTCTTTGTATACTCTGGATATTAGGGCTCGGCACATTTGTATTTTTAAGAATTGGCATAATCAATGAAATGTTCCGCACACATTTGTAGGAAGATGAACATAACACTCCAGTGACAATACAATAGTAGAAGGATTGATTTGGACTGAGAAGTTGTTCAGTGAATGATATATTACCCATAAATTTGAATTCTCATTATCATAAAGAAGCAAGGTGAAAATAAGAATTTAAGAGAGTGTTAGGGATATGGCTCAAGTAGCAGCTCGTTCACCTAGCATGCGTGAGGCGTGGGGTTTGATCCTCAGCACTACATAAAAAAATAAATAAAATAAAGATGTTGTGTCCACTAAAGGCTAAATAATAAATATTTTTTAAAACGAATTTAAGATAGTCCATAAATGTTATATACGAACTGTGAAAGTAGATGCTTTCGCATCTAGTGACTTTTATACGTAGGACAAAGAATTAAATGTAGTTCTGCTGTGTACAAAATGATCACAATAAATCACCAATGTCATTTTTTGAAATGGGAAAATGTTTTTTTATTGGTTATTCAAAACATTACCAAGCTCTTGACATATCATCTTTCATACATTTGATTCAAGTGGGTTATAAACTCCCATTTTTACCCCAAATACAGATTGCAGAATCACATCGGTTACACATCCACGTTTCTACATAATGCCATATTAGTGACTGTTGTATTCTGGTACCTTTCCTATCGCCTACTATCTCCTCTCCCTCCCCTCCCATCTTCTCTCTCTACCCCATCTGCTGTAATTCAATTCTCTCCCTTGTTTTTTTTTTCCCCCTTTTCCCTCACATCCTCTTATATTTAATTTTGTGTAACAATGAGGGTCTCCTTCCATTTCCATGCGATTTCCCTTCTCTCTCCCTTTCCCTCCCACCACTTGTCTCTCTTTAATGTTAATCTTTTCCTCATGCTCTTCCTCCCTGCTCTGTTCTTAGTTGCTCTCCTTATATCAAAGAAGACATTTAGCATTTGTTTTTTAGGGATTGGCTAGATTCACTTAGCATAACCTGCTCTAATGCCATCCATTTCCCTGCAAATTCCATGATTTTGTCATTTCTTAGTGCTGCGTAATACTCCATTGTGTGTAAATGCCACATTTTTTTTTTTTTATCCATTCATCTACTAAAGGGCATCTAGGTGGGTTCCACAGTCTAGCTATTGTGAATTGTGCTGCTGTGCACACTGATGTGGCAGTATCCCTATTAGTACGCTCTTTTAAGGTCTTCAGGGAATATTCCGAGAAGGGCTATAGCTGGGTCAAATGGTGGTTCCATTCCCAGCTTTCCCAGGAATCTCCATATTGCTTTCCAAATTGACCGCACCAATTTGCAGTCCCACCAGCAATGTACAAGTGTACCCTTTTCCCCACATCCTCGCCAGTTCTTATTGTTGTTTGACTTCATAATGGATGCCAATCTTACTGGAGTGAGGTGATATCTCAGGGTGGTTTTGATTTGCATTTCTCTGACTGCTAGACATGGTGAGCATTTATTCATGTACTTGTTGATTGATTGTATGTCCTCCTCTGAGAAGTGTCTGTTCAGGTCCTTGGCCCATTTGTTGATTGGGTTATTTGTTATCTTATGGTTTAATTTTTTGAGTTCTTTGTATACTCTGGATATTAGGGCTCTATCTGAAGTGTGAGGAGTAAAAATTTGTTCCCAGGATGTAGGCTCCCTATTTACCTCTCTTATTGTTTCTCTTGCTGAGGGGAAAAAAAAAAAAAAAAGAAGAAAAAAACTTTTTAGTTTAAGTCAGTCCCATTTGTTGATTCTTGTTATTAACTCTTGTGCTATGGATGTCCTATTAAGGAATTTGGAGCCCGGCACCACAATATGTGGATCGGAGCCAACTTTTTCTTCTATGAGATGCAGAGTCTCTGATTTGATATCAAGCTCTTTGATCCATTTTGTGTTAACTTTTGTGCACGGCGAGAGAAAGGGATTCAGTTTCATTTTGTTGTATATGGATTTCCAGTTTTCCCAGCACCATTTGTTGAAGACGCTATCCTTCCTCCATTGCATGCTTTTAGCCCCTTTATCAAATATAAGAAAGTTGTAATTTTGTGGATTGGTCTCTGTGTCCTCTATTCTGTACCATTGTTTCACCCGCCTGTTTTGGTACCAGTACCATGCTGTTTTGGTTACTCTTGCTCTGTAGTACAGTTTGAAATCTGGTATCGCTATACCGCCAGATTCACACTTCCTGCTTAGAATTGCTTTTGCTAATATTTCTCAGACACCTGTAGTTTCTAAAACCACTAAGAGGATTTTTATCAAAATTAATTTTATTAATTTTTTTATTATATTATATAGTTAATATTAAATGATTTAATCTATATTAAATGTTATTTAAATTGACTTTGTTAAATTGTATTAATTTAAATGAAATTTAATGAACTTTTAAATATAAATCAATCTAAAATTTAATCAAAATTAATTTAAAAAATCAATTAAGAAAATAAATTTAAATCAAACAATAGTATTAATAAAATAAATTTAAACAATATTAATTAATAAAATAAATTTAAATTAGATCAATTTATTAAATGATAATATAATTTATATTTAAAAATTTATTAAATTTTATTTGAATTAATTTTAATAAAAATATTCTGAATGGTTTTAGAAACTACAGGTGTTAGAGAAGTATGTGCTATGCAATCTGCTTTTGCTCTTCTCTGATTTCACCTACTTAAGCTAGGAACTTTTGATTATCTTTTACCTTAATTTACGAAAAGGTTGAAACTACTCCTTTTTTAAAGCCTTTCATCTTTCAAAAACTGATGTTAGCTTCTTTCTCTCCCCCAATTTTTTTGATCAAATGTTTTAAAAAATGTGTTGAGAGGCATTATTGTAGAGCCCCCAAAGTATGTAGATAAACAGTCCAGATATTTAATGAAATATTCTTACTAAGTAACTTTTCCATTGGCAATGGATCATGTGATTCCACTTTGGGGTTGACTCATAAAAATACTCTTACTTCTGGACATATTTAACATCTGGAAAACTGAATTAATGTGAGGTGACTTTTCTATAGAAATGGAAATAAGTAAAATGGATAGGGGTCATAGTATTTGGATTAAAAGTATCTTAGAATTTATCCACTAAGCTTCATGATAAGGCCCTCTGCACTGGAATTTTCTTTCAGTACTTGTACCAGGTTATTTGGGATAAACTAAATATTCTCAACATTTTGCAACATCATATTTGGTTTTCTTCTTCTCTAAATCTGAGATCTCCCTCAGGTGGTTTGGATTTTTCATCTTTCCTGTTATTTAAATGTATCATTTTTATCTTAATGCCATTAAATTTAACAAATATAATCATTTAAAAAAACAGAGTTTGGAGCTAATGGTTCACTAATGCTGCTCTGTACAGTTGCTTACAAAAGTACATCAGAATTGAAGACTGGTGATGATTACCTGCTACACTGGAGCAAAATTTTATAAACAAAAAGTGCTACAGCAAACAAAACAAAATTTTTAGAAAGAGCTATAGCAAAAAAAAAAAAAAAAACTACAACAAGAAGCAAAAAAAAAAAAACCTAGTATCTATATACATATATATATATCAGCTTTTTTTCTTTCTCTTTTTGTCTACAAATACAGAGTTCTTTTGCAAAAGGCCATGCTGTAAAACATCAAAAAGGGTTATGGCTTCTTTAAAGTGCTAAATATTTAGAAGATCCTAGAGTACAAGTCTGGCACTGTTGTCCGGGGACACTGGCAGTGGTGTGAAGGTGGGCTTGAAATCTGCGATGGGTTTAAAAAGAGGATGCCCAGGTTATATTATTTTATTTATTTATTTGTTTGTGTGTGTGTGTGTGTGTGTGTGTGTGTGTGTCTGTGTGTTATTCAGATTTGTGAGTTCTTTCTATGCCCTAGAGATTAGTGCTCTATCTGATGTGTGATGGGGCAAAAATTTTCTCCCAAGATGTAGGATCTCTATTCACCTCCCAGATTGTTTGTTTTGTGGAGAAGAAACTTTTTTAGTTTGAATCTATCTCATTTATTGATACTTGATTTTAATTCTTGTGCTCTAGGAGTCTTATTAAGGAATTTTGGGACTAATCCCATATGATTGGAATTAGGGCCTACTTTTTCTTCTGTTACATGCAAGCTCTCTGGTTTTATTCGTAGGTCCTTGATTCATTTGAGTGGAGTTTTGTGCATGGTGAGAGCTAGGGGTTTAATTGCACCTCACTCCAGTTAGAATGTCAGCGATTTTTGAAAATGGCAGCTATGATGAAGACAACAACGATAAGTGTTGGTGAGGATTTCAGGAAAAATGTACACTCCTACACTGTCGGTGGGACTGTAGATTGGTGGAGCCAATATGGAGAGCAGTTTGGAGATTCCTTGGAAATTTGGGAATAGAACCACCATTTGACCTAGCTATCCCTCTTTTTGATCTATACCCAAAGGACTTAAAAACTGCATACTACAGGGACACAGCCACATCAATGTTTATAGCAGCAAAATTCACATTAGCTAAATTGTGGAAACAACTTAGTAGATGAATGCATAAAAAAATGTGGCATTTATACACAATTAATATTACTCAGATACTTACCCTCTCGCTCAGTCCAGGAGACGCTAGTGCCCTTCACTACCTCTGTCAGAGCCTGGTTCCGACAGCTGGTGCCTCGGAGAGGACAGGCTGATCCTGCCTGCCTCCCATGTACCCTTTGTCACAGGGAGCAACATTAATGTGAGACCAAATAAAATCCAGTCATAGACATTAATAGAATATCTCAAAAAAGTATTTAATAAAAAGGCTAGCAAATACAGGGTCTTTAATGAAACTTTAATAAAATTTATGAGACAAGGAAACTGAAAGCACAATATTTTCTTAGGAACTTTTCTGTTTGGTGTTATTCTTTACAATATAGAAGCTTTTCCTAAGAATGCAGGGAGTATGAAATTTCTAAGGCTATCTTGCTGTTTTCTCCATTAAACCCCTTGTCTTAAAAAGAATCTTGAATCTATATTAATCTTTGTAATTTTCTGAGTACCCGTATAACATATTTTTCTCAAGAATGCAGTGAGGTCGCTGTTTCCAAGAGCTCTTCAATTCTGAAATATAAGAAGTGTGTTTCCAGGCATTGAAACCCAAAGGCTCACCTAGACACAATGGAGTGAGCCGAATATATAAAAATCTCTCATGACACATCTGAACTCTGCTTTTCCCAACCCTGTGAAGTCTACTGGAATAAGATTCCAAGTAATTTGGCAGGTCGAAGCAAAATATATACTTTGATATTCTTCTCAGGAGTAACAACTGATGGCATCTTAATTTTGGTAAAATAATGTAAATGTTAAGGTGAAATTTAGAAATAAGAAAGGAAAAGCTGATATGTGTGTAGCTACTAGGTGTTTTTCTTCCTTTTTTTATTTTTGTAAAGTAAAACAAAAGATAAACCAAAAGGTTCTAGCTTAAGTTAGGTAAAATCAAAGAGGAGAAAAAAGAAGATAATATAGCTAATACTTCCCTGCCACCTGTAATTTCCAAAACAACTAAGAGCATTATTATTAAAATTAAAATTAAATAATTCAACCTATATTATGTTAAATTTACTTTGTTAAATTGTATTAATTTAAATAAAATTTAATGAGTTTTTAAATATAAATCATACTATAATTTAATATAAGTTAATAAATAATATCAATTAATAAAATAAATTTAAATCAAACCATAGTATTAATAAAAGAAATTTAAATAATACTACTAATTGATTTAAATTAGGTTAATTTATATTAAATGATATAATTTATATTTAAAAATATATTAAATTTTGTTTAAATTAATTTTAACAAAAATGTTCTGAATGGTTTTAGAAACTACAGGTGTCAGAGAAGTATGTGCTATGCAATCTGCTTTTTCTCTTCTCTGATTTCACCTACTTAAGCTGGAAACTTTTGATTCATCTTTTACGTTAATTTATCAAAAGGTTATAACTACTCCTATTTTAAAGCTTTTCATCTTTCAAAAACTGTTGTTAGCTTATTTCTCTCCCCAACTTGTTTTGATCAAATGTTTTATAAAATGTGTTTATGAGAATTATTGTAGAGCCCCCAATAGTATGTAGATAAGCAGTCCAGATATTTAATGATACATTCTTACTAATTAACTTTTCCATTGGCAATGGATCCTGTGGTCCCACTTCGGGGTTGACTCATAAAAATACTCTTCCTTCTGGACATATTTATCATGTGGAAAACTGAATTAATGTGAAGTGACTTTCGTATAGAAATGGAAATAAGCAAAATGGATAGGGGTCATAGAATTTGGATTCAAAGCATCTTAGAATTTACCCACTAAGCTTCATGTTTAGGTCCTCCCCATTGGAATTTTCGCGTGGTAGTTGTACAATGTTATCTTGGATAAACTAAATATTCTCAACTTTTTGCAACATTATGTTTGGTTTTCATGTACTCTAAATCTGAGACATCCTTCTTATGGGTTGGATTTTTCTTGTTTCCTGTAATTACATGTATCGTTTTTACCTTAATGCCATTAAATTTAAGAAATATTATTATTGTTTTAAAAAAAAGAGGTTGGAACTAGTGGTTCAAGAAGGCTGCTCTGTACAGTTGCTCCCAAAAGTACATCAGAATTGATAACTGGTGATGATTATCTGCTGCATTGGAACAAAATTCTAGAAACAAAAAGTGCTACAAAAAACAAAACAAATTTTTTAAAGAGTACTATAGCAAAAAATCACAACAACAACAACTGAAAAAATAAAATAAAATACCTAGCAGCTATACACTTACATATACCAGCTTTTTTGCTTTCTCTTTTTGTCTACAAACACATGAGTACTTTTTCAAAAGGCCATGCTGTAAAACGTAAAAAAGGGTTATGGCTTCTTTCAAATGCTAAATATTTAGAAGATCCTGGAGTACAACTCTGGCACTATTGTCCAGGGACACTGGCAGTGGTGTAAAGGTGGGCATGAAATCTGCAGTGGGTTTAACAAGAGGATGCCCAGGTCCACCAAGTCCAACTCCAGCTAGGTTACTAAGAGGCACAGCTGCAGAACGTGGAACCAAAACAACTCATCCACTTACTGACACCACCGTGATCTTTATTCAACAGCTGCTCCATTTCGTCCTGTGGAATGTCCAGGATGCTCCCCGTCAACTGCAATACTTCACGACGTTTGTCCTTTGGTGTCTGGAAATGACCAATAAAAAGGTTTCGCATGAGGACTTTGTCCACTTTTCCTTCTGCGCTGTTGACCAAAGTCGACAATTTCTGTTGTGCATGGTCCAACATTTCTTTTCGGAGCTCGTTTTGTTTTTTCAGTTCTTCCATCTGTTCTTCCTTGAGATCTAAGTCTTCTCTCAGTCTGGAAGCAGAATCCAACAGAGCATTTGCTTCATCCAAACGTTCCTGCAGTGATGATACTTCTCCTTCCAGCTTTTCGGCCTTGTTCTTCCATTCAGCTATTGACTGTTTTTCTTTGTCTTCTGCAGCCAAAATTTCCTGGGTGTAAGACTCTTCTGATTCCAAGAGATGGCTGCGTAGCCTTTCTAGCTCCCGGTTTAGGCGTAATTCTTGGTCCCGTAAGTGTTGAACCTCTTTTTCTCTTAGGATTTTTACTTTGGTCTCTTGAAAAATATCAGAATTCAATGTTTGAGCATCTCCTTTCTCTCCAGGCAACTGGGCTTTTAGTTCTTCAATAGTCTTCTGCAAGTTCTTAATTTCCTCCTCTTTTTCTAAAATTAACTGGCTATGCGCAGCATTCATCTGCTCATATTTGTACTTAAATTCATCCATTTCCTCCTTCTGCTCCTGTAAAGACTGAAGTAGTTGCATTTTACGCTGGTTCTGGTTTTCAATGATATTCAGATGGTCTTGAATTTCATCTTCCAGATGATTTTTGACTATATTCAGTTGAGATACCTCCAATTCTAGTTCTGTGACAGCATCAAGAGCTGTCGGCTCAGCCACTGGTACAGCTTGATTGTGCTGTTCCCCAAGTATTTCCAATTCTACTCGCAGATAGTTGTTTTCTGCTCTCATGTAGGTAAGACTTCTGTCCTTTCTTTCCATGGATTGCCTTAAAGTTTCATTTTCTCCTAAAGCCTGAGAACACTTATCTAAATCCTTTTGTAGTTGTGAACTTTTTTCTTCGAGTTTTTCAATAAAAACTTCTTTCTCATTTATGACTTGTATCAATCGCTCCTGTTCGTCTACATAAGATGCCAAAATTTCATCAGTTTCTTTTTCATCAGCAGTCATTTGCTCAATATTCTTTTTGAGTCCTGCTATTTCAAAGTCCTTCTCTTGGCTGAGTTGAACTGCACATTCGTGTTTCAGCTTTAAGGCAGAGGTATCCAAATTATGTGCATTGGAGAGTTCCTGAATAGTCTGCCTGTGATTATTTGCTTCTTCCAACAGTCTTTTTTCTGCCTGGTGCAGTTTGGCTTCAATCTCTTCTTTGTCTCTTTTGAGAGTCTCCGTGATAGTGTCTTTTTCTTGAGAGATTTGATTGTAAGCAGCAATAGATTCTTCCAACTTACGCCTTACATCGTCACGTGCTAAAATCAACATTTCATTTTCCGTTTTGAGTTCAACAGCAACTTTCTTTAAATTTTCATTGAGCTGTTCCTCTTCAGAAAGATTTTGCCTTAAGTTGCTAACTTCAGCTTCTCGTTCTTTAAGCATGTCATCCTTACAATGACTGTTAGAGTCTTCATTCAGAGAAGTTCGATACTTGCTCTTAAATCCAGACAGCTCATCTTCAAGTTGTCTAATGTGATCCTTAAGCCCAAGGTTTTCCTGCTGGATGTTTAAACTATTTTTTTGTGACTGATTTAGCTGATCTACTAAATCTTCTACTTTACCTTCAAGCTTCTGCTTAGTTAAATGCAAATCACTGAGGCTCTGTGCGTCCTCAGTTAACTTCTCCTTCTGCACATGCAACTCTTGGGATATGTTCATTTGATCATCCTCAAGTTGATGAACTCTCTTTTTTTCATCATCTAGATCTTGTTCCAACTTCTTGATGACAAGGTCTCCTTCATTTTGTTGTTTTGATAGCTCCTCTTGTATCAAAATCATGTGCTTTGTAGCTTCCTGATTCTGATGATCCAGTTCTTCTAACTCAGCTATCAGCATTTTCTTTTCATTGATAGTCTGATTCAGTTCTTCCTCCTTTGCCTTCAAGTGAAGTTTTAAGTCTAGTAATTGTACATTCAAATTCATGTCTGTTGAAGCTCTGTTTTTCATGACTTGGTAGTCACAGCTCAATTTTGACAGTGACATCTGAAGTTCCTCTTTTTCTTGACTCAATGATGCCTTCTCTTTTTCTAAAGCTTCAGCATGCATTTTAAGTTTCAGATGGTCTTCAGCAAGACGGTTATCCTGGTTTAAACCATTTAGTCTCACGATTTCCTTCTCCGCATCAGCCAGGGCTTGTTGAAGCCTGAACACTTCTTCCACTGCTGAGCTCTGAGGAAGGATTTTTCCCTTTTCTGCCACAGTAGAACTCTGCTCCCAAACTGAAATTTCATGCTGATGATCATGTATGTCTGGGCTTTGGTTTGGTTGAAGAGTCTTGATAGTATTTTGTACTTTGCAGATTTCACTTGAGTCAGAATGGTGTGTTCCCTGAGCCTCAGCAATCTGCCTCGAGTGGCCAACTTCAGATTCATGTTTTGCAGCTTCAGTTGATAATCTGTTTGTTTCTTGTCGTGATGAGATTATGTCACTAGAGTCCATGTCGTCATCACGAAAGGCTGAAAAATGACTACTGATCAGGGAACCGAACGGAGCCGGTGCAGTTGTTGTTGGCACACCACAAGCTCCCGAGTGTACTGATTGAGCGGCTGCCTGTAGTTGGAAGATTTGATCTTGCAGTACAATCTGTCCTGCTTTAAGATGGCTGATCTCTACCTCTTTCTGTTGCAGTTGATTTTGGTAACTTACAGACTGATGGTTTATTTGTAGCTCTGATGCTTCATGCTTTTCTTCCAGGTCAGTACAATACTCTTTCAGTCTTTCATTCTCACATCTTAGTGTGGAATCAGTAGTTTCCATTTCCTTTCTCCAACAATGATGTAAAGCTGCTTCTGGGTCTCCTAAGTCACCCAGAAGCATTTCCCTGGCGAAGCTGGAGCTATGGCCGGTGAGGAAAGCCAAGCTGCTCCCCACCTGACCCAAGAAGTGGCCCAAGCCTGAGCCCAGGCCTCCAAACCAGGACCACATCGTGGCCACTTCAGTGATCCATCGGACCAGCTCTGAAAAGCGCGTCCATCACCATCCACTTCTGTGCCCCGAACGTCCTCGGGCGTTGCCGGGGTCAATTATGACCCAAGCGCTCAGAATTCCTCAGAGCGCGGGGTTCCTGGGGCTCCACCAACACTAATCATCCCTTCCTGCCTGTAAACTCAGAAGCCTGTCCTGCGCTTTGACCAGGGGCTGGCATCCAGTAGCACACACTCACCCCCTGCAGGGCCTCTGCTTCTTCCCTGCACTTGCCTGTCAGCTATTGGCTCACAGGATTGGGCAGGGTTGGCTGGGAGGAGCTAGAGATCCAGGAAAGTGTTCTAGTTTGAGTCCCAAGGCAGTGTGCTGTGGAGCCAGGAAGAATCAATGTTGTAGATGAAATCCAAAGGTAGTTCACTGGACAGTTCCCTCTTGTCTGGGAGAGGTGGGCTTTTTGTCCCATTCAGTTGCACTCGGTTGACGAGGTGAGGTCTCTCTCCATTACAGAATGGAATCTATTTAACTAAAAAGTCCCCGATTCAAAAGTAAATCTCACCCCATAACACCAGCACAGACACACCCAGAATAAAAGTTGGCCAAGTGTCTGGGCATCGTAGCCCGGACGAGTTAACATGTAAAATTAACCATCACAAAGTCTTAATCATTCTCAGAATTCAAATTATGATATGGATTAAATGTCACTAAAGAACCATCTTTACCCTTTCCAAAAATAAATTTTTGCTGTTAATCTATAAATTTTCGAGTTCATTTTAATATTATTTGGTCCTTGTTAATTCTGATTTGAGTTTATTGAAGTGCTCAAAAATTCCACTTAAATTTCACTTAAGAAAATTTGTTTTAGAGCCAACAGGTTGATGTTCACTTAACCTATTGTTGTTTATCAATGCCAAATATCATCCAGGTTTAAACAGTACAGAGTGAAATAAAAAGTTGAGAAATTTTCTACGATGGAGTAACAATCCTAAATTTAATTCCCATACCTCTAAGGATCAGAAGGAGTTAAGATAAGGCCCTGGTTTCCAAGGTGTTTAAATTCCAACAAGTTAATGAGGAGGCAGTTTTGTAGAGTTGGGGAGAAAGCAAAGAGATGAAGCACGTGGGCTGTAACAGACATACCAGTTGGGACCAAAGCAATTTTGGAGCTAAACTGACAGAATGCATTTAGAAAACCTCTCTCACAAGCATGAGTTGAACAGTAAATGAGAACATAGTGTGTAGTTCTCACCTGATGGCTGGTGCAGAGAAAGTGGCCAACAAATAGAGCCTGCTGCCACTTTGTTCATATTTGCTTTTTGTTTTGTTTAGGATCATTTTCCTCATTACCCTTTAGAAGGGGTTTGGGTTTGCTCCCATTACTCTCTTCCCAGAGCCCATATTCAGGAGACTCTTTTCCTTGAGCTGTTCTTTCTATATGTCTGTTCAGGGAACAAAACCTCAAGGTGGCAGAAATAAAATTCAAAAAAAGGCAGAATTTTTGGAAAATTAATGGTTAAATAGATTCTAAGGATTATATTAATCACCTCATAATGTCTCTTGCCTTCAAGATAGAGCAAGTAGACATAATTACTCAGATTGGTATCAGAAACTAGTGACTGCATTTGTGTGCTGTGCCAGAAAAGGAAATCTTCTTGGTCCTTCTTATTCATCTCCAAATCTGAGAGAGAAATCAGGCCTGTGTTAGTCAATCTCTCCTCATAAAAGACTAATATAAAAATTTAAGCCCCTTTTAGCATCTGCTGAAGTGCGAATCCACGCTGTACCCCAGCTGTGTCTACTGTTGAAGAAGGCATCAACAATACCAAGTGTCCTTTTCTCCCTTTAGACCATTCCTCCTGTGTGTGTGTGTGTGTGTGTGTGTGTGTTAGAAGACTTTTTCATCACTTTGACAACATACCTGAGAAAATTAAATGAGTAAATATTTATTTTGGTTCAATTTCAGGCTCCATTGCTGTGGCCTGAAGTGAGGCAGATTACCATGGCAGAGAGCCTGGCTTCAAAACAGAGCTGCTCAACTCATGGAGATCAGGGGATCAACTCATGGAGATCACGGAGATCAGGTGAGGGGAAGAGAGGACTGAGGAATATGATGTACCCTTCCAGGGAATCAACTCCAATGACCTACCCTCCAACTAGGCCCTACCGCCCACAGTTTTTACCAACTCCCAATAGTCCTGTCCAATCGTGAACCCATCAGTGGATTGATCCACAGATGAGGTTAGAGCCCAGGATTCAATTCACCTTTCTGTAGAGTCCGTTCTGAATGCTGTTACATTGGGGTCCAAGCTTTCAACACATGACCTTTGGGCAACATTCCAGATCCAAATTATAGCAGGGTGCCTCCTGCTCTTTAGGTGTTCTGTGTTTGTTTATTGTTTTAAATCACAAATAATGATCCTTTTTCAGTGTAAGACCTATCACATTTGGCTTGAATCTGGTTCCAGTGGTTGTTGCTCCTACTGCTGAAAGGCATTTCTGATCACTCAGATTCAGTCTTCTAGCATGGTTCACTCTGACCACAGCTGTTTGTCATTTTATATTTCAATCTGAGAGAGATACCTACCTACTGTATTCAAAACTGACCATCCAAATAAAAGCATTTCTCTTCTTGTAAATATGTTTGGAATATTCCTGGAAACTAGGGGGGATATGGAGGGCAAACCCTGGCTCATTCGCGAACACATGTGACAAAAAGCATCCAATAATCATAAGTATATCCTTATACATGTATTCAGTGCCCCCAAAGTACAAGGTATTGTGGTAGATATTGTGAACAACATAAAGCTGTGTTATATACATTTCCTGCTATGAAGTGCAATTGAATACAGTCAATCAATGGGGAAGATGTTACATAGAGTGATCCTTGAATTATAATGCAAGGTCAGCCATTGATGACTGTGGTGGTGAGGATCGCATATGGGGGAAAAGACTAAGTAAGAAAGAATAAGCCAGAAGTAGAGAGCCCTTAATAATGTGGCTTTGTTAAAACACAGTTGAAGATTAAAATAATGAAAGCTTTTTGAGTCTATAAACATAGGGTGATAAATTCTATGCAAGATATTAAGTTTGTACTTTTTTTTAATACCTCATAATTCATTCAAACATTTTCTTATAGATTTCAGTAGAATTTTTAAATCTCTTTAATATGGGCCTTGTCTCTTCTTGTTTCTTTTTTTAAATTTCTATTGGTTGCTCAAAACATTACAATGATCTTGACATATCATATTTCATACATTTGATTCAAGTGGGGTATGAATTCTTATTTTTACCACGTGTACAGTTTGCAGGATCACATTGGTTATACATCCGAGTTTATACATACTGCCATACTAGTGTCTGTTATATTCTGCTGCCTTTCCTATTCCCTCCCTATCCCCCCTTCTGTCTCCTCCCCTCCCCTCCCATAATCTCTCTCTACCCCATCTACTGTAATTCATTTCTCTCCTTTTTTCCCCTTTCCCCTCACATCCTCTTATATGTAATCTTGTATAACAATGAGGGTATCCTTCCATTTCCATGAAATTCCCCTTCTCTCTCCCATTCCCTCCCACCTCTTGTCCCTTCTAAATGGTAATCTTCTTTTCATGCTCTTCCAGCCTGCTCTGTTTTGAGTCCCCCCTCCTTATATGAAAGAAGACATTCAGCATTTCTTTTCTAGGGATTGGCTAACTTCACTTAGCATAATCTGCTCTCATGCCATCCATTTCCCTGCAAATGCCATGATTTTGTCATTTTTTAGTGCTGAGTAATATTCCATTGTGTACAAATGCCACATTTTTTTTATCCATTCATCTATTGACTGGCATCTAGGTTGGTTCCACGTTCTAGCTATTGTGAATTGTGCTGCTGTGAACATTGATGTAGCTGTATCCCTATAGTGTGCTCTTTTTAGGTCTCTGGGAATAGTCCGAGAAGGGGAATAGCTGGTGGTTCCATTCCCAGCTTTCCAAGGAATCTCCATAATGCTTTCCAAATTGGCTGCACCGATTTGCAGTCCCACCGGCAGTGTACAAGTGTACCTTTTCCCCCACATCCTTGCCAGCACGTGTTGTTGTTTGACTTCCTAATGGCTGCCATTCTTACTGGACTGATATGGTATCTTAGAGTGGTTTTAATTTGCATTTCTCTGATTGCTAGAGATGGTGAGCATTTTTTCCGTGTATTTTTTGATTAATTATATATCCTTCTCTGAGAAGTGTCTGTTCAGGTCCTTGGCCCATTTGTTGATTGGGTTATTTGTTTTCTTAATGTTCAATTTTTGAGTTCTTTGTATACTCTGGATATTAGGGCTCGGCACATTTGTATTTTTAAGAATTGGCATAATCAATGAAATGTTCCGCACACATTTGTAGGAAGATGAACATAACACTCCAGTGACAATACAATAGTAGAAGGATTGATTTGGACTGAGAAGTTGTTCAGTGAATGATATATTACCCATAAATTTGAATTCTCATTATCATAAAGAAGCAAGGTGAAAATAAGAATTTAAGAGAGTGTTGGGGATATGGCTCAAGTAGCAGCTCGTTCACCTAGCATGCGTGAGGCGTGGGGTTTGATCCTCAGCACTACATAAAAAAATAAATAAAATAAAGATGTTGTGTCCACTAAAGGCTAAATAATAAATATTTTTTAAAACGAATTTAAGATAGTCCATAAATGTTATATACGAACTGTGAAAGTAGATGCTTTCGCATCTAGTGACTTTTATACGTAGGACAAAGAATTAAATGTAGTTCTGCTGTGTACAAAATGATCACAATAAATCACCAATGTCATTTTTTGAAATGGGAAAATGTTTTTTTATTGGTTATTCAAAACATTACCAAGCTCTTGACATATCATCTTTCATACATTTGATTCAAGTGGGTTATAAACTCCCATTTTTACCCCAAATACAGATTGCAGAATCACATCGGTTACACATCCACGTTTCTACATAATGCCATATTAGTGACTGTTGTATTCTGGTACCTTTCCTATCGCCTACTATCTCCTCTCCCTCCCCTCCCATCTTCTCTCTCTACCCCATCTGCTGTAATTCAATTCTCTCCCTTGTTTTTTTTTTCCCCCTTTTCCCTCACATCCTCTTATATTTAATTTTGTGTAACAATGAGGGTCTCCTTCCATTTCCATGCGATTTCCCTTCTCTCTCCCTTTCCCTCCCACCACTTGTCTCTCTTTAATGTTAATCTTTTCCTCATGCTCTTCCTCCCTGCTCTGTTCTTAGTTGCTCTCCTTATATCAAAGAAGACATTTAGCATTTGTTTTTTAGGGATTGGCTAGATTCACTTAGCATAACCTGCTCTAATGCCATCCATTTCCCTGCAAATTCCATGATTTTGTCATTTCTTAGTGCTGCGTAATACTCCATTGTGTGTAAATGCCACATTTTTTTTTTTTTATCCATTCATCTACTAAAGGGCATCTAGGTGGGTTCCACAGTCTAGCTATTGTGAATTGTGCTGCTGTGCACACTGATGTGGCAGTATCCCTATTAGTACGCTCTTTTAAGGTCTTCAGGGAATATTCCCAGAAGGGCTATAGCTGGGTCAAATGGTGGTTCCATTCCCAGCTTTCCCAGGAATCTCCATATTGCTTTCCAAATTGACCGCACCAATTTGCAGTCCCACCAGCAATGTACAAGTGTACCCTTTTCCCCACATCCTCGCCAGTTCTTATTGTTGTTTGACTTCATAATGGATGCCAATCTTACTGGAGTGAGGTGATATCTCAGGGTGGTTTTGATTTGCATTTCTCTGACTGCTAGACATGGTGAGCATTTATTCATGTACTTGTTGATTGATTGTATGTCCTCCTCTGAGAAGTGTCTGTTCAGGTCCTTGGCCCATTTGTTGATTGGGTTATTTGTTATCTTATGGTTTAATTTTTTGAGTTCTTTGTATACTCTGGATATTAGGGCTCTATCTGAAGTGTGAGGAGTAAAAATTTGTTCCCAGGATGTAGGCTCCCTATTTACCTCTCTTATTGTTTCTCTTGCTGAGGGGAAAAAAAAAAAAAAAAAAGAAGAAAAAAACTTTTTAGTTTAAGTCAGTCCCATTTGTTGATTCTTGTTATTAACTCTTGTGCTATGGATGTCCTATTAAGGAATTTGGAGCCCGGCACCACAATATGTGGATCGGAGCCAACTTTTTCTTCTATGAGATGCAGAGTCTCTGATTTGATATCAAGCTCTTTGATCCATTTTGTGTTAACTTTTGTGCACGGCGAGAGAAAGGGATTCAGTTTCATTTTGTTGTATATGGATTTCCAGTTTTCCCAGCACCATTTGTTGAAGACGCTATCCTTCCTCCATTGCATGCTTTTAGCCCCTTTATCAAATATAAGAAAGTTGTAATTTTGTGGATTGGTCTCTGTGTCCTCTATTCTGTACCATTGGTTCACCCGCCTGTTTTGGTACCAGTACCATGCTGTTTTGGTTACTCTTGCTCTGTAGTACAGTTTGAAATCTGGTATCGCTATACCGCCAGATTCACACTTCCTGCTTAGAATTGCTTTTGCTAATATTTCTCAGACACCTGTAGTTTCTAAAACCACTAAGAGGATTTTTATCAAAATTAATTTTATTAATTTTTTTATTATATTATATAGTTAATATTAAATGATTTAATCTATATTAAATGTTATTTAAATTGACTTTGTTAAATTGTATTAATTTAAATGAAATTTAATGAACTTTTAAATATAAATCAATCTAAAATTTAATCAAAATTAATTTAAAAAATCAATTAAGAAAATAAATTTAAATCAAACAATAGTATTAATAAAATAAATTTAAACAATATTAATTAATAAAATAAATTTAAATTAGATCAATTTATTAAATGATAATATAATTTATATTTAAAAATTTATTAAATTTTATTTGAATTAATTTTAATAAAAATATTCTGAATGGTTTTAGAAACTACAGGTGTTAGAGAAGTATGTGCTATGCAATCTGCTTTTGCTCTTCTCTGATTTCACCTACTTAAGCTAGGAACTTTTGATTATCTTTTACCTTAATTTACGAAAAGGTTGAAACTACTCCTTTTTTAAAGCCTTTCATCTTTCAAAAACTGATGTTAGCTTCTTTCTCTCCCCCAATTTTTTTGATCAAATGTTTTAAAAAATGTGTTGAGAGGCATTATTGTAGAGCCCCCAAAGTATGTAGATAAACAGTCCAGATATTTAATGAAATATTCTTACTAAGTAACTTTTCCATTGGCAATGGATCATGTGATTCCACTTTGGGGTTGACTCATAAAAATACTCTTACTTCTGGACATATTTAACATCTGGAAAACTGAATTAATGTGAGGTGACTTTTCTATAGAAATGGAAATAAGTAAAATGGATAGGGGTCATAGTATTTGGATTAAAAGTATCTTAGAATTTATCCACTAAGCTTCATGATAAGGCCCTCTGCACTGGAATTTTCTTTCAGTACTTGTACCAGGTTATTTGGGATAAACTAAATATTCTCAACATTTTGCAACATCATATTTGGTTTTCTTCTTCTCTAAATCTGAGATCTCCCTCAGGTGGTTTGGATTTTTCATCTTTCCTGTTATTTAAATGTATCATTTTTATCTTAATGCCATTAAATTTAACAAATATAATCATTTAAAAAAACAGAGTTTGGAGCTAATGGTTCACTAATGCTGCTCTGTACAGTTGCTTACAAAAGTACATCAGAATTGAAGACTGGTGATGATTACCTGCTACACTGGAGCAAAATTTTATAAACAAAAAGTGCTACAGCAAACAAAACAAAATTTTTAGAAAGAGCTATAGCAAAAAAAAAAAAAAAAACTACAACAAGAAGCAAAAAAAAAAAAAACCTAGTATCTATATACATATATATATATCAGCTTTTTTTCTTTCTCTTTTTGTCTACAAATACAGAGTTCTTTTGCAAAAGGCCATGCTGTAAAACATCAAAAAGGGTTATGGCTTCTTTAAAGTGCTAAATATTTAGAAGATCCTAGAGTACAAGTCTGGCACTGTTGTCCGGGGACACTGGCAGTGGTGTGAAGGTGGGCTTGAAATCTGCGATGGGTTTAAAAAGAGGATGCCCAGGTTATATTATTTTATTTATTTATTTGTTTGTTTGTGTGTGTGTGTGTGTGTGTGTGTGTGTGTGTGTGTGTGTTATTCAGATTTGTGAGTTCTTTCTATGCCCTAGAGATTAGTGCTCTATCTGATGTGTGATGGGGCAAAAATTTTCTCCCAAGATGTAGGATCTCTATTCACCTCCCAGATTGTTTGTTTTGTGGAGAAGAAACTTTTTTAGTTTGAATCTATCTCATTTATTGATACTTGATTTTAATTCTTGTGCTCTAGGAGTCTTATTAAGGAATTTTGGGACTAATCCCATATGATTGGAATTAGGGCCTACTTTTTCTTCTGTTACATGCAAGCTCTCTGGTTTTATTCGTAGGTCCTTGATTCATTTGAGTGGAGTTTTGTGCATGGTGAGAGCTAGGGGTTTAATTGCACCTCACTCCAGTTAGAATGTCAGCGATTTTTGAAAATGGCAGCTATGATGAAGACAACAACGATAAGTGTTGGTGAGGATTTCAGGAAAAATGTACACTCCTACACTGTCGGTGGGACTGTAGATTGGTGGAGCCAATATGGAGAGCAGTTTGGAGATTCCTTGGAAATTTGGGAATAGAACCACCATTTGACCTAGCTATCCCTCTTTTTGATCTATACCCAAAGGACTTAAAAACTGCATACTACAGGGACACAGCCACATCAATGTTTATAGCAGCAAAATTCACATTAGCTAAATTGTGGAAACAACTTAGTAGATGAATGCATAAAAAAATGTGGCATTTATACACAATTAATATTACTCAGATACTTACCCTCTCGCTCAGTCCAGGAGACGCTAGTGCCCTTCACTACCTCTGTCAGAGCCTGGTTCCGACAGCTGGTGCCTCGGAGAGGACAGGCTGATCCTGCCTGCCTCCCATGTACCCTTTGTCACAGGGAGCGACATTAATGTGAGACCAAATAAAATCCAGTCATAGACATTAATAGAATATCTCAAAAAAGTATTTAATAAAAAGGCTAGCAAATACAGGGTCTTTAATGAAACTTTAATAAAATTTATGAGACAAGGAAACTGAAAGCACAATATTTTCTTAGGAACTTTTCTGTTTGGTGTTATTCTTTACAATATAGAAGCTTTTCCTAAGAATGCAGGGAGTATGAAATTTCTAAGGCTATCTTGCTGTTTTCTCCATTAAACCCCTTGTCTTAAAAAGAATCTTGAATCTATATTAATCTTTGTAATTTTCTGAGTACCCGTATAACATATTTTTCTCAAGAATGCAGTGAGGTCGCTGTTTCCAAGAGCTCTTCAATTCTGAAATATAAGAAGTGTGTTTCCAGGCATTGAAACCCAAAGGCTCACCTAGACACAATGGAGTGAGCCGAATATATAAAAATCTCTCATGACACATCTGAACTCTGCTTTTCCCAACCCTGTGAAGTCTACTGGAATAAGATTCCAAGTAATTTGGCAGGTCGAAGCAAAATATATACTTTGATATTCTTCTCAGGAGTAACAACTGATGGCATCTTAATTTTGGTAAAATAATGTAAATGTTAAGGTGAAATTTAGAAATAAGAAAGGAAAAGCTGATATGTGTGTAGCTACTAGGTGTTTTTCTTCCTTTTTTTATTTTTGTAAAGTAAAACAAAAGATAAACCAAAAGGTTCTAGCTTAAGTTAGGTAAAATCAAAGAGGAGAAAAAAGAAGATAATATAGCTAATACTTCCCTGCCACCTGTAATTTCCAAAACAACTAAGAGCATTATTATTAAAATTAAAATTAAATAATTCAACCTATATTATGTTAAATTTACTTTGTTAAATTGTATTAATTTAAATAAAATTTAATGAGTTTTTAAATATAAATCATACTATAATTTAATATAAGTTAATAAATAATATCAATTAATAAAATAAATTTAAATCAAACCATAGTATTAATAAAAGAAATTTAAATAATACTACTAATTGATTTAAATTAGGTTAATTTATATTAAATGATATAATTTATATTTAAAAATATATTAAATTTTGTTTAAATTAATTTTAACAAAAATGTTCTGAATGGTTTTAGAAACTACAGGTGTCAGAGAAGTATGTGCTATGCAATCTGCTTTTTCTCTTCTCTGATTTCACCTACTTAAGCTGGAAACTTTTGATTCATCTTTTACGTTAATTTATCAAAAGGTTATAACTACTCCTATTTTAAAGCTTTTCATCTTTCAAAAACTGTTGTTAGCTTATTTCTCTCCCCAACTTGTTTTGATCAAATGTTTTATAAAATGTGTTTATGAGAATTATTGTAGAGCCCCCAATAGTATGTAGATAAGCAGTCCAGATATTTAATGATACATTCTTACTAATTAACTTTTCCATTGGCAATGGATCCTGTGGTCCCACTTCGGGGTTGACTCATAAAAATACTCTTCCTTCTGGACATATTTATCATGTGGAAAACTGAATTAATGTGAAGTGACTTTCGTATAGAAATGGAAATAAGCAAAATGGATAGGGGTCATAGAATTTGGATTCAAAGCATCTTAGAATTTACCCACTAAGCTTCATGTTTAGGTCCTCCCCATTGGAATTTTCGCGTGGTAGTTGTACAATGTTATCTTGGATAAACTAAATATTCTCAACTTTTTGCAACATTATGTTTGGTTTTCATGTACTCTAAATCTGAGACATCCTTCTTATGGGTTGGATTTTTCTTGTTTCCTGTAATTACATGTATCGTTTTTACCTTAATGCCATTAAATTTAAGAAATATTATTATTGTTTTAAAAAAAAGAGGTTGGAACTAGTGGTTCAAGAAGGCTGCTCTGTACAGTTGCTCCCAAAAGTACATCAGAATTGATAACTGGTGATGATTATCTGCTGCATTGGAACAAAATTCTAGAAACAAAAAGTGCTACAAAAAACAAAACAAATTTTTTAAAGAGTACTATAGCAAAAAATCACAACAACAACAACTGAAAAAATAAAATAAAATACCTAGCAGCTATACACTTACATATACCAGCTTTTTTGCTTTCTCTTTTTGTCTACAAACACATGAGTACTTTTTCAAAAGGCCATGCTGTAAAACGTAAAAAAGGGTTATGGCTTCTTTCAAATGCTAAATATTTAGAAGATCCTGGAGTACAACTCTGGCACTATTGTCCAGGGACACTGGCAGTGGTGTAAAGGTGGGCATGAAATCTGCAGTGGGTTTAACAAGAGGATGCCCAGGTCCACCAAGTCCAACTCCAGCTAGGTTACTAAGAGGCACAGCTGCAGAACGTGGAACCAAAACAACTCATCCACTTACTGACACCACCGTGATCTTTATTCAACAGCTGCTCCATTTCGTCCTGTGGAATGTCCAGGATGCTCCCCGTCAACTGCAATACTTCACGACGTTTGTCCTTTGGTGTCTGGAAATGACCAATAAAAAGGTTTCGCATGAGGACTTTGTCCACTTTTCCTTCTGCGCTGTTGACCAAAGTCGACAATTTCTGTTGTGCATGGTCCAACATTTCTTTTCGGAGCTCGTTTTGTTTTTTCAGTTCTTCCATCTGTTCTTCCTTGAGATCTAAGTCTTCTCTCAGTCTGGAAGCAGAATCCAACAGAGCATTTGCTTCATCCAAACGTTCCTGCAGTGATGATACTTCTCCTTCCAGCTTTTCGGCCTTGTTCTTCCATTCAGCTATTGACTGTTTTTCTTTGTCTTCTGCAGCCAAAATTTCCTGGGTGTAAGACTCTTCTGATTCCAAGAGATGGCTGCGTAGCCTTTCTAGCTCCCGGTTTAGGCGTAATTCTTGGTCCCGTAAGTGTTGAACCTCTTTTTCTCTTAGGATTTTTACTTTGGTCTCTTGAAAAATATCAGAATTCAATGTTTGAGCATCTCCTTTCTCTCCAGGCAACTGGGCTTTTAGTTCTTCAATAGTCTTCTGCAAGTTCTTAATTTCCTCCTCTTTTTCTAAAATTAACTGGCTATGCGCAGCATTCATCTGCTCATATTTGTACTTAAATTCATCCATTTCCTCCTTCTGCTCCTGTAAAGACTGAAGTAGTTGCATTTTACGCTGGTTCTGGTTTTCAATGATATTCAGATGGTCTTGAATTTCATCTTCCAGATGATTTTTGACTATATTCAGTTGAGATACCTCCAATTCTAGTTCTGTGACAGCATCAAGAGCTGTCGGCTCAGCCACTGGTACAGCTTGATTGTGCTGTTCCCCAAGTATTTCCAATTCTACTCGCAGATAGTTGTTTTCTGCTCTCATGTAGGTAAGACTTCTGTCCTTTCTTTCCATGGATTGCCTTAAAGTTTCATTTTCTCCTAAAGCCTGAGAACACTTATCTAAATCCTTTTGTAGTTGTGAACTTTTTTCTTCGAGTTTTTCAATAAAAACTTCTTTCTCATTTATGACTTGTATCAATCGCTCCTGTTCGTCTACATAAGATGCCAAAATTTCATCAGTTTCTTTTTCATCAGCAGTCATTTGCTCAATATTCTTTTTGAGTCCTGCTATTTCAAAGTCCTTCTCTTGGCTGAGTTGAACTGCACATTCGTGTTTCAGCTTTAAGGCAGAGGTATCCAAATTATGTGCATTGGAGAGTTCCTGAATAGTCTGCCTGTGATTATTTGCTTCTTCCAACAGTCTTTTTTCTGCCTGGTGCAGTTTGGCTTCAATCTCTTCTTTGTCTCTTTTGAGAGTCTCCGTGATAGTGTCTTTTTCTTGAGAGATTTGATTGTAAGCAGCAATAGATTCTTCCAACTTACGCCTTACATCGTCACGTGCTAAAATCAACATTTCATTTTCCGTTTTGAGTTCAACAGCAACTTTCTTTAAATTTTCATTGAGCTGTTCCTCTTCAGAAAGATTTTGCCTTAAGTTGCTAACTTCAGCTTCTCGTTCTTTAAGCATGTCATCCTTACAATGACTGTTAGAGTCTTCATTCAGAGAAGTTCGATACTTGCTCTTAAATCCAGACAGCTCATCTTCAAGTTGTCTAATGTGATCCTTAAGCCCAAGGTTTTCCTGCTGGATGTTTAAACTATTTTTTTGTGACTGATTTAGCTGATCTACTAAATCTTCTACTTTACCTTCAAGCTTCTGCTTAGTTAAATGCAAATCACTGAGGCTCTGTGCGTCCTCAGTTAACTTCTCCTTCTGCACATGCAACTCTTGGGATATGTTCATTTGATCATCCTCAAGTTGATGAACTCTCTTTTTTTCATCATCTAGATCTTGTTCCAACTTCTTGATGACAAGGTCTCCTTCATTTTGTTGTTTTGATAGCTCCTCTTGTATCAAAATCATGTGCTTTGTAGCTTCCTGATTCTGATGATCCAGTTCTTCTAACTCAGCTATCAGCATTTTCTTTTCATTGATAGTCTGATTCAGTTCTTCCTCCTTTGCCTTCAAGTGAAGTTTTAAGTCTAGTAATTGTACATTCAAATTCATGTCTGTTGAAGCTCTGTTTTTCATGACTTGGTAGTCACAGCTCAATTTTGACAGTGACATCTGAAGTTCCTCTTTTTCTTGACTCAGTGATGCCTTCTCTTTTTCTAAAGCTTCAGCATGCATTTTAAGTTTCAGATGGTCTTCAGCAAGACGGTTATCCTGGTTTAAACCATTTAGTCTCACGATTTCCTTCTCCGCATCAGCCAGGGCTTGTTGAAGCCTGAACACTTCTTCCACTGCTGAGCTCTGAGGAAGGATTTTTCCCTTTTCTGCCACAGTAGAACTCTGCTCCCAAACTGAAATTTCATGCTGATGATCATGTATGTCTGGGCTTTGGTTTGGTTGAAGAGTCTTGATAGTATTTTGTACTTTGCAGATTTCACTTGAGTCAGAATGGTGTGTTCCCTGAGCCTCAGCAATCTGCCTCGAGTGGCCAACTTCAGATTCATGTTTTGCAGCTTCAGTTGATAATCTGTTTGTTTCTTGTCGTGATGAGATTATGTCACTAGAGTCCATGTCGTCATCACGAAAGGCTGAAAAATGACTACTGATCAGGGAACCGAACGGAGCCGGTGCAGTTGTTGTTGGCACACCACAAGCTCCCGAGTGTACTGATTGAGCGGCTGCCTGTAGTTGGAAGATTTGATCTTGCAGTACAATCTGTCCTGCTTTAAGATGGCTGATCTCTACCTCTTTCTGTTGCAGTTGATTTTGGTAACTTACAGACTGATGGTTTATTTGTAGCTCTGATGCTTCATGCTTTTCTTCCAGGTCAGTACAATACTCTTTCAGTCTTTCATTCTCACATCTTAGTGTGGAATCAGTAGTTTCCATTTCCTTTCTCCAACAATGATGTAAAGCTGCTTCTGGGTCTCCTAAGTCACCCAGAAGCATTTCCCTGGCGAAGCTGGAGCTATGGCCGGTGAGGAAAGCCAAGCTGCTCCCCACCTGACCCAAGAAGTGGCCCAAGCCTGAGCCCAGGCCTCCAAACCAGGACCACATCGTGGCCACTTCAGTGATCCATCGGACCAGCTCTGAAAAGCGCGTCCATCACCATCCACTTCTGTGCCCCGAACGTCCTCGGGCGTTGCCGGGGTCAATTATGACCCAAGCGCTCAGAATTCCTCAGAGCGCGGGGTTCCTGGGGCTCCACCAACACTAATCATCCCTTCCTGCCTGTAAACTCAGAAGCCTGTCCTGCGCTTTGACCAGGGGCTGGCATCCAGTAGCACACACTCACCCCCTGCAGGGCCTCTGCTTCTTCCCTGCACTTGCCTGTCAGCTATTGGCTCACAGGATTGGGCAGGGTTGGCTGGGAGGAGCTAGAGATCCAGGAAAGTGTTCTAGTTTGAGTCCCAAGGCAGTGTGCTGTGGAGCCAGGAAGAATCAATGTTGTAGATGAAATCCAAAGGTAGTTCACTGGACAGTTCCCTCTTGTCTGGGAGAGGTGGGCTTTTTGTCCCATTCAGTTGCACTCGGTTGACGAGGTGAGGTCTCTCTCCATTACAGAATGGAATCTATTTAACTAAAAAGTCCCCGATTCAAAAGTAAATCTCACCCCATAACACCAGCACAGACACACCCAGAATAAAAGTTGGCCAAGTGTCTGGGCATCGTAGCCCGGACGAGTTAACATGTAAAATTAACCATCACAAAGTCTTAATCATTCTCAGAATTCAAATTATAATATGGATTAAATGTCACTAAAGAACCATCTTTACCCTTTCCAAAAATAAATTTTTGCTGTTAATCTATAAATTTTCGAGTTCATTTTAATATTATTTGGTCCTTGTTAATTCTGATTTGAGTTTATTGAAGTGCTCAAAAATTCCACTTAAATTTCACTTAAGAAAATTTGTTTTAGAGCCAACAGGTTGATGTTCACTTAACCTATTGTTGTTTATCAATGCCAAATATCATCCAGGTTTAAACAGTACAGAGTGAAATAAAAAGTTGAGAAATTTTCTACGATGGAGTAACAATCCTAAATTTAATTCCCATACCTCTAAGGATCAGAAGGAGTTAAGATAAGGCCCTGGTTTCCAAGGTGTTTAAATTCCAACAAGTTAATGAGGAGGCAGTTTTGTAGAGTTGGGGAGAAAGCAAAGAGATGAAGCACGTGGGCTGTAACAGACATACCAGTTGGGACCAAAGCAATTTTGGAGCTAAACTGACAGAATGCATTTAGAAAACCTCTCTCACAAGCATGAGTTGAACAGTAAATGAGAACATAGTGTGTAGTTCTCACCTGATGGCTGGTGCAGAGAAAGTGGCCAACAAATAGAGCCTGCTGCCACTTTGTTCATATTTGCTTTTTGTTTTGTTTAGGATCATTTTCCTCATTACCCTTTAGAAGGGGTTTGGGTTTGCTCCCATTACTCTCTTCCCAGAGCCCATATTCAGGAGACTCTTTTCCTTGAGCTGTTCTTTCTATATGTCTGTTCAGGGAACAAAACCTCAAGGTGGCAGAAATAAAATTCAAAAAAAGGCAGAATTTTTGGAAAATTAATGGTTAAATAGATTCTAAGGATTATATTAATCACCTCATAATGTCTCTTGCCTTCAAGATAGAGCAAGTAGACATAATTACTCAGATTGGTATCAGAAACTAGTGACTGCATTTGTGTGCTGTGCCAGAAAAGGAAATCTTCTTGGTCCTTCTTATTCATCTCCAAATCTGAGAGAGAAATCAGGCCTGTGTTAGTCAATCTCTCCTCATAAAAGACTAATATAAAAATTTAAGCCCCTTTTAGCATCTGCTGAAGTGCGAATCCACGCTGTACCCCAGCTGTGTCTACTGTTGAAGAAGGCATCAACAATACCAAGTGTCCTTTTCTCCCTTTAGACCATTCCTCCTGTGTGTGTGTGTGTGTGTGTGTGTGTGTGTGTGTTAGAAGACTTTTTCATCACTTTGACAACATACCTGAGAAAATTAAATGAGTAAATATTTATTTTGGTTCAATTTCAGGCTCCATTGCTGTGGCCTGAAGTGAGGCAGATTACCATGGCAGAGAGCCTGGCTTCAAAACAGAGCTGCTCAACTCATGGAGATCAGGGGATCAACTCATGGAGATCACGGAGATCAGGTGAGGGGAAGAGAGGACTGAGGAATATGATGTACCCTTCCAGGGAATCAACTCCAATGACCTACCCTCCAACTAGGCCCTACCGCCCACAGTTTTTACCAACTCCCAATAGTCCTGTCCAATCGTGAACCCATCAGTGGATTGATCCACAGATGAGGTTAGAGCCCAGGATTCAATTCACCTTTCTGTAGAGTCCGTTCTGAATGCTGTTACATTGGGGTCCAAGCTTTCAACACATGACCTTTGGGCAACATTCCAGATCCAAATTATAGCAGGGTGCCTCCTGCTCTTTAGGTGTTCTGTGTTTGTTTATTGTTTTAAATCACAAATAATGATCCTTTTTCAGTGTAAGACCTATCACATTTGGCTTGAATCTGGTTCCAGTGGTTGTTGCTCCTACTGCTGAAAGGCATTTCTGATCACTCAGATTCAGTCTTCTAGCATGGTTCACTCTGACCACAGCTGTTTGTCATTTTATATTTCAATCTGAGAGAGATACCTACCTACTGTATTCAAAACTGACCATCCAAATAAAAGCATTTCTCTTCTTGTAAATATGTTTGGAATATTCCTGGAAACTAGGGGGGATATGGAGGGCAAACCCTGGCTCATTCGCGAACACATGTGACAAAAAGCATCCAATAATCATAAGTATATCCTTATACATGTATTCAGTGCCCCCAAAGTACAAGGTATTGTGGTAGATATTGTGAACAACATAAAGCTGTGTTATATACATTTCCTGCTATGAAGTGCAATTGAATACAGTCAATCAATGGGGAAGATGTTACATAGAGTGATCCTTGAATTATAATGCAAGGTCAGCCATTGATGACTGTGGTGGTGAGGATCGCATATGAGGGAAAAGACTAAGTAAGAAAGAATAAGCCAGAAGTAGAGAGCCCTTAATAACGTGGCTTTGTTAAAACACAGTTGAAGATTAAAATAATGAAAGCTTTTTGAGTCTATAAACATAGGGTGATAAATTCTATGCAAGATATTAAGTTTGTACTTTTTTTTAATACCTCATAATTCATTCAAACATTTTCTTATAGATTTCAGTAGAATTTTTAAATCTCTTTAATATGGGCCTTGTCTCTTCTTGTTTCTTTTTTTAAATTTCTATTGGTTGCTCAAAACATTACAATGATCTTGACATATCATATTTCATACATTTGATTCAAGTGGGGTGTGAATTCTTATTTTTACCACGTGTACAGTTTGCAGGATCACATTGGTTATACATCCGAGTTTATACATACTGCCATACTAGTGTCTGTTATATTCTGCTGCCTTTCCTATTCCCTCCCTATCCCCCCTTCTGTCTCCTCCCCTCCCCTCCCATAATCTCTCTCTACCCCATCTACTGTAATTCATTTCTCTCCTTTTTTCCCCTTTCCCCTCACATCCTCTTATATGTAATCTTGTATAACAATGAGGGTATCCTTCCATTTCCATGAAATTCCCCTTCTCTCTCCCATTCCCTCCCACCTCTTGTCCCTTCTAAATGGTAATCTTCTTTTCATGCTCTTCCAGCCTGCTCTGTTTTGAGTCCCCCCTCCTTATATGAAAGAAGACATTCAGCATTTCTTTTCTAGGGATTGGCTAACTTCACTTAGCATAATCTGCTCTCATGCCATCCATTTCCCTGCAAATGCCATGATTTTGTCATTTTTTAGTGCTGAGTAATATTCCATTGTGTACAAATGCCACATTTTTTTTATCCATTCATCTGTTGACTGGCATCTAGGTTGGTTCCACGTTCTAGCTATTGTGAATTGTGCTGCTGTGAACATTGATGTAGCTGTATCCCTATAGTGTGCTCTTTTTAGGTCTCTGGGAATAGTCCGAGAAGGGGAATAGCTGGTGGTTCCATTCCCAGCTTTCCAAGGAATCTCCATAATGCTTTCCAAATTGGCTGCACCGATTTGCAGTCCCACCGGCAGTGTACAAGTGTACCTTTTCCCCCACATCCTTGCCAGCACGTGTTGTTGTTTGACTTCCTAATGGCTGCCATTCTTACTGGACTGATATGGTATCTTAGAGTGGTTTTAATTTGCATTTCTCTGATTGCTAGAGATGGTGAGCATTTTTTCCGTGTATTTTTTGATTAATTATATATCCTTCTCTGAGAAGTGTCTGTTCAGGTCCTTGGCCCATTTGTTGATTGGGTTATTTGTTTTCTTAATGTTCAATTTTTGAGTTCTTTGTATACTCTGGATATTAGGGCTCGGCACATTTGTATTTTTAAGAATTGGCATAATCAATGAAATGTTCCGCACACATTTGTAGGAAGATGAACATAACACTCCAGTGACAATACAATAGTAGAAGGATTGATTTGGACTGAGAAGTTGTTCAGTGAATGATATATTACCCATAAATTTGAATTCTCATTATCATAAAGAAGCAAGGTGAAAATAAGAATTTAAGAGAGTGTTGGGGATATGGCTCAAGTAGCAGCTCGTTCACCTAGCATGCGTGAGGCGTGGGGTTTGATCCTCAGCACTACATAAAAAAATAAATAAAATAAAGATGTTGTGTCCACTAAAGGCTAAATAATAAATATTTTTTAAAACGAATTTAAGATAGTCCATAAATGTTATATACGAACTGTGAAAGTAGATGCTTTCGCATCTAGTGACTTTTATACGTAGGACAAAGAATTAAATGTAGTTCTGCTGTGTACAAAATGATCACAATAAATCACCAATGTCATTTTTTGAAATGGGAAAATGTTTTTTTATTGGTTATTCAAAACATTACCAAGCTCTTGACATATCATCTTTCATACATTTGATTCAAGTGGGTTATAAACTCCCATTTTTACCCCAAATACAGATTGCAGAATCACATCGGTTACACATCCACGTTTCTACATAATGCCATATTAGTGACTGTTGTATTCTGGTACCTTTCCTATCGCCTACTATCTCCTCTCCCTCCCCTCCCATCTTCTCTCTCTACCCCATCTGCTGTAATTCAATTCTCTCCCTTGTTTTTTTTTTCCCCCTTTTCCCTCACATCCTCTTATATTTAATTTTGTGTAACAATGAGGGTCTCCTTCCATTTCCATGCGATTTCCCTTCTCTCTCCCTTTCCCTCCCACCACTTGTCTCTCTTTAATGTTAATCTTTTCCTCATGCTCTTCCTCCCTGCTCTGTTCTTAGTTGCTCTCCTTATATCAAAGAAGACATTTAGCATTTGTTTTTTAGGGATTGGCTAGATTCACTTAGCATAACCTGCTCTAATGCCATCCATTTCCCTGCAAATTCCATGATTTTGTCATTTCTTAGTGCTGCGTAATACTCCATTGTGTGTAAATGCCACATTTTTTTTTTTTTTTATCCATTCATCTACTAAAGGGCATCTAGGTGGGTTCCACAGTCTAGCTATTGTGAATTGTGCTGCTGTGCACACTGATGTGGCAGTATCCCTATTAGTACGCTCTTTTAAGGTCTTCAGGGAATATTCCCAGAAGGGCTATAGCTGGGTCAAATGGTGGTTCCATTCCCAGCTTTCCCAGGAATCTGCATATTGCTTTCCAAGTTGACCGCACCAATTTGCAGTCCCACCAGCAATGTACAAGTGTACCCTTTTCCCCACATCCTCGCCAGTTCTTATTGTTGTTTGACTTCATAATGGATGCCAATCTTACTGGAGTGAGGTGATATCTCAGGGTGGTTTTGATTTGCATTTCTCTGACTGCTAGACATGGTGAGCATTTATTCATGTACTTGTTGATTGATTGTATGTCCTCCTCTGAGAAGTGTCTGTTCAGGTCCTTGGCCCATTTGTTGATTGGGTTATTTGTTATCTTATGGTTTAATTTTTTGAGTTCTTTGTATACTCTGGATATTAGGGCTCTATCTGAAGTGTGAGGAGTAAAAATTTGTTCCCAGGATGTAGGCTCCCTATTTACCTCTCTTATTGTTTCTCTTGCTGAGGGGAAAAAAAAAAAAAAAAAGAAGAAAAAAACTTTTTAGTTTAAGTCAGTCCCATTTGTTGATTCTTGTTATTAACTCTTGTGCTATGGATGTCCTATTAAGGAATTTGGAGCCCGGCACCACAATATGTGGATCGGAGCCAACTTTTTCTTCTATGAGATGCAGAGTCTCTGATTTGATATCAAGCTCTTTGATCCATTTTGTGTTAACTTTTGTGCACGGCGAGAGAAAGGGATTCAGTTTCATTTTGTTGTATATGGATTTCCAGTTTTCCCAGCACCATTTGTTGAAGACGCTATCCTTCCTCCATTGCATGCTTTTAGCCCCTTTATCAAATATAAGAAAGTTGTAATTTTGTGGATTGGTCTCTGTGTCCTCTATTCTGTACCATTGGTTCACCCGCCTGTTTTGGTACCAGTACCATGCTGTTTTGGTTACTCTTGCTCTGTAGTACAGTTTGAAATCTGGTATCGCTATACCGCCAGATTCACACTTCCTGCTTAGAATTGCTTTTGCTAATATTTCTCAGACACCTGTAGTTTCTAAAACCACTAAGAGGATTTTTATCAAAATTAATTTTATTAATTTTTTTATTATATTATATAGTTAATATTAAATGATTTAATCTATATTAAATGTTATTTAAATTGACTTTGTTAAATTGTATTAATTTAAATGAAATTTAATGAACTTTTAAATATAAATCAATCTAAAATTTAATCAAAATTAATTTAAAAAATCAATTAAGAAAATAAATTTAAATCAAACAATAGTATTAATAAAATAAATTTAAACAATATTAATTAATAAAATAAATTTAAATTAGATCAATTTATTAAATGATAATATAATTTATATTTAAAAATTTATTAAATTTTATTTGAATTAATTTTAATAAAAATATTCTGAATGGTTTTAGAAACTACAGGTGTTAGAGAAGTATGTGCTATGCAATCTGCTTTTGCTCTTCTCTGATTTCACCTACTTAAGCTAGGAACTTTTGATTATCTTTTACCTTAATTTACGAAAAGGTTGAAACTACTCCTTTTTTAAAGCCTTTCATCTTTCAAAAACTGATGTTAGCTTCTTTCTCTCCCCCAATTTTTTTGATCAAATGTTTTAAAAAATGTGTTGAGAGGCATTATTGTAGAGCCCCCAAAGTATGTAGATAAACAGTCCAGATATTTAATGAAATATTCTTACTAAGTAACTTTTCCATTGGCAATGGATCATGTGATTCCACTTTGGGGTTGACTCATAAAAATACTCTTACTTCTGGACATATTTAACATCTGGAAAACTGAATTAATGTGAGGTGACTTTTCTATAGAAATGGAAATAAGTAAAATGGATAGGGGTCATAGTATTTGGATTAAAAGTATCTTAGAATTTATCCACTAAGCTTCATGATAAGGCCCTCTGCACTGGAATTTTCTTTCAGTACTTGTACCAGGTTATTTGGGATAAACTAAATATTCTCAACATTTTGCAACATCATATTTGGTTTTCTTCTTCTCTAAATCTGAGATCTCCCTCAGGTGGTTTGGATTTTTCATCTTTCCTGTTATTTAAATGTATCATTTTTATCTTAATGCCATTAAATTTAACAAATATAATCATTTAAAAAAACAGAGTTTGGAGCTAATGGTTCACTAATGCTGCTCTGTACAGTTGCTTACAAAAGTACATCAGAATTGAAGACTGGTGATGATTACCTGCTACACTGGAGCAAAATTTTATAAACAAAAAGTGCTACAGCAAACAAAACAAAATTTTTAGAAAGAGCTATAGCAAAAAAAAAAAAAAAAAAACTACAAGAAGCAAAAAAAAAAAAAAACCTAGTATCTATATACATATATATATATATATCAGCTTTTTTTCTTTCTCTTTTTGTCTACAAATACAGAGTTCTTTTGCAAAAGGCCATGCTGTAAAACATCAAAAAGGGTTATGGCTTCTTTAAAGTGCTAAATATTTAGAAGATCCTAGAGTACAAGTCTGGCACTGTTGTCCGGGGACACTGGCAGTGGTGTGAAGGTGGGCTTGAAATCTGCGATGGGTTTAAAAAGAGGATGCCCAGGTTATATTATTTTATTTATTTATTTGTTTGTTTGTGTGTGTGTGTGTGTGTGTGTGTGTGTGTGTTATTCAGATTTGTGAGTTCTTTCTATGCCCTAGAGATTAGTGCTCTATCTGATGTGTGATGGGGCAAAAATTTTCTCCCAAGATGTAGGATCTCTATTCACCTCCCAGATTGTTTGTTTTGTGGAGAAGAAACTTTTTTAGTTTGAATCTATCTCATTTATTGATACTTGATTTTAATTCTTGTGCTCTAGGAGTCTTATTAAGGAATTTTGGGACTAATCCCATATGATTGGAATTAGGGCCTACTTTTTCTTCTGTTACATGCAAGCTCTCTGGTTTTATTCGTAGGTCCTTGATTCATTTGAGTGGAGTTTTGTGCATGGTGAGAGCTAGGGGTTTAATTGCACCTCACTCCAGTTAGAATGTCAGCGATTTTTGAAAATGGCAGCTATGATGAAGACAACAACGATAAGTGTTGGTGAGGATTTCAGGAAAAATGTACACTCCTACACTGTCGGTGGGACTGTAGATTGGTGGAGCCAATATGGAGAGCAGTTTGGAGATTCCTTGGAAATTTGGGAATAGAACCACCATTTGACCTAGCTATCCCTCTTTTTGATCTATACCCAAAGGACTTAAAAACTGCATACTACAGGGACACAGCCACATCAATGTTTATAGCAGCAAAATTCACATTAGCTAAATTGTGGAAACAACTTAGTAGATGAATGCATAAAAAAATGTGGCATTTATACACAATTAATATTACTCAGATACTTACCCTCTCGCTCAGTCCAGGAGACGCTAGTTCCCTTCACTACCTCTGTCAGAGCCTGGTTCCGACAGCTGGTGCCTCGGAGAGGACAGGCTGATCCTGCCTGCCTCCCATGTACCCTTTGTCACAGGGAGCGACATTAATGTGAGACCAAATAAAATCCAGTCATAGACATTAATAGAATATCTCAAAAAAGTATTTAATAAAAAGGCTAGCAAATACAGGGTCTTTAATGAAACTTTAATAAAATTTATGAGACAAGGAAACTGAAAGCACAATATTTTCTTAGGAACTTTTCTGTTTGGTGTTATTCTTTACAATATAGAAGCTTTTCCTAAGAATGCAGGGAGTATGAAATTTCTAAGGCTATCTTGCTGTTTTCTCCATTAAACCCCTTGTCTTAAAAAGAATCTTGAATCTATATTAATCTTTGTAATTTTCTGAGTACCCGTATAACATATTTTTCTCAAGAATGCAGTGAGGTCGCTGTTTCCAAGAGCTCTTCAATTCTGAAATATAAGAAGTGTGTTTCCAGGCATTGAAACCCAAAGGCTCACCTAGACACAATGGAGTGAGCCGAATATATAAAAATCTCTCATGACACATCTGAACTCTGCTTTTCCCAACCCTGTGAAGTCTACTGGAATAAGATTCCAAGTAATTTGGCAGGTCGAAGCAAGATATATACTTTGATATTCTTCTCAGGAGTAACAACTGATGGCATCTTAATTTTGGTAAAATAATGTAAATGTTAAGGTGAAATTTAGAAATAAGAAAGGAAAAGCTGATATGTGTGTAGCTACTAGGTGTTTTTCTTCCTTTTTTTATTTTTGTAAAGTAAAACAAAAGATAAACCAAAAGGTTCTAGCTTAAGTTAGGTAAAATCAAAGAGGAGAAAAAAGAAGATAATATAGCTAATACTTCCCTGCCACCTGTAATTTCCAAAACAACTAAGAGCATTATTATTAAAATTAAAATTAAATAATTCAACCTATATTATGTTAAATTTACTTTGTTAAATTGTATTAATTTAAATAAAATTTAATGAGTTTTTAAATATAAATCATACTATAATTTAATATAAGTTAATAAATAATATCAATTAATAAAATAAATTTAAATCAAACCATAGTATTAATAAAAGAAATTTAAATAATACTACTAATTGATTTAAATTAGGTTAATTTATATTAAATGATATAATTTATATTTAAAAATATATTAAATTTTGTTTAAATTAATTTTAACAAAAATGTTCTGAATGGTTTTAGAAACTACAGGTGTCAGAGAAGTATGTGCTATGCAATCTGCTTTTTCTCTTCTCTGATTTCACCTACTTAAGCTGGAAACTTTTGATTCATCTTTTACCTTAATTTATCAAAAGGTTATAACTACTCCTATTTTAAAGCTTTTCATCTTTCAAAAACTGTTGTTAGCTTATTTCTCTCCCCAACTTGTTTTGATCAAATGTTTTATAAAATGTGTTTATGAGAATTATTGTAGAGCCCCCAATAGTATGTAGATAAGCAGTCCAGATATTTAATGATACATTCTTACTAATTAACTTTTCCATTGGCAATGGATCCTGTGGTCCCACTTCGGGGTTGACTCATAAAAATACTCTTCCTTCTGGACATATTTATCATGTGGAAAACTGAATTAATGTGAAGTGACTTTCGTATAGAAATGGAAATAAGCAAAATGGATAGGGGTCATAGAATTTGGATTCAAAGCATCTTAGAATTTATCCACTAAGCTTCATGTTTAGGTCCTCCCCATTGGAATTTTCGCGTGGTAGTTGTACAATGTTATCTTGGATAAACTAAATATTCTCAACTTTTTGCAACATTATGTTTGGTTTTCATGTACTCTAAATCTGAGACATCCTTCTTATGGGTTGGATTTTTCTTGTTTCCTGTAATTACATGTATCGTTTTTACCTTAATGCCATTAAATTTAAGAAATATTATTATTGTTTTAAAAAAAAGAGGTTGGAACTAGTGGTTCAAGAAGGCTGCTCTGTACAGTTGCTCCCAAAAGTACATCAGAATTGATAACTGGTGATGATTATCTGCTGCATTGGAACAAAATTCTAGAAACAAAAAGTGCTACAAAAAACAAAACAAATTTTTTAAAGAGTACTATAGCAAAAAATCACAACAACAACAACTGAAAAAATAAAATAAAATACCTAGCAGCTATACACTTACATATACCAGCTTTTTTGCTTTCTCTTTTTGTCTACAAACACATGAGTACTTTTTCAAAAGGCCATGCTGTAAAACGTAAAAAAGGGTTATGGCTTCTTTCAAATGCTAAATATTTAGAAGATCCTGGAGTACAACTCTGGCACTATTGTCCAGGGACACTGGCAGTGGTGTAAAGGTGGGCATGAAATCTGCAGTGGGTTTAACAAGAGGATGCCCAGGTCCACCAAGTCCAACTCCAGCTAGGTTACTAAGAGGCACAGCTGCAGAACGTGGAACCAAAACAACTCATCCACTTACTGACACCACCGTGATCTTTATTCAACAGCTGCTCCATTTCGTCCTGTGGAATGTCCAGGATGCTCCCCGTCAACTGCAATACTTCACGACGTTTGTCCTTTGGTGTCTGGAAATGACCAATAAAAAGGTTTCGCATGAGGACTTTGTCCACTTTTCCTTCTGCGCTGTTGACCAAAGTCGACAATTTCTGTTGTGCATGGTCCAACATTTCTTTTCGGAGCTCGTTTTGTTTTTTCAGTTCTTCCATCTGTTCTTCCTTGAGATCTAAGTCTTCTCTCAGTCTGGAAGCAGAATCCAACAGAGCATTTGCTTCATCCAAACGTTCCTGCAGTGATGATACTTCTCCTTCCAGCTTTTCGGCCTTGTTCTTCCATTCAGCTATTGACTGTTTTTCTTTGTCTTCTGCAGCCAAAATTTCCTGGGTGTAAGACTCTTCTGATTCCAAGAGATGGCTGCGTAGCCTTTCTAGCTCCCGGTTTAGGCGTAATTCTTGGTCCCGTAAGTGTTGAACCTCTTTTTCTCTTAGGATTTTTACTTTGGTCTCTTGAAAAATATCAGAATTCAATGTTTGAGCATCTCCTTTCTCTCCAGGCAACTGGGCTTTTAGTTCTTCAATAGTCTTCTGCAAGTTCTTAATTTCCTCCTCTTTTTCTAAAATTAACTGGCTATGCGCAGCATTCATCTGCTCATATTTGTACTTAAATTCATCCATTTCCTCCTTCTGCTCCTGTAAAGACTGAAGTAGTTGCATTTTACGCTGGTTCTGGTTTTCAATGATATTCAGATGGTCTTGAATTTCATCTTCCAGATGATTTTTGACTATATTCAGTTGAGATACCTCCAATTCTAGTTCTGTGACAGCATCAAGAGCTGTCGGCTCAGCCACTGGTACAGCTTGATTGTGCTGTTCCCCAAGTATTTCCAATTCTACTCGCAGATAGTTGTTTTCTGCTCTCATGTAGGTAAGACTTCTGTCCTTTCTTTCCATGGATTGCCTTAAAGTTTCATTTTCTCCTAAAGCCTGAGAACACTTATCTAAATCCTTTTGTAGTTGTGAACTTTTTTCTTCGAGTTTTTCAATAAAAACTTCTTTCTCATTTATGACTTGTATCAATCGCTCCTGTTCGTCTACATAAGATGCCAAAATTTCATCAGTTTCTTTTTCATCAGCAGTCATTTGCTCAATATTCTTTTTGAGTCCTGCTATTTCAAAGTCCTTCTCTTGGCTGAGTTGAACTGCACATTCGTGTTTCAGCTTTAAGGCAGAGGTATCCAAATTATGTGCATTGGAGAGTTCCTGAATAGTCTGCCTGTGATTATTTGCTTCTTCCAACAGTCTTTTTTCTGCCTGGTGCAGTTTGGCTTCAATCTCTTCTTTGTCTCTTTTGAGAGTCTCCGTGATAGTGTCTTTTTCTTGAGAGATTTGATTGTAAGCAGCAATAGATTCTTCCAACTTACGCCTTACATCGTCACGTGCTAAAATCAACATTTCATTTTCTGTTTTGAGTTCAACAGCAACTTTCTTTAAATTTTCATTGAGCTGTTCCTCTTCAGAAAGATTTTGCCTTAAGTTGCTAACTTCAGCTTCTCGTTCTTTAAGCATGTCATCCTTACAATGACTGTTAGAGTCTTCATTCAGAGAAGTTCGATACTTGCTCTTAAATCCAGACAGCTCATCTTCAAGTTGTCTAATGTGATCCTTAAGCCCAAGGTTTTCCTGCTGGATGTTTAAACTATTTTTTTGTGACTGATTTAGCTGATCTACTAAATCTTCTACTTTACCTTCAAGCTTCTGCTTAGTTAAATGCAAATCACTGAGGCTCTGTGCGTCCTCAGTTAACTTCTCCTTCTGCACATGCAACTCTTGGGATATGTTCATTTGATCATCCTCAAGTTGATGAACTCTCTTTTTTTCATCATCTAGATCTTGTTCCAACTTCTTGATGACAAGGTCTCCTTCATTTTGTTGTTTTGATAGCTCCTCTTGTATCAAAATCATGTGCTTTGTAGCTTCCTGATTCTGATGATCCAGTTCTTCTAACTCAGCTATCAGCATTTTCTTTTCATTGATAGTCTGATTCAGTTCTTCCTCCTTTGCCTTCAAGTGAAGTTTTAAGTCTAGTAATTGTACATTCAAATTCATGTCTGTTGAAGCTCTGTTTTTCATGACTTGGTAGTCACAGCTCAATTTTGACAGTGACATCTGAAGTTCCTCTTTTTCTTGACTCAATGATGCCTTCTCTTTTTCTAAAGCTTCAGCATGCATTTTAAGTTTCAGGTGGTCTTCAGCAAGACGGTTATCCTGGTTTAAACCATTTAGTCTCACGATTTCCTTCTCCGCATCAGCCAGGGCTTGTTGAAGCCTGAACACTTCTTCCACTGCTGAGCTCTGAGGAAGGATTTTTCCCTTTTCTGCCACAGTAGAACTCTGCTCCCAAACTGAAATTTCATGCTGATGATCATGTATGTCTGGGCTTTGGTTTGGTTGAAGAGTCTTGATAGTATTTTGTACTTTGCAGATTTCACTTGAGTCAGAATGGTGTGTTCCCTGAGCCTCAGCAATCTGCCTCGAGTGGCCAACTTCAGATTCATGTTTTGCAGCTTCAGTTGATAATCTGTTTGTTTCTTGTCGTGATGAGATTATGTCACTAGAGTCCATGTCGTCATCACGAAAGGCTGAAAAATGACTACTGATCAGGGAACCGAACGGAGCCGGTGCAGTTGTTGTTGGCACACCACAAGCTCCCGAGTGTACTGATTGAGCGGCTGCCTGTAGTTGGAAGATTTGATCTTGCAGTACAATCTGTCCTGCTTTAAGATGGCTGATCTCTACCTCTTTCTGTTGCAGTTGATTTTGGTAACTTACAGACTGATGGTTTATTTGTAGCTCTGATGCTTCATGCTTTTCTTCCAGGTCAGTACAATACTCTTTCAGTCTTTCATTCTCACATCTTAGTGTGGAATCAGTAGTTTCCATTTCCTTTCTCCAACAATGATGTAAAGCTGCTTCTGGGTCTCCTAAGTCACCCAGAAGCATTTCCCTGGCGAAGCTGGAGCTATGGCCGGTGAGGAAAGCCAAGCTGCTCCCCACCTGACCCAAGAAGTGGCCCAAGCCTGAGCCCAGGCCTCCAAACCAGGACCACATCGTGGCCACTTCAGTGATCCATCGGACCAGCTCTGAAAAGCGCGTCCATCACCATCCACTTCTGTGCCCCGAACGTCCTCGGGCGTTGCCGGGGTCAATTATGACCCAAGCGCTCAGAATTCCTCAGAGCGCGGGGTTCCTGGGGCTCCACCAACACTAATCATCCCTTCCTGCCTGTAAACTCAGAAGCCTGTCCTGCGCTTTGACCAGGGGCTGGCATCCAGTAGCACACACTCACCCCCTGCAGGGCCTCTGCTTCTTCCCTGCACTTGCCTGTCAGCTATTGGCTCACAGGATTGGGCAGGGTTGGCTGGGAGGAGCTAGAGATCCAGGAAAGTGTTCTAGTTTGAGCCCCAAGGCAGTGTGCTGTGGAGCCAGGAAGAATCAATGTTGTAGATGAAATCCAAAGGTAGTTCACTGGACAGTTCCCTCTTGTCTGGGAGAGGTGGGCTTTTTGTCCCATTCAGTTGCACTCGGTTGATGAGGTGAGGTCTCTCTCCATTACAGAATGGAATCTATTTAACTAAAAAGTCCCCGATTCAAAAGTAAATCTCACCCCATAACACCAGCACAGACACACCCAGAATAAAAGTTGGCCAAGTGTCTGGGCATCGTAGCCCGGACGAGTTAACATGTAAAATTAACCATCACAAAGTCTTAATCATTCTCAGAATTCAAATTATAATATGGATTAAATGTCACTAAAGAACCATCTTTACCCTTTCCAAAAATAAATTTTTGCTGTTAATCTATAAATTTTCGAGTTCATTTTAATATTATTTGGTCCTTGTTAATTCTGATTTGAGTTTATTGAAGTGCTCAAAAATTCCACTTAAATTTCACTTAAGAAAATTTGTTTTAGAGCCAACAGGTTGATGTTCACTTAACCTATTGTTGTTTATCAATGCCAAATATCATCCAGGTTTAAACAGTACAGAGTGAAATAAAAAGTTGAGAAATTTTCTACGATGGAGTAACAATCCTAAATTTAATTCCCATACCTCTAAGGATCAGAAGGAGTTAAGATAAGGCCCTGGTTTCCAAGGTGTTTAAATTCCAACAAGTTAATGAGGAGGCAGTTTTGTAGAGTTGGGGAGAAAGCAAAGAGATGAAGCACGTGGGCTGTAACAGACATACCAGTTGGGACCAAAGCAATTTTGGAGCTAAACTGACAGAATGCATTTAGAAAACCTCTCTCACAAGCATGAGTTGAACAGTAAATGAGAACATAGTGTGTAGTTCTCACCTGATGGCTGGTGCAGAGAAAGTGGCCAACAAATAGAGCCTGCTGCCACTTTGTTCATATTTGCTTTTTGTTTTGTTTAGGATCATTTTCCTCATTACCCTTTAGAAGGGGTTTGGGTTTGCTCCCATTACTCTCTTCCCAGAGCCCATATTCAGGAGACTCTTTTCCTTGAGCTGTTCTTTCTATATGTCTGTTCAGGGAACAAAACCTCAAGGTGGCAGAAATAAAATTCAAAAAAAGGCAGAATTTTTGGAAAATTAATGGTTAAATAGATTCTAAGGATTATATTAATCACCTCATAATGTCTCTTGCCTTCAAGATAGAGCAAGTAGACATAATTACTCAGATTGGTATCAGAAACTAGTGACTGCATTTGTGTGCTGTGCCAGAAAAGGAAATCTTCTTGGTCCTTCTTATTCATCTCCAAATCTGAGAGAGAAATCAGGCCTGTGTTAGTCAATCTCTCCTCATAAAAGACTAATATAAAAATTTAAGCCCCTTTTAGCATCTGCTGAAGTGCGAATCCACGCTGTACCCCAGCTGTGTCTACTGTTGAAGAAGGCATCAACAATACCAAGTGTCCTTTTCTCCCTTTAGACCATTCCTCCTGTGTGTGTGTGTGTGTGTGTGTGTGTGTGTGTGTTAGAAGACTTTTTCATCACTTTGACAACATACCTGAGAAAATTAAATGAGTAAATATTTATTTTGGTTCAATTTCAGGCTCCATTGCTGTGGCCTGAAGTGAGGCAGATTACCATGGCAGAGAGCCTGGCTTCAAAACAGAGCTGCTCAACTCATGGAGATCAGGGGATCAACTCATGGAGATCACGGAGATCAGGTGAGGGGAAGAGAGGACTGAGGAATATGATGTACCCTTCCAGGGAATCAACTCCAATGACCTACCCTCCAACTAGGCCCTACCGCCCACAGTTTTTACCAACTCCCAATAGTCCTGTCCAATCGTGAACCCATCAGTGGATTGATCCACAGATGAGGTTAGAGCCCAGGATTCAATTCACCTTTCTGTAGAGTCCGTTCTGAATGCTGTTACATTGGGGTCCAAGCTTTCAACACATGACCTTTGGGCAACATTCCAGATCCAAATTATAGCAGGGTGCCTCCTGCTCTTTAGGTGTTCTGTGTTTGTTTATTGTTTTAAATCACAAATAATGATCCTTTTTCAGTGTAAGACCTATCACATTTGGCTTGAATCTGGTTCCAGTGGTTGTTGCTCCTACTGCTGAAAGGCATTTCTGATCACTCAGATTCAGTCTTCTAGCATGGTTCACTCTGACCACAGCTGTTTGTCATTTTATATTTCAATCTGAGAGAGATACCTACCTACTGTATTCAAAACTGACCATCCAAATAAAAGCATTTCTCTTCTTGTAAATATGTTTGGAATATTCCTGGAAACTAGGGGGGATATGGAGGGCAAACCCTGGCTCATTCGCGAACACATGTGACAAAAAGCATCCAATAATCATAAGTATATCCTTATACATGTATTCAGTGCCCCCAAAGTACAAGGTATTGTGGTAGATATTGTGAACAACATAAAGCTGTGTTATATACATTTCCTGCTATGAAGTGCAATTGAATACAGTCAATCAATGGGGAAGATGTTACATAGAGTGATCCTTGAATTATAATGCAAGGTCAGCCATTGATGACTGTGGTGGTGAGGATCGCATATGGGGGAAAAGACTAAGTAAGAAAGAATAAGCCAGAAGTAGAGAGCCCTTAATAATGTGGCTTTGTTAAAACACAGTTGAAGATTAAAATAATGAAAGCTTTTTGAGTCTATAAACATAGGGTGATAAATTCTATGCAAGATATTAAGTTTGTACTTTTTTTTAATACCTCATAATTCATTCAAACATTTTCTTATAGATTTCAGTAGAATTTTTAAATCTCTTTAATATGGGCCTTGTCTCTTCTTGTTTCTTTTTTTAAATTTCTATTGGTTGCTCAAAACATTACAATGATCTTGACATATCATATTTCATACATTTGATTCAAGTGGGGTGTGAATTCTTATTTTTACCACGTGTACAGTTTGCAGGATCACATTGGTTATACATCCGAGTTTATACATACTGCCATACTAGTGTCTGTTATATTCTGCTGCCTTTCCTATTCCCTCCCTATCCCCCCTTCTGTCTCCTCCCCTCCCCTCCCATAATCTCTCTCTACCCCATCTACTGTAATTCATTTCTCTCCTTTTTTCCCCTTTCCCCTCACATCCTCTTATATGTAATCTTGTATAACAATGAGGGTATCCTTCCATTTCCATGAAATTCCCCTTCTCTCTCCCATTCCCTCCCACCTCTTGTCCCTTCTAAATGGTAATCTTCTTTTCATGCTCTTCCAGCCTGCTCTGTTTTGAGTCCCCCCTCCTTATATGAAAGAAGACATTCAGCATTTCTTTTCTAGGGATTGGCTAACTTCACTTAGCATAATCTGCTCTCATGCCATCCATTTCCCTGCAAATGCCATGATTTTGTCATTTTTTAGTGCTGAGTAATATTCCATTGTGTACAAATGCCACATTTTTTTATCCATTCATCTATTGACTGGCATCTAGGTTGGTTCCACGTTCTAGCTATTGTGAATTGTGCTGCTGTGAACATTGATGTAGCTGTATCCCTATAGTGTGCTCTTTTTAGGTCTCTGGGAATAGTCCGAGAAGGGGAATAGCTGGTGGTTCCATTCCCAGCTTTCCAAGGAATCTCCATAATGCTTTCCAAATTGGCTGCACCGATTTGCAGTCCCACCGGCAGTGTACAAGTGTACCTTTTCCCCCACATCCTTGCCAGCACGTGTTGTTGTTTGACTTCCTAATGGCTGCCATTCTTACTGGACTGATATGGTATCTTAGAGTGGTTTTAATTTGCATTTCTCTGATTGCTAGAGATGGTGAGCATTTTTTCCGTGTATTTTTTGATTAATTATATATCCTTCTCTGAGAAGTGTCTGTTCAGGTCCTTGGCCCATTTGTTGATTGGGTTATTTGTTTTCTTAATGTTCAATTTTTGAGTTCTTTGTATACTCTGGATATTAGGGCTCGGCACATTTGTATTTTTAAGAATTGGCATAATCAATGAAATGTTCCGCACACATTTGTAGGAAGATGAACATAACACTCCAGTGACAATACAATAGTAGAAGGATTGATTTGGACTGAGAAGTTGTTCAGTGAATGATATATTACCCATAAATTTGAATTCTCATTATCATAAAGAAGCAAGGTGAAAATAAGAATTTAAGAGAGTGTTGGGGATATGGCTCAAGTAGCAGCTCGTTCACCTAGCATGCGTGAGGCGTGGGGTTTGATCCTCAGCACTACATAAAAAAATAAATAAAATAAAGATGTTGTGTCCACTAAAGGCTAAATAATAAATATTTTTTAAAACGAATTTAAGATAGTCCATAAATGTTATATACGAACTGTGAAAGTAGATGCTTTCGCATCTAGTGACTTTTATACGTAGGACAAAGAATTAAATGTAGTTCTGCTGTGTACAAAATGATCACAATAAATCACCAATGTCATTTTTTGAAATGGGAAAATGTTTTTTTATTGGTTATTCAAAACATTACCAAGCTCTTGACATATCATCTTTCATACATTTGATTCAAGTGGGTTATAAACTCCCATTTTTACCCCAAATACAGATTGCAGAATCACATCGGTTACACATCCACGTTTCTACATAATGCCATATTAGTGACTGTTGTATTCTGGTACCTTTCCTATCGCCTACTATCTCCTCTCCCTCCCCTCCCATCTTCTCTCTCTACCCCATCTGCTGTAATTCAATTCTCTCCCTTGTTTTTTTTCCCCCCTTTTCCCTCACATCCTCTTATATTTAATTTTGTGTAACAATGAGGGTCTCCTTCCATTTCCATGCGATTTCCCTTCTCTCTCCCTTTCCCTCCCACCACTTGTCTCTGTTTAATGTTAATCTTTTCCTCATGCTCTTCCTCCCTGCTCTGTTCTCTCCTTATATCAAAGAAGACATTTAGCATTTGTTTTTTAGGGATTGGCTAGATTCACTTAGCATAACCTGCTCTAATGCCATCCATTTCCCTGCAAATTCCATGATTTTGTCATTTCTTAGTGCTGAGTAATACTCCATTGTGTGTAAATGCCACATTTTTTTTTTATCCATTCATCTACTAAAGGGCATCTAGGTGGGTTCCACAGTCTAGCTATTGTGAATTGTGCTGCTGTGCACACTGATGTGGCAGTATCCCTATTAGTACGCTCTTTTAAGGTCTTCAGGGAATATTCCCAGAAGGGCTATAGCTGGGTCAAATGGTGGTTCCATTCCCAGCTTTCCCAGGAATCTCCATATTGCTTTCCAAATTGACCGCACCAATTTGCAGTCCCACCAGCAATGTACAAGTGTACCCTTTTCCCCACATCCTCGCCAGTTCTTATTGTTGTTTGACTTCATAATGGATGCCAATCTTACTGGAGTGAGGTGATATCTCAGGGTGGTTTTGATTTGCATTTCTCTGACTGCTAGAGATGGTGAGCATTTATTCATGTACTTGTTGATTGATTGTATGTCCTCCTCTGAGAAGTGTCTGTTCAGGTCCTTGGCCCATTTGTTGATTGGGTTATTTGTTATCTTATGGTTTAATTTTTGGAGTTCTTTGTATACTCTGGATATTAGGGCTCTATCTGAAGTGTGAGGAGTAAAAATTTGTTCCCAGGATGTAGGCTCCCTATTTACCTCTCTTATTGTTTCTCTTGCTGAGGGAAAAAAAAAAAAAAGAAGAAAAAAACTTTTTAGTTTAAGTCAGTCCCATTTGTTGATTCTTGTTATTAACTCTTGTGCTATGGATGTCCTATTAAGGAATTTGGAGCCCGGCACCACAATATGTGGATCGGAGCCAACTTTTTCTTCTATGAGATGCAGAGTCTCTGATTTGATATCAAGCTCTTTGATCCATTTTGTGTTAACTTTTGTGCACGGCGAGAGAAAGGGATTCAGTTTCATTTTGTTGTATATGGATTTCCAGTTTTCCCAGCACCATTTGTTGAAGACGCTATCCTTCCTCCATTGCATGCTTTTAGCCCCTTTATCAAATATAAGAAAGTTGTAATTTTGTGGATTGGTCTCTGTGTCCTCTATTCTGTACCATTGGTTCACCCGCCTGTTTTGGTACCAGTACCATGCTGTTTTGGTTACTCTTGCTCTGTAGTACAGTTTGAAATCTGGTATCGCTATACCGCCAGATTCACACTTCCTGCTTAGAATTGCTTTTGCTAATATTTCTCAGACACCTGTAGTTTCTAAAACCACTAAGAGGATTTTTATCAAAATTAATTTTATTAATTTTTTTATTATATTATATAGTTAATATTAAATGATTTAATCTATATTAAATGTTATTTAAATTGACTTTGTTAAATTGTATTAATTTAAATGAAATTTAATGAACTTTTAAATATAAATCAATCTAAAATTTAATCAAAATTAATTTAAAAAATCAATTAAGAAAATAAATTTAAATCAAACAATAGTATTAATAAAATAAATTTAAACAATATTAATTAATAAAATAAATTTAAATTAGATCAATTTATTAAATGATAATATAATTTATATTTAAAAATTTATTAAATTTTATTTGAATTAATTTTAATAAAAATATTCTGAATGGTTTTAGAAACTACAGGTGTTAGAGAAGTATGTGCTATGCAATCTGCTTTTGCTCTTCTCTGATTTCACCTACTTAAGCTAGGAACTTTTGATTATCTTTTACCTTAATTTACGAAAAGGTTGAAACTACTCCTTTTTTAAAGCCTTTCATCTTTCAAAAACTGATGTTAGCTTCTTTCTCTCCCCCAATTTTTTTGATCAAATGTTTTAAAAAATGTGTTGAGAGGCATTATTGTAGAGCCCCCAAAGTATGTAGATAAACAGTCCAGATATTTAATGAAATATTCTTACTAAGTAACTTTTCCATTGGCAATGGATCATGTGATTCCACTTTGGGGTTGACTCATAAAAATACTCTTACTTCTGGACATATTTAACATCTGGAAAACTGAATTAATGTGAGGTGACTTTTCTATAGAAATGGAAATAAGTAAAATGGATAGGGGTCATAGTATTTGGATTAAAAGTATCTTAGAATTTATCCACTAAGCTTCATGATAAGGCCCTCTGCACTGGAATTTTCTTTTAGTACTTGTACCAGGTTATTTGGGATAAACTAAATATTCTCAACATTTTGCAACATCATATTTGGTTTTCTTCTTCTCTAAATCTGAGATCTCCCTCAGGTGGTTTGGATTTTTCATCTTTCCTGTTATTTAAATGTATCATTTTTATCTTAATGCCATTAAATTTAACAAATATAATCATTTCAAAAAAAAGAGTTTGGAGCTAATGGTTCACTAATGCTGCTCTGTACAGTTGCTTACAAAAGTACATCAGAATTGAAGACTGGTGATGATTACCTGCTACACTGGAGCAAAATTTTATAAACAAAAAGTGCTACAGCAAACAAAACAAAATTTTTAGAAAGAGCTATAGCAAAAAAAAAAAAAAAAAAAACTACAGCAAGAAGCAAAAAAAAAAAACCTAGTATCTATATACATATATATATATATATCAGCTTTTTTTCTTTCTCTTTTTGTCTACAAATACAGAGTTCTTTTGCAAAAGGCCATGCTGTAAAACATCAAAAAGGGTTATGGCTTCTTTAAAGTGCTAAATATTTAGAAGATCCTAGAGTACAAGTCTGGCACTGTTGTCCGGGGACACTGGCAGTGGTGTGAAGGTGGGCTTGAAATCTGCGATGGGTTTAAAAAGAGGATGCCCAGGTTATATTATTTTATTTATTTATTTGTTTGTGTGTGTGTGTGTGTGTGTGTGTGTGTGTCTGTGTGTTATTCAGATTTGTGAGTTCTTTCTATGCCCTAGAGATTAGTGCTCTATCTGATGTGTGATGGGGCAAAAATTTTCTCCCAAGATGTAGGATCTCTATTCACCTCCCAGATTGTTTGTTTTGTGGAGAAGAAACTTTTTTAGTTTGAATCTATCTCATTTATTGATACTTGATTTTAATTCTTGTGCTCTAGGAGTCTTATTAAGGAATTTTGGGACTAATCCCATATGATTGGAATTAGGGCCTACTTTTTCTTCTGTTACATGCAAGCTCTCTGGTTTTATTCGTAGGTCCTTGATTCATTTGAGTGGAGTTTTGTGCATGGTGAGAGCTAGGGGTTTAATTGCACCTCACTCCAGTTAGAATGTCAGCGATTTTTGAAAATGGCAGCTATGATGAAGACAACAACGATAAGTGTTGGTGAGGATTTCAGGAAAAATGTACACTCCTACACTGTCGGTGGGACTGTAGATTGGTGGAGCCAATATGGAGAGCAGTTTGGAGATTCCTTGGAAATTTGGGAATAGAACCACCATTTGACCTAGCTATCCCTCTTTTTGATCTATACCCAAAGGACTTAAAAACTGCATACTACAGGGACACAGCCACATCAATGTTTATAGCAGCAAAATTCACATTAGCTAAATTGTGGAAACAACTTAGTAGATGAATGCATAAAAAAATGTGGCATTTATACACAATTAATATTACTCAGATACTTACCCTCTCGCTCAGTCCAGGAGACGCTAGTGCCCTTCACTACCTCTGTCAGAGCCTGGTTCCGACAGCTGGTGCCTCGGAGAGGACAGGCTGATCCTGCCTGCCTCCCATGTACCCTTTGTCACAGGGAGCGACATTAATGTGAGACCAAATAAAATCCAGTCATAGACATTAATAGAATATCTCAAAAAAGTATTTAATAAAAAGGCTAGCAAATACAGGGTCTTTAATGAAACTTTAATAAAATTTATGAGACAAGGAAACTGAAAGCACAATATTTTCTTAGGAACTTTTCTGTTTGGTGTTATTCTTTACAATATAGAAGCTTTTCCTAAGAATGCAGGGAGTATGAAATTTCTAAGGCTATCTTGCTGTTTTCTCCATTAAACCCCTTGTCTTAAAAAGAATCTTGAATCTATATTAATCTTTGTAATTTTCTGAGTACCCGTATAACATATTTTTCTCAAGAATGCAGTGAGGTCGCTGTTTCCAAGAGCTCTTCAATTCTGAAATATAAGAAGTGTGTTTCCAGGCATTGAAACCCAAAGGCTCACCTAGACACAATGGAGTGAGCCGAATATATAAAAATCTCTCATGACACATCTGAACTCTGCTTTTCCCAACCCTGTGAAGTCTACTGGAATAAGATTCCAAGTAATTTGGCAGGTCGAAGCAAAATATATACTTTGATATTCTTCTCAGGAGTAACAACTGATGGCATCTTAATTTTGGTAAAATAATGTAAATGTTAAGGTGAAATTTAGAAATAAGAAAGGAAAAGCTGATATGTGTGTAGCTACTAGGTGTTTTTCTTCCTTTTTTTATTTTTGTAAAGTAAAACAAAAGATAAACCAAAAGGTTCTAGCTTAAGTTAGGTAAAATCAAAGAGGAGAAAAAAGAAGATAATATAGCTAATACTTCCCTGCCACCTGTAATTTCCAAAACAACTAAGAGCATTATTATTAAAATTAAAATTAAATAATTCAACCTATATTATGTTAAATTTACTTTGTTAAATTGTATTAATTTAAATAAAATTTAATGAGTTTTTAAATATAAATCATACTATAATTTAATATAAGTTAATAAACAATATCAATTAATAAAATAAATTTAAATCAAACCATAGTATTAATAAAAGAAATTTAAATAATACTACTAATTGATTTAAATTAGGTTAATTTATATTAAATGATATAATTTATATTTAAAAATATATTAAATTTTGTTTAAATTAATTTTAACAAAAATGTTCTGAATGGTTTTAGAAACTACAGGTGTCAGAGAAGTATGTGCTATGCAATCTGCTTTTTCTCTTCTCTGATTTCACCTACTTAAGCTGGAAACTTTTGATTCATCTTTTACCTTATCAAAAGGTTATAACTACTCCTATTTTAAAGCTTTTCATCTTTCAAAAACTGTTGTTAGTTTATTTCTCTCCCCAACTTGTTTTGATCAAATGTTTTATAAAATGTGTTTATGAGAATTATTGTAGAGCCCCCAATAGTATGTAGATAAGCAGTCCAGATATTTAATGATACATTCTTACTAATTAACTTTTCCATTGGCAATGGATCCTGTGGTCCCACCTCGGGGTTGACTCATAAAAATACTCTTCCTTCTGGACATATTTATCATGTGGAAAACTGAATTAATGTGAAGTGACTTTCGTATAGAAATGGAAATAAGCAAAATGGATAGGGGTCATAGAATTTGGATTCAAAGCATCTTAGAATTTATCCACTAAGCTTCATGTTTAGGTCCTCCCCATTGGAATTTTCGCGTGGTAGTTGTACAATGTTATCTTGGATAAACTAAATATTCTCAACTTTTTGCAACATTATGTTTGGTTTTCATGTACTCTAAATCTGAGACATCCTTCTTATGGGTTGGATTTTTCTTGTTTCCTGTAATTACATGTATCGTTTTTACCTTAATGCCATTAAATTTAAGAAATATTATTATTGTTTTAAAAAAAAGAGGTTGGAACTAGTGGTTCAAGAAGGCTGCTCTGTACAGTTGCTCCCAAAAGTACATCAGAATTGATAACTGGTGATGATTATCTGCTGCATTGGAACAAAATTCTAGAAACAAAAAGTGCTACAAAAAACAAAACAAATTTTTTAAAGAGTACTATAGCAAAAAATCACAACAACAACAACTGAAAAAATAAAATAAAATACCTAGCAGCTATACACTTACATATACCAGCTTTTTTGCTTTCTCTTTTTGTCTACAAACACATGAGTACTTTTTCAAAAGGCCATGCTGTAAAACGTAAAAAAGGGTTATGGCTTCTTTCAAATGCTAAATATTTAGAAGATCCTGGAGTACAACTCTGGCACTATTGTCCAGGGACACTGGCAGTGGTGTAAAGGTGGGCATGAAATCTGCAGTGGGTTTAACAAGAGGATGCCCAGGTCCACCAAGTCCAACTCCAGCTAGGTTACTAAGAGGCACAGCTGCAGAACGTGGAACCAAAACAACTCATCCACTTACTGACACCACCGTGATCTTTATTCAACAGCTGCTCCATTTCGTCCTGTGGAATGTCCAGGATGCTCCCCGTCAACTGCAATACTTCACGACGTTTGTCCTTTGGTGTCTGGAAATGACCAATAAAAAGGTTTCGCATGAGGACTTTGTCCACTTTTCCTTCTGCGCTGTTGACCAAAGTCGACAATTTCTGTTGTGCATGGTCCAACATTTCTTTTCGGAGCTCGTTTTGTTTTTTCAGTTCTTCCATCTGTTCTTCCTTGAGATCTAAGTCTTCTCTCAGTCTGGAAGCAGAATCCAACAGAGCATTTGCTTCATCCAAACGTTCCTGCAGTGATGATACTTCTCCTTCCAGCTTTTCGGCCTTGTTCTTCCATTCAGCTATTGACTGTTTTTCTTTGTCTTCTGCAGCCAAAATTTCCTGGGTGTAAGACTCTTCTGATTCCAAGAGATGGCTGCGTAGCCTTTCTAGCTCCCGGTTTAGGCGTAATTCTTGGTCCCGTAAGTGTTGAACCTCTTTTTCTCTTAGGATTTTTACTTTGGTCTCTTGAAAAATATCAGAATTCAATGTTTGAGCATCTCCTTTCTCTCCAGGCAACTGGGCTTTTAGTTCTTCAATAGTCTTCTGCAAGTTCTTAATTTCCTCCTCTTTTTCTAAAATTAACTGGCTATGCGCAGCATTCATCTGCTCATATTTGTACTTAAATTCATCCATTTCCTCCTTCTGCTCCTGTAAAGACTGAAGTAGTTGCATTTTACGCTGGTTCTGGTTTTCAATGATATTCAGATGGTCTTGAATTTCATCTTCCAGATGATTTTTGACTATATTCAGTTGAGATACCTCCAATTCTAGTTCTGTGACAGCATCAAGAGCTGTCGGCTCAGCCACTGGTACAGCTTGATTGTGCTGTTCCCCAAGTATTTCTAATTCTACTCGCAGATAGTTGTTTTCTGCTCTCATGTAGGTAAGACTTCTGTCCTTTCTTTCCATGGATTGCCTTAAAGTTTCATTTTCTCCTAAAGCCTGAGAACACTTATCTAAATCCTTTTGTAGTTGTGAACTTTTTTCTTCGAGTTTTTCAATAAAAACTTCTTTCTCATTTATGACTTGTATCAATCGCTCCTGTTCGTCTACATAAGATGCCAAAATTTCATCAGTTTCTTTTTCATCAGCAGTCATTTGCTCAATATTCTTTTTGAGTCCTGCTATTTCAAAGTCCTTCTCTTGGCTGAGTTGAACTGCACATTCGTGTTTCAGCTTTAAGGCAGAGGTATCCAAATTATGTGCATTGGAGAGTTCCTGAATAGTCTGCCTGTGATTATTTGCTTCTTCCAACAGTCTTTTTTCTGCCTGGTGCAGTTTGGCTTCAATCTCTTCTTTGTCTCTTTTGAGAGTCTCCGTGATAGTGTCTTTTTCTTGAGAGATTTGATTGTAAGCAGCAATAGATTCTTCCAACTTACGCCTTACATCGTCACGTGCTAAAATCAACATTTCATTTTCCGTTTTGAGTTCAACAGCAACTTTCTTTAAATTTTCATTGAGCTGTTCCTCTTCAGAAAGATTTTGCCTTAAGTTGCTAACTTCAGCTTCTCGTTCTTTAAGCATGTCATCCTTACAATGACTGTTAGAGTCTTCATTCAGAGAAGTTCGATACTTGCTCTTAAATCCAGACAGCTCATCTTCAAGTTGTCTAATGTGATCCTTAAGCCCAAGGTTTTCCTGCTGGATGTTTAAACTATTTTTTTGTGACTGATTTAGCTGATCTACTAAATCTTCTACTTTACCTTCAAGCTTCTGCTTAGTTAAATGCAAATCACTGAGGCTCTGTGCGTCCTCAGTTAACTTCTCCTTCTGCACATGCAACTCTTGGGATATGTTCATTTGATCATCCTCAAGTTGATGAACTCTCTTTTTTTCATCATCTAGATCTTGTTCCAACTTCTTGATGACAAGGTCTCCTTCATTTTGTTGTTTTGATAGCTCCTCTTGTATCAAAATCATGTGCTTTGTAGCTTCCTGATTCTGATGATCCAGTTCTTCTAACTCAGCTATCAGCATTTTCTTTTCATTGATAGTCTGATTCAGTTCTTCCTCCTTTGCCTTCAAGTGAAGTTTTAAGTCTAGTAATTGTACATTCAAATTCATGTCTGTTGAAGCTCTGTTTTTCATGACTTGGTAGTCACAGCTCAATTTTGACAGTGACATCTGAAGTTCCTCTTTTTCTTGACTCAATGATGCCTTCTCTTTTTCTAAAGCTTCAGCATGCATTTTAAGTTTCAGGTGGTCTTCAGCAAGACGGTTATCCTGGTTTAAACCATTTAGTCTCACGATTTCCTTCTCCGCATCAGCCAGGGCTTGTTGAAGCCTGAACACTTCTTCCACTGCTGAGCTCTGAGGAAGGATTTTTCCCTTTTCTGCCACAGTAGAACTCTGCTCCCAAACTGAAATTTCATGCTGATGATCATATATGTCTGGGCTTTGGTTTGGTTGAAGAGTCTTGATAGTATTTTGTACTTTGCAGATTTCACTTGAGTCAGAATGGTGTGTTCCCTGAGCCTCAGCAATCTGCCTCGAGTGGCCAACTTCAGATTCATGTTTTGCAGCTTCAGTTGATAATCTGTTTGTTTCTTGTCGTGATGAGATTATGTCACTAGAGTCCATGTCGTCATCACGAAAGGCTGAAAAATGACTACTGATCAGGGAACCGAACGGAGCCGGTGCAGTTGTTGTTGGCACACCACAAGCTCCCGAGTGTACTGATTGAGCGGCTGCCTGTAGTTGGAAGATCTGATCTTGCAGTACAATCTGTCCTGCTTTAAGATGGCTGATCTCTACCTCTTTCTGTTGCAGTTGATTTTGGTAACTTACAGACTGATGGTTTATTTGTAGCTCTGATGCTTCATGCTTTTCTTCCAGGTCAGTACAATACTCTTTCAGTCTTTCATTCTCACATCTTAGTGTGGAATCAGTAGTTTCCATTTCCTTTCTCCAACAATGATGTAAAGCTGCTTCTGGGTCTCCTAAGTCACCCAGAAGCATTTCCCTGGCGAAGCTGGAGCTATGGCCGGTGAGGAAAGCCAAGCTGCTCCCCACCTGACCCAAGAAGTGGCCCAAGCCTGAGCCCAGGCCTCCAAACCAGGACCACATCGTGGCCACTTCAGTGATCCATCGGACCAGCTCTGAAAAGCGCGTCCATCACCATCCACTTCTGTGCCCCGAACGTCCTCGGGCGTTGCCGGGGTCAATTATGACCCAAGCGCTCAGAATTCCTCAGAGCGCGGGGTTCCTGGGGCTCCACCAACACTAATCATCCCTTCCTGCCTGTAAACTCAGAAGCCTGTCCTGCGCTTTGACCAGGGGCTGGCATCCAGTAGCACACACTCACCCCCTGCAGGGCCTCTGCTTCTTCCCTGCACTTGCCTGTCAGCTATTGGCTCACAGGATTGGGCAGGGTTGGCTGGGAGGAGCTAGAGATCCAGGAAAGTGTTCTAGTTTGAGTCCCAAGGCAGTGTGCTGTGGAGCCAGGAAGAATCAATGTTGTAGATGAAATCCAAAGGTAGTTCACTGGACAGTTCCCTCTTGTCTGGGAGAGGTGGGCTTTTTGTCCCATTCAGTTGCACTCGGTTGACGAGGTGAGGTCTCTCTCCATTACAGAATGGAATCTATTTAACTAAAAAGTCCCCGATTCAAAAGTAAATCTCACCCCATAACACCAGCACAGACACACCCAGAATAAAAGTTGGCCAAGTGTCTGGGCATCGTAGCCCGGACGAGTTAACATGTAAAATTAACCATCACAAAGTCTTAATCATTCTCAGAATTCAAATTATGATATGGATTAAATGTCACTAAAGAACCATCTTTACCCTTTCCAAAAATAAATTTTTGCTGTTAATCTATAAATTTTCGAGTTCATTTTAATATTATTTGGTCCTTGTTAATTCTGATTTGAGTTTATTGAAGTGCTCAAAAATTCCACTTAAATTTCACTTAAGAAAATTTGTTTTAGAGCCAACAGGTTGATGTTCACTTAACCTATTGTTGTTTATCAATGCCAAATATCATCCAGGTTTAAACAGTACAGAGTGAAATAAAAAGTTGAGAAATTTTCTACGATGGAGTAACAATCCTAAATTTAATTCCCATACCTCTAAGGATCAGAAGGAGTTAAGATAAGGCCCTGGTTTCCAAGGTGTTTAAATTCCAACAAGTTAATGAGGAGGCAGTTTTGTAGAGTTGGGGAGAAAGCAAAGAGATGAAGCACGTGGGCTGTAACAGACATACCAGTTGGGACCAAAGCAATTTTGGAGCTAAACTGACAGAATGCATTTAGAAAACCTCTCTCACAAGCATGAGTTGAACAGTAAATGAGAACATAGTGTGTAGTTCTCACCTGATGGCTGGTGCAGAGAAAGTGGCCAACAAATAGAGCCTGCTGCCACTTTGTTCATATTTGCTTTTTGTTTTGTTTAGGATCATTTTCCTCATTACCCTTTAGAAGGGGTTTGGGTTTGCTCCCATTACTCTCTTCCCAGAGCCCATATTCAGGAGACTCTTTTCCTTGAGCTGTTCTTTCTATATGTCTGTTCAGGGAACAAAACCTCAAGGTGGCAGAAATAAAATTCAAAAAAAGGCAGAATTTTTGGAAAATTAATGGTTAAATAGATTCTAAGGATTATATTAATCACCTCATAATGTCTCTTGCCTTCAAGATAGAGCAAGTAGACATAATTACTCAGATTGGTATCAGAAACTAGTGACTGCATTTGTGTGCTGTGCCAGAAAAGGAAATCTTCTTGGTCCTTCTTATTCATCTCCAAATCTGAGAGAGAAATCAGGCCTGTGTTAGTCAATCTCTCCTCATAAAAGACTAATATAAAAATTTAAGCCCCTTTTAGCATCTGCTGAAGTGCGAATCCACGCTGTACCCCAGCTGTGTCTACTGTTGAAGAAGGCATCAACAATACCAAGTGTCCTTTTCTCCCTTTAGACCATTCCTCCTGTGTGTGTGTGTGTGTGTGTGTGTGTGTGTTAGAAGACTTTTTCATCACTTTGACAACATACCTGAGAAAATTAAATGAGTAAATATTTATTTTGGTTCAATTTCAGGCTCCATTGCTGTGGCCTGAAGTGAGGCAGATTACCATGGCAGAGAGCCTGGCTTCAAAACAGAGCTGCTCAACTCATGGAGATCAGGGGATCAACTCATGGAGATCACGGAGATCAGGTGAGGGGAAGAGAGGACTGAGGAATATGATGTACCCTTCCAGGGAATCAACTCCAATGACCTACCCTCCAACTAGGCCCTACCGCCCACAGTTTTTACCAACTCCCAATAGTCCTGTCCAATCGTGAACCCATCAGTGGATTGATCCACAGATGAGGTTAGAGCCCAGGATTCAATTCACCTTTCTGTAGAGTCCGTTCTGAATGCTGTTACATTGGGGTCCAAGCTTTCAACACATGACCTTTGGGCAACATTCCAGATCCAAATTATAGCAGGGTGCCTCCTTCTCTTTAGGTGTTCTGTGTTTGTTCATTGTTTTAAATCACAAATAATGATCCTTTTTCAGTGTAAGACCTATCACATTTGGCTTGAATCTGGTTCCAGTGGTTGTTGCTCCTACTGCTGAAAGGCATTTCTGATCACTCAGATTCAGTCTTCTAGCATGGTTCACTCTGACCACAGCTGTTTGTCATTTTATATTTCAATCTGAGAGAGATACCTACCTACTGTATTCAAAACTGACCATCCAAATAAAAGCATTTCTCTTCTTGTAAATATGTTTGGAATATTCCTGGAAACTATGGGGGATATGGAGGGCAAACCCTGGCTCATTCGCGAACACATGTGACAAAAAGCATCCAATAATCATAAGTATATCCTTATACATGTATTCAGTGCCCCCAAAGTACAAGGTATTGTGGTAGATATTGTGAACAACATAAAGCTGTGTTATATACATTTCCTGCTATGAAGTGCAATTGAATACAGTCAATCAATGGAGAAGATGTTACATAGAGTGATCCTTGAATTATAATGCAAGGTCAGCCATTGATGACTGTGGTGGTGAGGATCGCATATGGGGGAAAAGACTAAGTAAGAAAGAATAAGCCAGAAGTAGAGAGCCCTTAATAATGTGGCTTTGTTAAAACACAGTTGAAGATTAAAATAACGAAAGCTTTTTGAGTCTATAAACATAGGGTGATAAATTCTATGCAAGATATTAAGTTTGTACTTTTTTTTTAATACCTCATAATTCATTCAAACATTTTCTTATAGATTTCAGTAGAATTTTTAAATCTCTTTAATATGGGCCTTGTCTCTTCTTGTTTCTTTTTTTAAATTTCTATTGGTTGCTCAAAACATTACAATGATCTTGACATATCATATTTCATACATTTGATTCAAGTGGGGTGTGAATTCTTATTTTTACCACGTGTACAGTTTGCAGGATCACATTGGTTATACATCCGAGTTTATACATACTGCCATACTAGTGTCTGTTATATTCTGCTGCCTTTCCTATTCCCTCCCTATCCCCCCTTCTGTCTCCTCCCCTCCCCTCCCATAATCTCTCTCTACCCCATCTACTGTAATTCATTTCTCTCCTTTTTTCCCCTTTCCCCTCACATCCTCTTATATGTAATTTTGTATAACAATGAGGGTATCCTTCCATTTCCATGAAATTCCCCTTCTCTCTCCCATTCCCTCCCACCTCTTGTCCCTTCTAAATGGTAATCTTCTTTTCATGCTCTTCCAGCCTGCTCTGTTTTGAGTCCCCCCTCCTTATATGAAAGAAGACATTCAGCATTTCTTTTCTAGGGATTGGCTAACTTCACTTAGCATAATCTGCTCTCATGCCATCCATTTCCCTGCAAATGCCATGATTTTGTCATTTTTTAGTGCTGAGTAATATTCCATTGTGTACAAATGCCACATTTTTTTATCCATTCATCTATTGACTGGCATCCAGGTTGGTTCCACGTTCTAGCTATTGTGAATTGTGCTGCTATGAACATTGATGTAGCTGTATCCCTATAGTGTGCTCTTTTTAGGTCTCTGGAAATAGTCCAAGAAGGGGAATAGCTGGGTCGGTTGGTGGTTCCATTCCCAGCTTTCCAAGGAATCTCCATAATGCTTTCCAAATTGGCTGCACCGATTTGCAGTCCCACCGGCAGTGTACAAGTGTACCTTTTCCCCCACATCCTTGCCAGCACGTGTTGTTGTTTGACTTCCTAATGGCTGCCATTCTTACTGGACTGATATGGTATCTTAGAGTGGTTTTAATTTGCATTTCTCTGATTGCTAGAGATGGTGAGCATTTTTTCCGTGTATTTTTTGATTAATTATATATCCTTCTCTGAGAAGTGTCTGTTCAGGTCCTTGGCCCATTTGTTGATTGGGTTATTTGTTTTCTTAATGTTCAATTTTTGAGTTCTTTGTATACTCTGGATATTAGGGCTCGGCACATTTGTATTTTTAAGAATTGGCATAATCAATGAAATGTTCCGCACACATTTGTAGGAAGATGAACATAACACTCCAGTGACAATACAATAGTAGAAGGATTGATTTGGACTGAGAAGTTGTTCAGTGAATGATATATTACCCATAAATTTGAATTCTCATTATCATAAAGAAGCAAGGTGAAAATAAGAATTTAAGAGAGTGTTGGGGATATGGCTCAAGTAGCAGCTCGTTCACCTAGCATGCGTGAGGCGTGGGGTTTGATCCTCAGCACTACATAAAAAAATAAATAAAATAAAGATGTTGTGTCCACTAAAGGCTAAATAATAAATATTTTTTAAAACGAATTTAAGATAGTCCATAAATGTTATATACGAACTGTGAAAGTAGATGCTTTCGCATCTAGTGACTTTTATACGTAGGACAAAGAATTAAATGTAGTTCTGCTGTGTACAAAATGATCACAATAAATCACCAATGTCATTTTTTGAAATGGGAAAGTGTTTTTTTATTGGTTATTCAAAACATTACCAAGCTCTTGACATATCATCTTTCATACATTTGATTCAAGTGGGTTATAAACTCCCATTTTTACCCCAAATACAGATTGCAGAATCACATCGGTTACACATCCACGTTTCTACATAATGCCATATTAGTGACTGTTGTATTCTGGTACCTTTCCTATCGCCTACTATCTCCTCTCCCTCCCCTCCCATCTTCTCTCTCTACCCCATCTGCTGTAATTCAATTCTCTCCCTTGTTTTTTTTTCCCCCTTTTCCCTCACATCCTCTTATATTTAATTTTGTGTAACAATGAGGGTCTCCTTCCATTTCCATGCGATTTCCCTTCTCTCTCCCTTTCCCTCCCACCACTTGTCTCTCTTTAATGTTAATCTTTTCCTCATGCTCTTCCTCCCTGCTCTGTTCTTAGTTGCTCTCCTTATATCAAAGAAGACATTTAGCATTTGTTTTTTAGGGATTGGCTAGATTCACTTAGCATAACCTGCTCTAATGCCATCCATTTCCCTGCAAATTCCATGATTTTGTCATTTCTTAGTGCTGCGTAATACTCCATTGTGTGTAAATGCCACATTTTTTTTTTTTTTTATCCATTCATCTACTAAAGGGCATCTAGGTGGGTTCCACAGTCTAGCTATTGTGAATTGTGCTGCTGTGCACACTGATGTGGCAGTATCCCTATTAGTACGCTCTTTTAAGGTCTTCAGGGAATATTCCCAGAAGGGCTATAGCTGGGTCAAATGGTGGTTCCATTCCCAGCTTTCCCAGGAATCTCCATATTGCTTTCCAAATTGACCGCACCAATTTGCAGTCCCACCAGCAATGTACAAGTGTACCCTTTTCCCCACATCCTCGCCAGTTCTTATTGTTGTTTGACTTCATAATGGATGCCAATCTTACTGGAGTGAGGTGATATCTCAGGATGGTTTTGATTTGCATTTCTCTGACTGCTAGAGATGGTGAGCATTTATTCATGTACTTGTTGATTGATTGTATGTCCTCCTCTGAGAAGTGTGTGTTCAGGTCCTTGGCCCATTTGTTGATTGGGTTATTTGTTATCTTATGGTTTAATTTTTGGAGTTCTTTGTATACTCTGGATATTAGGGCTCTATCTGAAGTGTGAGGAGTAAAAATTTGTTCCCAGGATGTAGGCTCCCTATTTACCTCTCTTATTGTTTCTCTTGCTGAGGGAAAAAAAAAAAAAGAAGAAAAAAACTTTTTAGTTTAAGTCAGTCCCATTTGTTGATTCTTGTTATTAACTCTTGTGCTATGGATGTCCTATTAAGGAATTTGGAGCCCGGCACCACAATATGTGGATCGGAGCCAACTTTTTCTTCTATGAGATGCAGAGTCTCTGATTTGATATCAAGCTCTTTGATCCATTTTGTGTTAACTTTTGTGCATGGCGAGAGAAAGGGATTCAGTTTCATTTTGTTGTATATGGATTTCCAGTTTTCCCAGCACCATTTGTTGAAGACGCTATCCTTCCTCCATTGCATGCTTTTAGCCCCTTTATCAAATATAAGAAAGTTGTAATTTTGTGGATTGGTCTCTGTGTCCTCTATTCTGTACCATTGGTTCACCCGCCTGTTTTGGTACCAGTACCATGCTGTTTTGGTTACTCTTGCTCTGTAGTACAGTTTGAAATCTGGTATCGCTATACCGCCAGATTCACACTTCCTGCTTAGAATTGCTTTTGCTAATATTTCTCAGACACCTGTAGTTTCTAAAACCACTAAGAGGATTTTTATCAAAATTAATTTTATTAATCTTTTTATTATATTATATAGTTAATATTAAATGATTTAATCTATATTAAATGTTATTTAAATTGACTTTGTTAAATTGTATTAATTTAAATGAAATTTAATGAACTTTTAAATATAAATCAATCTAAAATTTAATCAAAATTAATTTAAAAAATCAATTAAGAAAATAAATTTAAGTCATACCATCAATGTGTATCACAGTTTCTTGAGTCAGAGGCTGGCTAACTATGTTCAAAGGCATCTTTTGAAGGGATGAGCTGGAGGGAGAGGTGGAGGTACTCTCAACTTCACTTGCAATCCTAACTCTATATTGCCCTGGTGAAACAGCTTCTATTGCTTTTCTCAGCATTTCTGGAGTGACTGAGCTTGCATTGTACTTTACAACGGCAGACCTATTCTCTAAAGAAACTACTATGCTGCTTACATATTGGAGTGTAGATAAAGCGCTTTCAATATTTGACACACACGATTTACAATGCATGCCATCTATGATGAAAGTAGCTGTTGTATCATTGGTATATGATGATGATGGACTTCTTTGCTGTGATCCTTCTGGAGATTTCACTGGTGTGTTCTTTAGACGTTCTACATCAATAGCTCCCAATTTAAGGTACTTGGGCTGTTTTTTGATGTATGCTGGAAAGCCTGCAGCTTCGATCTGCTTCTTTATTTCCTCTACTGTGATAAGATGAGGTTGGTAAACAACAGTGGCTTCTTGGTTGTCTAGGGAAACTTTAATTCGCTGAATACCTTGCAGTTTCCCAATTTTTCCTTCAATAGTGCTAGTGCATGAATGGCAGGTCATTCCTTCCACTTTCATCTTCAACATGACTTCCCCTGCTGGAGCCATACTGTGGTCTTCATAAGGTCCTGTTTTTTTCTCTACAGTTCCCACCACTTGTCTCTCTTTAATGTTAATCTTTTCCTCATGCTCTTCCTCCCTGCTCTGTTTAGTTGCTCTCCTTATATCAAAGAAGACATTTAGCATTTGTTTTTTAGGGATTGGCTAGATTCACTTAGCATAATCTGCTCTAATGCCATCCATTTCCCTGCAAATTCCATGATTTTGTCATTTCTTAGTGCCAGGAAATAAAGGGTCTGCAGGTGACAGAGTAAACTAAGGATTGGCTCTTCCACTGCATGAGTGGAACCCAGGAGAGATCCTGGGGTACAGTGTTCCAGCATGGACTGACAACTTCTTGGCCCTGCAGATATATAGATTTAAAATTTTCAGACCAATTGTCAATCAAGAAGAAACCAGAGCCTACTCAAGACTAAACCTCATCTCCAGTAGCTCTGCCTATGGGATTTTCTTTCACAGAATATTCCAGTGACCCCATCCTGAGGGTAGAGCAGACATCACACTCCATCCCACCCCAGCAATCACTGCTGAGAAAGGAAGATCAGAATCAACTCCAACAGAATCAGTTCTATAAATTTTCATCAATTTTTTTTCTATTTCTTTTCTTTTAATTTTATTTACTTTTTATTTTTTCTTTCTTTCTCTTTAATTGTGACCTGAACAGTTTATGGACATTTATACATATTCATGTTTGTTTCTTTTTTCTCATCTCTAGAATTTTTTGAAGGTAGTTATTTTTCATTGATCAATATTTTAAAGACTAGGATGTTTTATTAGTATATTGTGGTTTTGTTTTGTATTCTTTTATTTTTATTTTTAAAATTTTTATTTTATATATTTTGTTCTCACTTATCTGTTTCCCTTGATTCTATTTCTCTTTTTATCTGCTAACTACCAATATTTATTACTGTATCATTCACTCTCCCAATAATATTTTATTTTTATTTGTATCCCACCTATAATCAACACATCCTCAATCACTCCTAGTTTGCTCCCTGTTCACCACTCAAAATTGTAAACCCATTTGCAATCTTACTGTTTTTACTGTGGATAATAATTGTAGATGTCATAGCAGGAACTATTTGGTTTAATGCCGTATATTGTTTACATTGGTTGTTGTTATTATTTGTCTCCCACTAAGCAGTTACATACTGCAATCCTTCAGGGACACTATAATCCCACAGGATAGAAACTCTGCTGCCTCAAAACCACACTGTTAGAGTGGACTTCAAACAAAAGATAATAGGAGGGACAAAGAAGGTCACTTCAAACTGCTTAAGGGAAATATGCATCAACAAGACAAAACATTTGTAAATATTTATGCCCAAACAATGAAGCATCTATGTACATCAAGGACTGGGTGACTTTAGCACATCTCTCCCAAACCCAGATAGATCCTCCAAACAAAAACTAAATAAAGAAACTATAGAACTAAAAAAATACAATTATTAATTTAAACTTAACAAACATACATAGAATATTTCATTCATCAGTGACTAAATACACTTTCTTCTTAGTAGCACATGGATCCTTCTTTAAAATAGACCACATCTTAGGCCAAAAAGCAACTCTTAGAAAATACAAAAAAAAAAAAAATAGACATAATGCCTTGCATTCCTTCAGATTATGATGGAATAAAATTAGAAATCAATGAGAAAATAAAAAATGGAGAGTCTCACACACCCCTGGAGACTAAATAACATGCTATTAAATGACCAATGTTCATCTGAAGAAATGAGGGATGGAATTTAAAAAATGCTTAGAGGCAAATGAGAATAGTGACACACATATGAAATCTCTGGGACACTATGAAGGCAGTTCTAGAAGAAAGTTCATTACATTGAGTTCATTCATTAAAAGAATAGAAATTCAACAAATAAATAACCTAACATTACATCTCAAAGCCCTAGAAAAAGAAAAACAAATTAACACCAAAAGCAGTAGAATACAGGAAAACTGAAAATCACAGTTGAAATCAATAAAATTGAAAGAAGAAAATTTTAAAAATCAACAAAACAAAAAGTTGGTTCTTTGAAAAAATAAATAAAACCCTTAGACAACCTAACCAAGAGAAAGGGTAAAAGACCCAAATTCCATGATGAAAAAGCAAATATCACAATGGACACTACTGAAATACAGAGGATTATCAGAAACTATTTTGAAAACTTATAATCTAATAAAATAGAAAAATTTAAAGACAAAATTGAATCTGAAGGATATAGAAAATTTAATCAGATGAATATCAAGTAAAGAAATTGAAAATGCTCTCAAAAACCTACCAAGAAAGAAAAGCCTAGGATAAGATGAATTCTCTGAATCTGTAGAATTTTTTTCTTTTAAAGAAGAAGTAACATCAATCCTAAAATTATTCCATGAAGTAGAGAAGAAGGAAAGATTGCCAGACTCATTCTATGAACCCACTATCACCCTAACACCAAAACCAGACAAAGACACATCAAGGAAAGAAAACTTCAAACCAATATCCCTGGTGAACATAGATGCCAAAATTCTTAATAAAATATGGGCAAATCACACACAAAAAATATTAAATAGATAGTGCACCATGATTAAATGAGTTTCATTCTGGGGATGCAATTTTGTTATTCACATGGAAATCAATAAATGTAATTCACCATATCGAAGAATAACATGATTATCTCAATAGATGCAGAAAAAGAATTTGACAAAATTCAGGATTCATTCACGCTCAAAACACTAGAAAAACTAGGGATAGTAGGAACATACTTCACAAATGCTATGTAGATGGAAACCAAGGCCAATATCATTTTAAATGGAGAAAATTGAAAGCATTCCCCCCGACATGGAACCAGACATGGAAGCTCTCTTTCGTCACTTCTATTCAAGAAAAGTGAAGCAGGAGGCATCACAACACCAGGCCTTAAAATGAACAAACAAACATACAACAACAACAAAAATTCTACATAGCATTGGTACAAAAACAAACATGGACACAATGGAACAGAATAGAAGAAACAGAGACAAACCCAAATAAGTAGAGTGCTCTCGTACTGGACAAAGGTGTCGTAAACATACATTGGAGGAAAAAATGGCCTCTTTAACAAGTGATGCTAGGAAAACTGGAAATACATATGTAGCAAAATGAAATCACCAATCCCCCCCTCTCATTCTGCACAAAACTCAACTCAATGTGGATCAAGGACCTAGGCATTAGACCAGAGATCCTGTGCCTACTAGATGTAGGCCAAATCTCCATCACATCAGCTTAGGAAACAAATTCCTCAACAAAACTCCCAAAACACAAGGAGTAAAATAAAGAATCAATAATTGGTATGGTATCAAACTAAATGACAGAAATACAATGAAAACTACATTGAGATTTCATTTCACTCCAGTCAGAATGGCAATTATCAAGTATACAAGTAATGATAAATGTTGGAAATAAGCATGTTGAGGAAAAGGTTCACCCATATATTGCCGATGGGTGTCCAACCAATCTGGAGAGCAGTCTAGAGATTCTTCAGAAAACTTGGAGTGAAACCACCATTTGACCCAGTTTTCCCACTCTTTGGTTTATACACAAAGGACTTAAAATCAACATACTATAGGGCCATGGCCACATCAATGTTTATTGTGAATTGACCTACTATGAGCAGAGCTATCAACCAACCTGGCTGCCCTTCCACGGATGAATGGATAATGAAAATGTGGTGTATATGTACATAGGGAATATTACTCAGCCATAAAAAAGAATGGTTATGACTTTTGCTGGTAAAAGGATGGTTCTGGAAACTATCATGCTATAAATAATAATTATAAAGAGGAGACAGAGACAAGGTGCAGAGGCAGGGAAGGTAGCAGAGTGGCTCTTTGTCCAATAGGCCACATTTATTTATACCAATAGGTTACATTAGGTCATTAGTACCATAACTACATTATTGTTTAGAGTAGCAGTAAGGTTGCTTATACTGCAGTTACATTTCACAGTTACAATATTCAAGGTTAGGACTTTGTGCAGTTGTCAAGAAAGTCCATTGTCTGAAGTTACTGTTAGGCAGGCAGATCCAGGAGCACCAGGGCTTGATAAAACATTGTAATTATCTATCAAACAAGTTTCTTTATTCCCAGAAGCTATGTGCCTACAACCAAGATCCAGGCTTGATGAGACTCTAACACAGAGGCTTCTCAGGGCATTGCAGACGAGCTAGACATTGCACATATATTAGCTACATTATTGGATCCCAAGAGAGATTGCATGGCTTTCTAAGGGTGAGAAACAGGGTACCTATGATCCCCTGGGAGTTTGCTCACCAGGGAAACACTCCCCTGTACATTTCCACAATCAGAATCCTTTCATGTCCCCTTTCTTGTTTTTTAAGGCCTTTCAGATGAATACTAATTGTTTGTCTTTTTGTTAATGTCACCATGGGCAAAAAAGTAGGGCAAACATTGGCAACAGCAAGCACAACATAATAATCCCAATATTAATAAACAAGTACCTATGAATAATTGTTTGACCCAAGTAAAGTTGGATAAACAAGAAATTAGCCAATCCAATAAATCTAAACCTCCATTGTCTTCTTGAACCTTTTAAATGATATCTTTAAGGTAGTCTAACTCCTTTGCGATAGAGTTACTATTATCACTTAAATTGAAGCAACACATATTAGTAAGCTCCTGACATCCTTTATGATGTAATAGCAACAACTAATAAATTGTGGCCTGATTATCAAGAAGAGTTTGATGATGTTGTTTTTGTTCTACATTAAGCATATCAATTGTCATATAGAGGTATGATTCATATGTTTTTACAATAGCACAGGCCAGTTTCATAGTGATTTTGTAAGTCCCGACAGCTAATGTAGGGATATCCACTAAGGAAAATGTCAAAGCATTAAATTTTGTCTTAGAAGGTTTACTGAATCATCACAGTTTTGTTTTAAAAGGCAAGTTTTAAGAATACGATGTGCTCGTTTAACCAAAACCTGTCCAGTAGGATTAGGAGAAATTTTATGAATTAAAATTATATTTTATTGATTACAAAATTGTGTGAAAGTGCAAGAAGTATATGTAGGGGCCTTATCCATTTTTAAATAGATAAACTCGTCCATGGTGGCAAAGCAGAGTAATAAATAAGAAATGTAATCAGATATCTTTTTAGATCTTTGGGCACTAGCCCAAATGAATGCAGAATGAGTATCAATAAAAACATGAAGAAAGGATTAAGGATGAAAAGGAGGGAAATGGGTAATATCCATTTGTCAAAGTGCATTAGAATGTAGGCCTGGTGGATTTACAGATTTTCACATAGGGGCCCAAAAGTTGAGAACAGTTGTTGACTATAGCATGAACCTGTTGAGAAGAAATGGAAAACATTTTTATTAGTGATTGAGTATTTTGATGAAAAAAATCCAAGGGATTTTACAGTATCTGAAAATAAAGGACAAAGGGATTTCATAGCTTTATTCGTGCGAGTGTTACCTTCTCTCAAAGGTCCAGGAATTTTGGTGTGACTGTGTATAGGAGAGAGGAAGATAGAAGACATATGGTGCTGCAAAAGAGTTTAAAGGGTTAAAAAAAAGAGAGATAGTAAGTTGGAATCCAAACAAAGGCAAAACACAGCTATAAAAATAAGAGGAACAAGTTTAGTTATAAATTTAGAGTCTGGGCTGGGATTATAGCTCAGTGGCAGAGTGCTTGCCTAGCATGTGTGAGCACTAGGTTCGATCCTCAGCACCACATAAAAATAAACAAATAAGATACATTTAGAATCTGTAATAATGTTTAAAGTATTAGAAAATAGTCTTGGCGCTAAGATAATGGCAGCTAATGCTCTCACTGTGGAGAGATTTGAGGTAGGGTATAATAGTCCATTTATCATTAATAAGAACAGATATTACTCCTCTTTATTTAATTTTATCTGTATACACCTTTAATCCATTTATAAGAGGAATGGTAGAAATTAAGATGGCTATAGTTAAGAAACCTGATATAACAGAGAATTGTCCATCATGAGGCATGTGAAAATCAATTGGTGTTAAAATATCTGTTCATATAACTTGATAGTAGAGGAAATCTGTAAGTATAGAGATATGAAGTTTTTTCTTTTTTTAATATTTTAATATTTATTTTTTAGTTTTCGGCAGACACAACATCTTTGTTTGTATGTGGTGCTGAGGATCGAACCCAGGCCGCACGCATGCCAGGCCAGAGTGCTACCACTTGAGCCACATCCCCAGCCTGAGATATGAAGTTTTTTCATAACTAAGGTGTAAAATATGAATGTCCAAGGCGGGTAAGGATAAAGTTTTGGTATGATTATCAGTAATTAATTGAGCATACATGTCAGTAAAAGGCAAAATATCATAGCCTGAAAAAATGAGGACAATGTAATTATTTTAATATATTTTTATTATAATTAGCAAATACTGTTGTGAAAGCATAAGGTGTTTTAACAATAACTTTCAATGACAATGGCACATTAGATATTGAAAGTTGATCCACCATTATTGTTGATAATCTTTATTAATTTTTTGTAAAGCCTATTTTAAAGAAGGAGTTAAATAAAGAAAGGAGTCAGTGTCCTTTTTTTAACAACTGGAAAAAATGAGAGATCAGTTTGGCATCAGCTGTAATTTTTAATTTATGTATTTAAGAAACTATAGTTACGAAGGTTAATTTCTTTTATGTTAAATTTAATTTACTTACTTTAATTGTAACAAAAAACATAAGACAAACATGATTTATAGTATTAATCATCTTTGTTGAAGAAAAATTTTACATGTAATGAATATTATATATATTTTTTTAGAAATTAAGATGTCATTGTTTGGTCACCTAGAAAAACCCATAAGCCAGAACCTTAAAGACATCTATATTTTTATTTGATTACTTGATTTGAATTAAGTTATTTGGATCCATTTTTTTAATTTAAATTTTAATTGATGAACACTTATTTGTTTAAGTGTCAATTTAATATCAAGTACATAATATATAGATTTAAGACAGGCCTGTACAATTGGAAATGTCAGGTATAGAACTTAATAGCCATAATGGACCTTGAAATCAAAGGTTTTATATAGCCAGATATATGTCCTTGATGATTATCATATTCATCCCCAATATAACATGTTTCTATCTTTTTAGGATTTATTAAAAGGAATTTTGAATGTATATGAGAGTTAACTCCAGAGAAATTGGCCTTTGTTAAAACCTTTATAGTTAGATAAAACAAGACCAATCAGAAAAATACATCAACTTATATAGAATATTTAAAAATTTACATTGCTGAAATACTTTTTATTAGGTCAAAATGTACTTTCGGCTCAGATAAGAGCCAGTTGAAAGCCTGTGAAATTTTTAAGAAAAAACTTTTTTTTCAAAAAGAAGCTTATACTTTTAGAATGTTTCTACTTTTCTCTTTCTGTGTTATAACACTAGGGAGGAACTGGTTAAGAAAGCTGGCTGAAAACAGGTAAGATAGCTAGCCAAGCAGTTTGGGTTTAAAAGAGACACTTTTTTTCTTTTGTTTTAACTGGTTTTTCATAAGGTAAATCTTGTAGGTCCTGTAATTTACATTTTAAATATAAAGCTAGGAAAATTAGAGATCCAGCAGAAGTTTCAAGGGAAGTAAAACTGTTGTAACCATTTTTTCTTTTCTTTTATAATTTTCTTAAATCTTGGTGTTGTAGTTTATCTACTTTGTGGAGAATTATTTTTTCTTTTTTTCTTTTTGTTTTAAATATTGTAAATCTTGTAACAGTTTCCACACATGGTTGGTTATAAGTAATGATTTGTTGTGGATTGGAAAGGATAGAGCATGGTAGCCACAGGGAGCTTTTGAATACTTGTTTATTTTATTTCCTTTGCCCCAGACCATGGTGGCCTCTTAAGGCCATGCATAAAGCCATACCATAAAAGTATTTATTACCATGACATTAGTATTTGTGTCTGATAACCCTTGACTGCTCACTTAAACAGAGTTAAGTTAGGTCTACTTATAGTAACTGATAAAAATGCTTCAATGACAGTAGAGTCAAACCCTGTATTTTTCCTTTCATTTAAACATTTTAACTCTTTGAATACATCAAAAGGGAACTGTTCATATTTATATTTAGGTTTATTAGCAGAATTTATCTCAGTAGGACAGACAGGTAAGTTATTAGGCTCCCCTTCCTCCACAGATTGTCCCAAACACTCAATTAACTGGGATCTAGCTGGGGGCAGCACAGTTCTATAGTAGACCACAGAGGCAATGGCAGTGAATTAATTAGAGGCTTCTTATGCATGGGAGGCTCCAGGACAGCTCTGGGCAGAGTTAGTTGTTGCCAGGGCTATGTCAATGCTGAGGGAGGAGCAGTGGGGGATTTAAAGGTGCCACATAACCAGGCACAGAAGGAGGAGAGCAGGCAGGTTGGGAAATAGAGGTTTTATCAAGCACATCTAAAAAAAAAAAAAAAAAAAAAACTTTGAAGCATAGATATAGAAGTTTGTGGCTTCTCATGAAGTGTTTCGCCTATTTTCTCCCAGTCCTTTAAATTTAGTTTCTCACTTTCTGGATAAAAAGACAACAAGAGCTTATGTCTGTCAGCAAGGCTGTAAGATCAGCATTATTTATGGTATGTCCAGCCTTGCAAATAAGAGAGAAAGCTCTACCTGATGATGTTGTTGAGTGACAGATAGAGATGGAGAATTACCCATAGCCTACTGATTAGGGGTCAGTACTAGCTGGTGAAAGCGATGCATGTCAGAAGCCTGTTCCAGGCATGAGTAAGCTACTCCCTTCCCTATTGCCTGTCAAGGTCAACAAGGGTCTCTATTAAGGCAGATTCTGTTGTCCCAAACTCTCTGTGGATTGAGAGGATTTAGGGGGGAAATAGCTTGTCTTGTGCCCCAACATTGGTCACCAGTTGTAGGGAATAATAATAAAGAAGAGACAGAGACAAGGTGCAGAGGCAGGGAAGATGACAGAGTGGCTCTTTGTCCAAGCTGCCACATTTATTTATACCAATAGGTTACATTATGCCATTAGTATCTAACTACATTATTGTTTAGAGTAACAGTAAGGTTGCTTATACTGCAGTTACATTTCACAGTTACCATATGCAATGTTAGGAGCTTCGTGGAGTTCTCAAGAAAGTCCATTGTCTGAAGTTATTGTTAGGCAGGGAGAGTAACAGAGCTTGATGAAACATTGTAATTATCTAACAAACTAGTTTCTTTATTCCCAGGAGCTATGTGCTTGCAATCAAGGTCAAAGTTTGATGAGGCTCTAACACAGAGGCTTCCCAGGGCATTACATACCAGCTAGACATTGCATATATATTAGCTATATTACTAGATCCTAAGAGAGATTGCATGGCATTCTCAGGGTGGGGAAAAGGGTGCCTGTTAACCCCCAGGAGTTTGCTCATTAAGGGAACGCTTCTCTGTACATTTCCACGGTCAGAATCCCTACATCATGCTAAGTGAAATAGGTCAATTCCCAAAAAGCAAAGGTTGAATGTTCTCTTTGATATGTGGATGCTAACAGGCAACAAGAGGTAGGGAGGGAAAGAATAAAAATTCAGTAGTTTAGACAAAGGGGAATGAATGAATGGGAGGGAGATAGGATTAGGAAAGACAGTAGAATAAATAGGATATTTCTTTACAAGTTTATATATGAACACCCCACCAGTGGAACTCTACTTCATGTGTAACCATAAGAATGGAATCTTAATTAGAACAAGTTATACTCCATGTATGTATAATAATACTGTCATGTATATCTGTAAAGAACAAATTAAAAATGTTTTTAAAAAAAGAACTCAAGAAGGCCAGTGGTCATCTAGACTATCCATAGATCCATTCTTAACACTGAATTTTTATTATTTTAAATATGTTTTGTTTTGTTTCTACAATTCAGGTGTGTATCACTGTTTATTAAGTAGGTTATCATAGGTGATTTGACCCTGGCTCAATCTTATAGAGTTCATTCAATTTGTATATTTTAACAATTTCATTACTGGCTCACTTAAAAGTCTCCTAAAGCATTTCCCTAGTACTAAATTAATTCCTACACTACTTAATGTTAAGTTAGATGTTTTAAATGAGCCAACCACTTTCTTCAATGGATTTCTGAGAATTCTTACCCAGTTCAATGGTATGATATTAAAGTTATCAAAAACTTGTACGTGCCAGTGTTCTTTCCATAAATCTTCTCAGTACTAAAGATCTTAGGTTTATACTTCCATGCATAGCTTTCAGAAGTATACCAAAATTAAATAATTAACTATCAGCTGATGACAAGGTTTTATATAACCATGGTTAAAGTTCTGATGAGAGTTTATTAGAATGCAACTGACAGGAAATTTTGTTATTTCTTCAAAACACAATATTTTAAGATAATAATTAGTATGCTGACTATAACTACACCTGGACTCTCAGATTTCATACATTTTTGAAACACACACTGGTTACATACTCAACATACTCAATATAACTTAAAGAAAGCTAAGTATAATTTATTATTTTACAATGTTTCTCATGCAATTTAACATAGCAAATCATCTTAATTAATTTAATAGTTCTATTTTTATAAGGAGAATTAATAAAGTTTTTTTGTGATATTTTAGGGAGCCATAAGAAACCAATACTCCAAAAATATCTCATCAGAATTTCTTTAAAATTTGTTTTGGAGAAATTATCAAAAATTTCAAAGAGTTTAAAGCTCTTGATTAAAACAGAATCACAATAGTTATTTGATTAATCAGATGACTAAAAAAAATACTTCAAAGGCAAGTAGAGAAAGTTACATAGTTATAGGGGGGAACCCCTTATCTCATTTTACAAAATTCAGTTTTCTTAAGTAATAAATGACCTAATAAAGACAAAGTGAAACAAAGGAATATCTTTAAATATGTTTTGTTTTGTTTCTACAATTCAGGTGTGTATCACTGTTTATTAAGTAGATTATCATAGGTAATTTGACCCTGGCTCAATCTTATAGAGAAAACAGATAAATATCTTGATTGAAACAGAGCCTTTGTTTTCTAGTTCAATTATCTGAAATACAGAGAAAATCCTTTCTTAATTCCCTATTTAGAACAGACAAACACTTCAGGAAAAAAAAATTTACTTAACAGAATCAGCTTCTAGTTTCTCATTAATGTAATTTTGATATCAATGTTCAATTTTTAGAAAAACTTATAATTTACTTTTTATCTTAATCAGCTTGGTCAGACACAATTCATTTTCAAAGATTACTCTTCGATAAGTCTTGCAAAACTTTCTTATATCCATTCAGTTTTTGTCCCGTACCTTTCCTCTTTTTCACTTTGAATCCATTAGTCTTTCTACTTTAAAACAAAAATGATCCTCTGTTTCCCTTAACATTCTCATGCCTTTTAGATTTCCTAAAAAGTACATCTTCCCTTCTTTGTATTCTTGCATATGATATTGTTTCCTTCATTACTTCCATTGAATTCAACTACATATATATTAGTTAGAATTCTTAACCCTTATTTACCTTAATTTTCAGTGAACACTGGCAATTTGTGAACTGTCAGTCACACCAACAATGTGTGGATTGGAAGTCTATGAATCATAATTTCTACAAGTATATGTTTTCTTACAGCACAATTTGCATTACATCACAGAATATGTTTAATAACTGTTCCAAATATCTTCAGTCTCTCTTTAATAAGATACTGTAAAGGAGGAAAAATTTTATTTCAATTCTCTTAGCTTTTTCTTTTTTTTTTTTAAGTTAGGTCTGAGAATTATATAGTTAATAGAGATTTCCCTCAGCCTCAACTTTCTGTGCATCATGATAAGAATAGTAGAACATTTTGGTATAGGAAAATCATCTCTCACATGGGAATTTTATCTTACTTACATATTTTAAGACACTAGCAATTTTGCTACTATTGCTTATGAAAATGAGACAATGCATAGTTAGCAATCATCTTGAGTTATTTTCCTTGCTGAAAAAATTTTGTATTATAGAGATAACATCAGCTTATTTTACTAATAAACCTAGATAGGAAAAGTTTCATTTCTATATTTATTTCTGACAACTCAAAACACATGTCTATTTTAATCAAAATGACACATTTTAGATGTTTTTCTTTTTCCCAAAGATTATCCCAGTACAATTGGAAAACAATTTGGGTTAATTTATATCCTTGTAAGAATTTAAGGTATACTTAATTAATGTAAGCACTTATTATTATATTTAAGTTAATTAAATAAAGTTCTATGACAACTTAATTTTGGCAATACTACAAAAAGTAGAAAAGTTTACATATAGATAACATATAAACACATATAAATAAAGACATATTTTATATATTTTATTTAAAATTTTTATCTACATGCCAAATATAATAATACGAAGCTTACTAATTTATTAAAGAATATCTGGAGCTGAATTGCTTTTCTGGGCAATGAACAAGATTACTGGCCCAGATGGTCAAAGCTTGTGACTAATACTTGTGAAAAAAAATTTGGGTATACTTGCCATTTGCCTTCTAAAAGGAATCTTTTAGAGGCAATCTTGGATTCATTTAATTTTAGAGATGACTCTGTGTATCAGTTAAAGACTGCATTCCATTTTTATCTTTTGATGTTTTTGGATTTTTTTCTTTTCTAATATGACTTTCAAGTGAGCAACTTTATCTAGATTAAAACTTTCCCTCAGTGTCTGCTATAATTAAAAGTTGTTCTTAGTATGGCTAATCCATTTTTCCAAACATATATAGATTCTAGGATGGTAATTCTTGCCTAAATCAGCCAGAGTCCCAGAAAATGAAGGTCCAAGCTCTTTAGAATCGAAAAAACCCACATTCAAATGGTACCTACCTAAGGCTTCTAACTGGAGGCAGCTCAATTATTTATCAGCTCCAATCTAATTTAGACTCCTATCCAATAAAAAAAAAATGTTCAAATAAAGTCAAAGCATTCAAAATACCCACAGAATGAATTCAAGAAATAACTCACCCACAGTTGCTGTGAAAGAGCTAAGTACTAAATAGGTTCTTTTTTTTTTTTTTTTCAGAAAAGCACTTGGCAAAAGTACTGATGAAAGTAAAAGAATAACAACAAAATCTTACGTTTTTAGTGCTATTTTTTATCTTCAAAGTACTCTTCACAGAAGATTTAATTACTTCTCATAGAATAACTTGAAGATACTAGGAACAATCATGGATTTTATTACTGAGAAGGAAAAACAATTACAAAAATTATGTCTATTTCCCTCTAAGTTTATGGATGACTGCTATTTATTGTTTTCTAAAGTCAAGATTATCTTTGAGTCCTTTAGTTAGCAATTTCAGAAAAATCTCACAATTTAAAACCTAAATAACACTTCATACGAATGCTTCTAGACAATACATTTATATTTTAACCCAATATATGTGTCGATCTCATGAGTTTCATCATGTCATTGTAGAAATGTATTGTGAATTAAAATATCTAATTTAACATACAGAAAATTAAACTAGAAGAGTCCCTGACCTAACTTTTTTTAATTTTTATTTTAAAGATGAGGCAACTTAAAGTTACTGTAAGCATATACTCTCATAATTAGGAACAAGAAATTGCATACAAAAATACCAGTAGTTCTTCCTATCTTTTAGACTACTCCAATTTCTAGAACATTACTCATTTTTAGAAACCAAGAGATTTTGTTCACATGTTCAAAGTACATCATATGCTGTGATTATAGTCTACATAGTTTTAACTGAAACAATATTTACATTTAGAAGAACTTTATCATTTTAAAGCTTGCATTTCTAGGGCTACCATTTTAAGGCACTATTTGTCCATTTGTTTCTGTATACAATATTTTAGGACTCTACATTGCTTGAAAATTCCATTGTCATTTTCATATGCTCTGTTCTTATATCTATCTGAAATTTATCACTTGAGCTTCAAATCTTTGTTCATTTGATTTCAATTTAATGGGTATGAACTAAAACTTTTATATATATATATATATATATATATATATATATATATATATATATATATGATATAGATTTGTATAAACTATAAGAGATTAAAAATGAATGTAACATAAGTCTTTACCCTTAAGGACTTAAAATCATTGGGAGAAAACCACTATATATAGAAATAACTAAAATATGAATTTCAACATGGAAAGTCTTGATACAGAAGTGTAAAAATAGGCATTGGGGAAGGTAAGCGAAGAGGTCAATTTATCCTCTAGAGAACATCACAAATATAAGACAACTATGGCTAGCTGCCGTGATTTTCCTCCATTATCAAGAGAAAATCAAATTCTAATAAATTAAATATTTCCTCTTATTTTCATAACTTAATTTAAAATTTTTAAGCATTCAGAATCTACCTTATGTTCTGATTTATCTCTTTCCATTCTCTACTTAGTTTCTCCAAAGTGGCCCCACTAGTTGAAGCCAGGATTATGATCTAGGCTTTTCTATAATGAAGTAAGAATAATATCATCATTCAACACCATCAAAGGTACATCATGCAAGATTCAAAACACTCTGAATCCTATATTTCTTATTAAAAAATATTACAGCACTAATTCTAGGTTTAGTTAAACAAGAACTAAAGAATATTGAAATAAAATACATAACCACTCTCCTTTTAATGTGTGTACATTAGTGCCGCATATGATAACACTCCAGTAATAAAATCAGGGCCTTTGGAATTTAGTATTAATTATGGCAGCTTCTTACAGGGCTATTTTCTGCCTTAGGAACACTTTTTGCTCTTTAACCATGGGGACAGTCAGAGCAAACAGAAATGGCACACTTTTTGCTCTTTAACCATGGGGACAGTCTGAGCAAACAGAAATAAATGTCTTTTCAGGACAGCTTCACCACCGAAATACCAGCAAATTCAATCCAATTGTTTGGAGTGAGAGAAATTTCTCATCAAGTATTAATCATCTTTTCCAAATCTTGCAGAAACTTTGTATTCTTCTCTTGGCACATTGAAACATTCCACACTGTTAGCTGGGAATATCAAAAGCCATGTCACTCACAAACCTTTAACTCAACTAAACTTTACAAATGTATCTTTAAATGTGTTAGTTTGCTCTTCAAAATAAATATGAACATCAGATCTGATTCGTTAGATGAAATAATGAAGACTCAATAAAAATGAATGTGCAAATTTATCAAAACTTGTAGAATGCAGCTAAAAAAAAAAAAAAGGATTTGAAATCAGTAATGGTATCTCCCACATAAGAAGATCAGATAAAAACAGAAAAACAAATGTAAATCAGTGTAGAGGTAATATAAATGAGAAAAATCACTGAAGCAGAAAATTTAAAAACTGGAAATGCTCCATGAAATTAAAATTTAGCTCTTTTACAAGTTTAATAAAATTGACAAACTTGTTGCTAGACTGAACTAGGTAAAAAGAGATGAAAATTGCCAGTTTTAGGAATGACAGAAAGCATTAATACTCTAGTGCTTTGCCAACAGATTAGATAACTTAGAAGAAATGGGCAAATTTCTAGAAAGAAATATTCAAAACTGATTGAAGAAATTTTTTTTTCCAATAGAAGAGGAAACAAAAAAAAAACCTGAATAGATCTATAAGAAAAGAAATTAAAATAGTAATTAAAAATCTTCCCACAAAGAAAAGCCCAGGCTCAGGTGGATTTTATGAAAATGGCTCTCCCAAGGACCCCTTTGACCTTGCACATCTCCACAGGCCCTTCTGGCAGGTCTTGAAGGCAGGGTCTGACTTCAGTCTAACCCCAATTTTGGTGCAATGGCCTGTAATTCCTCCTGGAGCAAGGAGAGATAGGCCTGATGAGGTTGAGGCAAGGCAATTTCTCAGTCCTATCTTGAGGGAGACGGCCATCACCCTAATTTCAGTTGAGTGAAAAACTTTCCAACTGGCACACCTTAGGATACATCTTTATATTTATCTGGAAATCTATAAAAACTCGATATAGTTTAAAGTCTCTTTCTCCATGAAAACACTACTTGTTGTCTGTCAGCTGCACTCTGGTCTGATGTCATCCAGTGGGACTAAGGGCATAGGGAGTTGACATAATTCTTATCTTGTTTTTGTTGTTTAAATACTAAATTATCTGCCTTCATTTAGGCTTGTTGTCTTTTCATACAATTAAACTATGAAATGTGTGAAGAATCAACTTAACAGTGGCAGTAGTACATGTGACTTACATCAGCCACTGCACTACCGTCTGACTGCCTTACTGTGAATTCTATACATATTTGAAAAGTAGAAAATACCTAATCCTGCCCTCAGATAATACAGGCAGTGGGAGAATGTACCAATTGTAACTGTTACCTTGATACCAATTACTCTGAAACCAAAGTCAAATGAAGACATCACAAGAAAAAATAAACTATGGACCAATATTGCTCATACAAAGACACAAAATCCTTAATAAAATATTGGAAAGCAAATACAGCAGTATTTACGAAAGGTCCATCATAAATAAGGACTTATCTCAGTAGTGCAAGGAGGCTTTAGCATTCAGATTCAGTTGATGTAATACAATCTGTCAGTTGAATAAAAGACAAAACTCACCTGATTACAATAGATGCAAAAAAAAAAGTATCTCAAAAATAAAACACACAATCACAAATAATCTATTAACAAATTGGGGAGAGAAGGGAATTGTTTGCCTGATAAAGGATATATACAAAACCTGATGGCTAAATCATATTGATTAAAGACTAAATGCTTTTCTCCTAACAGAGGGCAAAACACAAGAATGTCTGATCTTGATGCCTCATTCAACATTGTACAGGAGGTTTCAAACTCAAAGGATGATGATGAGGTTGATGATGATTAAGACAACCATATTGAAAAAGAGGTATAAATTGATCTTACACAAAAATGACATGTTATTTTATGCAGAAAAATCTAAAATACACATACACCCCAACACAAAATCTGCTAGAACTAGTAAATGAAAAATAAACCAAAAAATGTTGAAGATTGCAAGACACAAGATTAATAAATAAAATACAATGGTATCCATTTACACTATAGTCTTAGCTTTTTCACTGCTGTAACTAAAAGACTGGACAAGAATAATTTTAGAAGAGGAAAAGTTTATTTGGGGTCACGGTTTTTTCAATTTGCGTTTTCCTGATTGCTAATGATGTTGAACATTTTCTTCATGTATTTGTTATTCATTTTCATTTCTTCTTTTGATAAGTGTCTGTTTAAGTCATATGCCCACTATTAATTGGTTCCACTTCATGGTCTACCTTGTGTAGTACAAATCATTTGAGAGCAGGGGGGAAACATGTGACAGTGGGCATAGGACAAGGAAATTCAAGCAGTAGTCAATAAGGCTAGTAGAATGTGTCATCAGTTCTAGATAGAGTCGAACTTTTCACCATGAGTCCGTATTCACGACTGCCCAACACTCACAACTCTTTTAGACCCTAGAATAAGCAGAACTTCTGTGTGTTCTCAGGATGAGGAGTGGACTGCAAATCTCAATAAGTTCAAAGTAGTATGATTTTTCAGGCCCCAAAGGAGTTTGTAATAAAGGATAGTCAAGACAGACTGAGTATTTCAGATACTGAACTTTCTGGGACCAAGTAAATAGATAGGATAAAGCAGAGACTAAGGAGGATAGTATGCCCCAGCCTGTGGGCCTGAGTAGGTAGATATGTTAGAATAGCAATGTAATTTTCCAGTAGAGTGTGTCTGTGTTGTGTGTGTATGTGTGTATGTGTCTGTGTTTCTATGCATGTATATGTTCATGTACCTGAAGTTTTATTCCATAAATTTCCTCATTAAAGAGTTATAAGGTGAAAGTAGCTCTTTATAGTAAAACATACTGTAATTTAAAAAGTTTAATGTTGTTTAAGTATAGATGTATCAATAAAGCACAATATGTACTAAAAATATTGATTTTATATATTGGCTTTAATAATGTCCTACATATTACCCTGAATAAAATCAAAAAAGAAAAAAGAGAACTTGCAATAATTAGCTCTGGGACATTTAGTTATTTGGGGGAAATATCATTTTATCATTCCATATATCAAAATATATTTCTTTTACTATCTCTTAATAAGGAAGGACGTTTAATTTTAAATACATTGTGAGAATTTCATAAACAAGTAATAGATTTGAGTGTAAAGAAATGTCAAATTTCAGTGCAAAAGAAATAGCAAAACCAATTAGCTAATTAACTATTTCAAAAGCTTGAATGTCTTCAAACACAAAGCAGATGAATCATTCTTCAAGAAACTAACAGTTTCACTTTTCATTTTATTGAATTTTCTCTCTGGTTGTTGAGAGACAAAGTTCTATCTCCTCAGTTATAAGTTCCAACTTTTTCTGATGATTGAAAATGTACAAGTCAAAATAGTAATTTTGATATCAGATTCAAGTAGGTATTAACATAACCAATCAATAAAATATTTTTCTCAAAAATTAATTTTGAAGCATCAAATATCTAGTGTAGGGGCTGGGGATGTGGCTCAAGCGTTAGCGCACTTGCTTGGCATGCACAGGGTGCTGGGTTTGATCCTCAGCACCACATAAAAATAAAATAAAGATGTTGTGTCCACTTAAAACTAAAAAAAAAAAAATTAAAAAATTCTCTCTCTCTCTCTCTCTCTCAAAAAGTGTATTTTTAAAAAATTAAATTTTAGAAAAATCACTGTTTTTTAAACTATTCTTTTATTCAATCACTAGAAAATTTTTATTAATATAAGATGTTTAATTTCTAATTATTAGTATTTCTTGAAGTGTCTCTTCTTGGCATCTCAGTCAAAAAATCGGTAACCATAAATGCATGTTTTTATTTTGGAATTCTCTATTCTGTTCCACTAGTTTGGGTGTCCTTTTTTTTTGTGGGGGATGTTACCAAGGTTTGAACTCAGGGGCATTTAACCACTGAGCCACATCTCCAGCCCAATTTTTGTATTTTATTGGAGACAGGGTCTCACTGAGTTACTTAGCACCTCATGGTTGCTGAGGCTGGCTTTGAACTCTCAATCTTCCTGTCTCAGCCTTCCAAGCTGCTGGGATTACAGATGTGCGCCACTGTGACAGCCCATTTTTTTTTTTTTTTTAATATTAGCACTATGTGGTCTTGATTACTATAGCTTTATAGGACATTTTGAAGTCTCATGGCATGATACCTCTAGTTTTATTCTTTTTGTTCATAACCGCTTTGGCTATTCTATGACTTTTGTGGAGATCTATCTATCTATCTATCTATCTATACATATATATATATAGAGAGATATATATCTCTCTCTCGAGAGAGAGAGAGAGAGAGAGATATAATTTGGGCTATTTTATTCTGTGATGTCATTGAATTTTTAACAGTGATTGTTATCAAGTCTGTATATCACTTTGAGTAGTATGGACATTTTAACCATACAAATTCATCTAATTCAAAACACAAGATAATATTGTACCTTCTTAAATTTCTTCCATCTATGTTCTATAGTTTTCAGTATATATTTCTTTCACTTTCTTAGTTAAGTATACTCTTAAGTACTTATTATTTTTCACAGCTATTGTAAATGGGATTATTTTATTGATTTCTTTCTCAGGTAGTTCATTGTTAAAGTATAGAAATACCAATACTTGTATGTTGGATTTGTATTCTGCAACTTTACTGAATTCATTTATTAGTTCTAATAGTTTTTTTATGGAGTTTGGATATCCACATGCAGAAGAAAGAAAATGGGCAACATATACAAAATTTAATGTGAAGTTTATTTAGGGACTAACTGTTGAACTAAAACCTTATAACCACTAGGGAAAGGCAAAGTAAAAACACAATGAGATATCATCTCACTCCAATAAGAATGGTTAGCATAAAAAAAATAAGATAACAAGTGTCGGTGAGGATGGGGAGAAAAGAGGACACTTGCACACTGTTGGATGGAATGTAAATTAATTCAGACATGATAGAGAAAATAGTGTGAAAGTAGAATACCATATGATCCATCAATTTTACTACATTTCTTTCACTTTCTTGGTTAAGTATACTCTTAAGTACTTTATTATTTTTCTTAGCTATGGTAAATGGGATTGTTTTCTTGATTTCTTTCTCAGGTAGTTCTTAAATCAACTTCACACTAAATTTTGTGTATGTTGTCCATTTTCTTTCTTAGGCATCCAAAGAAAATAAAATCAATATATCAAAGAGAAATCTGCACTCTCAAGTTTGTTGCAACATTATTCACAATCTACATGGCCATCATTAAGTAAATAAACAAAGAAAATGTGGGATATATACAAAATACAATACTATTTAGCCTTAGAAAAGAAAAAAAAATCTGTCTTTTGATAACCCTAGAGAACATTGTGTGTTAAATTAAATAAGCCAAGTACAAAGAGACAAACATTACATGATTTCACTATGTGTATATACAATGTAAAAAAGTTAAACTCATACAAGTAGAGAGTAGAATGGTGGATATTAGGGGCTCTGGTGGGGGTGTCGGGATCTGGATGCTGATCAAGTGACACAAAATTTTATTTATATAAAAGAAATAAATGCAAGAGGCCTATTGTAGAGCATGATGACAATAGTTAATAATAATGTATTGTATTCTTGAAATTTACTAAAGAAATTTTAAGTTTGCTCATTACAAAAATATCTGATAAGTATGTAAGGTGGTACATATATTGATTAGCTGAATTTAACCATTTCACCATGTATTTACATTTTTAAAACATCACATTGCATACTATAAATATATACAATTGGCATTTATCAATAAAATATGAATAGGAAAAAAAGAACTATGATTTCTAACTTTCAGTCATGGAACTTTGATCTTAAACTGAAAAACCCCATATGTAATTTTTATTGTAGCAGTCCATGTTATTTGACAAGATGATTTCATATAGGGGACAAACAACAAGAAAACAGCTCCTTAGAAATAAGGCTCTTTACTCAGAAAACAAAATTCATGTGCTTGATTAAAAAAAGCAAAGAAAAAATGATTCCCAAACACAAAAGAATTTATTTTAAAAACAATTTCATGTCAACAGAATTATTGTTCCTACACATTTTTTTATTTGATGTCAGCATGCTTTTTCAACAGTTACCACCCTTTCTGTTAGAATTCTTATTTTTGGATGAGTGATCAATTGCTTCATGTTGATTCTCCCCAGCAAGGTATAGGTTCACCCCAGCTGCAAAAATTTTCAGAACTCTAAACAAAGCTCCATAGGCAAAGTCAGGCTATGATCTTTCAAAGGTAAACAGTGTGACTCTGTAGGAGTCTACTTAGGAATTTGAGCAAGGGATTCTGTGAGAGTAAAAAGTTTTTAGCTTTTATCACAGCAGAGTTGATACCAAAAAGTGATTAAAATGCTCATAAATTACTAACTTTTATCAGGACTTCTGATAACCTAAATGTATTTAATTTACCAATTTTTCTCCTATATATTATTAGCTAAACCTTGACAGAAATAACATGGGAAGTTTGGAGCCAGTTATTCAGGGAGCACCCATGTTAGTGCCAAATTTGGTATATAGCTTCTAGCCTTCTGATCCAAAGTCAGTAGTGCTGGGGGTATCCCCATAAGCAAATGTTGATAACACAGAGTTCTGCCAAAAAATTGGATTTATTCCCTGTCATCTTCTCAAAAAGGACTGGAGTTTAATGTTTGGGAGTCTGAACACAGTAGAGAGTGTTAAAGATAACATATGTTTGCATAATTATCATCTTGTCACAGAAATCTGAAGAAAATAAGATTAAACTTATTTCCTTGTGAGATTCTGCAGATATTTATCCAGCTCTACTCTACTCTTCTAGTGGAAATGGATACTGCATCCTGAAGGGGACTCAAAAACACTCCAAACCCAGATGACATCAGCAACAGAACTGTATTACCTTCCACTTGTGATGCTCGTGCTACAGGGCAAGTTACCTAACTCCCTCTCACAAATGGCCTCTTTCTTTTGCCTTTAGCCCAGTCTATCATAAAAGCATATTCTGCATTAAAAATTGAAACTTCATTTCAGAAATGGGTATATGTGCTGGAGCAGAGATTTTCGCCCCCTACTTTCCTTTCTCTCTTTCTTTCTTTCTTTTAAGGAACATTCTTGTCCTCCAGATGTAGCCAACCAGAGTCACATTTCCCATCATTTCTAGCAATGCTGTGTGCTCATGTGATGGGTTCCTTGCTAACAATATTTGAGTAGGAGCAACATGCATCAGTTCAACCTTCCCACTTGAAAAGAAAAAAGAAAAGAATACCTTCATTTTCCCATATATCACAGCCTAGAAGGAAAGATGGCTGTGAGCCAATGTCCTCCTGGCCTTTGAAGTTCATCTAGGGAATAGCTGAGTAACAATAGATTTAGAAACTGGGGTCTTGAAGGACTCAGCCATCTCCCCCAGGTGTGTTATACTGGGTATCTATTCCATTTGAGCCACTATGTTTTGGTGTCTCTGTCATAACATCATGCCTGTATCTCAAAAATACAATTATTCAAATTGGGACTTTGTTCATGTGAAAATAAAATGAACAAATAATTTAAAAAAAAAAAAAGAACTTCCTGCACCTCATTCCAAACATTTTTTAATGTGTTGAAATGCTGCTGGTGAGAGCCTTACCAAGGTATGTGGCAAAAGAATATGATGGGACTAGTGTTTCTTCTCTTTCTGAACAAAGAAAAGCTGCTTTGTGATGTGTGTCTTGAGCCACCAGGCCTAAACAAATTCGCAGTATTTAGGCTGCTGTCCTTGGGCTCCATGGCATTTGTTTTTCATCATTTCATGACCTCATTGGAGTTGTTTGAAGCTTTTTTCATGCTTTCTTGCACTGAATCTTATTTCTGCCTGTTTGATTATCACCACAGAACATGCATTTGTGTGTCTGTTTATTATCTGTTCTCTGCATGTCTGACCAAGGGCAATCAAGCAATGAAAGTATTATTTTACTAATATTTACCAGATTTCTTGACATTTTATAGATCTTCTGAAGTTCTCCCATTAGAATTATGCTCAGCATACAATACCTACTGTGACAACGTGTTTGCAGGTGTTACCCGAGGTGTTGTAACTCAGTTATATATGTTTCTATCACTGATGTAAGCTTTGTTGATAATATTCTACAACCTGGATTAATTACAAACAAGAAGATCATTCTTCTCTTTTAGTCTTTAATTCCCTTATTTAAAAAAAAGATAAAAATTAAAGTTTCAATAAAATAATGGGCAATTTGAGAGGGAGGGTCAATAAAGGGAGGTTGGATAACAGGCACCAAAAGACATAGATAAAAATTCTGGTGTCCCATAGCCCAAGGAATGACTATAGTTCACAACAACCTAATATATTTATTTTATGAAGATCTAGAAGAAAGGAGCTTCATGGTTCAAACATAAAGAAATGATGAGGAGAAGGAATGCTAATTACCCTGATGTGATCAGTGTGCATTACTAAATACATGTATTGAAATATCATACTGAACCACATTAACATATAAAATTAATAAATGTCAGTCAATCAATAAAATATATATGAAAATAATGTCCAACTGCATCAACAATGTTTAACATTATATCTATGATTTCTAATCCTTAGATCTGGGAAAAATGACTTTCATCTTTGGTCTCACAAATTAGAGTATTTTCAAAGGGAGATGAATTTTAAAGATGATCTGATAGAGCAGTTATGAAATTGTGCTTCTGGTGCTCTACAACTCCGCAGAAGTAGCTTAGGGTATTGCCTGCAGTGGGATGGAGGGCGGAGCTTGAATGGGAAGAGCAAGTCTCCTCATCCTGCTTCAAGGGTAGAAGCTTTTCTTACATCTTTTAATATGTTAAGTTTCAGTCTGAGATTTCATTTTTAAAAGGGGCCTCTTAATAAATGTTTGAAAAGCATTGATATAGTCCAAAGCAGATGAGAGAATTAGCTCAAGAATGTAAGATTTACAGAAGATCAGAGAGAGCTGACTGGTGGTGAAGCTCAGATGAGATGCTGGTCTTCTGACATCTGGTCCAGAATTTTTATGCCTAAAATACAGAAATTTATTAATAAAATGTAGGCACCCAACCACACCAGAGTTAAACTGACATAGCTGCTCTTAGGTGCACATGTGACTGTAAGAGCATCAATATCAACTTCAAATTTCTAATATCCATTTAGCTTATATTTTAGAATAGTGCTAAATATATTAATACCCTATTTCTGAGCCCAGTAATTAAGATGCTAATGTTAGTATTTTTCCATTGTTTAAAAAGCAACATTTTTATTAGAAAGATATTTATGATGTGACATAAAGAACAGGACATCAAGTTGGGAAATGATTCAAATAGCACCCTGCAACCAAAGAAATAGCTTTGGGTCCTCACCTCACCTTGACAGAACTCAAGTTTCTTAGCTTTTGGTGAAGTTAGTCTGTACAATTTATGAGGTTTCTTTAGCTTGGAAAATCTCAATTTGATTTTCCAAGTGAATTCTGTTTATCATTACATCAAAGAATAAAATATATAACTACTCATCTGTATCTCTCTGTGTGATTTATGTATGCATTAGCATATGCCTGCTAATGAGTGAAATCTTGGGCTTCTCATTTTATAGTTCTAGTTTATGTTTTCCCACTTTTTAGACTAAACAGTTACTTATATACAGTGAATTCACATCTTAAGTATACGGTTCTGTGAATTTTGACAGTTTTGTTATCATAAATATCAACGTATGTAACAGTTCTATCATTCCCCAAAGTTCCCTTGTGCCCCTGTATAGTTGATCACATCACATTTCTTTTCCCGGGCAACAGTTGCTCTGTTTTCTGTCACTGTAGTTACACCACTGGAAGGTTTTGTATTTTAAATCTTGAGCCTGCTTATTTTCTTTCTTTTTTTTTTTTTTCTAGGATTCTGAAAGTTGAATAATATACACTGAGCCAAATCTGATAGTTGCCTTATATAAGTTATCTTATTTAATTTCAATATCACCTTTATAATGCAAGTGCCCCTGAACCAATTTTATTTATGAGAAAACAGACTCATAACAAGAAGCCGTTTTTTAGGTTCCTGCAGCTAGTTTAATGAGGGAGCTCAGCATCTTAATGTCCATTGCACTACTGGTCCTGGTTCAACCCAATTCCCTGATTTCTATTATGTAAGACAAAATAAATATCTACTTGTTAGAGCCTCTGTTAGCTTTAATTTTCTATTAAGTGAAATCATTTTCTATTAAATGTAGCCTCATTTCTTTGGAGTTCTACTTTTTGCATCACCCTCTTCTCAGAACCTGAACTACTGACCTCTACCATGACCGTCTCTAAGCCAGGGAGAGATCATAGATTGTGCCCACAAGTAATGGTGTATTCTCAAATTCACACTTTTAAAAAATTCATGCAAACTCTTTTCAATTAGTTCCAATCCCAGAGGACAAAAATGATATTTATGAGAGAATTTGGAGACCCTAATGTTCAACATTCATGTGGATTTCAAATTTACCAATGACACCCTGTTCTTCAATTCAACTTGTGCTACATAGGATTTTCAAAAACTACTTAGTCCTGCTTTAGTGCACACATCAACGATCCATTTTACACTATACTCACATTTACAACAGTAGATTTGCTTTATAAATTCAACTCTGAAGTACACACATAAAAAGACAGTCTATTTCAATCATAAATGCAAGGTCCAGAGGCCAAGTCTGCATATATTTTTATGAAAGATATTGGAAAAGCACAATTAATGCATCAACCACTAGGTAAATAGTACCTAAGCAAGCTACTTGTATGAATACCTTAAAAATTAAGGAAAAGTGTCAATTTTTAAGTGTTAGAACCACTAACTTGGGAAGGAAAAATAATGTTATCTGATATTATTAGATGATAACATTATTTATCTCATGGAAATAGGGAGGAGGTCATACTATGCATATTTCTGAGAAATGGATTTCTCTGCTTTTAGTATAGAAAAAATATTGTATTTTGTGTGTGTGTGTGTGTGTGTGTGTGTGTGCAGTAGCTTTGTTTTTAGCTTATAACCTTTTCGACTGTTGAACCTGGTTATATTTTCCTCTTTTTTTGACTCCTAAAACTTGGGGGCATATTTATGAGACCCTTTTAGAAAGCCTGTATCAATCATTCCAGAGGCCAGCTTTTCTTCCTCAATCTTATTTTCCTTTTTCTTCTTTGAAGTTATTTTAAATCTTTAATGTTTTTAAATATAGATATTACTGAACTGTTTCTGATGCCAATTTGGAACAATGTCAGTTCCAATTTAATTAACTAGCACATTATGCTAATATTTGGCATGTTTAATTATCCATTAAGACACCAAATATAATACAATTATTAATATGGAGTGAGAATGATAATTATATTACCTTCTTATCTCTGAGATCAGTAAGCATAGGGCATTGCAATTAATCAGGTTTATTATTTTAAATATGTTTGTAAAGACTTTGGGCAAAAGATGCATAAATTCTGCTTAACTCAGAGAAAAATAAAGACATAAGAAAGAAATAATGCCAAAGGTTCATAAACCAAAAATCTGATATTATGCATTTACTTCAAACTAACACATTAGTTGTTCATCAGCAGGATGAAAGTTAATCAGTTTTATTGCTTTAAAAGCGTAGATATACTTAACTATAGCCATATCAATGTGATTTGGTTGGCTCAATTTCTTATTTTAGATGAACTCAAATTAAGAGCCAATACATCTGCTATAATATCAGTGTGGATATATGAATCTATATAACAATATTTTAAATGAATAAAATAACAAATCAAAATTCTTAGTTTGGGGAGAGTTTTCACTGATAATACAGAAGAAAAAAGAAGGAAAATATTTAACATATTTTTAAGAATTATTTGCCTTTATTAGGTCCCTAAGCAATTTTACTCCAAATCTTTCTAATTTATGTAAAGACTTTCTTTTTTTTTTTTTGAATTTTAATATTTTATTTTTTAGTTATTGGCGGACACAACATTTTTGTTTGTATGTGGTGCTGAGGATCGAACCCGGGCTGCACGCATGCCAGGCGAGCGCGCTACCACTGAGCCACATCTCCAGCCCCAAGACTTTCAATATTATTAGATAGTTTAACTGAAATGCTAATTTTCAAATGCCTCTTCTTTCCAAAAGGCATTTGGTTTAAATAAACATCATCACCCTAAGTATGATGAATTTTCATAGTTTCCAAGAACAGTTCACAATATGGGACATTTTAAATCCTTTGTGTTTTTAAATGTAGATAATACTGAATTGTGTCTGATACTATTTTTGGAGCCAGAATCCAAACCTAAAATGGGCATGATTCTGTCTCTGAGAATCAAATTAATGATAGTAAAAGGGAAAGAGAGGCTCACTTTCTGAATATTATGCTAAACATATTCATAAACTATCATACAAATTATCTGGGCTTAGAGGCTATTCAGGGATTTCTGTAAAAAGTGCCTGAAAATAATTCTGGTGAGAATTAAAATCTACTAAGTCTCTCCTTCTATGTGTCTCAGAAACTATACTAGACACTTTTTTAAAATTATTTCATTTATTACTCAAAATAGACTTGGAGCTACTTTTACTACTACCACCATTTTACACATGAGGAAATCAAAGTGCAGAGAAAAGGTAATTTACTCAAGTTATACAGCTAGCAAGTCACTGGGCCAGAATCCAACCCTAAAATTGACACATGGGCTGGAATTCTCTACGACTAGTTATGCTGGTATCCCATGAATACATGAGATGTTCATAAGTGGAATCACGCCACCAGCTAAGACCTATCTCACCAGCCAACAACAACTCCAAGCCAAGGTACTTCTAAATAATCCCAGGATTCTATCCTTCAGAAAACCATTCTCTCTGTTTTTGTTTAGCTAACATGTAGTGGACATTTTGTAATCCTTTACCTACCCTCTTCTCTTCCCCTACTTAAATAGTTTCTGATTTAAATTTACAGATTCATGTGACTCTGATGAAGCTGATGCCACCTTCATAATCAAGAATGGAACGCAGGACATTAGATCAGTCTGTTCAATGCATTGCTATCTTTTGATCATAAGATTGGCACAAAGAGGATCAAATGACAAAATCAGAAAGACTCAGGAGTTATAGTCAGAATATGGAATGTAGACTCTTTTTCATATTAGATATGAACAAGAACATGAACTGGCATGCATTTAGTAATCTTACAGATAATGGTAACACCACAGAATGCAGAGCTAAGAAATGGGAAAAAACTGAGGCATTTAATAGTCCACTGGCACAAACTTCATCTGTCATTGGCTTTTCAGTTATGTGAACAAAACAATTTTGTATATTGTTTAAATAAGTTTGTTAGGTTTCTATTATTACAACTGAATTCACCTGAATTAATATATAGGGAATTGGACCTGTAAGGTGGCTAGGTCTCAGAAGGATATTTAAAGAATTGAGATATATAACATATCTCAAATTTGCCAAGGACTGGCAAGATTACAATGTTTTCTACATCATTGACTCCCTCAGTGCAGTCAGCTGCCTATAAAACTATTTTTAAAGCTAAATTTCTTATTGTCTGCTATCTTGCAAAGGATATTTCCATATCTTATAGCATTCTCACCTCATAACAATGCTATGAGATAGGTATTATTCCAGCTTTATAGCTAAAAAAGCTGAGGTGATTTTCCCAAGATAATAAATCTATCAAGTATCTGAGAATAAGGATTTAAAACCAAATCTTCTGAATCAAATCCTTTTTTATTTCTGCTACCCCAAGCAAAACTGGATTTCACCTACACATAAAACTGAATGATGGACCTTAGTTCTCTAAGGTAACTGGAAACCATGGCAGGTGCCATCATTGTATCAGCACTTTGTAATGTTTCCTGGGAACACAACACATAAATGATGCTTTTAAAAGAAACATGTACTGAAATCTCTATCCTACCTTTAATACCTACTAAAAGCCTTAGATCCTACCCTTGAATGACCTAAGTGGACCCTGTCTGGTTTCATCCACAGTAATCCTCTCACCAGTGGATTCTTCATACACATAAAAGCCTCTTTGACAATCCGTGTTTTTGCTAGTCCCTTCCATAAAATAGAAATATCTCAAATTTCCAAATAAGAATGATACTAACAATTTTAAAATAACATTTTATGCACATCAAAATGAATGATATAGGTATTATTACAATGATTGAGATATAGGGAAGGAGATGAAGGTTTACAGAAAGTAAATGAGTTTCCCAAGGTCACCCAATATGTCAGAATCTAAAGACTGTGCTTTTAAATCTCTCTACTATAATTACACACTTTGTTATTATTGCCCAAGCAACAATTCATTAGAACTTTGTCCTACAAGAACTGGCATTCTGTTCTCTCACTGCCTAGATCAGCATTCTTATTGTAAGATCACACTAACTAGTTTCTACTGTTCTTATTCTCTGCCAAACCAAAATTTACTTTTTTTCCTCATGACTATGATGAGATTTGTAACAGGTGATAACAGATAATTACATTAATTAGCCACCACTAATGGGTAGAAATTTATTGTGCAACAACTTTAAAGAACATATTTTTACAAATATACATAGATGTTACAACACATTAACACATTAATTATAAAGTTATTATGGGACATAATACATGCTAGAAAATTAAATATGTTAGTGGGGCTGGAGGCAATAGGAGTCAGGAAAAGGCCAGTATTTTAAGTAAACTGCATTCTGGTGTTTGTAAAAACTGTGGCATGAGCCTTTATGTAAGTCAGTTCTAGCTATTGCCCATTCATCACTAGTTATAAGAATAACTCAAGTAGAATTATAAAGACAAAAAAACTTTAGCTTAACGTGCCTTCCCCCCCAAAATATAAAGTATTGTCATAGGATTTGCATGGGCCTAATCTAAGAGCTCAGTTGTCTGCCTGCACTTCATTACACCACATAACTGCAAAAAATAAACAACTTTGTGATCTTTTACAGGTTTACTGATTTTGTGAGAAAGTAAGCAGGATTAAGTGAAAGATATTTCTAAGATTAAATATTTAGAATTAATGGTCTGTAAAATCTCAAGTTCTATACTATAGAATGATATTGCAAATCACTTTTTAGATTTCTTCTGCTTTTGCAAAATTTTTATTCATTCCATATTTTAGTGTTCTGTCCCTATATCCTAAAAACATTTTGACCCCTCAGAGGCAATCTCTTCATTTCTGTCACAGCTTTTCAAATTACTAAGCTGAGAACATATCCTGTAGCTATGGGACATAGATCCCCAGGAAAATGGAAGAAAAGCAAAATTCATTCAGTTTAATTTTAGTGTAATGCTTTAGTCATTTTCGGTCTGTAGCCTTGATTTTCATTGCCTTTTTAATGAGATTTGTATCCTTGCCCATTCTTTTTGCTAAAGCTTATTTTTATGAAAATGCTAGTAATGCTAGTATTCAGCAGGCCATTCCTGTAGATAGACACAGCATCACCAAGAAGGGGCACTGTCTAATCCTTGAAGTAGAGGACAGTTTCCATCAATAGATGACTTATACCCAGATCAAATTCAGGCAAAAGGTGCTGAAAGAGTTCCAGAAAGCCTAATTTTAGACATCACAATAGGCATGATGCTATTGTTTGCAAATTCTGCAAATTATTCCGTATAGTTGGGCAATTTTACAAGTCAAAATACCCTTCAAAAATTCACTGTGAAATATATGCCTTCTTGTACACTCCACTGAACTGAATTTTAGGATTTTCTGAGGTCTTACCCATCATATAATACTTGTTTGAAACCTATGACATCAAGTTTGTCCAGAGGATTTAAACTCTTAAGAGTCAGGGAAGCATAATTTTCAGACAGAGATCAAGCAATAAAACTGGCACTCTGTATCATTCAAAAAGACAGTCAGGTATTATATTTGATAATGCCTCTAAGGTTACTTGGGTTTATTTGGAGCCATCTCTATCATGTCCAGGACTTGTTTCAAAAAGTGTGAATTATTTACCTGCTTGCTCTAAGGTGTTCAGAAACCTGTTCTTAAAATGTCTTCTTTCCCTAAAACCTAGTAATACCTTTTGATTCTTTAGATTTTTATTATACCATGGACAAGGAGAGAGATTTTGAGGGAAATAGATGTCTAAGCCATGGTTTAATACTGATGGTGCTGCCTCCCACTTCTCTCAACCCCATTTCTCTCCCCACCACTGCTACCATCCTCATCCAAATGACCAGGATTGTTCACTCATACTTTGCAGTATTTTTATAACTGAACCCCTTTCTTCTAATTACATCCACTTTTCACTCTGAAAGTGAATTTAAGATAAGAGTTGTGTCACGTTGTGTATGCTCTCTGTGAAGGCATTTCCCTAGCTTTTCATTTTCCTTAGGATAAGGTAAGAATAAACCTGAATACATAATGAAGGCTAAGAGGGTCAAGCTCTGCCTACATTCCATCATCGATTTCTCTTGTTTTTCTGATCTTTCTGCTCCCCATATTCACTATGTTCTTTTTCCTATAGGACTTTGAAATACTGATCTAAACTATTATCAACACTTTCACCCCATTTCTAGAATCCCTGCAACACCTATTGACTCACTTCCACTCATCCCACAAAGTCAGCTTTAACTCTGCCTCCCCAGAGTCTTTCCATGACCACTGTCCTCATCAATTCCTTGTGATCCATTCTCATTGTACCTTGCACCTCACCTTTCATAATATTCTTAACAGTTGAAATGATTTATTATCTTTATTTCTTGCTATTCTGTAAGTTTTGTGACATGAGGGACTGTACTTATACCATTCTGAGCATCATGTATTCCCAATGCTTAGTACATAAAGAATATAATAGCTTTTGAAGGAATAAATGAAGGTGATATAACTCTTTGATTTCTACTAAGAAAACTTGCCAAATCCCAATTTGAGTTCCTACTCACTTGTCAGTGTTCTCAGGCAGACTCAAATTTTATTGAATTCGAAAGTCTCAATGTCCCATTTTTAAGAGAAAATAAAATGCAAAAATCAAGAGTATTTTGAAGTCAGTTATGTGCTCTTCCTAGAGAAAAATGCATCCAAATACCTGTGAATATTTATTCTTATGAATGTGTGCTTATTGCTTATAAGAATAGTTAGAAAAAGTAAAATCATGTCTCTGTGCACACGTGTGCACATACATACACACACATAGAGGTAGTTAAAAATGCCTGCATGTTAAAAGCATATAGGTTACCAATCCTGACTTGTCTCACTTGAAGTTTGAGATGGACTTAATGAACTTTCTTGCTTCGAATATGAAAAGTAACTTTACAGTAGAGAAATCTGAAAGACACTATATTACTTCAGCCTTGTGGTCAATGACAGTGTCAATAGTGACAAAGAAAAAAGAAACAGCAGACTCAAAATGCAGTCGCTCAAACTAATCTTCCACACCACAAAACTGAAACCTAAACTGTTAATCTGCGAAATCTGATTTTTCAAGAAATGAGAGAGATTTAACTTTCTTAGAATCAGAAGAGAGATGATAACCAAACCCCATTAAGACAAGATTTCATTGACATCCCTAAAAGGAAAATAATTTGAAACAACCAATTCACTATTTGATGATCCTTTCTGCTTTCTCCTGTAGGTAAAATTAACCCACTCTTTCTCGCTCATTGGAACTCCTTTCTGTTTTGTACACTGGATGTTATTCCATTGATGAATCACTACTAAAAAACAATTAGATCTTTGAAACTAAAATTGTTGATATTTTGTTCTGTAACAATATTGATCTCATACTTATAGTGTGTTTTGCCTGATGTAACATAGATTGTCATTTCACCTCTGTGGTCTTTTCACCCAAAAGCCTTTAATCCCTGTCTAATCATGAGAAAATATCAGAAAGCCCTAAATTGAGGGACATTCTCCAAAATCCCTGATCATGTCACTCAAAACTATGAAGCTCATGAAAAATAAGGAAATATTTCACAGACCTAAAGATAATCAGGAGATATAATGAAGTGCAATTTCTATCCAAGTGTAAATTCTGGAATAGAAGAAAGGCATTCATAGGAAAACTAGTTAAATGTGAAAAAAAATCTTGAGTTTAGTTAATGGAGTTTTTTAATGTATTAATGTTGGTTTCTTAGTTGTGACAAATACAGCATGATTAAAATAAAATATTAAGAATAGGGGAAACTAAATAATAAACATATGATGGTTCTCTATACTACTTTTGTTACTTTTCTGCAAAATAAATTTATTCCAAAGTTAAAAGCTTAGTAAAATCAATTTTGAAAATACAAAGAAATTATTAATCGTAAAGATAATTAAGCAAAATAAAATGCAGCTAATTATAGTTTCATTTCATCTTCATTTAATCAAAATATTGAAGATTTTATTAAAGTATAAACTTTTCTGCCATATTACCTACATTATGAATTATTAATTTGGTTGTTACTTTTGAAGAAGGATCTACATATTCCTGACAGCTCTGGAGAAGCAGTAACTTCAGGTTTGGTTCATAAGCAAAAGGATGAATCAGTAAATATTGTCCATATGTGACTAGGTAACCTGACTTTTAGAGAATTCATCAACATGATCAGACTTACAGGGACACCTCATCACTTACCTATCGAATATTCTACATCATATCCTGTTATTGTAAAAGAAGCATGCCGTAGAATCTGCTCCATCTCTTGATTATATAAAACAAAGTCTGTTCACACTACTAAGTCAGGACTACCTAACTACAGAGGCCAAACATCTGCTCTGTTGTACTGCCTGCTTATTAAGCCAAAAAGGATTTAAGGCCACTTGTCCACGTAGATAGGAATGACGAAATTCTAGTAGCAATTCTTCTAAAAAAGAGAGAAAAAAAAGTTCAAACAAAGCCAAGCAGACAATAATAAATGAAAGTTATTTATTCATTTTTTTTCCAAACGCCTTTACCTACAGTCTATGAGCTACCTAAGCCATGGAAATACCTGGCTTTAAATATTGTTTTTGTTTTTTTTGTTTTTTGTTTGTTTGTTTGTTTTTTTTTTTTTGATGCTGCTCTTTTAAAAAGAAAACAACAACAATAGAATTGTTTGAAACAACTTCAAAACCACAAAGAAAATGTGTTTCAATTTAAAGGTCTGTGTCAATTTAATTTTGGTAACCAAATGGCAAGCCTGAATTAGAACTCAGAGTTCTGGACTTCTTGTTCAGTGCGCTTGTCCTTGGGGGACTTCTAGAACTCACAGAAACAGTAACAGTCATACAAGCACAGCTAAGGAAAAGGAGTTCATTTAGAAAGGCTTATCAAAGAGGAAAATGTCCTTTATTTTCATCAACTCAGGATTCTAGCAAACTTTTCTGCCAGCTTACATGTTTTTACCATTATTATTCCTTTCAATTGAACTTATTGCATCTCCCATCAGTAAAACCTCTGGGCAAGTCTACAGGGTTGTGAAATCAAGACCAATTCCTGCTGCTAAAGTTTACAATTAAAAAAAAATGCCACAAAGGCCTAGGATTTATCTATTACAAAAACCTCAAGTGAAGGGTTCATTTCAGAAAAAGAAGAAATGGTCATGGGAAGGAGATAAGTATAAGGTCTAAACTATTAAAACCATAGGTTTCTTTTCCAGAATACTATTGACAGATACTCAGGATCATACTTTTACAGAAGTGCATTATGCCTTTTGGAAGAAAATGCTGTAATCTTCAGCTCACTGAATTTTTCAAGGCAAGGTCTGAATCTCAGAGCTTCCATAATCATGGATAGCATGGACCATTAGAAATGACAAGGTCCCTAGGAGTCTGGTCTTCTATTTTCTATTTACATACCCAAAGAGACCTGTCCAAGTCACTTTCCATGCTGCAAAACTTAGAAGTGTTACTGAAGGGATGCTTCTTCTAGAAACATTTCTGGTAAGTTTAAAGAAACAGATAAATATGCAGCTAGCAATGGGTGTGTAGCAAACATCATCTGTCCACAGAATCTGTCCACAAAACCCATATACACTGACCTACCCAATTCATTGCCATATTCAAATGGAAAACTGTTTGTAGATTTCTTTGCACAGAGCTGACTACACAATGAAAACTCAGTAAATCTTGGCTATTATTTGATTACTGTTAGTTTTTCATGATGCCTGCTCTTACATTAATGTTTGAAAGAACATCTTCATAAAATCACACGTAGAAACAATTAAACTTGATCTATCAGTTTGTAGGTGAAACTAACACATGCCAAAGATTTATTTTGCTATTTATTAAGGGAATAAAAGAATATAAGAAGATTTCACAACTGTTCTTCCTGATTCATTTCAGTGTTTAACAATGCTGTCAGGAAATATTTCAATTATTCTAACCTGACTAGCTCATATTGCTGTTTATTTCCTCATGTTCTGGCTTGAATGCAGATAGAAAACAGATGGTCACTATCCTTTGCATAATCCTAATAATAGTGTTTTGTAGGTTCAAAGATTCACTAAATCTTTCCTTGATTATTTTTTCATTACAACAAATAAGTTTAGTTCATTAAACACGACCAGTAGCACTATGTTTCAATATAACAAACAAGAGCTAAATATGAAGGAAAAACATATCCATCATTATTAATATGCACAAAATATTCTCAAATTTGGCTGTTTTGAGCAAACATACATTATACAACAGAAACATAGCAAATAATTTATTTGCAGATTATTTTTGAAAAGCTTTCTGTGAACTAAACACAAAATAAAATTAAGAATTTCCTTTTAGTGTGTGTCTCCCAGAATTTTTATAAGTGCAAATTGCTTACTAAATGTATTTTAACTAATATATAAAAACTTTAAAAGTGTACATATTAATGAGCTGCCGTGTGATGTTTCAGTACAGGTATACATAGTGTAATGTTTAAATCAGGTTGAACATATTTACCATTTCATTTGTTAAATAACATGAAAACATTTAAAATCCTTTCTTCTAGCTTTTGAAAATACACAGTACATTATTCTATAGTTGTCCTCAGTACCCCATGGAGATGGTTCCAGGACTTCCTGCAGATACCAATATTTTCAGATGGTCAAGTAGCTTATGTAAAGTGGATATTTGCATATAAATTACACACAACTTATCATACACTCTAAATCATATCTAGATTATTATAATACTAAATATGATATAAATACTATATAATAGTTGTTATTCTTTGTTATCAAGGAAATAATGACCCAAAAATCTGCAATATTTCTGTATAGAACATTTCTTTTCAAACATTTTGATCTAAAGGTGGTTGAGTCTACAGATGTGGAACTCACAGATAGATAACACACATATGGAGAACCAACTCTAGTAGAATAACTTCTGCAGAAAGGCAAATTGATAGGATATTTTAAAATTCATGTTCAGCTTAGAACTGAATGGTTTTTAAATCCATTTACCTAGGCTAATATATACAGAACAAGTTATAGAGAATTGAACCTTCTAAAAACAAAAAAAAAAATTGAATAAAAAATGCATATCATCAAAGAAGCCTTGATAAAATTGATAAGAAAAGTAAACATTTGTTAATTCTGACGACAAGATGTAGGAGCATGTCAAGGACCGAGTAGATGAAATCAGAAAAATGTACAATAGTTAGAGCATGTTTGAATACATCCCAAAAGTGAAAGAAAGCTTTCTGGTTTCAAAAGGACAATTTGTTTATCTGCATCTTCAAAGATTAAATTTTGTCATTTTGGTTTTTCTGTCATTTTATTGTGTTTCTCTGTTTACTGTGTGCTTATTTTGTACTAAATTTGTTGCTGACAGTCATTCTCTCAAGCATGCCTTCTATCTTTTTGGTGCTTACAAAAACTTCTAGCAACTGTTAAGCTTAAAAAAAAAACTGTTCCATTATTAAAATCAAATTCTACCACTGTTAACCAATTCTTTATTTTAAAAATTACTAGAATTTAATCTATAATGTGTGAATGGCTTTTTGTCTCTCTCATGCTCTGAGATGAAGTGTTTGTTTTACAAACCTGATCTAATTTTCATAGGCATGAACAAACCTATACACAGGACTGAGAGTCATATATTTTCCTAAACTGTTTTTCTACAGATTTTTGTTCATCCAAATTCAATGTGCATGTTCCTAGGAAATAGTCTCAATTTTTAGTATATTCATTTTCAGGAAAACTTAATCCACTCATTTATCTCCATGCAGTGAATCATAGTACAAAATAACACAAAAAGCAATTTTTACTTTATTTAAATGACAGTGAACTAAATTTCTATAAAAAATGTATTTTCTCCATCTATATATGTCCATCTTACCTGTGTATGAGATTTGTAATAGATGTGCCATAATATAACTTGCCTACTTCTTTTTTCTAATTCATGTATATTCTGCTCTTCAACTTATTTTATAGTCACACTTCATAAAAGTAGAGCTTCTATTTATCTGTGCAAATAGGTAAACTATGTATACATAAAAATCTTATTTTATTTTAAAGATTTTAAAATAAACATTAAGGAACTTTTCTTTTAACTCTAAAATTGTCCTAGACTCTTCAACTGAATGTTTTCATGACTTTCATATTTCTTTAGTTTAAATAGGATGGTTATACATTTTAAAAATATTTTGCAGTTAGTAGTTTATAACTCTTTAAAATTTGAAATTAGTTGTTTAAGCTGCCTGTCCCCTGAAAAACTATATATTCCTTGGGCATGGAAACCATATCTCTCTTGTTCCTTAGTACATTGTTTACATGAAATAGGCACTGGACTATTTATTGAATGAAAGAATTAGTTAATGGAATTCAAGTTTCCTACGTGCTATTAAAATTGAGAATTATATCTTGTGGCTCTAAGAAATGGCCCATAGAATGTTTGATTGTTGTTACTAAACCCAATTCCTTTGGATCATGGATACTCATTATTTTCAGCTCTGTTATTGACCACAATGCTGGTAGAAATAAAGTGAAGGTATCTTTCTCTGGTTCATTAAACACTTTTATAAAACAGAGAAACTGACTATCCTAATAGTCTCTTTTATTTAAAACAATTAAAAATGGTTAAATGGAAGTTCTATAAAACAAAATTATTCCATTTACAATGCTACTATAAGATGATTTTTCAGTGTTAATCATATCCCTAGAGATGTTTTATAAAAACACTACTTCACTAAGTCAACAGAAAGCAGATGTTTCTTTTGTCCTTATATGTCAGAATTGTAAAAGCATCCAACAATATCAATTGTGTTCACTTTATGATCATTGTGTCCATGACAGTATAAAGTTAATTGTAGGGTAAATCCCTGGAGCTCATTAGCTTTCATCTTCCTTTTAGGAACAATTATGTAAAGAAATGAGTTTCCACAAATAAGTGCTTTGGATTCATTTCATCTCTAATTTGGCCTCAGTAAACATAAATATTTACTTGAATGTGCCAATTCTGAATACTGTGTCCTGTTTTCAAAAAATATATATATATTTATTTATTGGATTCTGGTCCTCTGAAAATTTTTAAAAAATAAAATAAAAACAGACATCAGAAACCTGCATGCTATAGCAATGCCAAAACTTATCTGAATAGTATTCCTAGAACAACCCCTGGAGGATCAGATCCATAAAAAGTTTCTCTCTGTTTCTTTAAAGTAAAACCATGCTGGGAAATTTCCCAGTGTTTAGGGCCTGGAGAGCTAATGTTCTAATTCTTTTAAAATGTATTAATTGAAACATCCTTTTTCATCAATACCAATTATTCAATCCAAAGAATGGTATTCAAAACAAGAAGTTATCTTAATAATAGCCATCTGAATATTTCTACGTATTTAACATAAAAATATGAAGCAGCCAAGATATTTAAGTAAACTTACTCAAAGGACAATAGGAGTATGTATGACTTTTTTCTTTGACAACTCTAATAAAGCCTTCAGGAGCAAGGCAACCTGTGCCATCAGTGGCTTCAATTTGTCTAAAACACAGCAAAGGGCTTCACTGGTCTCTCTGGTGAATGATTTGACAAAATAAAACTTTCGATTTGAACCATCTTACTGAAACACTTCCATCTTATCTAAATTCTGTCCATCCTTCAAGATTCAGCTCAAATCTCCTCTAAATAGAACCTTTAACAGAAGACTATATCATAGTTATCAGCTTTATTGTTGCCATGAAAAATATAATTTTTTATTATATACTTATATTCATTAAAAATAATGTGTGAATATATATACACATATGTACATGTGTATAGTGTATAAATGTATTGAGTGTATACATACATATATATGTATACATATTATACATATAAAATCTATCTTGAGTGCTTGCTATTTAATGCCAGGCATGACATGAAAAAAGAATAAACAAATTCCAATCTGTGAAAGTCTCATATTTTAGTCTGACTAAATATTTTTATTTCATTTTGGAGGTGTGCAACTAGATTATTAATTCTTCATGGACTAATACTTTTATCAGTGTATCAAATCCATGCCAGGATCTTGAACTAGTCTATGTAAACAGTGAAGGTTAATGATCAGCACTAAAAAGATAATTGCAGAATCAAACTAATATATATTAATCTTACCAATTAATATCACCACGTTTTTCTAAATACAATAAGGAAATATAATAAAATAGCTTTCTCTCATTTGTTTTATTACAGAACCATGGAGACAAAAGCATACTAAAATCCCAGGCATTTTCCCAGAACTCTGCTCTGTCTTTTCTATTTAAAAAATTTTCTCTTCATTTAGGAAAAAAACAAAAAACAAAGAAACCTGGAATGGTGGTGCACACCTATAATCCCAGACACTTGGGAAACTAAAACAGGAGGATTGCAAGTTCAAGGCTAACCTCAGCAACTTAGTGAAACCCTGTCTCAAAATTTAAAAGGGCTAGGATATAGTTCAGTGGTAAATGCCCCTGGGCTCAATCCCATTACCCCCAATTTCCTGCTATACATAAGAAAGAAAACAAAACAAACAACAACAACCAAATATCTATTAACCAAAAGTCATCTGCTTCAGTTATATACCAATATGATGCTTATAGCAGTTTCAAAGAGATAAAAGATATGCTCTCATTGTTGAAGGTAGAAGTTCCTGTTTTTAATGGTGAAGACAGAAAGCAGTGGACTACATTTTAGCCCCAGAGCTATTCTCATTTGGGGCTGGATAATTCTGTGTGTCAGGGGCAGTTTCTTATGAGCCATAGGATGCTTAGCAGCATCTCTGATCTTAACCTAACAGATACATAAAAAATGTCTCCAAATGAAAAGATAGCCTCTTCAATAAATGGTAATGGGAAAACTGGAAATCCATATGTAATAAAGTGAAATTAGACCCCTATCTCTCACCCTGCACAAAACTCAACCCAAAGTAGATCAAGGACCTACGCATTAGACCAAAGGCCCTGTGCCTACTAGAAAAAAAAAAAAAATAGGCCCAAGTCTCCACCATTTGGTTTAGGAAGAGAATTCTCAGCAAGACTCCTAAAGTGCAAGAAGTTGAATCAATAAATGGGATGGATGGCTTCAAATTAAAAAGCTTCACAGCAAAGGAAACAATCAAGAACATGAACAAAGAGCCTACAGAATGGAAGAATTTTGCCACCCACATCACAGATACATAATTAATCTCCAGGACATATAAAGACTTAACACCAAAAAAGCAAATAACCCAATCAATAAATGAGCAAAGGAGCTAAACAGACACTTCACAGAAGAAGAAATACAAATGATCAACAAATATATGAAAAACTGTTCAATATCACTAGCAATTAGAGAAATGCAAATTAAAACAACATTGAGATTCTGTCTCACTCCAGTAAGAATGGCAATCATCAAGAATACAAGTAACAATAAATGTTGGGGAGGATGTGGGGAAAAGGGTACACTTATACATTGCTGGTGGGACTGAAAATTGGTGCAACCATTATGGAAAGCAGTGTGGAGATTCCTCAGAAAACTTGGAATGTAACCACCATTTGGATCTAGTTATCCCACTCCACGGTGTATACCCAAAGGACTTAAAATCAGCATACAATAGTGATATGGACACATCAATGTTCTTAGCAAAATTCACAATTGCTAAGCTATGGAACCAACCTAAGTGCCCTTAATAGATGAATGATGAAGAAATGTGGTACATATACACAATGGAATATTACTCAGCCATAAAGAAGAATGAAGTTATGGCATTTGCTGGTAAATGGATGGAACTGGAGACTATCATGCTAAGTGAAATGGGCTAATCCCAAAAAACCAAAGGCTGAATGTTCTCTCTGATATGTGGATGCTGACTCATAATAGGCGAGGGGGTGGGAGGGAGTGGAAGTTCACTAGATTGGATAGAGGAGAATGGGGAGAGGGGGGGAGGGGGATGGGAATGGGAAAGACAGTAGGATGAATCGCGGACATAATTTTCTTATGTTCATATATGAATACACAACCAGTGTAACTCCACATAACCTACAAACACAAGAATGGGAAGTTGTACTCCATGTATATACAATATGTTAAAATACATTCTACTGTCATGTACAACTAAAAACAACAACAACAAACAAAAAAGAAACAAAATGTCTCCAGGCACTGTCAGATATCCCCAGGGGGCAAAACTGCCTAGTTAAGAACCATTGCTGCATTTTATAAATATAAATTAACTTATTAATTATCCTACGAGTACTCATCTTGTTGATACTAAAATATACTTACATTCGGAGATCCATAATTCTCAAAGTGCTGTCTTTGGTATGAATTAATAAACGTTTTCCATTGGGATGAACCTCCAAATAACTTATTGGAATCCCCTTAAATTCAGTTTCCTTAATTTCCTAAAATGAATTAAAAAATCATAAACTATGGAGCCTGAAAAGTAGAAAATTAATTTAAAAACATCACTTGCAATTCTTGCAGTATATAGAATACTGTAAAACTGTTAGCAAAAAGATTCCCAGCAACTGCAGTTTTGGACTGAAAACGAAGCTGACAAATCTTATTTTTTGTAATATGCAATACTGCATTTAATTAGTATGTGTTTTTTGTATATTGTTCATTTTCAGTCCCAAACAAAAGGCACATTCATCATACACATCTTCTGACACTGCATTTTTGGTTTAACATCATATAAGAAAGTTTCTAATTTTTATAAAATTCAAACCTAAATGCAGAATTCACTTTTCAGTTTCCAGTCCAATCTCATACTTTTCATATACTTCTACTTGTCTTGAAAAATCATAAGTTACAGACATGTCGTTCTGAAATCATTTAATTTAGATTATAACTTTAGGTAGGGTTTTGGGAGTTTGGAGATACAGTTATCTGATGCAGCTAAAGAAGATATTAAATAATGATGTCAGGAAAGATACCTGCCTACACCAGCCTTGCCCAAGGAGAATTACTATTATCTTACCCTGTATGTTAAAATCAACTCATAATGGATAGAAGATCTAAATGTAACACCAAAAACTATAAAATTCATACAAGAGAACATAGGGGGAAAGTTTCTGAATACTGGTCTTGGTAATGAGTTTTCGAGTATTACATCCAAACCTCAGGCCACAAAAGCAAAAAAATCAATAAATGAGATGACATTAAACAGGTTTTGAACCACAAAGTAAACAGTCAACAAAACGAAATGGTGGCCTACAGATTGGGAAAAATATTATGTGTAAACCATGTGTCTAATAAGGGGCCAATACCCAAAATTTATAAAGACTCTTACAACGTAGTAATGGAAAAACAAGTAACCTGAGTAAAAGATGGGCAGAAGATCAAAACAGACATTTATCTCCATAGAAGACATAAAAATGGCCAACAAGAATAAGAAATGAGGCTCAACATCATTAATCATCAAGGAAATATAAATTAAAACCATTATGTGATAATACTTCACACCCGCCAGAATGGTTATCAAAAAGTCAAAAGTTAAAGATGTGGAGAAAAGAGAACTGTTCTACACTGCTGTTGGGAAAGTAGAGTCAATATGGAAAGATTATGGAGGTTTCCAAAGAAATTGAAATGAGAACTACCATATGACCCAGCAGTCCCTCTTCCAGGCACTTAAGGGAAATAAAATCATCATCTTGTAAAGATAGCTGCACTCCCATTTCCATGTTCACACCAGAAACTATAAATATTCATAGAACAGAAATACAGGAAAAGCCTCTGAATATTAGTCTTGGTAATGAGTTTATGGGTATTACATCCAAAACTCAGGCCACAAAAACAAATAAATGGGTACTGTTCACAATGGCCAGCATATGGACACAGTCTGTGTCCAGCCATGGATAAATGGATAAACTGTGATATATACCTATAAACACACAAACACACACACACACACACACACACACACACATGGAATGGGGGTGGGGCTATTATTTATCCCTAAAAAAGAATACGTTCTTTTCATTTCCTGCAATGTGGATGAGCCTGGAGGATACTATACTAAGTAAAATAAGTCAAACAAAGAAAAGAAAAATACTGCAAAAATTTTCTGCATGATCTCACTTATGTGTGCAATGTTAAAAAATAAAAAATTCAAATAGAGAGATTATTAGAGGCTGCAGGGGTAAAAGAAATGTAAAGATGTAGGTCAGAGGATACATCATAGAATGAACACATCTAGAGAGTTAATGTATAACATGAGAACTACAGGTAGTAAAACTGTATTGAATGGAAGATTCATGCTAAAGGGGTAGATTCCAATTGGTCATCACAAAAATAACAATAAAGAGAAACTATGCCACATGATGGATTTGTTAATTTTTCACAATGGTAACCTTTTTACTGTATGCATGTATTTTCCTAATATCATATATACCTTAAATATACACAATAAAATTAATTTTTTAAAAATCAAAAGAATATTATCAAAGGTTATTCTTTTTTAGCTTACCAGACAAAAGAAAAGAATTGCAAATGAATATTACTTAGGCTAAAGTCCAAAAACTCAAAGAAAAGTCTCTTAACCTTCAGGCAGAACTCTAAATTAGCCACCTTCTCCCTTATTGCTTTTCACTCCCTTCATTTAAGAGTGTCTCTGGACTTCTTCAGCACTGGTCATGGTGGGCTTCACTGAGCTACAGTTCTAATATTAGCTGCTGAGCCCCTGCTACCACCGTTTGTCACTAAGACCTGCAGCCAGCTATTTTTTTTAAGTCATAGACAACAATGAAACACACCACAGATGAGGATTTCAGTGAGTTAAACTACATCAAATTTGAGGTGACAGAGCACTGGTGGGGAGTTGAGCAACTGGAACAGGAGCAAAAGTGACAAAAAATAAAACTGCAGAACAAGTGTTAGGTACAAATTTGAGAAAGTTGCTACCAGATTTAATGCCTGTAGTGTCTGGTGATTTCCTCCATATTTTTCTTTGATTACATCCATGTTCAAACTAAAAAAAGCCCTTGCTTTGAAGAGTATTATGACTGACTAAGAGTATGTGCAACAGTATATGAGTGCTTTATGGCTAAGGGACAGATGATTGTAACTTAGCATTCCCCACACTGCTGGTGAACTACAGCCAAGGATATAATCACTGTTTCTCCAGTTTGTCATATGGCATTTTTCCACTAAAAAGACATTCTAGCTCATTGCCTCACTTCTTTAGTTTTTTATTTTTTCTTTACTTTTTACTTATTTTAAAAATTTCTTGTCTTTTTCATTTATTTAATTTATTTATTATTTTAGTCTTTATTTAAATATGTTATATATGATGGCAGAATGTGGGCTAGGATGCAGTTCAGTAGTATAGTGCTTGCCTGGTATGCGAGAGATTGTAGAATCAAGACCCAGCACAACACATGTGCGCTTACGTGTGCGCACCCGCCGCGCGCACGTGTACACACACACACACACACACACACACACACACACACAAAGTCCTGGCCCAAATGAAAATATTCACTATGTTGTCATCAATTAGTCATCAGGAAGATGTGACAGTTAATGATAACTGACTTTTTAGGGACTGAGAAAGAGCTGCTGTTTTAGAAAGAATATCTTTATGTCCTATCTTAAGGTCATGTGGTTGAATATTTTTCCCAATTTCTTTAATTACATTCCAAATTACAAAATATGATTTCATACCTTATCTATAGTCCAGTGGCGCACTGAATGTTGCAAATCATTAACTTTGACGTAAGTATTCCAAACAACAATCACCCCTGTGCAGTCTCCTGAATACATGTGATGGCCTATTTTAAAACAACAACAACAACAACAAAAAACCCAAACTCAGCTATGAATATTGCAAGAGTTAAAAACAAAAGCTATGAAGTCTAGGGAGAGGAAACCACAACCCAGTGGAACAATCAAAGAACTGGAGTGCCATTAAAAGGCATGTTAGTTTAGAAAAGCCAAAAAGCAAAATAACTTCCAATCTAATTCCAATTATCTTTAAGTGAATTTTTCATTCTTTTAAATTATTTGTGAATACTTATTTCCGTTTCTCCCTTACCTGAATTTTAACACAGCAAATGAGCATTTCAGTGTATGGGTATACAGCTCATACTCTACAGCCAGATTAATTGAATTATTCAACCAGCACCTCTACTCCTAATCTTTGTTATCCTATATAATCTGCTTTATAGGCTTAGAAAAGCATAATACCTAAAACCCACTGAAAACTCAATAAATGAACAGAGATGAATAAAATAATAAATAACAAATGTTAATAGTTTAATCTCAATTCTTTAGCATTAAGTCATCTTAAAGTTGAATAGGATCTTAAGCATCAAGTTCAGGAATCTCTTATACACCATTACTAATAGAAGGGTGTTTGCTAAGTGTAAATTTATTATTTTTATAAAATAGCTTATTCAACTGGTGAATTGCTCTATGTGTTAGAATGCTCTTTTTAATTCTGAGCAAAGAAAAATCTGACTTCTGTAGCTTTGGCCTCAATTCTACCTATTAGAGAGACATTTTTCACATTTGCATATCTTATGGCTAAATATTTTTTTAATTATCTCTTTTATAACCTAAGCTACTTCTGACAATTTTTCAAGACACTTTTCTTCTCACGGCCTTTCATGTATATGTTCCAAATTTACTGACATCCTTATAGATGAACATTATTATTACAGATACATATTATCATTTTGATCTGAATCCCATTTTAATTAATGAATGCTATAGCTTACATAGCTAGTGTCTGAAATAATGTATAAAGTGAGTAATTAACAGACTTAATAAAATTCTTTAAGAAAAATAACTTATATTTTATATCTTTAAAATATCATCTACATTATTCATATGCTAGGAGAAACCTTTAAATGATTATAATTTTCCCTTTTATATGTGTGTGTACTTGATATGATTTGGATATGCCCCCAAAACTCAAGTATTGAAGGCTTGGTCCCCAGGGGAGCCATATTCAGAGGTAGGGCTTCAGGGAAGTGATTGGATCATGAAAGGCTTTGACTCCATCAGAGGATTAACCCACTTATAGCTAAATGGACCACTGAAAGGTGGCAGAAACTGTAGGCAGTGGGACAGTTGGAAGAAACAGGTTACTGGGAGATGTGCCCTGGGATGGTATTACTTGTCCTCTGTCCTTTCCTCTCCCTCTCTGCTTCCCCACTGCCCTACTGTGAACATCTTTGCTCTACCACACTCTTCTACCTTGATTCTGCCTCACCTCAGGCTGAAAGCAATGAAGCCAGACAACCATGGACTAAAATCTCTGTGAGCCAAAATAAATCTTTGTTCTTCCAAATTCTTTTTTGAGTTATTTGATCAGTGATGAAAAGCTGAGAAACACTATTTAAATAATCCTGGTGCTCATTTAACATATATATTTACATTCTTTTGAAATTTTTCCCCCACATTTCCCTAATTTTGGATCCTTTAACTTAAAAGGTCCTTAAAAACAACTAACTAAGAATAATCATCACCAATCCAAGTAAATACATTAAGAAAATCTGATACACAACTGACTGTTGAGAGTAGATATCAAATGAATCTGTTGAGAAATTTAATAATTTTAAAAATATAAACAAAACTCTCTCAGTGTCAAACCTACATGTAACCTGTACCTAAATATTCACAAATAATCATCATTACATAAAATCCCCCAAGCTTAAATAAGCTTATTAGTAAAATGAAAATTAAAATCAGTTCTTCATTCAATTAGCCCTCCTTGTGAACATATTCTCTGACATACCTTCAGCATCAAAACAGAGAGAATTGATAAAACTCTTGTGAGCATCAAATTGTCGAACCAATATGGCAGAATCTTCTCTCATATCAACTTTCCATATCCGTATCATAGAATCATAGCATCCTGTCACCACCAGCTCTCTTACAGCTGGATGAAATTTAGCCGAGTAAACAAAAGAAGGATGAGGTAAAACTCTGAAAGTATTTGTATTGTTTATTTCATTTTTCCATATCCTGTAAAAATAGAAAAGTTATATATTGTTTCTGAAAGGCATTTAACAGTTTATCTAAAAGCTAATAGACAATAAGCCTTAAATAAGTAATTAACAATGACCAAGGTAAAGCAACATTTATAGCAATAAAAAAATATGACCATGTATTTGATGGCTGAAAAATTTCACAGCCATTTCTTATTCTCAAGCATAATATATCTATTAATTATAACCTATAGGGTAAAATTAAAAACTGTATTTTTATTTGGATATCTCTATATTTTTAAAATCTACCTATTTTCGATATTATTTAAACCACATTGAATAGTTGGTAAAATATTGCTTTTAGTACAATGTACTTTTAAAAATATGGAGAGAAACTTAAATGATTGGCCATTTATGTTGTATATATTGCTTCTGGAAAATGCTTACTAGCGCTGGTTTAGAGAATAGGATTGACTATTGATTTTTACATCTGTAATTTCAAAAAAATTGATTATGTAGATAATAAACATGAAGATCCCAAAGACTTTAAAGCCGTGTTGAAATTACTCTGAATTCTTGAGCAAAATAAAAATAATATCAAAGATTCTGATAAGCTATGCTACATTGGGCACTCTTTCTGTGTTCAACCCTCTCAGTATTTCTTCCTCTAAATAATGGCTGATTTTATACAAAACTTAATATTATTATTGTCTTGATCAAAGAGTGAACCAAAGGGTTAAACTGTTTTGTTAGGTATTTTACATTTCTGTGATGTGTAAAACTAGGCAAAATCTAGCAACAAAAAGGTGTTATATGAATGTGGAATAGTGAATTTTTAAAATATGTTTGGTTAAGTTATTAGAATTAGAATTTTTTTTAAATCAGGGAGGATTATAGTTCAAAATGTTTTGAATTACTGCATAAGAATTAAAGCAAATTAAGACCTTTATAAAACCGTAAATAAAAGAAAAATATAGTTGACTATTTAAAAATAACAATTCTATGAATTTTCTCAGCAGCTGCTTAAAATATGGAATATGCTCTTCAATTACTAAGAATCCAAACTATTGATGAAAGAACATGTTTTCAAATGAAAATAAAGCACATGTGTCACTACATAAACATTTTTACCACAGTAAAAATTTCAATAAACATGCTACATGAAATAGGATGCCTACTAAAAGAACAAAATTGCTAACTTGCTAAAATAGTTAAAAGAAGAAAATCTTAATTGCTTGTTAATAAATCTTAGTGGCATTATTTGAAATATTATAAAACAGGCAGAAATGAAACAAACTTATCTTTAAAACAGCTCCATGCAATTAAAAGTAGATACAATATTTTTAAAATAAAAATGAAGCATTTTGTATAAAACCTGATCAGTTACTAGTGGTGGTTTTTACAGAATACAAGATCAAAGGACATATATTAATGGGTTTAGAGGAAATCAGGGTGCTCATAGAGAACAAGGAAACACAAATCTGTAAGGAGTGGGTGAGCACATACCCCAAAATAATTATATTTGGGGATGAAAAAAAAAACATACCAAAGACCAAAGTTAAAACAGTATTGTGAGGGCTGGGGCTGTAGCTCAGTGGCAGAGCACTTGACTAGCATGCATGAGGCACTGGGTTCGATCCTCAGGACCACATACAAATAAAAAAACAAAATAAAAGGCATTCTGTCCATCTACAACTACAAAAAAAAAAAAAAGCAGTATTGTAAGGTACACCAAATGGGCCTATTGGAGAACCATTCCTCAGATTGTATTAGGAACTGTTGATGTGAAAACACACACACACACACACACACACACACACAATTCTACAAATGGCTAAAGAAGAGGATTTAGACTAAAGGCATATGGCAGAAAGCTAGTTAGTGAGAAAATGTTACTCAGGAGACATTAGTGATAACATAGAGCAGTGATTCCCAGGAAAAGAGAAGAAGACATGGGCAGTAATTACATTTGCCACTTCTGATTATTAGGAATCCTAATTCTCTTCCTTTTAACTTTAGCTTATTCCTTGCAAATATCCTTTATTTCTTTCAAAAACCTCCTTGTCCTTGCTCTCCCTTCATTCAGTTAATGATTTCACAATATTTTTACAATGTAGAGTCTAAACAAAGCTACATAAAGAATAACATACTGCTCTATAATGTATTGTATGTTGTGTGGGGAAACCCAGGACAGCTTCAAGAAAATTTGGGCTGAATTTTTAAATGACAACCACAATTCACTATGGCTCATAAAAGGCACTTAATTTTTCGTGGAATGATGGAATTAGGCAAAAAGGGTAAGAGAGGGGCATTTAAGTATAGGAGGAATAAGTCTAAGGTAAAATGGCATGAGATGACAAAGAAGATATGTTAAGGGTATTTCCAAAGATTGTGTAGGTCAGGCAAAGGGTATCTGGCAAGTGCATAGAGAAGAATGTAAGAACAATCAATGAGGGATATGTCTTTATGCCGTGGTAAGGAGTTAGAACATTTCCCAAAGGCAATGGGTATTCAAAGACTTTTTAAAGTCAAAGTATTATGAAAGATGGTTTTAGAAAGATTAGATTTTAGCACAGCAGAGGCAGAAGAGCTAGAGATTGAACGCTGGGAAAGTGAAATACCGACATAAGAAGAGATACTAGGGCTTGAAATAAGGCAAATGCATCAACAACAGAAGGGATGTGACAGAATTTTGAGTCTTTGAAGAGGGAGAACTGGCAGACTTCAGTGCTTGTTAGATGTGGACAGAAATGGTGGGAATGGAGTAGATGAGCACAGTTTGAAAAGACAAACTCAAAAAAAAAAAGGTGGGAGACAGAGACATTAGCACATAAGAGACTCAAAGCTGGGGAAGGGGAGAGAAATTGCCATATACATACAAAACAGATAAAGATGGGTGCATTTATGGATATTAGGAAGGAAACCAGAAGGAAATAAAGAAAGTTCATGTCTAAGTTTGACAGTAAACTGAAGGTAGTCATCTAACAAAAACTGGAAGACTGTAATTTAGTATAGAGAACTTGAAGACTGTGATTTAGAGAACTTGGTGCACAGTGAGCTTTGGATCTGCTACCAGAGGAATGGGAAAAGGAGCTGAATAAAAATAAGAATAAAGATTGCTCAGTAGGGACAAGAGCTCAGGTGACTAAGACTCACCAATCTACAAACAATCCTTAACAGAGCTATGCATTTTCCTTTAGTATTACGGACATCAGACTAAATGGATGTCCCTGAGAATACTGTTCCTGATCAGTTCCTGAGCATATTGGTAAAGGGGGAGTAAGAAAGTAGGTTCCCAGCTAAACAAAGAGGGAAGTTAATTGTCACAAACTGTCATCTTTTTCATTTACATATAAACTAAACAATGATAAAAATCATTATCAATTAGACATTTTATATAGAAAAGAAGAGTAAGATCAATAGAAAAAGGGGCCCAGAGGCTACAAGTCACATGCTAAGTAAAGAGGAAGCAAAAAAATGTAAATGAGAGTGAAGTCATAATGGATTTTAAAATGCTAAGTGTCACACTAAACTATAGAGAGAACGTGTCCTCCTAATAGTTGTTGGAACCAAATTAAATGATGTATATAAAAGCATTTTGAAAAATTATCTACTAGCATTTTTAGAACACATTCAAAGTCAAATAAGCATCTAAAAACAGTATAAATAAAACTTTAAAATTTAGCTTTTTAAAAAATTATTGATACTTACTAAATTGAAAAGGGACAATTTAAGAAGATATTGAAAATGCAAATAATTAACAATCTACAAAACTCTTTAAAACATAAACCACATACTTATTTATTCCCTCTACGTCACTATATCTAAGTAATGAGCTCTATTGGGTTCTAGCCCCTGAATCCAGCCATGGCTGAATATTAAAGATGGAATCTCTGACATCAGAGGAAAAATTTCAAGTGTATAATAACCTCATCTCAAGCTATTAATCAAAGAGTTTACTTAATGATCATTTCAAGATGGTTAGGACCAGAAATCCTACATACTATATAAATAAATATATTTAAGAAGAATTCTTTCAAGGAAGAAATTTATGACTACTTATTTAATCAGTCAGTCTACATGATGCATATTTATGATGGTCCCTTCATAGGTAAAACAAAACAGAAGCATAAGTGTAGTTGTATGACTTCATCTTCTCTTAGCTTTACTCCATGGCAAAGAGCATGCAAAATCAGAACTTGCTGAGTATACTAACCTGGCAGTGCCATCAGATGATGATGTAAGAATATATCGATCATCTGTTGACCAGCAAAGGTCATAAATGATATTGAGGTGGCCACACAATTCTCTCATGAAACGTCCAGAAGGAATTTCATATACTAATAAAAATATTTAGAAATTAATAGGCTTCCAGATAGAGGATATTTAATTCAATGTTACCTAAATACACAATTCATAATAATTTAGACATATGTTAAAAACTGTGTAAGAAAAATACAACCAAAGACATATGCAGTACAAACAAAATTTTACAATTTATTTAAAAATAGTTTTTCATTACCTTTAGATATAAGAATTTACACATAAAATTTTATAATATGCTAAAGTTATATATTATTAATCATTTTAATCTCTCAAAGCAACCCCGAAGTATCTTTGATAATTAATTGATCAGTCTTATAATAAATAACATTTACATTGCAATTTACTTTAAATAGTCTATAATATGGGGCTTCACAAATAAGGTTTTATTTATTCTACGTGAAAAAGAACTAAATGCTGACCCAAATTGTAATTATTTATAGTAATAAGAAATTTAAACTGTTATTGTCAGAAAAAAATTCTAATGTATAGACACTATGGCTGACCTGAAGAGGCGCTGCACCAGTAAAAAGTGAAGGCTAAGGCAGAGTTTTAAATTGTCTTCCAAAACACTGAAAGCATATTCCAACACATACACACAGCTTCCTGGCCAAGGACATCAGACCTATCCACTCATAGTTATTTTTTAAAAAACTCTGCCTGACCTATAAGCTGACCACTAAACTGAGTAGAGACTACAATATTAATACATGACAAAGAATAAAGACTTTACAGAATTAGTCCAGGAAAGTCACTAAACAAACCTATAGAGAACTTTTGGTAATATCGCCATTTTGATAATGTTAGTTCTGCCTATCCATGAACAGGGTATATTTTTCCATCTTCTAAGATCATCTTCTATTTCTCTCTTTAGGGTTCTGTAGTTTTCATTGTATAAATCTTTCACCTCTTTTGTTAGGTTGATTCCCAAGTATTTTATTTTTTTGAGGATATTGTGAATGGGGTGTTTTTCCTCATTTCCGTTTCAGAAGTTTTGTCGCTGATATACAGGAATGCCTTTGATTTATGCGTGTTGATTTTATATCCTGCCACTTTGCTGAATTCATTTATTAGTTCTAGTAGTTTTTTTGTAGACCCTTTTGGGTCTTCTAGGTATAGAATCATGTCATCTGCAAATAGTGATAATTTAAGTTCTTCTTTTCCTATTTTTATGCCTTTAATTTCTTTTGTCTGTCTAATTGCTCTGGCTAGTATTTCAAGGACTAAATTAAATAGAAGTGGTAAGAGAGGGCATCCCTGTCTTGTTCCAGATTTCAGAGGGAATGCCTTCAACTTTTGTCCATTCAGAATGATGCTAGCCTGAGGCTTAGCATAGATAGCTTTTACAATGTCAAGGTAAGTTCTTGTTATCCCTAGTTTTTCTAATATTTTGAACATAAAGGGATGCTGTACTTTGTCGAATGCTTTCTCTGTGTCTATCGAGATGATCATATGGTTCTTATCTTTAAGTCTATTGATGTGGTGAATAACATTTATTGATTTCCGTATATTGAACCATCCTTGCATCCCAGGGATAAATCCTACTTGACAATTACTAATAGGGCATTATGTAAAATTGTGGATGTGTAACCGACGTGATTCTGCAATCTGCATTTTGGGTAAAAGTGGGAGTTCATAACCCACTTCAATCTAATGTATGAAATATGATATGTCAAGAGCTTTGTAATGTTGTGAACAACCAATAAAAAAAAAAGAGTCACTAAACAAATAGCAATAATAATAATCCTGGTTTGGATGAGAGGAAATAGGAAGAGGAATATGATTCCCAGAGCTGCTGTATTACTTTTTTTAATTTAAATATCCAGTTTTCAGCTCAAAATTATGATACACAGAAAAACAAATAGGAAAATATGGCTCATACACAGGAGGAAAAAAAGCAGTGAATAAAAACTATCCATACAGAAATTGAAGAAAAAATAAAAAAGAAATTGAAGAAGCCCAGAGGTTGGTCTTTTTCAACAAAAACATAATATTATAAATATGTTCAAAAATCTGAAGAAAACCGTGTCTAAAGAAGTAAAGTATAACAATGATTTCTCATCAAAAAAGACTGTACCAGTAAAGAAACGGAAATAATAAAAAAGAATAAGGCAGAAATTTTAGGGTTGAAATGTACAACTGCTAAAAGGGTTCAACAGCAGCTCTGAACTGATGGAGGAATTACTAAACAATGTCAGGTCACTTGAGATTATTCTGTCTGATGAACAGAAAGAAAAAGAATTTAAGGGGCTGAGGTAGTGGCTCAGCGGTAGAGCACTCGCCTATCATGTGTGAGGCCCGGTTCGATCCTCAGCACCACATAAAAATGAATAAATGAAATAAAAATACTGTGTTCAACTACAACTAAAAAATAAATATTTTTTTAAAAAGAATTTAAAAAAATAAATTAATAAGTCTCAAGAGACCTGTGGGACACTACTAGTTCTACCAACACAGGTACAAGGAGTGTCCCAGAAGAAGAAAGAGAGGGGCAAACAGAACACTGGAATGACTGAATACTTAGCATATTTGTAAAAAACAGTAATCCATACATTTAACAAGCTAAAATGATGGCCAGATTTGGACACATCATAATAGTTCAAAATCAAAAAGTCATCCTCTATTTTAAGATTTAAGCAATACACATAGCACTTTTAACAAGTAACTTAAGCATAAAGTAACAAGTCCATCACAAAAAATTTACAACATATAAACCAGAATGAAAATAATTCTTTCACTATCCCCCCAAAAGAAAAAATATATTATTAATATCTTAGAGCATATTTCCCAAGAATCTTTTTCTACTATACATAGGTTTCTTGGTGAATTTTAAAATAGCACAGTGGTAATTGAATTACATAAATAATTTTGTATTTTAAAAATCTGTTTATTATTGCAATGGGAAGGAATAGTCATTCAAAAAATGCCAATAGAATCAATTCTGACTAAATCAACCAAGGCATAACAAACTACGTGAAGCTAAGTGAAGTTCAACATGATCTGGGGGTTAAGGCAGAGGAGGTTAATGCCATGAGGAGCTGCTTTCTTCCTCCTGAGGAGAGCTGGCTTTCAAGAGCGAGTCATAAATACGGGACTATTTAACACAGAATTCTAAATCTAGAACAGTATGATAATGCTCACGTAAAAAAAAAATCTCTAAAGCTACAGAAAAATAATCTTTCTTGGCCTCTCTGTTGACTTCTCTGTTTTAATAAGAAGTTTTTATCTGGGTCCTGCTAAGCCAATTATTAGCATTCTAGTGCACAAGTTTATATGAGTTTTTATAATTCAAATAACCACCTTTATCAACTAACCATATTGAACTAAAATCTCCCATGAGAATTATTAATCCCTTATATTTCTAAATTTCTGTACTTAAAGTAGAAAATGTTTACAAAAATTCTTCTGCATGTTTAAAAAAATTAATAGCTTTCATTTCAGAATTTTCACTATATTTGAAAAAATATAAAAGTTATAACAGTTTTAAAATTTATACAACTTATAAAAATACAAAAGTTATATAAAAGTATAAAAGAACTGTTTACCTGAAGGAATCTGTTTAATTTACTGGTATTGGGGATTACTCGAATTAAGATTTCAATGAATTCTAAAAACTAAACAATGTCCACCACACAGACTACAATCAGATTAAACAGGTAGGATCATTTCTCACATATAATCGGATATCCATCCTGGCTGGCACAGGCTGCTGCTAATATTCTTCCATTGTGGGAGAAATCAAGACAAAAACATCCTCGCTCTCCTGCATTCAGTGAGAAGAGGTGCTTGTTTGGGATACGGCAAGCCTAAAATACATACATTTAAAAGTCATGTTAGTAAACATTAAAAATACAAAGTCTAGTTAAATTTAAATTATTATAGTGTCTTTTCTTAATAAAAAGGGAAGAGCAAGTAGGTAGAATAATGAAAAACCATAGTAAATTACTTACTAACCAGAGAATTGGTTCTCCATAAAATTAAGTGAAATTGTTCTTCATGTCTAACTAGTTTTTAATTCATACAAAATATGAATAGAAACATTTCAATATCTGATACTCTAAAGCTGTCACTACCACATTGCTTTTATACAAGCACAGAAAAGAATATATGTCACCTTATTTTGTAACAGCAACTAATAAGTCACTTTTGCTAATGTGACAAATTTGTTTTTTTTTCCTTAACATAACCACTTTGTTTTTAAAACTACATATGACCTAGTTTAAGCCCAGAGTATACAAATATTCGTTTTTCTTTTTCTCTCTTAAAATAACCATCCTCTGTGACTGTTTCTAAAATATACCATAATTCCCTGCCCACCTATTTGTGGTTTTCTTTCTGAGGTTTTTGGTTAGTAACAGCAACTGGGGTCTGAAAATAATAAATGGAAAATTCCAGAAATAAATAATTCATAAGTTTTAAATTTGGTACCATTCTAAGTAGTGTGATGAAATAGCATCGTCCTGCTCCACCCCATCTAGAACATGAATCACCTCTTCATCCTGCATATCTATGTGACATAGATATCAACAGATGTAAGTATAGATACCAATATGCTACCTATCACTTAATAGCCTTCTTAGTTATCAGATCAACTATCATATCTCAGTGCTTATCTTCAAGTACCCCTTATTTTAATCAATAATGGCTCCAAAGAACCCAAGTACTGGCAATTCAAATATGCCAAAGAGAAGCCTTGAAATAATTCCTTTAAATGAAGAGGTGAAGGTTCTAGATTTATTATAGAAAAGAAATCATATACTGAGGATGCAAAGATCTATAATAAGTTTTTATCTGTGAAATTATGAAGAAAAAAATTGTGGTAATTTTGTGTCATACCTCAAACTGCATGTTATAGCTCCAGTGAGTAATAAGTGCTTTGTTAAAATGGAAAAGGCACTAAATTTGGAGGTTGAAGACATGAACAGAAAAGGTGTTCCAACTGACAGCAACATCAGAAAACATTGAGCCTATACAAAAATTTAGCGAAGGATCCCCTGAAATGAGTGACACAAAGCCATTTATTGCAAGGAAGGGAGTCTACAGATTCTCATTTGTAAATTAAACTTTAAAACAGTTATGGATAAATAGAGGAACAGATAACCTATGGAGGGTTTAGTACTATCTCTGGTCTTAAAATGTATTTATTGGATACTTAGAGTAATTAATCATACCCTATTGGTCTCTCATTCATTAATTTCATTAAAATTTCTTCATAATTTATATGGTTTCATTCCCTATTCCAATTTTCTGGGTATTAATATCTACTATAGAAAACTCTACTTATTTTTTCCCCCAATATCTCTCTCTTAACCTTTAGTGGGTCTTACTTTTGTATTTCTTGTCATACAAAAAAACTGAATTAAACATATACTGAGCTAGTTGTGTACTGTGAATATTGTACCTTACTATAAATGCCTTTGAGAAACACCATAAGCAATCCCTGCTATTAGCTAAGAGTATCTATTATTAGCTAACTATAGCTAATAAGGATATTCAGAGAGTTAAGTCTAGCTTAATGGACTCAAAGACTATTAGGCTTGCTCTCTAGATGGAAGAGCAAACTCAAATTCCTAGTACAAACAAATCTCAAAAGATCTGTTTGTACTAGGAATTTGATACTAGGAATGTATTTGCTACTTGGAATGTGGAATAATAATGTATCAGACAACAGACGAACTCTTGACAGGAAGAAGGGGTAAGAGGAGAAGGGAGGGGGCAGGGGGTTAGCAATGATGGTAGAATGTGATAGACATCACTATCCAAAGTACATGTATGAAGACATGAATTGGTGTGAACATACTTTTATATACAGAGATATGAAAAATTGTGCTCTATATGTGTAATAAGAATTATAATGTATTCCACTGTCATGTGTTTTAAAAATAAAATCAATAAAAAATAATTTATCAGACATCATGGAAGACAAAAAAAAAAAAAACAATCTGAAGGAGATGTTTGGAGGTTTTACTTACAACCACTTGCTGCTGCTTTTAGAGAAAGTGTAACTGAGGAAAACCATACCTAATCATCCAGCTAAAATCACTGAAGCTACTATCATGTTATGTGTATTTCCAGGGTTTGACATTGTATCCTGCTTTAGGACTTTCACATGACATTGTCAACATTTATTATCTGAAATATGATTAAATTTCTCTTCTTCCCAGAACCTTCCATTATTTCTCACATCCTACACAATCAAGTATCAGGCAAGACACTTTACCTCTTATGCAAACTCTGCTTTCCAGTCAGCAAAGTGTTGCAAGAGTCTAATAAATGCAAAGAAGCCCTTTTCACTTATTTGCAACTCTGTTTCCATATGAAATATCCTTCCCTACTCAATCCTTCTTCACTACCCCTAAATCATCCATACTAGTATCTCAGAATCCCTCTTGTGAATGAATATTCTTTCTCCATTCTAGTTCACCTTCTTCATATTTCAAGTCTCAACTTTATCTAGCTTCAGGATTACTTCAGTCTTAAAATTGTTTTTGAAGATCCCCCCAAAGCTTTTGTTTATGTAGACATATCCATGGAAATTTTTCATTAGAATTTAAAATGGAGAAATTTTAAAAATATTTAATTCACTTCAAATATAATACTAACAAATCCATTAAATGTTAACAAAAGAACACTTATGAAAAATAACTACATGAAGTGAAAGTGTGTGTACAGATTTGAAAATCTCCATAACATCTGGCTTAATAAACGCTAGGTTTTCATAACTACTTCTGCATTCACCCTCTTGAGATATCACATGCCATTTGGCCTCTGGAAAACTGCAGCATGTATTTGAAACAGAATGAAAATAAAAAGGACTACTAATGCCTTGGAATCATTATGAAAGGAGACTCACTTTAAGGATTACCTTGAAAGGGCCTCAGGATTCCGAAGGTCCCTGAACACACTTTGAAAACAACTGATGTATAAAATTACATTTATATTTATTTTTCCTCAAGACTTTCACATGAAAGTGAACATCACTAATTTCTCCTTTCCTTAAGGGCATAATCTAGTGTCATTCTCTCTATATTAGAGGTTGAGTATCCTTATTTGAAATAGTTGGAATGAGAAATATTTCAAATTTTGGAGATATTTTGGCTTTTGGAGTATTTACCTGGACATTTGTGGCTGAGCATCCCTAAATTGAAAATCTGAAATCTCAAATTCTCTAGAATTCAAAACTTTTTGAGAGTTTTGTATTTTCACATTAGAGATGTTCTACCTGCATTGTTTGAAGTATCCCAACCCCAATAAAGATATTTTAAAATGCATCTATAAAACTGGTCTCAAAAGAAAGTTAAATGTGTTACAACACACAGCAAATGAAGAGGCCTAGAAAAACAACCATTCCTATTTCTACATTAGAGATTTGGATAAAATTTAGATTTTGGATAACTTCTGCCCATGGCTCAAATGTATAAAATGAACTACTCCATCCTTTGTAGAAATAAGTAAGATATTTATAAAGCTGTACTACCAATGTTTTTGCCACTACAAAAAATACTAACGAAGTTAGAATAACTTAGGAAAAAGTTTAAATGTTGCTCAACTTGTTGTAGAAGGATATGCATATATATGCTATCTCCTTCAAAATGTGATTCAGGAAAACCCGAGGCTGTAAAAAATTCATGAATTCATAAAGATTAGGAGATATGTATCTTACATAACAAAAATCTGTTTTGACTCTGTTATGGGCTAAATAGTGTCCATTTCCCAATTCATGTTAAAGTAGCAGTAGAGATAAGAGTATTTAAAAAAATATGATTAAGTAAGAAGAAGTCATTAGGGTAGGGTAGTAATCCAACAGACTTATGTTCTAGTAGGAAAAGACACCTGATATAAACATACACAAAGAAAGGATGATGAGAAGAAGCAACAAGAGGGTAGTCATCTGCAAGCTAAGGAGATGTCACAGAGGATATCAGCCTTGCTGGCACCTTAATCAACATTCATATATTGAAACCCTAATCTCCAATGGGATGGTTTTTAAAGACGGGGCCTTTGAGAGCTTATTAGATCATAAATGTGGAGTCCTCATAAATAGGATCACTGCACTTAAAGGAAGAAACATGTGGTACATAATCTCTCTCTCTCTCTCCACCATGTGAGGATATAGCAAGGAGGACATTTGTAAGCCAGGAGGATTTTCATCAAATTAGGAAATCAAATTAGCTAACAACAATTTGGCACTTATTTCTAGAACAGTAAGAAATAAAGGTCTGTGTGCAATCTCAGGTACTTGGGAGGCTAAGGCAGTAGGATCACAAGTTCGAGGCCAGGCTTGGCAACTTAATAAATAAAAAGAACTGAAGATGCAATTTAGTGGTAAAGCATCCCTGGGTTCAATCCCTGTTCCACAAAATAAATAAATAAATAAACAAACAAATGAATGAATGAATAAACATCTGCTTCACCTGTGGTATTTTGCTATAGCAGCCATAGCAAACTAATATAACTTCTCTGGTACCCAAATGAAAAATCTACTATACATATAATAGGAATTCTATTATTTGTCAAATGGATTAATTAAAAGTCTAAGATTAAGGTAATAAGTAAATATCTAAATCAATCCAGTATTATTAAATACTTCACCTGCCCAGGAAGTCGTTTCCATTTTACTACTTCCTTTGAATCTTCTAATCCAGGTTCTGTGTCGACTGAACTTGATTCACGGTGGCGTTCACAATACACTGGTTTACCTTTTTCCTCCTGAAGTGCCATCATAGAGCGGTAAGATGGTTTTATCTAGACATGTATAGAAAATGAGAAAATTTATATCACATTCATGTTTCCTAGCAAAAAAAAATATGTATATTATGTATATATATATTCACATTTATACATATATATTGCTTTTAAAATATGGAGACAAATATCGAAATGTTTTATAAAAGGCAATCCATAAAAAAATTCTATTTTTATTTTTTCATTATTTCAAGTAAAAGTTCTATAATCAAAAAGTTTTAAAAGTTTGAAAAAAGTTGATTCTAATGGTTGCATGAAATGGTTCTAATAACCTTGTCCTTTCATTTTCATTTCCTCATTAATACCTATCTGATATTTTACCATGGCTATGGTATACTATGATATTTACATCTTATTTTTTTTTGAAATGACAAAACTAATATTATAAAAACCCTTATTTAAAAATTTAAAAAACCCTTATTTCTTAGTGATTTAACTCCATTCAAACCAATTGACCATGTGGTCAAAGTATATAAAATCAGCTACAGAAAGTGCAACTGACCTGAAAGATTATTTTATTTTTTTATTTATTTTTTTTTTTAAAGAGTGAGAGAGGAGAGAGAGAGAGAATTTTTTTTTTTTTAATATTTATTTTTTTTTAGTTCTCGGCGGACACAACATCTTTTGTTGGTATGTGGTGCTGAGGATCGAACCCGGGCCACACGCATGCCAGGCGAGCGCGCTACCGCTTGAGCCACATCCCCAGCCCAAGATTATTTTATTAAAAATAAAATTTTGGGGCCTGGGGTTTTGGCTCAGTGGTAGAGCACCTGCCTCGCATGTGTGTGGTCCTAGGTTCGATCCTCAGCACCACATATAAATAAATAAAATAAAGGTATTGTGTCCATCTACAACTAAAAATATTAAAAAATAAACAAATAAATAAATAAAGTTTTATTTGGACACATCACATCCATTTATTTATTGATTGATTCCATATCTATATTGCTACATTTACACTACAAATTTGGGTAATTTTGAGAGAGATTATATGGTCTATAAACTCTAAATTATTTACTATCAGGCCCTTTATAAGAAATATATTTCTCATAATTTTAAAATCATCCTTTCATTTTAACTAAAAAAACAACAAATTTTAACATTTTTTTCTAACACTGAAATCTACATTAAAAACTTAAAATTCATTTAAGTATCTCTCTGAGTATTAACCATTATTAACCATAAGCTTAATATATATCATCTCTTCAGGCATTTTCCTATTATAAAAATCCATTAAAAATTTTGAGACCTATCTTTTTAAAACTGGAAAACATATTATATCATCATTTAATTTCAACAATAGAAGGTATACATTTGTATGTGCTATTAACTTACACAGTCTGGAACTTTCAGTCCTCGCACAGTTACATACAATGTTGAAGGATAACGATTTCTTGGACATTTGGACCACCATTCAAAAACCTCAACAACATTTAATTGAGATCGAGGTTTAGCAGGTGGGTAGTACAGTTGCAAGCGAAGTTTTGAATTGATATTTGCATTTCCATTGGCTCCCAGTAGCTTAAAAGAATTCATATAAAATATTACTTTCACAGAAAATAAATAATACAATAAAGCAATAATATGTAGTCAGAAACTCTTTTATAAATGATCAATGTGGCATGCTGAAATTTCTTGGATTTATAAAGCAAAGGAAAGAACATTGACATAGTTGGTTAAGTACAGATTCGGATTATTTTTGAATAAAGGTAAACCAAATGACAGGTAAAATATTTTTTTCAATAGCCCCCTTTTTATCTGTACAACCACTTCAGAATACAAAGCATTTACATTACTGAACCAGATGCCACTCTGCACAAAGGAGTGATCAATACATATTAAACAGAAACAATTTCCCATTTATTCCTTATTACTATTTTTAATGGTTAAATTATTATGTTTTTAAAAAGTCAACATCATCAAGATACTTAAACTAATTCAAACAAATCATTATATTTTCCCAATATTTTAGTTCATCTTCTTAAAATGGTCTATTTAAAGAAACCTACTAAACAAAATGAATTAAGTAAAGATTCTTATTAGAAAAATTCAAAAATCTCACCAACTCTTTCAATAGAACACAACTCTAAATAGGAAATCAATTATTTCTTTGCAATGCTAAGGCTTAAAACCAGGGCTTCACACATGCTAGGCAAGTGCTCTACCATGAACTATATCCCAAGCCTTAGGAAATATCTTTTTAATATTTGTGTCCTGTACAAATTAGGAGTAAGTAGAGTGATAGTTGTGAGAATTTACATTAGCTTGGGCACAGTATGAAGGTGACTTAAACCAAAAGAAGAGTAGTCAGTGAGTGCAGAAGACATATTTAATAACATTTACTGACTGATAACTTGAAACATTAAAAGAGTCAAGAAAGACTCCAAGGGAGTACTGTCCAATAGAACTTCCTATGATGGTGGAAGTGCTCTACACCTGTGCTTTCTAGAACAGAACCCACTAGTCACATGGGGCTACAAAACACAAGGGGCTGTAGAACCAAATTCATAGTTATATTTAATTTTAATTAATCTAAACTTATTTAGTAACAAGTGGCTTGCAGCTACCAAAATGGACAGTGTAACTGGGAGACTGGGAAGATGGCAGTACTACCAACTGAAAAAAGAAGAGAGAAAATGGGTAAGAGATTAGTTAGGATGTTTGTTCACTCTGGGGGAGTCTGAGATATCTATAGGTCATTTGAATTAAAATGTCCAGTAAGTAACTGCATTTACAAATCTGAAGGACAGAAAAGGAAAGTGGGTCCAAGAGAAGTGAATTTCAGATGAAATCAAAAGTAGGACATCAGACTACTGCAAGAATTTCCTATGTGGATCTTCAAGGATATACAATTGCTCTCATTCTACTCCATTCTTCACATTGATCAAAGTAATCTTTCCAAAACATGGTTCAGATTGTTTTATCCTTTTGTTTAAATCCTGTAATGACTTCCTATTACTTTTTAAAAATTTTATCATGGCTTGAAAGTCCTATGTAATCAAGACCCTGTTGACCTCAGTAACCTCTTTATGCACCATTCTTTCAGTCTCTACTCTCCAATCTTAGCAGCCTTTTTTGTTGTTGTTGTTATCTGAATAGATCTTGCTACTTATAATAACTGGATTTTCCTAGAACTCTCCACTCCACTGCTCCCACCTAGGTAGTGCTTCCTTAGGAAAGTTTTCCTGATCCCACAGGACCCTTGCTTCATAATCCAACCCATAACTCTTCACAGTATTTACAAAAATTAATAATTATCTATTTAGTTATTTTATGCTTGTTTTTCTTATTAGAATATGAGGTCAACAAATTTGTCTTCTTTAAGTCTACTGACTAAAACAGTGGCCAGCACATAGAAATGGCTTACTGAATATCTGTTGAATTGAATAAAATTGGCAGGGTCATATATATCTTACTTGGTGCTGCATCCCCAGGACCAAAAAGTGGAAGTGGTAGAGGATAGGCAATCAGTAAATATTTGAGACTCTTAACGAGTGTCTCCAAGTTTGTGTTAACATCACTTTCACGATGCAATCTTCCTTTAAGTTCTAACTCCTTATATGAGACTAAACTGTCTAGGGAAAAGCAACCAAATCTGGAGATTATTTTAAATGTGTTTAAAATGAATGAAAAACATACCTTAAGAAATGCCCAGGCAATTTTCCGAAAGCCACATTCTTGGTTTTGAACCTCAGAGTTATTCTTAATTTCATCCATGCTCAAAAAATCAACAATCTTGGGGCTGGGGATGTGGCTCAAGCGGTAGCACGCTCGCCTGGCATGCGTGCGGCCCGGGTTCGATCCTCAGCACCACATACAAACAAAGATGCTGTGTCCGCCGAAAACTAAAAAATATTAAAGTTCTCTCTCTCTCTCTCTCAAAAAAAAATTTAAAAAAAAAAAATCAACAATCTGCAAGTAAATTCCAAAAATTACTTCATAGAATACTAGACTATCTAAAATTTAATATTTTCTAATAAAATATTGTTAAAAATTAAAAAAAAATTTAGTTGTTGATGGACCTTTGTTTTATTTATTTGTGTATGATGCTAAGAATTGAACCCAGTTGCCTCACCCATGCCAGGCAAGTGCTCTACCACTGAGTCACAACCCCAGCCTAATATATTGTTAAAAAAAAATTTTTTTTAAAGAGGGAGGGAGGGAGGGAGGGAGGGGAGAGGGAGAGAGAGAGAGAGAGAGAGAGAGAGAGAGAGAGAGAATTTTAATATTTATTTTTTAGTTTTCAGCGGACACGACATCTTTGTTTGTATGTGGTGCTGAGGATCGAACCCGGGCCGCACGCATGCCAGGCTACTGCTTGAGCAGCCCCATATTGTTAAAATTTTTTAAAAAATCATTTGAATATTTAAAAATGTGTTCTTTATATAGAGTAAAATCATTTTTATCTCATTTCATTCACCTTTGAGTTAACTCCGCTATTGAGGGTTCATTTTTTGGCCACTTTATCTCTTATCTCTTATTAGTAAATCTTTTATTAAGATTTATTTTAAACCTAAGGCAAAGAGTTAATTACCTCAAATATTACGGCTATGCCAACTACACTGCCCTAATCATCTTACATTGTATGCATTTATGGGAATGCCACAATGTAACCCATAAATATGTATAATTATAATGTGTCACCTAAATGTAAAAGATAATTACTTAAGTGCAGTCTAGGCACAAATACACCAGGCATAAAATTCTTAAGTTTTATCATTTAATATGTATCAGAGCAGACTTCAAAGGGTTCATTATTTTAAAAACTCAGGACATTTTTTCTGAATCCTTGCTTGGATCACCTTCCTGAAGTTGGGGGCTTTCTCTTTGGATACATGTTGTAATTAGGCTTCTCAAGAGATTTCTTTCATACCTTCATCTTATCCATATATTAAATCTCAGGGATTTGCTATCAACCTGCCACAGAGATTGATTCTAGGTACTTGTTAGAGGCTATTGCTTTGCATTCATGGTTATCAAAAGATCAGTTGAGAGATATTAAAACTTTATAGAAGACTGCTTAAACATTAATATGGATTTCATCCATCCCTATTCTTTAGATTCTTAAATCTTGTTTCAGATATAATACATGTCCAGTGAAAAAGCACTGACAATATAGAAAAATACAGAAGCAAAGTAAAACAATTTGTAATCCAGACCTACAAATAACTACCATTAGCATTTGGCTTATACAAATGTAAACCTTTTTCTGTGCATTTCTAAATATATGTAAGCATGTGACTACAAATACCACACTCTTTTGCAAACTATTTCATATAGCATGTGTTGGCTATATCTCCATGTCATTGCAACCTATGAATATCATCATGTTAATGGCTGCCTAGACTAGTCTACCTAAATTTCTGTATTATAAAACAAAATAAATGTAATAAAAGCCATAATTTATTTAATCAAATCTGTTACTGATTAAAATTAGGTTCCTTAATGTCTCTCAAGTTTTTGCCATAAACAGAGATGAAATAAATATTTGCATATACATCTTTGTACACATGTTACTTTCCTTTTAGGATAAATATCTTGGAGTAGAATAACAGTTTTAAAGACTTCTGATGAACATTATAAAATTTTCCTCAATAAATTCTTCAAAAATTGAAATCAGCAGGCAGGAAACACACTGTGGTAAAACTTAAGTAACCAAAATTGATAATCCAATAATCTATCATTCTTATACCACTTAATAATTAAGTGATTATAAAATGACATATAATAAATCACAATGACTAGTTTCTTTCTTTCTTTTTCTTCTTCTTATTTTTTTTAAAGGAGTGGGATTTATTCAAGTGTGAAGTATAGAAACAGGACTCTTGCAGGGGCTAAAGAGGACCCCGTTACGGGTTACCCCCAAATCACAAGTTTCTAGAACAAAGAAAAAAATTCCTTGAGATACAAATTACATTTCTTTTTAAAAAATTAGAAACTTTATATACATTACACATAACATAATCATAGATGAAATGATAGAATATTTGTATTATAAACAAACATAAATAATCTGAAAGTCAAGGATCATAAAAATAAGCCATTCTACAAAATGAAACATCAGCTCCTGTCATGCCAGGCACCTTGTTCCCATACTAAAATTTTCCAGTTTGGTTAAACTGGAAAGCAGGCTTTCTCTGTTTCACTTTGCTAGCAGAGAGAGAACATAAAATAGAGAAATTAAATGTGGTATTCAAGGTTGAAATTATCATCAAATATAAATTACCTAACTTAAAAATTGGAGTAACTTAAAGGAAATCACTCTACGCCAAACCTTGATATCCTTTTCAGTGGGGGAAAAAAAAAAGGAAAAACTTATAATTACAAATCCGCTCAAAGACTATCTATTTTATAAATCTTTCTCTGAGTACTCTGACCCTTCACTTCACATCTAATAAGTTCTTCATCATTTTTGGTTATATATGACATTGTATTAGTTAACTGATCTATGTATGTTTCTTTCTTTTTTTTTTTTTAATCCAGGTGGTACACATATTCTTATGGAGTCTGATACTCAGTTAAATAAGCTTATACTATGTAAATGGAGGACTGCACTCATACAGATAAGATTTATCACTTTAATTAACAGTCATGAGGCTGCTGTAAGGATTAAATGATGTCACAGCATAGGTCAAATGGCTAACTTCTGGCACGGAAAACTATCACTGTTTTATCTGTACCTTCACAGCATACTGCACACTACTTTGTTGAATTATTGAACTACTTACCACTTACATTTAACAACTTATGTTTGCACAATTAAATATTAACTAAAATTTAGTTTGAATTGTTTAATCCAATTCATACCTCAAAGAACAAGATGACTTTAGGACTCTCATCAAACTCTCGAAGCAAAGAGGGAAAATTCTCATTAAATATAATTTGTTCTTCCCATTCTGGAAGTCTTGATTTTAACTGTTTAAAATCATAAGGCTGAGTCATAATAGGAAGAATATAATCCACATTCTCTTTTTCATAGCAAGATGACACGGGTCATTCACTGTTCAAAGAAAGACATTTCTGTCAACAAAATTCATAATTTTTAGATGAGAAAAAATTATGATACACAACCAGAAATAATAAATCATAATATAAAAGGAAAAATTATTTTCATAGTTCATCTAGAAAATTATAAATTCATAAAACTTTAAAGTAAAATAGTGCCTTACTATCATTTTGTATTTATATACCATCAGTTTTCACAGAATTATAGGAACATAAAGTGAGACATAATTATACCTTCACTATATAGTGGAAATAAAGCAATTCCTTCAGAATTTTAAACAAATTTATGATGATAGCACAATAAGTTAATATAAAAAAGGGACAGGGCCAGGAGTGGTGATGCATGCCTATAATCCCAGTGGCTCAGGAGGCTGATGATTTCAAACCAGCCTCAGAAAAAGCAAGGTGCTAAGCAACTCAGTAAGACCTTGTCTCTAAATAAAATACAAAATAGGGCTGGGGATGTGGCTCAGTGGTTTAGTGCTCCTGGGTTCAATCCTGGGTACACTAAAAAAAAAAAAAAAAAAAAAGCACAATTTTTGGAGCTATCACATTTTCTTTACAACTGAATAAGTGAAAGCCCTTTTTTTTTTGACAATTTTCATGTTTTCTGCCACTGCCATATTTCTGAACAACTAATTTTTTGAATGTTAGTATCATCATCTATTTTATTTACCTTGTTCTTTTACTTGGCCCTCAAGTATGTATTGCCAATAGCAAATTCAAGATTCATTTACCTCACTGAAGGCAAATGACAGGTAACATATTAATTTAAAAAAAAAACTGAGTTACACAACTAGAACATTTACATGAATATAAGATGATTTTCAAAGTTTTGTGGCATTAATTAGCTTGGGAGAACCTCTTTTACTTGAAATGAACAAATGTTCTCCAGTTCTTTTGCGAAAACATATTGATCAGTTAGATGGTAGATGAACACTTAGAACTAGTCGACTACTCTTACACAAATTCATAACTCTATTTCCATTGACAATACCAACTTCTACTGCATACAGTTTCAATGTCAAGGATTAGCTGCATTATTAAAAATATTACCTATCGTCTTTCTTGACATATTGACCAGTATTCTCATCAACCACATGAATTTTTACCATTGGGTGAGAAATCATAAAATCTGATTTAAGTCGATCAGTTCGGTGAATGTAAACTCCCAAGACAAGGTCATCATCAAGCAAGCATTTGGGATAAACTGGACTATCACGGCTTGTTATTTCATGAACACCATCACCATCAATGTCTTCATTATCATCTGAAACTACATGTATAGAAGAAAATCAATGTTATAATTAACTAGCCTCATATTTGAATTTACATATGATTTAAACCTTATGATCTATGATTATTTCACATGGTTAACAAAGGAACTTCAAGGGAAAAGAAGTAAAGGCCAGAGAGCAGCAGAGCACACATAGAGTAAAATATATTTACTAATGCATTATATTATAGCAGGGTGAGTAATGTTTTTTCCCAACAAGCACCAATAACAAAAAATGAGTCGAAACATAATTTTATCTATTTTCTTTGTGTAATATATTTCATTCAAATAATTTATAACTGGAACTTCTGTTTTTGAGTAGAATGTAGTAGGATGCAGCAAGTCAGTTCTTCAGGAAAAAAAAAAAACACAAACAATTGCAAAAATCTTATTTTAAAGACCTTAGAAAACTACAGTAACAGTGTACTAGATGGACTAAAATTCCAGAGAGAGAGAGAAAGTGGGTGTGGGTGTGGGGCAAAGACTGACTCAGTCAGAGGTAAACAGACAGAATGGCAGCTGCTTTTGTCTCTGGAATATTTGCTGACTCAGGGTGTGGGCTGAGAATCAAGATTTGGTCCAAGCAGAAAGAAGTTCACCAGCAAAGTTTTCAGTGGTTTCCTGTGAATAAAGCGATAAACCTGGAAAACGGAGAAGCCTTAAGCACATGGCCAATTTGCCTCACAAATTGAATTCTGGGAGGGTGGAGAGGTAGTGAAATCTTCTGGTGGCTAGGTGGTGCTAGCAGAACGTATCACACTAGGGGAAAAGGTCTGAAACAAAACAGGCAGGCAAAGAGGAAAGCCTAGGTTTGGTCAATTTTCAATGGATGATAGAATCCCATAATAAAAAGATAACTAAAAAATCAATTGCTGCTCAAAATTGAACAACAGACTTCTAAATAATATATAACCAAATAAATTAAAATAAAAATATAAAAATTTTGTTTGGTTGAATGATAATAAAGATACAGAATGTCAAAAAATTTTAGGGACACAGCTTAAGGCAATACTTAGGTAGAAATTTAAAGTCTTACATGCCTATGAAAGATAGACTAAAATCTTTCTTATAAAATTCATCTTATAAAGCTAGAAGTAAACAGCAAATCAAACCCAAAGAGAGTACAAAGAAGGAAATTATACAAATAGAAGAAAAAATAGTATACAAATGTACAATAAAAAAAATATCAAAGCTACAGGCTGAGTCTTTGAAGACTCAGACCAAAAATCCTTGAGTGGATCAAAAATTGAGAAAAAAAAAAAAAAAGACAATATTATGAATGAAAAAAAAAATGGTACAACCTTCTTGATGCTATATACATTCAAAACTTGAAAATTTGAATTAAGTGGACATATTCCTTAAAAAATATATCCTAACAAAGTTGCCAGAAGAAATAGAAAATGTGAAGACTCTGATATGTAGTAAAGAAACTAAATCTGATTAAAATTCTTCCTATAAAGAAAATTTTAGTCTAAAATATTTTATCAATAAATTCTTCTAAATATTTAGAAGATATTTTATCAGTAAATTCTTCTAAATATTTAGATATTTTCTCCAAAAACTGAAAAAGATGAAGCATTTCCCAATTCTTCTAAGACAACCAAAACTTTTATGTCTAAATTCAGGGCATTTTAAGAAAGGAAAAGTACAACTAATCTCACGACCACAGATATAAAAATACAAAGTAATGGCAAGCCAAATAAAAAAAGAGATTTGGAGGGGAAAAAAAAGAAAATCCATCACAACCAAGTAGGTACCTTCAACCCTCCCAGGAACACAAAGATGGCTTAATATTTAAATAACAGTTAACCACACTTACACAAAAAAAGGTGAAATTTATATGATCATGTTGATAAGATGATCACATATGTACCTGACAAAATTCAAAATCAATTCATGATAAAGAAAAATAAAAGCCTTCGCAAAGCAGAAGTAACTTCCTTAATCTGATAAAGGGTACAGACAATTCACAGCAAACATCATACTCAATGATGAAAGAGTTTTCTGTCAAGGCTGGTTAAAAAAAAAAAAGAATACTTGTTTTTGCCACTTCTGTTTAAGACTATAATAGAAGTCCTAGCCAATGTATTGAGAAGAAAAAAAAAAAAAGAATAAGATACAATAACTGAAAAAGCAACAATAAAACTACCATTACTAACATATTAATGATCATACATGTAAAAAAGTCAAAATAATCTAAGAATAAACTATTAGAAGTAATAAATAAATTTAGCAAGATTACTGGGTACTATGTTTAAAATTTAAGTACATATGAAATAAGAAACAAATTTTTTAAAAAATGCCTTTTACAGTATTATTAAGTAATATCACATACTAGGAATAAATCTACAGAAAGACTGCCAAAATTTAAAATATTATCAAGATAAATTTTATAAGAAACAAATACATGGAAATGCATGCCAAATTCACAGATTTCAAGATAAATATATCTAAAAATGCCAGGTCTACTCAGAGAGTTGGTATATTGTGAATCTTTTAGATTTATCCAGTTTAGATCAAAACTGAGCTTGGTTGGCAGGACTAAGGTGGATAGGAGGAGGGAAATTGAGACATCACTTGTAAAATTCACATGGAAATGCAAAGAGTAAAGAATAACACAGATAATACTGAAGAAGGAAAAAAATCTATAGTACACTACTAAATATCATGACCTATTATAAAGTTATAGTAATTAAGGTATTTTTTTATACAAACTGTCTATGTAACTGAGTAGAGACTATAAAAACAGATCCACATTTAACATAGTCTTGTTATTTATCATAAAATTGACACTGCACTATAAAGAGAAAAAGATAGTCTTCAGTAAATAATTACTAAGTCAATTATATACTCATGTGAAAAAAAAGTCTTGATTTAGTAGTTAAATTAAAAAACAAGTGTTTAAAATGTCTTGCTCTAGTAGTTACATTTAAAAACACTTGTATTAAATTAAATTTAAAAAACACTTGTTTTTAACTACTAGAATCAGAAAATATCAATGGTATCCTCAAATGACTAAAAACCATAAATTCTAAAATTGTCTATTTTCGTCCCCAAAAAATCATACACAAAATCAATTCCAGATGAACTATAATCCTAAACATGAAAAGTCAAACAGTAAAACTTTTAGCAAAACATTTTCAGGACTTAGGGAAGATTTCTTAAACAAATCACAGACAGCTCTTAACCATCAAAGAAAAAAATTAGGGAAACTGGGTAATATAAAAATTTATTTTTCAAAACTACCAATAAGAAATAATAAAGCCTAGAGTGGGAACATATTTGCAACTATTTGTGTATATTTATATCTGAGAAAAGATTCATATCTAGGTATATAAAATAGTGTCACATATCAATCAGAAGACAACAATTATTTTGTTTTAAAATGCATAGAAGACTTGAACAAATTTATAAATGTGAAATCCAAGCAGTTAATAAACATGAAAAGAATCAACATTACTAGTTTTAATTGGGATCAGGCTAAGGTCAAGGTTAATTGGGATATATATTATTATATATCCCTAAGAATGATTAAAAATTCAGAGGTCTAACCAGGTAGACACCATGTACATGCTGGTGAAGATGTGGAGTAACTAGAACTCTCAAACACTGCTAGTGTCTATTGGTAAACCAAGTAGGGAAAATAGAAAGTAATGATTAGAGCAACAATGTACATAAACTATGACACAGCAACTCCAAGACTGTGCTCAACAAAAAATGTATATCTATGCTCACAACAGATGTGAACAGAATGTTCCTTTCAGCTTTACTTGTAATTGCCTAAAACCAAAAACAACTCAAATAACCATCAATAGGTTAGGTAAGTTAACTGTGGTATATTTATACAATGGAAATCTATACTGTACAAAATCAAGAACTGAGAATGTATAAAGTCAACTGTCTTTACTGCTGGTATAAATTTCAAAAATAACACTGAGTTAAGAAGTCAGGCACAAAAAGCACCTTTATAATTTTATTTGTATCGATGTGCAAAAATGATCTGTTAGCAAACAAGGTAGTGGTTATCTCTGCAGAGCAATAAAGTGAAAGGGGGCCTGAGGAGGGTGTCTGAGGACTAATAATGTTCTGTTTTTTGATTTAGACAACAAGTTTATAGGTATGTGAAAATTCATTAAGAAATACACTGTGATACATATACTTTTCTGTATGTATATTGTGCTTCAACAAGTGTTTTAATTTAACTACTAGAATCAGAAAACATCAATAGTATCCTCTAATGACTAAAAAACCACAAATTCTAAAATTGTCTATCTTTGTCCCAACGTTTTACCAATTACATGGGATTGGGGGAAAAATAGAATAACAGGTAGGAAAAGGGCAAGAATATACAAAGAAAAAGGAAAAAATCAGAAAATGTAGAGACAGAAAGCAAGAGTGGGAAGGGAAATTTGGAAGAGGAGAGAGCAGTTGAATTAGCTGAGGAACCAGGTGGACGCCATGTTTAATACAGGGACACAGCCTGAATATCTGAAATATTGTTTGACTGTTGACCATTTCTATCTTTCACAACAGAGTCTTAACCACTTAGGGACTCTAAACTCAATGGTTTAAAGAAGAAATTCTGTATGCCACAAAAGTAATGACAAAGTCTGTATTATTCTAGAGTTAATTAAATTAAGAACTCAAAATGACTCAAGTAATACAAACCCATCACAGCAACCTATAATTACAAATGAATGCTTTTAATCAAGATGAATCCAGAACAAGTACCAAATATTATACATGTGATTATTTTAAACTATATCTTTAGGCCTAATTTTAAGAACTAAAATTCCTAGAGTCAAAAGCACACCATTTCTCATTTAATTAGTGTAACAAACCTGCTTTAGTCTTCTTTTTTGTCTTTTTTGGTTTGGACTTTGTGTTATCTGGCATGTTATCATCTGCATTTTGTTCCACTGAGCTTATTTCATCATCTTGATGAGAATCTGAAGTAATGTTTCCAACTGGCGAGTACTTCTTTTGTTCATCTTCAACTGTGTCATCAGAGATGTTCAATGTGCTGCAAATATAAACCAAGTACAAGAAATTACAAATATATTAATATTATAATAATCATTATTCATTGTAGAACAGAGTGAATGGTAAACAGAAGCAAGGATATGTTGTCTTCTGCTGGAAGATGCATGTATTTTCTTATATAACAATCAAATATCAAACTAGGTATTATAGGGACTATTTTATGCTTGGTGAGGAATTATATATCCCAAGGTCAACACATCGAGCTCTAAACCCCAGGGGAAAAAATAAAATAGTCTTTTATGAGCAATAGATCTGTCTTACATAGGACCACTGATGCCAAGTAAATAATTAATGAACTTCTGAATCACTTCGTGTAAAGGCAAAAAAAAAAAAAAAAAAAAAAAGCATTATAAGTCTGTTCTGTTTTCAGGAGGTTTCAGATAAATAACTTTTGGTTTCTAGGTAAAAACTAATTCCGTGTGTTTTCCAGTGTGACTATATTTTCAGAAGGCTATCATTAAAATAAAAATCTGCATCATATAAACCAATAAATGATAAGAAAGAGCAGCCAAGAAGTATACCAAGTTTAAAGAGAAGCTGGCCTATGAAAGTTTGTTTGCAACTATTTAAGGATAATAGCTTCCCTCTGCATACTATCGTCATATAAGACATGGTTTTAATTAAAATTTGTGAAATAGTTCTACTTTATAGTAAGAATGGCTTTCTAGCTCTACATCAAAAAAGCTATGAAAAAAGGAAGATTCACTGTATTTACAGTATTTTTAGCAGCCCTTATGATTCCTGTGTCTTCATAATCATTTCTTTGTATAACCCCCTTCTCTTTAAGTATGAGAAGTAGTGGAGTCACCCAATACTACAATGAGATCTTAAACAGACTGTGACTTCTGTCTTGCTCTCACTCCCTTGGATCCCTTGCTCTGGGGAAGCAAATGGCCACATTGTGAATAGCAAACATGGAGAGGTTCACGTGGCAGGGCAATGATATCTGGCTGAAAGCCAATCAGGACCTGAAATCTGCCAACATGCATATGACTGATCTTAGAAGTAGATCTTCCGAGGCCTTCTAATGGCTATGTCCACGGGCAGATTGTCCCTATCAAGACTAGCAGTAGCTTTAGGCCCAGCTAACATCCTGACTCCTGCCTGTGACAGACCCTGCCAGACTCAGGGGCACCCAATGAAGTTATTTCCAGACTCCTGAAACCACATAAACTGAGAGACAATAAGTGTTTGTTGTTCTAAACTGCTATGTTCTAGGGTAATTTTTTAATGCAGCAACAGGTAACTGTTGTAGTATATATATAATATATATTATATATACTAACATATCCCTTTAGCAAACTGACTATCCTTCTCTTTGTTACCACTGGTCCATTAACTTGTGATGATAAGAGGGGAATTACTTTTAGCCGAGAGCTTTAGAGGAAAATGCCCTGGAATGCCAAGGAATAGTCATCTACAGAATGTTCCCACCTTAAGTTCCTTCTAGATGACTGCAGAAAAAAATTATGGCAGGTAAAAGGCATTTTTTAAATCTCACTGTTTTCTCTAAAGAGAGAATCTATAAATATAAATATACTCACAGAAACCCAAATGATAAACACAAGTATATATGTATAGTCATTATATATATACATATATATGTATATGTATGTATATACATATATGTATGTGTGTGTGTATATACATATACATGTATATACATATATATATAAAGACTAAATACCAAATTGCCAACAGTGATTATCTTTGAATGATTGTTCTACAATGAGAAAATGTTATTTGTATAATAAGGAAAGTTATATTCATATGTCCAAATGGGCATTTATAACTCAAAAAGGGGGAAGTAATTAGGTTTCTATTATTTATAAGGAGAAGTACGTGGGTAAAGATAGAAACTCTGGAGTTAAGCTGCCAAGATCTGGCTCAGCCTCTGTGACTTAAACCTTTTAGTTTCCACATCAGAAAAACAGAATGATATTACTTTTCTTCATTGGGTTGTAATAAGGAATAAATGAGTTAATTTTCATAAAACTCCTACCACAAAGTTAAGGTGCTACATAAGGTCAGCTGCTATTCTCCTAGTGGCAGTGTCTCCAAATGAAAGATCAAGAATTTTATTAAACTACAGATGTCATGCAAGAGCTGAAAATAAGAATATATTAAAAAAATATGTATCTATGTAAAGTACCTTGTTTCAGCTTTAGACATGGCTGGAACTTTCTTTTTCTTCTTTTTCTTTTTTTCACTGCTCAATTTGTCATCATGCAATAAAGTATCTGAGGGAAAATAAGTTAACTGTTCTTTCAGTTTCTTCCTTATTTTCTTCTTAATTTCCTTTGCCATTTCTTCAGCTACCTGGAGCTGGTATGCTTGCATGAGTTCTTCTTCTCCTTCTAAAGTATTATTTTCTTTTCCTTCCTTTGTCTTATCACTTTTTTGATGATCAACACCGGACAATGACTTTGTTCTCATTTTCTGATGTGCAAAATCTACCTTCTCAGAAGTTTCTGGTTCCATTTCTTGTGTGGTCTTTGTAATCTTTTTACTTGGCTTCCCTTGCTTGTCTTCCTCTACACTGACATCATCATTTGAATCTTCAGCTGCTGAATGTGTATTCTTCAATTTGTTTTTAGTGACTCGAATGCTCTTCTCTGGGTTATTAGTGTTAATACAACTTACATCATCACTTTTGGTTTCTTTAATATTCTGAAGACCGCTTTTAACAGTGCCAAGCTAGGGAATAAGACACAACAACAAAGCTTTAGCTAAGGACAGATGAAGTTTATATAGATAAAAACAATGACTAATGTTCAACAATGTGGAATATTAGGAAGATTATGTTCTGCTGAGACAGAGTGATAACAGTGTAGAGCCTTTGGTGAGCATTATCCTAGCTTATGTTCCAGAATTAGACTAGTAATCTCTAAAAGTAACTGGAGATTAAATGAGTTAGTTAATTAACATGGGGAAAAGTCCTTAAGGACTTTTCAGATATGAGTTAATTGCTCAAATTTTAAATGCTATTTTCCTCACTGGAAAAATGATCCAAACTCTAATCTAATTAGGAGATGAGAAACTACTAAAAGAGTCACTGTGGGTAAAACATTTCTAGTTCCTCAAGAGAAAACACATATGGGTCATTTGTCTTGCTCCATAATTATACTCGAAAACCAAAGTCTTTAGCTCTAAGATTATCCTGTAATGAGTCCAACTGTATAACTAAAACACTGCTAAATGTTAAATATCAAGTTAAATCAAATGTCAAACTAAGCATACAGCTATACTTCTTTCTCCAATAAAGTATTATTTGAAATGAGATATTATTTTAATAGGAAAAAAGAGGCTGAAAATCACAAACGAATGTTACTAATAGTAAAACAAGTATTTTGAGAAATTCTCCAAAGATTTAAGTAGGCAAGATTAGATCTATTAAGAAACCATCAGAGAAAAAAACACAATTGATAGGGAAAGACGTCCTCAGATACAGGTGGTTCTGGAGAAGCAATTAAGAATCAGAGTCAGCTATTCTTAAGAAGCAGCAAATATGCCTGAGGACAACCTATTATTGAGGAGCTGGAATGGATAACTCTTGTGGTAGCTCACCCAGAGGATTAAGCAGTTGAGCATAAAAAGAAAGGGTAGCATGCTTCAGGTAGGCACACCCCACAAACAGCAAAAGCAGACTATGTTAAAAACAAAAAACAGGCAGAGGAAAGATTCTCAACATAAAGACAACCAGACAAGTAAAAACTAACAGACACTAAAGGAAAGCAGTATAATTAAGGTGAGCCATGAAATCCAATGAAAGAGAAAAATGAATACCAAAGGAATATAAATAGTATAAACTAGTAAGAATTTAAAATAGGCATCATATTAAAGAAATACAAAAGAATGTTGGGTGAACCATAAATATTAGAAATAAAATTCTGAGTGACAGAAATAAAAACTTAATAGATGCAATGAAAATCAGAATGGACAAAAGCTAAAATCACAATTCAGAACTCTCTAAAAAATGGATATGCTTACTACTGAATACTGAGGCCCAATTTTTAAAATTCTTCATGTTTAAAAGCAGTTAGAAAACATTGATTACATATGAAAAGGAGATGAAAATGCTGAAAGAACACCAAACATAAAGTAGCTCAATACATATTCAACATAGAAAGAAAGGGTAGCATGCTTCAGGTAGGTACACCCCACAAACAGCAAAAGTAGACTATGCTAAAAACAAAAAACAGGCAGAGGAAAGATTGCTCACTTAAAGCATTTTCCTAATTCTGTCTATATTTAATGATAAATTATGAAGCCATAACTTTTTAAAAAATCTTCCATAATCAGAGCTAATAAAAATTGCTTCCCTTAGAAGGATCCCGAGTTCAAAGCCAGCTCCAGCAACTTAGCAAGGCCTTAAGTAACTCAGTGAGATTCTGCCTCTAAATAAAATACAAAAAAGGGCTGGGAATGGAGCTCAATGGTTGAGCGCCCCTGGATTCACTTCCCAATACCAAAAAAAAAAAAAAAAAAAAAAAGTTGCCTCTTTTAAGAAATCAATTTTCATATATTCTGTTTTAGAAGTGATATATGCTTTAAAAAATAATATTTTTTTAAAAAACAACAAAATAACCCCCCAAAATTAGAAACCCAAAGTTCATCCTTGATTGCCTTCCACAAAGAAAAAGATTGCTGATCTTTTTAGAAACTTCTCTTTGGTTTTTTTCTATGAATATAGTCATACTTCAATAACACTGAATTTCCATTATGTTAAAATGGGCCATATAGATATCTATCTTTCTACTTTTTCAGTGAATACTAGAAATGTAGCACCAATATTGCACAGATTGTGAGGAAATAGTTGTAAAAAGACATAATCAAGAATTAGACACATAAGAAATATTTTGTGGTCTCAAAAAATTTTTTAAATGAAACTTTGGGAAAACTAATAAGATGAAGCTTGTTTTTTTTAATATTTTAATTCACTCTGATCCATCAGCCTTTGTACAAATAATATTAATTTTATATGACTTTGTATCTGTCATTGATCTTTTTCTTTGTTCAGTTCTTTTTTAAATAGTACAATAAATATAATTCCCAGCTTATCTCTGGTAACATCCTGTACATTTAAAAGGATAATAATTATATTTTCATTATTTTTTTAAACACTTTATTTTTTGTGGTTTTGATTTCCTTTTTCCCCCTTATAGTTTAATGGAATAAGTTATTTATAAATTATAAACTTGATTAATTTCTAGTTTTGTTGTAGTACAATAACAGATGTCTGCTTTGTGGAATTTAATAGCTTCATGGACCTGGTTGTGACTGAATTTGAAATGGCCCAAAGACATTTGCTCATGTTCCTAATTTATCTTTGTCCATTCTTCATCGTGTCTGCTTTTAAAATTATTCTGAAAAAAATGATTTACCAAAAATTCACTACTTTTAAGTATATAAATCGACTTTGGCAAATGTATAGTTATATGGTCACAATAATCATGATGTATTTCCATCACCCTGCATGTCTTTATGAAGTCAACTCCTGAAGCCAGTGTGATAGTGCATGCCTGTAATCCCAGTGACTCTGGAGAGTGAGGTAGGAGGATCATAAGTTCAAAGCCAGTCTCCAGAAATTAGCAAGACCCTGTCTCAAAATAAAAAAAAAAAAAAATTTAAAAAAATACATTTCCCTAACTCCTAATGACAATGAGAATTTTTACATGTTCTTATTTGCTATCCATACCTCTTCTCTAATTTTAATTGGATTGTTTTCATATCACTGAGTTATAACTGTTCTTAAAATGTTCTGTATCAGATGGTGCTTTGAAAATATTTTCTTTCAACCCAAAGCTGATCCTTTCATTTTCTTAGCAATGTTTTAATTTTTGAAAACCTCAATTTATCTCATTTTCTTTTTATGTCTTATGCTTTTATATCCAGAGCAAGGATACCAAGGATACCAATGAGTTCCTAATATCTGTGTTCCTTAGGAATATTGGTTGGTAATTTTCTTGTAAGTTATATAGCTTTGGTTCTTATATGTAAGTCTTTGATCCATTTCTAGCTATTTTCCAAACATGATATGGTCACAATTTATTTTATTGCATATAGATATATGATTATTTCAGGACCACTGTTGAAAAGTTTTTCTTTTCCCTTACTGAATTAACCTTGACAATTAAGAATTAAGTGACCAGAATGGGGTGTAACTCATTGGTAGAGCCCATACTTAGCATGCACAAGGCCCTGGGTGCAATCCCCAGTACAAAAATGAAGAGAGGGAGGTAGGGAAGAAGGAAAGAAAAAGGAAGAACTGAGTCCATTTCTAAAGTCTATTCTGCTCCATTGATACATATGCCTATCTTTATGACAATATCAAGCTGTCTTGATTACTACAGCTCTACTATGGGTTTCTATTCAAACTGTGTAACTTCTCCAATTTTGTTCTTTTTAAAATTGTTTCGTTATTCTGTTTATATTCCCAAATAAATCTCATATTTAGATTTCCAATTTAAAAACCTGCTGGCATTTTGACTAGTATTGAACTGAATCAAAAGATTTTCAGAGAATGAATATTTAACAACACTGCTTCTTCTAAACTATGAACAGGATACCTATTTAAGCAAATCTTTATTGTTAGCATTTTGGGGCCTTTCAGTATATACACTGAATATAAATGTAAATATACATAAAATTATTCATTATACTCCCTTATTATCCTTTTAAAATCTATAGCATATGACTTTCCTCTCAGATTCCAAATATTGGTGATTTGTGTCTTCTTTCCTTTTTCCTGATAGATCTAATTAGAGGTTATGCAGAAAAAAAACTCAGCAGACTTTAGTTGCTAAAATGCAGCAAATTTCAACATCTTGCACATTTTTGATGCATTTATCCTTGAGTGCTACGTATATTCCAGATCATTTTTCTATATTTAAGATGATCATATGGTTTTCTGAATTAGCCTTATGAAAAGAATTCCAGTGAATAGTTTTTCTAACACTGAACTGACAATATATTCCAAAAAGTCATTTTGTATTATCTTTTTTTTTGTAAGAATGAGTTCCTAATATTTCATTGATGATGTCTGAATCTGTGTTCCTTAGGAATATTGGTTGGTAATTTTCTTGTAATGTTTCTAGTCGTGGTATCAGGGTAATGAGTGTTTACAAGAAGGAGTGAAGAATTAGTTTAGCCTGTTAAGAGCTTGTATAGAATTGGTATTAATTCTTCCTCAAACGCTTGGTGAAATTTACAATGACCCCACCTAGAATCACTTTTATTTGTGAAGTTTTTATCTATTTCTTTTAGAGGGAGCTTTGGGAGTTTGTATACTGCATGTAATTTATGCATTTCATCTCAGCTGCTAAATATATGGTCAGAAAATCATTCATTATACTCCCTTATTATCTTTTTAAAATCTGTAGCATCTATAGTAACTTTCCTCTCAGATTCCTAATATTGGTAATTTGTGTTTTTTTTTTCTTTTTTCCAAATTAATCTGGTTACAGGTTATGCAGGGGGGGGGGGGGGGACTCGAGACCAGTTGCTAAAATGCAGCAAATCCCAAATAAGATCCATTTTTGGGACCAGCTGTAGGTAGGATCCTAAAAACTGAGCTTTGAGTTTTTGGAATGTTATGTGTGATAAGACTGCTTTTATATGCCTAAAGCCTTGGGCAACACTGTACCAATTTGTTCAAATACTAATAATGTGATTTATGGTAAACATCTATTTTTGGTCTGGGAGACTGATATCAGAGTAACTAAGGTCATTCACACAGGCACTGCATGCTTATGACACCTTGCACAGACACACACATACACAAAACCATGAACAAGAAGGCTTGGTAGTTCCTGGTTATCAACATTTTGCACATTTTCACAGTTGCTGGCAGAAGTAAGAACTGTACAACACTACAGGGAGCACACTACTGGTTTCTCCTGCAGTGTGCCTCATGCACTTTTTCCTTTTGTTGATTTTAATGTTTCTTTCTGCTGTGATAAACTATATGAACATATCAGAGCTTTTGAGTTCTGTGGGTCCCGCTAGTGAATTATCAAGCCTGAAGTAGGCCATTAGAATGCCCAATACATAAGATGATCAATTTCTTTTAAAAGGATCTGCACTTGAATATACTCATGCTGACTATAGTTTTTCTCATTTCACTGTTTACACTTATTATTTCCATTTTCTATTTGGGGCTTAATTTGTTCTTCATACTGTTTAAGAAGGCTTCAATAATAGATCTGAGACTGCTATTCCTCTAATAAAGTTCCTCTTTAATTTCAGCATTATGAATTTCCATCTGCTTTAGAAGCATTCCACATTTGATACATTGTGATTTCATTTTTCTTTAGTTCAAAGTATTTTCTTCAGGTTTCTTCTTTAATATAATGGCCATTTTTGGATCCTGTTTAACTTTCAAATATTGAAAGATCAGACATATCTCTTTCTAGTTTAATTTAATTCTGTCATGGTCTAAAACATGTTCTGTATCATTTAAAGTTTTTATTTTGTATCTATAATTTTTTGCTTATATTTAAAATAGTAATATCTAGGCTTATGGCACAGGTTGGTATTTGTCTCAGTGTGCCAGAAATTGATTACTGTTGTTTGTTGGATACAATGTTCCAAATTTGTCGACAGTGATTTGAAGTCATCTATTATTAATGATTTTTTGACTACTTACTCTATCAATTTCTAAGAGGGAATATTAAAATATATAATCATAATTGCTGATTTGTCTGTCAGTTCATTTCCATTAGTTTTTGTTTTGTGTATTTTAAAGTTCTTTTACTGGGTTTATACACTTTTAGGATTATTTTCTTCCTGAAAAAACAATACTTTTATCATTATAAAATATTCTTCTTTAAGCTAGGCAATATTCCTGTTTATCCTTGGTAACTTTTTACGTCCTAAAATATACTTTTTCTGATATCACTATAACCACTCCAACTTTGCTTCAACTACTATTAGTATGGTATTATCTTCTTATCTGTCCTTTAAACTTTAACCCATCTGTGTCTTTATATATCTAGGGGGTTTCTTATAGTAAATATATACCAGAGTCCTATGTATTTGTCAATTTGAAATCTCTATCCTTGAATGGGTCTGTTTGCTCCTTTTATATTTAAAGTGATTTTTTTTGATACAACTGAATTTAAGTATTCCATACTGTTATTTGCTTCTATTTGTATTGCTGGTTTTTTTCCCTCTCTTTCTGCCATCTTTCTCATTATCTTTTTGTTATTCCATCATAACATTGCTGGGTTTTTTAATCTATCCCCCTCCCCACTTTTTAAGTGATTGCTCCAGGTTTTATAATATAAATCTTTATCCAAACTTACCAAATAATGCCACTTCCCATGTACTTTAAGAACCTTAAAAGTATAATTCTACTTTACCTCCTCCCCTATTTCCTATGTTCTTACCTTTTGCTTCCACACACACATTCTATCCCTATTTTCACTCTTGCCTTAAAAGTTATCTTTTAATTAAAGTTTTTTTTTAAATGAGAAAAATTATTTCTTTAGTATATACTAGTTTCTGTGCTCCTTTGTGCAAATCTACTTGGTTATTATCTTTTTAAAAATTAACAATTTCTTGTACTTCAGGTCTACTGACGAAGAATTCTTTCAGTGTTTACTTAAAAGGTTCTTATTTCCCTTTCAATTTTGCAAGATATGTCTCTCAATATAGAATTCTAGGTGGTGATAGTTTTTTCTTTCAGTGTTTTGAAGACACAGCTCCAGTCACTTTTAGCTGAAATAGTTTGTTTGCTGTCATTCTTTATTCTCCTGAACAAAATGCCTTCATTTTCTCTGGCTTTTCAACAATTTTAGTGTGATGATGGAATGATTTTGTTCATATTTCTTCTACTTATGATTTGTTGAGCTTCTTGTATCTGTGGGTTTACTGTTTCCATAAAATGTGCAAAATTTTTTCTTTGAATGTTTTCTTAACTCCTACTTTCTCAAATTTATAGTACACACAATTAAAATGCTTAATACTGTTCTATAAGTCACAATGTTCTGTTCCCTCTCCACTTTAACATTTGAGACCCTTTTTAGTGATAGAACGTTATTTCTTCAAGTTTCCTAATTATTTCTATGCAGTCTCTAATATGCTAATTCCATTCAGTTTACTGGTAATTTCAAATATTATATTTTTTAATCTCTAGAAGTTTTATTTTGTCTTTTTTATATCTTTTTCTATCTCCCTCTACATTGTTTCTATTAATTGACTTATTTCTGGTTCAAGGTCATATTATCTTTCCTTTTTATAAGGCTGGTGGATTTCAATGGAGATCAAACTATGCATTTGTATTGCTCGCTGCTAGATTTTCTCGGGATTCCTTTAAATATTGTTGGTCTTTGCTCTTAGACATAAACTACTTTGATCAGGTGACACACACTTGTAACCCCAGTGACTCAGTAGGTGTTGAGGTGTTTGAGACCAGTCTCACAAACTTAGCCAGAACCTGTCTCAAAATAAAAAAAAAAACAAAAGAGCTGGGAATGTACCTCAATGATTAAGTCCCCCTACATTCAATCCCAATACAAAAAAAAAAAAAAAAATTATTTTGATGAGTATTTAGTTACCCCCTAAGACTGGGGTTCTAAATTTATCTTTGATAGAGCTAAGATAATTACAGATTTATGTTAAAGAAAATACATGGATGATATGAGTAATACCTAGAGAACCTAGAAGATTTTCTACCCTTTAAAATTCAGTACAAAAAGCAAAAATATTTAGAAACTTTAGCTCATAGGACAAATACGATATCAGTACTATCAAGTAAGTTATAAGAATAAAATGAGGTAAAAGAAAATCAAGATAATATAGCATAAGCAATCAAAATGAGAAAAATATGGCTTAAATTTCCCCATTTAAAAGAAAGATTTAAATGCAATTCTAAAAATACAACTATAATGTGTTTATTCTCTACTTATCCATTTATTTGTTATTACTATTGAATAAAAAACCACTCCAGACAGTAGTACAAAATAATAAAGTTTATTATGTTATCAATCCAATAAAGCCTAATTTATTAATATCCTGATACTCTGATCCCATGAGCCATCAGTTTAATCATCACTTGCACTTATCATGTACTTTACTTACCGTCCATCACATTGTCTGGCAAAACTCCAGGCACTGTTCAAACTTAGTCATTTTATAATGAGTTTGAAAAATCTGAACCACTTCAAACACTGGTGTATTTATAAAAATATAGTCTATAAATTCAACTGGGTTATCAGCACTGTTGGACAAGTCTTCTATGTACAATAATCTGTTCACTTGCACTTCTCCTTACCTTCTCCACAGTGGCTACTTCAGACCCTCTTCACTCATCTCTAATGTCCAATGGTGTCACTTCCTAACTCATTTCTACAGACATAAGCCATCACATGGGAAGCTGGAACTTTCTGCTACCAACACTGCAAACACCTTCTTTTTCTCTTTTCTTCCCAATATAAAAATGTGAATTTTTTCTATTTGTGGTCTATATCTCCATTATCTTCCTGAAATCAGTGTTTAAACACCTTAATTCAATCAATACTATCTTCATAATATTCCTCTTCACAATCTTCCTAGAAGAGTTGTTAATGCGTGCTATATTAACTTACCCTTTTACCATCATTGTACCAAAAGCCTTGTTCACCACACTACTACTAATAAGCTTTTAAATACTTATTTGGTCAGCAAAAAATATCATCTCAGTATCCCACTCTGAATCTCTTTAACTATTTCTATATTCTATTAGTTAATGTTATTTTCTCATACAATTTGTTTTATTTTTCATGAGTTTAGATTACTTAGCTATTTAGGATCTTAATATTTATGGCATCTAATTATACTACTTAACAACAGAAATGAAACTTAATCATAATGTTGTTCTGAGGAGTAATCAGATAAATAACTATAAAACATTAAGAAGGTCCTTCTGATTCTAGTATTCAATACATGTTAGTAATTACTTTTAGCTACATGTAAAAGTATTAACTCTTAGGACTGTAAAAATATTACATATTTTTCTCAATGAATTAGTTGACTTTGCTTTTTGACAAAAAGAGCATCTTACACATCCTATTCATTCATTCAATAAACATTTACTAAATCTTCTGAGAATAGTCTATTTGGGATGTTTTTATCCCTTTTAAGACCAGAATATCTTTCTTTACAGGAAGATTAAACCAGCTAGTCATTTTTATTTTCTCATTTAAGTATTTATCTACTAATTTAGATTTTTACATTTAACTTTTTAAGCTGTCTGAAATGAAATTTAGTCATATAAAATGAGGTTTTAATTGAACTTTTTCTTCAAAACTTAAAGTATCCCTATCAATATTATTTCTTGAATTATATTTATAATAAAATGAAATATCTAGAAATCGTATAATCCCTTTTCTTGTTTTAAATTTTTAAGTTAAATCTTCCTTTTTCATTCTTCTGCATTAACTTTAGTCTAATTTTGTTAACTAAAAAAGTTCACTGACGATTATGACAACAGTGTGAAACCTAAACCTTAAAGAAAACTGGTAAGTATAAAGTCTAAGTCTGTAATATGTGCTAACAATTATTTACAAGTTTTTTTTCATTATGAATCTATACTTTTGGAAAATTTATTTTTAAGACCTTTTGGAGGTTTCTGTAGTTTCTATGTGATATTTATCTATTAGTTCCTGTACCTTCTTCTCCAATATCTTCATATTGTTTCTCACTCTAATTATTTTAATTTACTACCCTGTTCCCTTTCAGTTGATTCACATAGGTTTCCTAATATTAGCATTTAGACTATCCACGACCATTTGTTCTCCTAAGAGAACATACATTTGCCTACAGTATACAAGAGCAAAATAGGGAGGCAGTAGAGCAGAGTTGTCATGATTACAAGATACAGAATAAGAAGGACCAGGATTCCTACACCTTAGTTGTCTGAACCCAGTTAAGTTCCTGAAACTCTGGTGCCTTGGTTCTCCAATCTATACTAATTTTAAGATTCTTATGAGAATGAAGTGAGTTAATAAAAGCATGGAAAGCATTTGGTATGGTGCCTGGTATGAAGTAGCTGCACAAAAATATCAGTTTTTAAAAAAGCAAAACTATCATTATTTGTTTTATACTCTAGCATATTTTGTAATTATGTAAATATCAAGGATACAAACTAGTTTTAATGAAAAGAGATCTTTTCTATGTACCCTAATAGTAAAGGAAAAAAAATGAAGTTTAGATGTATATAGAAGTATATATCCTTCCTCCTCAAAGGAAACCATGGAAAACTACTAAAATCTTACACAGTATTTCATGTGTACATGTGGATCTGAAGGAACATAATTTTCACAAACATAAATATAAAATATTTGTTTTTTTAAAAAAAATTACTATTTTGTTTCCAATTAAAATGATTTCTTCTTGGTTATTTTTATATGCTCATATGGCTTTTATTCAATTTATTTGTACTAACTTCTTAATTATGCACCAATATCCATTTATTAAGATAGTCTTGAGATTTGGGGGAAAACTATTAGGTTGATTTGGATAATTCTTTTAACATGATCAATTTCAATTGTTCAAATTTTATTTAGAATTTTTTATTCTTTCAATAAAGGCAACAGCTCCAAGTTTCTAAATGCTCTTCATCTAAATTTTTGCACTTTTATTTTAAACTTTATAGTCATTTTGTCTGGTACATGAATCTTGCAAGTGGAAAATGTGACTACTTCAAAAATTTATTATACAATCTACTTTTTAAAATAGAAATCTTAAGCCATTTACATTTAATGTCATGACTAAATATTTGCTCTTAAATTTCTCACTCCATTACTTTTCTTTGTCTTATAAAATCTAATTTCAGTGATTTTCCCTGATCCCTAATGACTCAAAAATTATAATAATCCATTTTATATGCTATATATTATTTTAATTATTTCACATTATAGGATGAAACTGTAACTATACCCTAGGCAGTAGTAATAGTTATATGACTTTTCCTTCCTTTCTAAGAGAGGATGTTTTGCTCAATCTTTGGAAACCATTTAATTCTGTTATTTCACATTATCATCGACAGTCAATTTTTTTTTTTTTTTACTTTATGATGGTACAAGAGAGATGTTCACTCAGTAGAAACTGTACTTCCAATTTTAAATTTGAATCTTTTCCAATCTGGTGATGTATGGTACAGTATGTTCCCAGTCAGCCCTACAATCATAAGGGATTAACAACTGACACTCTATAGTGGACTGCACTGCTAAGCTATTTGGTAGGTTAGATGTATTAAATGCATGTTCAACTTACTATGGGTTCACTGAGACATAATACAATTGTAAATCAAGGAGCAGCTGTATACATACATAGTAAAAATCTTTAGGTTTAATTTTGGCATATATATATATATATATATATATATATAAATAATAAGACATTTCTATATATTTAACTGATTTCAAGGTTCATTCAATATTTGCAGATTATATGTTTTCTACGCTTTTATTCGTGTCTGATAATCATATACATCTTCAAATATAACATCTTTAATAGCTTGTCATTTTTTTTCAGGAGCTCATTAAGCTCTCTGCTCATATGATTACTGCCCTTGCAAATGACTAACAATTTAGGTTACTAGACTTCTTGGGTCAGTTTTCCCCTCAATACTCTATAGATATTTCCCCATTGTCTTTTGGAGTCAGTGTTTTTAGAGAAGTCTGAAATGTACTTGATGCTTTTTTTGTTTAGATATTTGTAAAATTTATTTTTCTTCTGAAATAAAAACAAAACAAAAACATTTCTAGATACAGTTCTCATCTCATAAATACCTGGAATGCAAAATGGACTCATGTCTTTCAAGATCTTTTTTTCTTAACCTCAGGCAGGTTTCTTCATCATTGCTGTTTTGGTTTCTATTCCATGAGTACTGTCTGGGAACACTTATTTGTAAGTCAAATATATCCTCATTACTTATTTACTTCAGTTTTGGCCATTTCTCCCATGGGGAGTGCCTCAAGTTTGTCTCCCATATTACTGACTAGATTTTCTCATGGTACCAATTCCATTAGTTTAGGCCTGAGATAGTTTTAAGGAAGCAGATGAAGAAAGAACATGGACTTTAAAATTGGAGGGACTATGGTCCTAGATCCCACTTTTTTGTTTTCTGACTATACAACGTGGACAAACAATTTAAAATCTTTTAAAATAAAATTTCTCATGTGCAAAACCTCTGAATGATTAACACGACTATAAGAAATAATTGTTGTAAAATTCTTATCACCATGCCTGATATGTAATTAGAACATAAGGTAAACCTGCCATTATTGTAAATTCTTTTATTACAGGTTTTTTTCCTTGCTTAATTTTATTTCAGACTGCTTCCTTTTTCACCTCAGTCTGTTATGTTATGTACACAGAAATTCATGTTCTTGTTCCAAAGAGTTGCTATCACTTCAACGTTTATTAAAAGAAGTAACACTGAATTGTGGATAAGAGTACACTCTACAATCAGACTGTCAGTATTTGAATCCCTGTTTTCACAACTTACTACATTACTTTTGTCAAGACACTCCAAGTCTATGCTGTAGTTTCCTGGTCTACGGAGATAAATCTTTATCATTCTGTTGTTTGTAGCAAGTATGCGAACACTTAAAAAATGTATAGAAGAGAGCCTGAAAGACAGAAAGCACTGCACTATCTAGTAAATGAAAGTGGGTATTCCTCTTCTACTTCCTGGGATTAACAATTCCAGAAATATTTGGTTTTCCTCTAAGCCCTCCAGGAATATTCCCTTCTTTTGAACTAGAAAATCTTTTTCTCCCCCACCTATTATCCTTATTTCTGAATGCAAAGTCTATTTAGGTTTGGTGTTTGCTAAGAGAGGCTGGGTAAATTATGATGTTACTTCATACCTGTATGTCCTCAATATCTTAAATGGACCTTATAACTTCTGCTCATTATCTTATTATCCACTTAATTAAGAATTCTTGGCCTAAACTGCATCTTGCTCATAACTCACAAAGTCCAATTCTCTAACAATGAGAGAAAAAAAGAGGTTCTTCTTTAACCAAGTGAGTTCATAAAAACATTCTGCAGACAACTGTTTCCAGGGTTCTTTTCGCTTTGTTGCAATGTAAAATCCCCACCTGAGGGGAGGGCATGTACCAATACACAGTGTTCTATTCTGCACATCACTGTTTCCTACTATGCTGCACACTGTAGCTTACTATAAACGGTACTTGTCTGTGGCTGGATTCTGGCCAGCGATACACTAATTTTGCCTCACTTGAGGGTATATACTGGTACACTGATGACTACCAAATAGAATACTAATTACACAGGTTTCATACATATACATTGGGTAAAATCTGATACAAGCAAAATATAGGATATATCATTCATTAAAAAAGCTCCTTCCAGAGAAAAATTATGTATCACTTGGCAGGACATGCAAGGACTTATTTTTGTGTATGTGTAAGAACACAAGAGATTATGTTCAAAGGAGAAAGTGCAAAAGAAATGGTGAGATAGGTGTAAAACATGAACAGTTTACTGTGGATGCTGTTATAGACTCTCATAATACCACAGGAATCAGGCTAGTTAGTTGCTGATTTGCTTTAGTATTGCTTTAAATTCTGTATCTTTCATAAGTGTGCTGTCCAAAATTCTTTATTTAAATGTGTGGCTGAAGCATAAAAAGATAATTATTGACTTAAGGCCATTGATTTGCTCTGTTTTCTTCTGAGAAAAATCAGTTAGATTAAATCTAAATATAGACAAGTCACTGACTATCTGTAGATATTACTTCTAACATTCTTCATATTCTGGGTTTTAAAAACCTTTGTTTTCCTCAAAAATGTGTAATATGGCTAGTTTTGAGTTTCCTCAGTGTTTCTGGTAACCCTCGCCAGTGTGCCTATGTTCTTCTTTTAGGACAGCACTCAAGACAGAATTCAATACTCTAAGAATGACTCTAAGAATGATGTTGATTCTAATGTAAACTTTATTTTACCATGTGTTATGGATCATGATGGACGTTTTTAATTTCCAAAGTTCCTTAGAATTTTAATATGAAAGCCATAATTTTATTCAGATACGTAAGTCACCATAACCAAATGATCAGTTACTCACTGGGATGTTTTCTCTAGATTTGGCAAGTTTTTTCTTCAGTTTTTTTCTTTCACGAATTAGATCATTGTGGGTCTTAAGTAATTCTTCAAAGCGAATTTTGGTTTTTGCTTTGGCTTCACTCTCAACTACAAAAGATAAAGACTCAGTCATTTTCTAAATAACTCTACTGTAACACAAACCTTTACTACTATGATATTAAGAAATAGTCTGTGAATACCTGCATGAGTTCTCTACATTATAACAAGTGAATGATTCCTACTTCTTAAAATAGTTTTTTCTTTTAGCTGTGGTGACTTCTCACCCATATACCTCTTACCTCTTTAGTCACTTCCTCTAAATGTCTCCTTTGCATAGTAGCATCTATCACTGTTACTTGCATGACCTTAGACATCTATAAACTTCATTTTCTAATATTATCTGTAAAATCAAAATTCTATCAAAGATCATTTGGCATGAAAAATGACTAACATTTGTCTAGCCTATAGTCACCATTTGACAAATATTAAAAGTTATTTTTTCCTTTAAAACACAAATCATATCATGCTATTTCCCTGCAGATTTAATTTAATTTAGGGTAAAATAAAACAAGTCCTTCATATGCCCTAAAGGGTTGTACACTTCCTGACAGCTTCAAATCAAGACAAACCTCCCCTTAAATACCTACATCCTGTCCATAATGTCAACCTTCTATCTCCTCCACCAAAATAAGCTCCTTCTCATGCAAATGGAGCTGCTTCTACATTGTTAAGCTATTTAAATGTTGCTTCTAAAATGGATCACTTTCTGACAACCTCATCTAAACTTTTCTGTTTCTTGTGTAGAAAGCCATTCTTTTTCTTTGTAGCACTTAACCCAACTAGAATATATATGTATATATAATATACATATATCTACGTACACCTACATAAATAATTCTCTCTCTCCCACCATACTATGTAGTGTATATTTACATCCCTAGCTACTAGCTTTGGTGGTCAATAAATATGTTTTAAGTGAAAAAATGATGACTGAATGAATGCCCCATAACAGGTATGGGCAAACTGTGGCCTATAGGCTAGTCATTTGCTTTTGTACATAATGTTTTATTAAAACCAGATATGCTCATTGCTATGAATTCTTATGGTATTTTTTTGATTTAAAAGAGCTGATCAGTTCCACACAGAGACCAAACCTAAAATACTCATTACCCTCTCTAAAAGCAATATTTGGTTGATGAGACTTACTTTATTCATTAATCTGTTAGAGTCCCTTAAAATGAGCCAAATTTAAAAACAAGTGTGTAAAATATGAATTTTGTACAAAAATTTCATAAAAGTCTTACCAGTGGGCATAGCTCAGCTTTATGGAAAGCATTGAAAAATAATGTAACGCTCTGACTCAATCAGGATCCTATTAAAACAAAGAGGATTTTTTATAACATGGATGTTCCAAATGAAAATTAAAACACTCTTCACTTAAGTTATGCCATGGTATTGCCACTACTTCACCAGTAAAGCTATACTCTCTTATCCCAATTTTTATGGAAATTAATTGAGTACATTTGAATTAATTTTAGGGTCCTGCAATAAGGTTAAGTAAACTGGATCATATATGAATAAAATATTTTTTTATTTGAAACCAAAAAAATTAGAAATGCAGTAAACATCTAACTTGGTATGTTAGCAGACTTTTTAAAGTGTTCTAAAAAATTAATGACTATTTTAACATGATTTTAAGAAACCAAGCCCCAGCTCAGGTTTGATTTTCCAAAACATTATCATATTAATAAAATATGCTTGTGGGTAGCATATTCATAGGTAATTTAAATATTTCTGTATCTGCCACTGAAAATTTTGCTATAATCGAGAAGACTAGCACAAGCATCTGTGCCATCATTTTCAAATAAATATCTCAGGGTATATTACATCAGAGCTACTCAAACACATGGGTATACTCTGCACATATATTCTTGAATTATCAATTTATTTAAAGATGAGGATGAGTCTAAAATGAATATATTAATTTCCACATAAGAATATAATATGCATGCATTTTTAAGAATAAAATTGTGTAAAAAAAAAGAAAAAAACATATATTTTGAACTACTGGGCATTATTAGTTAATGCTCCAGTTCCCTGGAGATCTATATTCCCTAACAGAAAAGTCTAAGAAATGCTAAAATTCCTTGATCTTCATCAATCAATTGGTTTACTTCCACCCTGAATTTTAACCCTGGTAAACGTTCTGTGACCACCATCAAACTGCTAGCTTTTGGACAGCAAAACCTGTGCTCTCTTTATCTATGTATCACCATTAAAAAAAAAAAAAAAAAAAAAAGCAGAAACAATGGTTTTATAGTCCAAAAGACTCAACTTGAGCTCATGTTCTGTCACTTACTGATGTGTGGTCTGAGGCAAGCTACTGAATTTCCCTAAGCCTTGGTTTTTCCTTGCCTGGGAAATTAAAATGGCATCTACTTTTATTGTAGAGAGAAAAGGAAACATCAAAAAGGAAAACAATCACACAATGCAGGTAGTGCTCCATAAAATTTCTTTATGTTCATTTAATAATTATTTAATAAATAAAATACATGATTAAATTATTTTAATCATACAATATGCATGCATTTTAAGAATAAAATTGCATACAATATGCATGCATTTTTAAGAATAAATAAATTATGTATTTACATTATCTCTAAATGTAATGTATTTATGCAAAAATTAAGGCCAGATTTAATAAAACATCCCTGCATCTCATATATGCCTTTATTTTAAAATTTCTCCATCCCAAGTCTTTTACAGGAGCTTCAAAGGCACACAACGCAGAAAAATTAATTAGATTGCGTTTCATCTCATTTTTTTTTTTTCCCACTGACTACCTGATTATCACCCAGCATGGGACTAAAGACCAAGGGGAGAAAAGGCTGAGAGGCTTGGATAATCCAGTCCTTCGGAATTTTACAGTAAAGGAAAAAAGAAACAAAAACACAGGGTGCATAATTCAAAAAATAAATCAACGACAGTCTTCGTGAATACCTGAGATTCTAAATATGGTTTTAAAACACTTCTGGTATCTTAATATCTTTCAAAAATCCTTTAAAAGAATTTCCTGAATCCCCATAACAAACAATCTTCTTTCAGAAAGCCCAAACAATAACAGCAATCCTTAATGCAACAGGTCAAAAATCTGTTAGCATCCCTTTCGGGGGAGCGGGGCGGCTGTATTTTCACAGTACTCCTGAAATGCAGTGTAATCATTCAGTGGGGAATCTTACCATATAATACACCCCCCATTTTTAGGCACACCTAAATGACTCTATTAACATAATTTGACTCTTATAAATGTAACCCATGGATCACCTTTTCTCAGATGTAATAAAGAAGGCGTTTCAGTACCAGCTTGACCCTCTAAAAAGAAACGAACACACTTAGAACGTATCTGCTCCAATGCGCTCAAGCCAGGACCTGGAGTATGGAAGACAATGACTGCAATCCCCCGCTCCACAGACTAGAAGACCTGAAACGTACGGGGGATCTAAGATCGCATCCCGTGCCCGCTCGGCGACGGCCCGCGGTGGCGCACTGCGGCCCAGCGCTCTCGGCCTCGCGCAGCCCCCACGCCGCCCCCGCTCCAGGAGCCCGGGGCAAGCCGAGCGCCCGCTCCCGGCTCCCGCCACCAGCGCACCCGCTGGGTACTCACGGAGAGGAGAGCGCTCAGCGATCGGTTCCCAACGAACCGACAGCTGGAGCGGTGAGAAGCAGACCCAGTACCAAGCTGGGCGGGCAGGAGGGCGGCAGCAGCACAGCCAGACCGGCCGCCAACGTCCCAAGCTCTGAGAACCGACTGTGTGCCGCAGTGCGGGCTGCGCGCCGCTCGCTGACGTCAGGCCTGCCTACGCCGCCGTTCCCATGACGACCGGAGCTGCCCACGCGCCTGGCCTGGACCGTGGCCGCGCCTGGGCGCCCTTTCTGCGCCCCGCCCCCGCGCAGGCCCCGGAAGTGCTGCATCGCTGCGCGGACCCGCGGGTCCTCCGCCTGTCGGCGGGCACGCGTTGCGGGGCCGTGCGCGCGCCTGCCGCCCCCGCGGCTCTGGAAGGGGTAAAAATCTGCTCCCCTTGGAGCGGTAAGGAAACCCCAGGATGCGCGGGTGTACCCTCTGTGCGCCTCAGAACCGTAACGAGCCCGGGATAAACAAAGGAGGGAAAGCCAGACGCGCAGGCTGTCGTGGAACCCTCCCTGAATAAGAAACATGAATGAATGAGACCGTGAAGCAAAGAAAAAGACTTGTCATCCCCCGCGCTATCGCGCCCACAAAATGAAACAAGCTTTTTAGCGTGGAAAATGAAGAGTTGTACTACACATAAAAATCTTGGCGGAAGAAAACCATCCGTGATTCTCCAGGCGCTGAGATATCTCACTATGTGTTGAAAACAAAAATGAAAACGTCATCTTTTCTTCATAAAACGCCCCCTCCCCCGTGCTAATTTCTGCTACAGGCGCCATCTTTAGCTCTGAGTCACCAAGGATGGAAAAATACTAGTTGCGTTATTCCTCAACTCTTGAATTAGAGGCCATTTTCTACAGTTATAGTTGTGCACCATCACCTGTTGCTTCGTTTGCACTGGGAGAAAGTTGTGTATATTTCTCTGGAAGCCAATTTTTCTATTCTCAACACACCTTACAAAAGAAATCTCACCTGTTTCCCAAAGTTCTATCAGGAGACAATAGGAAATATTACCAATCCAATGTATGCCAAACAGAGTTTTTTGATTTTTCACTCTAAATCTACTTCCCTTCTAAATTTTATTTTGCATTAAGTCACCACAAAGCTCACAGTGTTTTAGTAAGATAGCTTTACAGTATCCCGAATACATCTTTTAAACAAATCTTGTCCATTCTACCTTTTTAACATCCTCAGTGTATAGCAACTGCCCCTGCCTAATGCCAGCTTTCAACATTTCCCACTGGGTAATTGGAAGATAGTCCCTTTCCCCAGTCCCCTCACTCTAGTTTTGACTGTTAAATTTCATTCTCCAGACTGCTATCAGAATGACCAAACTAAAAATGTAAAGCTAATAAAGACACCCTCCTGAAAATTGTTAAAAGGCCATCTGTAGCAGACTATCTAATTACTTTTCCTGGGATTCAAGATGCTCCATCTTGCCTAATTTCATCTCTCATCAGCTCCTTGTTTTAACGTCATACAATATTGAATTATGTATACCATTCAATTTTAGGCACTCCATATATTAAATTATGTGCGCCCGCAAGATAATTTGTACCATTTCATGCCCCGGACCTTGCACATATTGTCTGTTCTCCCTGAAAATCCCCCCTACTTCTCCAAAATGCAGCCCATCCTTTGAATCTTAAGTTGATTAACTTAACTCTGACCACTCCTGCTACACCCTACTAGATTTTAGATACTGATTCTACAAATTATATTTTCATTGCATTGCATTTTAATTTCTCCATCCCCAGCATCTACCACGGTATCTATCAAATAATTGATCCTTTATGAACATTTGTTGAATGAATAATAGATGATATATACTGAGCTCTTTCTAGAGCTCTGCATTATTTTATGCCCTTTTCATCTGTACCCACAACCACCATTTAAATATAAATTTGACAAGGCCAACCATCCATGAAAAAAGTCAGAACAGATGCTGGCTTTACTGATTGAATTAGTTTGCTTTGCTGCCATAACAAAGTAGCACACATTGAGTGGCTTAAAGAATAGAAATTTATTTTCTCACAGTTCTGGAGACTAAAGTCTATGATGAAGGCGTCTTCACTTAGTTTCCACTTTCCCCTTCTCCTCTTCTAGGGGTGTAGTCAAACTGGATTAGGACTCACCCTAATAACTCCATTTTAACTTAACTATCTCTGTAGAGATCTGATCTTCAAATCAGGTACTTGGGGATTAGGACTTCAACATAAAACTTTGGAGATGTAGCACAACTCAGCCCATAACACTACTGAAGTAGAGTTCTGTAGCCATAAAAGATGAGGCCTTGTTTAGATTCCGACTCACAGGAACTAACTGCATAAAGACATGTTTTAGGCAATCAGAGATCATTCCTTAAGGGTTAAATATTAGATGACATTAAAGAAATTTTCTTAATTTCATTAGGTGAAATAATAGTATTATTGTTACATATAACTTAAGTATGTAAAAGAGTGAGGAGGTATCTAAGGTTTGCTTTAAAATGTTGCAAATTAAAAAACAAAAAGTTGGGAAAGGTGACACATGTAGATCTAAATTTTGATAATTGTTGAAGCTGATAGATACCTAGTATTTTATTAAACTTTTTCTTTGTTTGAATATTTCCATAATAAAAAGGAAAAATGAAGATAATATTACTATATTCTAGAAAATTTGAAATATAGAGAGCATTAAAAAAAAAAGGAAAAAGTACCTAATGCTACTACCCAAAGATATTCTTAATTGACTTTTTTGACAAATTTCTTTCCAGTCTGTTTTCCATGCATGTTATACTCTTGGTCATGTTTTCATGTAAAATGTTTATTTCTGCTTTCTTTAATTAACATTATGTTATAACTTCATTTCTACACTATTTTATACACACACACACACACACACACATATATATATACACATATATATGTTATAAATTCACTATGTTATAACTTCGTTTCTACACTATTATATACCACATAAACTTTATTAAAAATTCTAAACTTTGTTAATAATGTTTATATGCTGTAGTAAAATTTCAGATATTTATAAGGTAGGAACTAAAGCCAGCCATATGTGTTATTCACCGATCATAGTTTTTTACATATTCTTTCAGACCTTCTTTCATACATATACTAAATATTCCAAATTACAAACATGCCTTCATGCAGTTAATTCTGTCCTGCCTCATAATGTTTGTTCTTCTTTTTTTGTAACTTTGGTAGTGGGGCCTGAACCCAGGGCACTCTACCCATGAGGTAAGTTCCCAACCCCCCCCCTTTTTTTTTCCGGTGCTGGGGATTGAACCCAGGGCCTTATGCATGCAAGGCAAGCACTCTACCAACTGAGCTATATCCCAAGCCCCCAAACCTTTTTATTTTTTATTTTGAGACAGGATCTTGCCAAGTTACTGAGGCTGGCCTTGAACTTGGGATCCTCCTGCCTCAGTGTGGAGTTGCTGGAATTACAGGTGTATGCCATTGTGCTGGGCTTATTTTTGTTCTTTATCATGTACTATTGTCCTACAAGTCTTTTAGTATCAGGAATATGTATCTGTCCCACTCATTTTAATGTCTTCATCCTCTATCACTTTTTTTTTTTTTTTGCATGGGGGTGGGGGAACCAGGGATTGAACTCAGGGGCACTCGACCTCTGAGCCGCATGCTTAGTCTTATTTTGTATTTTTATTTAGAGACAGGATTTTACTGAGTTGCTTAGTGCCTCATTTTTGCTGGCTTTGAACTTGAGATCCTCCTACCTCAGCCTCCGGAGCTGCTGGGATTACTGCATGTGCCCTTGCCCTCTATCACTTCTATTCCAGAGTTTATCAATTATAACAAAAATGACAAAAAGTAATATGGTGTGTTTTTTTTAAAGATGAGCTGTTTCTTATGTTTCTCACATTATTATTATTAAATTTATTCCTCAGTATTTTCTATATTTATGGTACTATTTTGAATTCATTCATTTCTCTTATTGCATTTTCTAAGTAGTGATTATATATTTTCCTGCTTCTTCTTCTAGGGCTTCTTATCTCCTTGATGTCTCCATATTAGAGTATCCCGTAAGTTCTTGGACTTCTCTCATCTTTATTTTCTCCCAATTTCTTCTAGTTCTATAGTCCCATTGCCACAGACTACTCTCAAATGTTTCCCTCTAACCCATTCTTCTCTCCTGAACTTCAGACTCATAAATGTAACTGCATACTAGATGTCTCCACTGCAGTGTCTGATAGGCATCTCAAATTAAAATTTCTAATACCAAACTCCCCCAATATTCTGCCTACTCCAACTCTACTTGAAGCTTTCTCCGTCTGTATTGACAATGACATTTTTCCAGTTAACTCAAGATGAGCACTGTGTACCTTAGCATAATCTTTGACCTTTTTTCCTTTTCTTACACTTCATGTTCAATCTATCAGTTAATATAAATTTGAACTCAAAACCCATGTAAGAGAGGCTATGTTTATAATTTGGAGGAGAAATTTCTTTTTCCCATCTGAACTCCAGCCTTGACAAACTTCCTTGTTTTCCTTTGCTGGTATGGTCTGTCCAGGGTTCCAGATTTATGCAAACATCTTAGTTCCCACCCTGAACAAGTCCTTATATCCTGTCTTGGGAAGCCATTATATTCAAGGACTATATTCCTGGTATCTTTGGTAGGAATTCCCTCAGTCCTTGACTTCTCTTGTTTCAGTTCTCTCCTCTCTTTGGGCCCCTAAGAACTTCCTCTACTTTCCAGTGAGGTCAATGATGCAATCAGCATTTCTAGCTGATTTTCAATGTTTTTTTCAGTTACATATTGGGTAAAATTTCTTCTCTTTCAACTCATTTTACAGGGAATTTTGTGAGCTAACACCAATTTCTTTGCAATACTGATTGTCATCCACATTTAGCAGATGACTTACTGAAATAATTGAGCCTTTCCTATATGCTTCTTGTGTTTTGAAATGCTATGAAAACCATATGAATCTATAGATAAAGATTGGGTCAGAATTCACTGAGCTTTCCATAATATACAAAGCTGTCTATAGATTTGTATACATATGAATTATCACTTTATTAGGAAAACATTTTAACTTAGCCCCCACAAAAAAGAGAAATGATTTCAGAGACTGAGGAAAAATTAAATTTAATAATAGCAACAATACCAACATAATCGATTTCTGCCTATGCTCAATCTAAGTTTCTAACGCAAAGAGCACTAGATGGCAGTATATAAACATGTATCATTACCTGTACCTCAAAGATCTTGGTTTAAGGCTGTCTAAGGTCTTATTACATTTCACTGTGTACTGACCTGTTACCCACACTAATTTACTGAAATTTAACTTACTAGCTTGAATTGATATAATTGATGAGATGTATTTGATACCAAGTCTGAAAAATTCAGTTGCTAGACTAATGAATGTAGTACAGAATGGTGCCTGTACCTCCAGAGTTGGTTTTGGTGATATATATATATAAATCCAGAGCCCTTTCCTGCCATTAGAGGCCCCCTTCCGAATAGCACCTTTTCTTAGAGTTGGAGAAAATGCACATTTGGGACACTCCATTCTGTTCCTGAGTCATAACGTCTCTTGTGGATATTAATGTTTAAATCTTCGTCTTGTAATTAAAATGGTGTCTGCTTACCAGATTGGGAGCCAGTAATATCACTTACCAATTATGAGGATAAGGACTTCCCAACTCATCTTGTGAACATTGTCCAGGTCTTCCTGAAGGGACTTGGGTCATATCTCTACCACAGGTGAGAAGGAAGTTTCCTTGTTATCATGCTTGAGATCTTTTTAATATATAATTGGTATGTAAAATATAAAAAAGAAAGAAGAAGAAAATTAAAAGAAAAACATCACCAAAATAACTTAGCTTATGAACCCATTTTTTCTCTTTTCACCTGAGGTCATTTGTAATTTTAATAAATTTAAATAAAATGTTCAGGATGTTATTTTTAAAGTGCATGTTAATGACATCAAAGGGCTTACAAGGAAAAATGGCAAATTCTTGGTTCACCCTGATCCTATTCACTAACCTGCTCCTGAAACTAAACCCTTTTAAACAGTTTCTGTTTTTGTATCTTCTGGTGATTAATGCTCTATTTCATCACTATTTCTTGATTCATAAATTTTAAATATTGCCTTAATCTATTGCTAAGAGAGACACTTTACATCATCTTTCACATTACTTATCTATCTCTTCCCAACAATATCATATAAAAAAAGAGGTAGAATAGTAAAATAGACAAGAGCACAGACTGTGGGATGCTGTGACTGAGGGCAAGTTACTCAAGTTTTGTGAGCCTCATTTTCCTCATCTGCAAAATGGACATGATGAATCCGTTCTTTAGAGAATCATTATGAGAATAAATGGGTCAAGATATTTAAAGCACTAAGTTACTATATTAATTTTTCTTTGGTTCTTTTGTATATTTTAATGACACTAATATTACTATATTTGACTTTTCTTTGGGTTATCTTTGTATGTTTAAATAAAATACTTATTTTTAATCAAATATGTGTGTGTCTGTGTGTGTGTATATATAATATATATATATATATATATATATATATATATAATGTCTTGACACTTTATAAGATGAAGAAATTTACATTATGCTTCACTTTTCCCACTTGCATATCTCCATCTCACCGCCTATATTTTCCATCTCTGATTATTATATTTTCTAGGACATTGTCTTAATTTAATCTTTTTAGCTATCTGTTATACATTTTTCTTTAGCAATCATATTTATAATTTCTAAGATTTTATCTGATCTCTAGTGTTTAGTTTTATAGGATTTTAAAGATGTGGTATCTTACTGACTATTGTGTTAGGTAGGGTCCACTCAGAAGAAAACATTTAACACACTAGTGATTTAAATGGGGAAAAATAATTGTGAAGTAATTTGTGAGCTAAGTAAAAGATGTTTTAGTTACTAACAGGGAACTGAACTTGGAAAAAGAACTTGGAAAAAAGAACTTGGAAACTCCCAAGGAGAAAGCCCAGACCCTGAGCCCCAGACCTGTGAGTGGGCCTGGTTGCCAAAAGAACACTCAACCTGCTGCTCGGATTACAGGTGTGTGCCACCACGCCCAGCTGTTGGCAGCTTTTAGATTATTGCTTTGTTCCTCCTCTTCTTCCTCCTCCTCCTCCTTCTTCTTCACCAGGATTGAACTCAGGGGAGCTCGGCCATTGAACCACATCCATCCCCAGCCCTATTTTGTATTTTATTCAGATACAGGGTCTCACTGGGTTGCTTACCTCCTCACTTCTGCTGATGCTGACTTTGAATTTGGGATTCTCCTGCCTCCACCTCCCCAGATGCTGGGATTACAGGTGTGCGATTTTCTTACTAGTTATTAATCTATTCAATTTTTCTCTTTCTTCACGATTCAGTGTTGGTATGTTTCTGGGAGTTTATTTATTTCTTCTATCTTATCCAATTTTTTAGCTTGTAATATTCATGGTAGTATGTTATGATCTTTGTATTTCTGTGGTATTAGCTTAAATGTTTCCTCTTTTATTTGTAATTCTATTTACTCGAATATCCTTTTTTCTTGGTTATTCCAGCTAATGGTTTGCCAACTTAGTTCTTCAAAGATAAAAGCTTTAAATTTTTGTTACTTTGTATTTTCTTTCCTGTGTTTATTTCATTTGTTTCTGCTCTAATTTTTATTATTTCTTTCCTTCTGCTAATTTGGGTCTTAGTTTATTTTTATTCAAATACCTGTGGATGTAAAATTGGGTTTTTACTTAAGATCTTTTTTTTTCTTTATTCTTTTAAACATTGGAATTTGTTGCTACCCTCTTAGAATGGCTTTTATTATATCCCATACCAAATTATTGTATGCTGTGTTTCCATAGTTATTTGTCTCAAAATGTTTTTTAATTGACCTTTTGATTTCTTCTTTGACTCATTGGTTTTTCAGATGTGTGTTGATAACCTAAATGTCCATCGAAAGATGGGATATATAAAGGACATATGGTAGATGTACAAGTGGAATATTACTCAACCTTAAAACAGAAGAAAATCCTGCTTTTTGTGACAACATGGATAAACCTGGAGGACATTATGTTAAGTGACATAATTCACACACAGAAATACAAACATGTATGATTTCACATTTAAACTCATGGAAGCAGATAATAGAATGGTGGATGACAGGGACTGGGAAAAGGGAAAAAAGGAGAGGTGATAATCATATAAAAATTTCCAGTTATGTAAGATAAATATGTTTTGGAGATCTACCTATGCAGATAGTACCTTAGCTAATTGTGTTGTATACTTAAATTTACTGATGTTAGGGGACAGGCCAATGAGAATGATGAATGCATAAGGTTTAGAGAATAATTCTATAAAATGGGTCCACTCTGCTGACCCCTACATGCTTTCTTTTCCACGAAGCAATTTACCTACAGCCCTTCCTGGCCTAAATGGAAAGGATATGTCACATGCCTCAGCAAACTACCCATCTGCAGGAGAAATGCAGGCCCGAGATAAGGTGATAGGAGAAACCCAGGAGACTTGTGACCAGGTCCTGAAACTCTGGGAGATAAGGACAGTTCCTCATGATAATACAATCTCTAAAAATGTATGTTAGGAATCCAATTAGAACTGGTCAGCATGGACTAACATGACCTGGAATCATCATGATAGTGGGTACTTGAAAGCCTGATGTCATCTTGCTATCAGTCAAAAGTCAAGAGGTGGACCTGGGTGGAACTCTCTGGAAACTTCTCTGGGATCCCCAATGAAACTAGAGTACAGAGAGGTCCTTACTGAGAGGACTCATTCTATCCCTTGAGAATGTCCCCCTTTCCCCTCTCCCATCCCTTCAATAAACTCATTTCTGTTACTCTGAGCAATATATCTGAAATCTTTCTAACTTGATTGTAGGAATCAGGGTTTGAAGAGGGTCTTCAAGCTCAGTTTCTCAGAAGGCCCCAACTCTATAACACTAGGAAGTCAGATCCTAGGTCAAGTGTTCTTGCCTCAAAAGATAGAGGAGGGAAGAAGCTTTTGGAAGCACATGAATGTGTTTATGGCCTTGATGGTAGTGATGGTTTCTCAGGTGAATACTTATTTCCACATTCATCAAGTTGTATTATTAAATATTTACAGCTTTTGTATTTCAGTGATCCCTCAGTAGTTTAAAATAAGTAAAAGTGCTAGGGTGGTTAGCCCCTCCAAGTGGTGGCTCAGTGGTAGAGTGCTTGCCTAGCGTGTGAAAGACCCTGAATTTGATCCCTCTCACTGCCCAAAACAAAACAAAAGTAACTGTGCTTGGGGTTTGTTTTAGTCAGCTTTTTTGCTGCTGTGACTGAAAGACCTGACCAGAACAACAGTAGAGAAGGAAGGGTTTATTTGTGGACTGACGATTTCAGAGGTCTAAATCCATAGAGAGCAGGCTGCATTTCTCAGAGCTCAAGGTGAGGCTGAACATCATGGCAGAAGAGTGTGGCAGAGGAAAGCCGCTCACATGATTATCAGGAGGCAGAGCTTCCACTCTCCAAATAGAAAATATATACCCCATAGTCACGCCCCCAATGAACCACTTCCTCCAGCCACACCCCACCTACATTCAGTCACCACTCAATTAATCCCATCAGACATTAATTGACTGATTATGTTAAGGCTATCACCCAATCATTTCTCCTCCAAACCTTCTTGCATTAGCTCACACGTGAACTTTTGGGGGACACCACATCTAAACTATATAACACGGTTTCTTAGCTATTTGCTATTTTTTTTTAAATAAAGCAATGAAAAACTGCTTGTTGGCTGAACTTGTCAACTGATCAATGTTGCTTTAGAATATTTTGGTGGGTAATAGAGTCTTTGGTTTCTCTGCTTCTCTCCAGACAGTACAATATCTATAAAGAAGAATCTGGAAAATTTTTGCTAGAGTGGTAAATACTTCACTGCTAAGCATTCCACTTTTTGGGAAAGGGAACATAAGGAACAACTAACACTAATTTTCAATTAGTTCCCCCATGGTTTTTTTTTTTTTTTTTGTACTGAGGATTGAAGCCAACGGTACTTTACCACTGAGCTACATTTCCAGCCCTTTTTAAAACTTATTTTTTAATTTTGATACAGGTTTTCACTAAGTTGGGGCCACTCTAAGTTGCTGAGGCAGGTCTCAAACTTGTGATCCTCCTGCCTCAGCCTCCCAAATTTATGGGATTACAGGTGTGCACCACAGTGCTCAGCCAATTCCCCCATTTTAAATTCAATATTGTATTATCTCCTTCCAATTGGTGCTTTCTGAGTTTCTCTATTTCTGCAAGCCAATTTTCTCAGCTTTGTTGGATTCCACTTAGATTGGTTTCTTGATGCTACCACAACAAAACACCACAAACATAGTAGTTTAAAACAATAAAGGTGTACTGTTTAATGGGTCTGGAGAACAGAAGTGAAAAAAAAAAAAAAAAAAAAAGCCCAAGCAAGGCCATGCTTCCTCCAGAGGCTCTAGGGGAGAATATCTTCCTGGTCTCATCCAGCTTCTGGTGCTGTTGGCATTCCTTAATCACATCATTTCAATCTCTGACTCCATCTTTTGTGTAATTTGACCCCTCATCCTTACTCTTCTAAAGGTGATTATCATTGGATTTAGAGCCTACCCAGAACATTTAGGATGATCTCTACACCTTTAGCTTAATGTACATTTGCATAGACCTTTTTTCCAAATAAGGTTATATTCACAGGTTCTTGGGAGTAAGACATGGATATATCTTTGGTTATCAAAATTTAACTCACTACACCACTGTTCTGCAAGTCTCTTTAAGAAATTTGACTGCATTTCTTATCTATTAAGGGCTTAATTTCTGTCTTGTTTATTCATTATTGATTTTGTATATCACCTCACTAGATAGATATATTTGTATGTATATATGCGTATACATGCAGGTGTGTGTGTGTGTTTTTCTTATGACCGTTTATGAGGTTATTAGGAAAAAGAGAAAACAAATATGTTTTGTCAGGCTAACATCTTGACATTGGCCTATATAATTTGTTTCTAAAGAGTTTTTACTAGGTTGTCTCTGAATAAAATAAAATTATGCTAAAGTCTGAGAAAGTATAGAATAATCCAGGTTATGTAAAAAAGTTCAATTAGTAGTGTGTCTGTGTGTCTCTCTCTGCCTTTTAATATTTTTCAACTGATTCTATCATGACTCCCCAAATATTCAAATTCTCTGTTTCCAGGAGTAACAATAAACCTGAGTTTCTCTATTTAGCAATTTATATGACACTTCCCATTTAAGGTAGGAGCAAAAAAATAGGAAATGGTACTAACTTATGCAAAGCTAACAATTATGACATTTTGCTGACTTAAATATTTTCAAATATTTTTTTACATCAGTTTCCATGGTTTTGATTGCAATATCTAACTAGTGATAGCAATAGATGGCCCAGTACTATAGCCTTTCTGTTGGCCATGATCACTAATCAGTCATAGCATTTATTCTCAATAAGCCTAAATACACATTCAGAATTATTTCCAGCATAGCCTCCATGCATCCATACCAATTTACTGGAGCTAGCACATCAGCTGAAAATTGTTTGCCATCTCTGCTCTGAACTCCCTAGCTCACAGATATCATAACTTCAATGTATTTTAACACTGTAGATATCTCCTAATATAATAATGTTGACATTTTCCTGCTCTGAGCAAGCAGTTAGAGAAGGCTGTGAAATCTCTTCACCATGAGAGGATATAGACTTTATTCCTTCCATTGTGTGAGGACACAGCAACAAGGTGCCATCTTTGAATCAGAGATGGGGTTCTCACCAGACACTAAATCTGCTGGTGCCTTGATCTTGGACCCTCTAGTTTCTAGAACTTTAATCAATAAATTTTTATTTATAAATTACCTAAAGTATTTTTTTATATCAGCAGGTATAAACAAAGACAGGCAGTAAGTATTTCAGTTCTGAAGCAGTTGAGTGGAGATCTGGGCTAGAAGCTCTAATGTCCTAGAACTGGTGACCACTCAATGAGAAAAAACAGTTTTGAGGCTCAGAACAATTAGGAAAATTCAAGAGTCCCACCTGCACGGAAATGAAAGGCTAAAATCAGGATAAGTCTATCAAGAAGGTGTTTGCTCAAAAGTGCATTTTTCTCTTCTTTTTCCTATTATATGTTCAGTTGTTTACTTTCTATGTAGCCATGGACTCAAGGAAGGTGACTCAGTTCCACTTTCTCCAGGAGGTAAATATGATTCTCTTAGCCAATCATAGTATTTCTACTCTGCTAGTCTGCTTTTCAGAAACTGGTAAAAGAAGAGTCATATCTTTTTGGCCAATGAAAAATTAGAAGTAGACTGAGGTTGCTTTGCAGAAAGTCTTGCTCTTATAAACAAGAAGCAATAACTTATTCTGACTGTGGATATTGAGTGGGTGAGGAATGATATCCAGAGCTGCTGCAACCACTTAGCTCATGAGAAGAACTAGCATAAGTCAAAAAGCCAAGATGCTACGATGGTAAAATAAAGAAATGGCAAGAATCTTGTCCTCAATACTGCTGAGCTACTCAATTAGTCAACCCTGCAACTCCTTATGTTAGTAAGAGTTCTCCAGAAAAATAGAACTAATGGGCTGTTTGTATAAATATATACTAAGGAATTTGTTCATGTGATTATGTATGCTAAGTCCCAAGAGATGAAATTGGCAAGCTGGAGGCCCAGGAGAGCCAATGGTGTATTTCCAGGCCAAAGCCTGGCAGGTTCAAAACCCAGGAAGATCCAGATTTTCAATGTGTTCAAAGACAGGAAAAAAACTGATATCTCAGCTTGAATGCAATGTGGTACAAGAAATCCCCTCTTATTCATGAGATGATTAGTATTTTTATTCTATTCAGGCCTTTAATTGATTGAAATGAGACCCACCCACATAAGGGAAGGCAGTTTGATTTGTGCAGTCTATTTAATTCAATAGTAACCTCATCCAAAAATACCTTAAAGAATCCCAGATGGAATGTTTAACCAAATATCTGGACATGCAGCAGCTCAGTTGAGTCAACACACAAAATTAACCACTGTCATTTCCACTTTTGAATTTCTTGATAAAAGTTTCCCTTTTTCTAGGAAATAAAGACATGAAAAACCCTTTGATCTATCTCTCCATATTTTTGATCTGGAATTGCAGTACTATGGTGATTTTCAAAAATTGAGGTACACTGTAACTAGACAGGGGAGTTATCACCAAGTTTTGCAGACCCCATGACAATACTTTTAATTTATTCTTAAATTGTTTGTTTGTTTGTTTGTACTGGGAATTGAATGCAGAGGTGCTCTACTACTAAGTTACATCTCCAGTCCTTTTTATTTTTAAATTTTGAGACAGTTTCCTTAGGTTGCCAAGGCTGGCCTTGAACTTGTGATCCTCCTGCCTCAATCTAATTTATTATTTTTTATTTTTTAATTTTTTTAAAATATATTTTTAGTTATAGGGGACACAGTACCTTTATTTTATTTTTATGTGGTGTTAAGGATTGAACCCAGTGCCTCGTGCCTGCAAGGTGAACACTCTACCACTGAGCCACAACGCCAGTCCCTAATTCATTCTTAAATTCAACAAATACCAGTTGAATGATAACTATGTGCCATTGAGACATATACAATACTCCAGGAAACAAAATTATAAAGATTCTGAGAAGCTGATATTCTATTTTAATAAGTGAGTGATCAATTTTAATATAGTTTTATATTTGAGTTTATTCCAGGTTAAGAAATTAATGCCCCAAAGTGACAGCTCTTGCAAAGCAATGCCCATCAGCAGATGCCACAAGATGTCAACCTATAGACAGAGCACCTTCAAGTTTTTACACAAATGAGATCCAAGTTTGGCAGGGTATTAAGAGTTTCATTTAAATCAATAAAGGGACTCTGGATTTCATCTATTGTCCTAAGCCTGCTATAAACATTTATGTAGTCACCAATATTAAGCCCCTTGTTCCCGACCTTAACCCTACTGTGTACCTAGACTATTGCCTCTGTTCTTTGTTTGCACATCATTCTCTGCTGGAAATGGACTCCAGCCTTGAACCCCAGCCAAATTGTCTGGGCCTGTGAAGTCAACTAGTCTTGCCAACTTCTTCTCTCTAGGGGATCTGGATCTTATCCCAATGTTCTCCTCTCTACAGCCCACTGGCGAGGACCTTATTACAACCCAGACAACCCCTCCCACTCCAAACATAAAACTGTCAACTATCAGATAATAATATTTCCCATATAACCAATTCCTGGTGTTGTGCTCCCACTGGGCTTATTCCAGGTGGTGACTACCAACATTGATCTGGTTTGGACTCAGGTTTGGTGTGTCCTCTTAGATGATGAAATTGGGAGAGCTCTATAGTTCTATTGGTTAGATTTGCCCTGTCCTCACCATTCTTGGCTCATTTCCCTCCTACTACTCCATAGCTGAAGTTCCCTTCTGGCTCTTCTGCCACGACCAATCAGATCACAATACAGAACAGTAAGAATTTCCCCATTTTGCAGTATACACTTTTCTAAACTACTCTTTATATTTTAATGCATCTTACTCACAATTATAAGTAAGGTTTTATTCTTTATGTAGAATATTAGGCCACCTACAAATAGTTATTTTCAAAATTATCTAAGATTTGGATGCTGTATCCAATGTTTACACTTTTTGCAAGCAATATGGTCCTAATCCAATATATCATGCAGAGCGCAGATCAGTGTTTCTTCTAACTTCAACAGTGATAAATATTTATTAAGCCTCTACTGTGTTCATGGCACTATACCAGGTGCTGCTATAACCATTTTTCCTTTCCAGGAAAAATAAATTCAAATATGGAATAAAAAGCCCAAACTCATGAAACTGGACTGCCTTTGTTTCTTAAAAATTCAACATGCTGCAGCTGTGTGCTTAAAACTGGTTCAAACAAGATCATTAAATAAAGCATTATTATTGTTGGGAATCTAATATTGTCTGAATAAATAACCAAAGTGAAAACTGTCTCTAAAAACCATAGTGTATGTATATGCAGACTGTAATTGAGTTAGACATTCCTCCACTCTTCTGTGACATGGCCAAGTCAGAGTGTCTTACCATTAATCTTGAAGACATTTAAAGATATTCATTTTTCCAGTTCTTTTCCTTTGAAAGTATATGTGAACTTTATGTGCAATAAAAAAATCTCATAACTTTTTACTATTTTTTGATGTGCCATTTCTGTCAAATGTGCCTGGAATAAATCAGCTTTTACTTTTGGGATTAAAATTGTTGTTCCAAAGTTGTAGCACACACGTTTTCTAGTACCTTTACCATAATGGAAAAAAGAAGGAAGGAAGGAAGTAAAGAAAGAAAGAAAGAAAATGAAATGTATGTGTGTATATATAGTTTAATAACCAGCCAACTCTGTCACTATCAGAAAGCTTCTAATGTTGAATTTTAATTATTTACTTGAATGACTAGGACTTTTGTCTTTTATTTTTCAATTACATATTAGTGTAAAACAAATCGAAATGAAAAGTTTTTAAAGTAATTTTACATATCTGCATGATGATGTTTGAATTAAAGATATAAATCTTTTGATTTTATATTTCAAATGTTACATCTATCAACACAAAAATCTACGTAGCTATAATCAGTCAGGAAAAAATCTTGTTCAAAAATGATACAAGTTTTAGATAATTCTGACATTATTTCAACATATTTTCTAGAGTAGTTTGCTCTCTAAGACTTTTTTTTAAAAATATTTTTTGTTGTACATGGAGTCATTATCTTTATTTTATTTTATTTTTTTTACTTTTATGTGATGCTGAGGATCAAACCTGGTGCTTCACACATGGGAGGCAAGCACTTTGCCACTGAGCCACACCCCAGCCACCTCTCTAAGACTTTTTGACCCAAACATTTATGTTAAAGGCCATATTTTATAGATCAAAGTGTAGTTACTTTGTGGAGGAAGGCATTTGTTCTTGAACGGAGCCAGAAGCAAATAAATGATAAATAGTATTATGTAATAGACATTTCTGCAGACAAACGGTCTTAACTATCACGATTAAAATTTTAATGGCTAAATTTCCACAGATTAGTAAATTCTAGTTTTAATAATGATTCTTCGTTTTTAATGAAAGTCCTGCTTTTCCCATCATTAAGCTGATGAGAAATTGTGGAGAAAGCTCTCATTCCTATATAATAATGATGTTTTTAAAAAATGTTAATTTATGAACAATATTTTTCTTATTTCTTGAGGTATATATCATGAAGTTCAGAGGTTACTGTTTGTCCATTAAAACTAATTGGTCAGATAAGAATGGATTATAATTGTCAAAAGTAATACCAAAAAAATAGCTTTTAAGTAAATAGAGTTTTATAACAGTTAATTAAATCAAAGAATCCTTTAGTAGGAACTGTAAGTACTAATACTTGGCATTTAGTGCACCCTTGCTGTGTATTTTGTATTTTACTGAACATTTTGTATTCTTTATTTTATTTACTTCTCAAAAGAGCATTATGAAAAATGTACTGGTATTAAGACTTATTTTTTAATATTTTGTTTTTAGATATACATGACAGTGGGGTATATTTTGACATATTATACATACATGGGGTGCAACCCATTATAATTTTGATCCCATTCTTGTGGTTGAACATAATGTGGAGTTATATTGGTTTTGTATTCATATATGAGCTTAGGAAAGTTATTAGCCTTATTTTAACAATGCTGGAGCTGATGTTTCAAGGAAAGTGTCAGTCCTTAGAACAAACTCAGGGTCCTGTGCTGGGTAATCTGAGTCAACCTCCTCTGCTACAATTACATTTTTGTCATGTCTCCCTTACACAAATATGTCTTATCTGCTCTGTTAATTTATAAACTCATTGCAAGGAAAGATAATTTCTTTTTAGTTTTTATGTTCCTTAATTACTTTGGGCATAATAGGGACTGACATACATATGTGTATACATTTCATAAAATATATTAATAATGGCACTATGATATATAGTAATGTTTTTTTAATAAAATTAAGGGTTAAATAAGTTCATCTTATGACTAAATCACTTGATCATTTCTTAATATATTTAAAGGTCCAATATATTAGATTTCTTATTATTGATGTTCACAAAAAGTCATTTTTTATTCTGATATAAATAAAATGGCCCATATATCCGTTGGGACAGTTTTGCTGCCAAGGAGTACAAACATTCATTCAACAAATATTTACTAAGCATCTACTCTGTGCCAAGCACTACTGCAGTAGCTGAAGATACAGAGGTGAACAACAAAAACAAGGTTTCCATTTTTATGGAACTAAATTCTTGTGCAAAAAAGTAATAGAGGTGATTAAGACAATTCAAATCAGTAGCGGGATTCAGCATGATAAGAGGGTCTTCCGCTTTAGCATGGGTAGTTGGAAAGGCTCTACAATGAAGTTAAAATTTAGCTAAGACCTAAAGAATAGAGGAACATGAGCTTGGGTGGTTTGAAGAAGACAAATAATAGTGATTTGGCTGGACCATTAGTGAAACAGCATGATTTCCAACCTATCTGAAACCCAAGGCAGGAGTTTTCTGATCCTCACCATTCCAGACTTCTCTAATGAGTGGAATCAATAATTCCAGTCAAATGTTTCTGTGTTGGAATTTGACACCAAAGGTCCCTTTACAATTTTTGAGGCTAATTTCAACTACCTCACATTCTTGTTCTTTAGGTGATAGGCTAAAATACAATTCCTTCGGGGCCTTTTTTTTTTTTTTTTGTCCATATGTTGTTCTTTTCTCTGTAAATCAACACATATGGTGCTAGCTCTAGTACCTAAACATTTCAGCTGCAATCTTAGAAACCCACAGCACATCCCCAGTATGTTTGAACAGGGCTCCCTTGAGGTACAATTCACAACTGATACCTGACTTTGCTAGGAAGACAGCTCTTCTTTCACCCAAGTTTCTGACACCTGTGTCACAACATCACCCTCTGCTCCAAGTCCTGTAATTATCCCCGACTTCAGTGTTTTTTCTATCTAACTCCAGTGATCTTCACATTCCTCTCCCAGAAACCCTGACAACTACAGATATGGTGTTAACCTTGTACTCTACAGCCAAGTAGAGTACAAGAGTACTCTTGTATTCTACAACCATGCTGCCTTCTAGCTTCCAGTTTTCTCCATGTAACCCTGGCATACCTCTCCTCTCCCTGTTCGCCTAACTTTGGATTGGCTTTAGTGGATTGGGGGATGGCAGGAGAAGAGGAGGCAGGAAGATGTACTTTACCATAGTTTGGCAATAGCTGTGTTCCCAACAGTTACAATTTGTGGTTGGGCATGTTCTTGTCCACAGTTCCAACTTTTAACAGCCTCTATACCACTTCAGGTTTAATGGGTTGGTGATGCTGTCTCACTTTTGCTAACCTCCATGTGCCTCACCCTCACTGTTTGGTACACTTAATCCTGCCCACACATTTGTAAATAGTCCTTTCATCAAACCATCCTCAGTAAAACCCTTTGGAATGTGCCATCTCTTTTTTTGCTCTGATCCTGACCATTTCTAAACTATTTCAAAAGAAGTATAGCACAGCCTTATGAAGTGGTACACATCTGTAATCCAGTGACTTGGGAGGCTGAGGCAGGAAGATTACAAATTCAAAGCCAGCTTCAGCAATTTAGCAAGGCCCTATACAACTTAGTGAGACTCTGTTTCAAAATAAAATACAAAAAAGGGGTAGGAATGTGTCTCAGTGGGTGAGCACGCCTGGATTCAATCCCTGATTGAATGTGGCACAAATTATTGTTAATCATAAAGCCATTTCAAAGCTTTTATATAAAGCTATTCATTGCAGCATCATATTCAATAGCAAATAAATCATAAACAGCTTATATAACTATAAAACAAATGACTAACAAATAATGTTACATCAATATGATCAAATATCATTCACCTCTACAATGAGACTTCTGAAGAGTGCAGAAAACATGGGCATAGAAATAATGTGCCCAACCTGGGATACAACTAACTTTAGAACTACATCTATGTAAAAGTAAAACTATCTTTGGATAAGAAGTAAAAGATACTATGCAAATATGAAGATAATTATGTTTGGGTGTTGATATACTGATTATTTTTTAATTTTGGAAGTTTTCATAATTAAGGAAAATTGTTTTAAGTTCTTCATGAACATCAGTTTTAGGATATTATAAAAATATTATACTTATGTAACCAAGATAAATGCTCCAAGCAAGGGAAAAGCAATTACTAAATACTCAAATTATTCTTCTTACATCTTAATTGTAAAACTTAGCCATAAATTGTTAACACACCTGGCTTCCAAAGTTGAACTTCTGGTATAGTAAGAAGGAAAAATATTATTTAATGGATAGTATCTAATTGCTTGCAATCAAGACACAATCTTTTAAATAAACACTCATCTTTATAATCAAATATAATCAAAGAAACATCTGTGCAGTTATATTAGATAATCTGGTTCTTAACTTTACAAGGTGTATTTGGTAGACTTTATTTCTATTTGCCTATCTTCTAAAATATTCAGACTTCAGGGAGGGAGGAGGGAAGGGGAAAGGGAAATCCTGGAGGATGATATTGACCAAACTATACTGTTATATTATGTGCATGTACAAATATGTAACTCCACTATTATGTGTAATTATGAGCCAATGAAATATGGGGAAAACAAAATAAACTATTCAAACTTTAAATTTAAGTTTAATACATTCAGAATCATGAGATTGATCACAAAACTAGATTTCAAGGAGACAAAAACAAAGAAGAACAAATTAATTAACTGAACCTTAAGTCCCTCTCTCTCAAAAACCTATAAATAAACCTGATTCTTAAGGAAACATTCCTCAAAGGGACATGCCTCTCTGTGGAATTCTGCAAAGTGATATTCCAGAGTGTATGTAAAATAGCCGAAAGCCAGTGATGTGTATCCCAGTAACTATGCCAAAGCCATCACAGCCCTAGATATGGTTGCTTGATGTTTCAATTCAATTCACTTTTGATAATTTTATTTCTCATCCACTAGCAAGGTGCAGAATTATGGGTTTTTTATTTTTTATTCTAACATTTTTTCATGTCTGAAACAATCACTTTTTCTTCTCCAACTGTTTCTCCTCTCTCTCTCTCTCTCTCTCTCTCTCTCTCTCTCTCTCTCTCTCTCTCCATCTTTCTTAGTGATGCTGGGCATTGAATCCAGAAATTTGCACATGCCAGACTATCAGTTGTCATTTTCGAGGTATGCACAATCATCAAACAATAAATTTTAATACTCCTGACATAAAGGGAATGCTGGTTTACTTTAGTGGGGGTTGGGCCAGATGACCTAGTCAGTATCATGTAACTTTTATTTCAACAAACCATAGAAATCTATTTCTACTCTGACAATGGTCTTTAGAATGAGATAATTTATCAGGTAAGCCACAAAGAGTAGCAAAAGGACCAAAAACCATTGAAAGGAATCCAATATATGTTTCATCTTAATACTACAGGATGAAGCAGGGAGCTAGTTATCCCACTCATTATTTTCTGATGTTCTTACAGGTTCACTTATTCTACATACTCTTCACATGGAAACACATTTTCTTACTTTAAAAATCTTTCACCAAACAAACAATTATGATGCATTATTTTTCACAGGAAGTATAATGTTTTCTTAAAACAGACTAATTTAGACAAATTCTTTTAAATACAAATCCAGTTTAAAACATTTTATATAAAAATTCATTATTTGGTTAGTATAGGTTTCTGATTTTTAAAACTTGACATCAAATTACAATGTGCAAACCAATACAAATGATGACAAATATATGGGACTATAAAACTAATGCCTCTTTGACTGCCTAGTGGTAATATTGCATTCAAATCTCCAATATATAAAGAACATGAAAAATAATTAAATGATAAAAATTGACAAAATAAACTCAAAAGAAAAGCAGAAAATTGCCAGGTGTGGTGGTACATGCCTGTAATCCTAGCAGCTCAGGAGGCTGAGGCAGGAGGATCATGGGGTCAAAGCCAGCCTCAGCAATTTAGGAAGGCCCTAAACAACTCAGTGAGACTCTGTCTCTAAATAAAATACAAAAAAGGGCTGGAGATGTGGCTCAGTGGTTTAGTGCTCCTGGATTCATTCCCCAGTATCAAAAAAAAAACAAAACCCCAAAAACCAAACAAACAAACAAAAAAAACCCAAAAACCAGAAAACAAAAACAAAAACAAAACAAAACAAACAAACAAACAAAAAACCCCATAAATCTGAAATTCTGTAAACAAGTTTCTTTATTAATTGTATTTTTAAAAATTTAATTATCTTGTGAAGTCACCAAAGGCTTATTATTAAATTGCAGAAAAATAAAATTTGACTTATTGTTTAATTTCATGTGGAAGAAGCATTTTCTGGTTAAAAGGACAAAATAATTACCATAATGATTAGTCTATGAACTGGGATTCTGGTCCATTTGAAGAACTCTGCTCCTATTTGTGAAAGCAATGGATACTTTACTTTGTTGATGAACAAATTTGTTCTTCATTCTGTCAAATACACACACACACACATACACACACACAGAGATGTTCTTACCTTGTCATTGTATTATGTTCTCATAAACCTATAGTAAGTTATCAATATCATAAATTAAAAATCCAGTTAATATCCCTTAGCTAGCTTACATAGCTTAGTAGCTTAGTCTAGCTTTCTTTAAACACACCCAGAACACATACCGTAACCTAGAGAAAAATCATCTAACTCAAAGCATATTTCACAATAAAGTGCTGAATATCTCATGTAGTTGAATACTGTACTGAAAGTGAAAAACAGAATGGTGGTGTGGGTATGCTTTTGCATTGTTATAAAGTAACAAACAAACAAACCATAAGCTGAATGAATGATTGTAAGTTAGGGACTTTCTATAATCAGAATCTTGCCAGAAGCTTCACCAGTTTATTTCACTGCTTTGTACTCATTATAGGTCTAACAATATTAATGTTTTTTTTAAGAGGGGGGGGGGGGAGAGAGAGAGAGAGAGAGAGAGAGAGAGAGAGAGAGAGAGATTTTAATATTTATTTATTTTTCCTTAGTTCTCGGTGGACACAACATCTTTGTTTTTATGTGGTGCTGAGGATCGAACCCGGGCTGCACGCACGCCAGGCAAGGGCGCTACCGCTTGAGCCACATCCCCAGCCCCTAACAATATTAATGTTAACTATTAGGTATGAAGATGGTTTCTTTCATTGACTTACCTATTATTTCATTCACTGAACATTTATAATCTTGCTGGTAGTTTAGCTTTAATTCATAATCTCTTCCCAAACTCCTTTTCTATTGGATTCCTTGCAGATCATTATCAAATATTTAATGTGTGGTTGGAAAGTTCCTTCCCATCCTATGGACAAAAGACTCTAGGATGCTTTAATATAACTATATAGTTATAATAGATATATATAACTATATAAGTTATATATATAATATATAGTTATATATATTATATAGTTATATATATAGTTACATATATATAGTTATATTAAAGCATCCTAGAGTCTTTTGTATATATAACTATATATATAGTTATATATAATAATATATATTTATTTTCTGCCATTTAATAATATACATAGTATATATATATAATATATATATACTATGTAGTTATATATAATAGTTCTTTTAAATCACTCCTGATGTGTGTTTGTAGCTGTTAACACTTTATTGATACTTTTATATGTATACAGGCATTTTTAGGTTTTATCAGGCTCTTGGGCTATCAGCAGTCCCATCAGTATATTTCTGTTCTTAAGAAGAAAACATGTCTGGGATTCCATTCTGTAACTGTTAAATTGTGGGCTACTAGTAAATTTCCCACAAGAGGTCACCAAAACGCTAGCATTTTCTGGTGTATGTTTTTCTAACTTCTTGTCTTGGCTACAAAGGAATTGAGAAAGATTTTCTGTTTCCTGATTTTCTACCTTTTAAGGCAGGTCTAATCTAGGCAGGTCTAATCTAATCTAGGCAGGTCTGCCAATCTGTTCAGCTAGACATGAAGATTAGCAATAGAGAATCAGGGCTAAGGGCCAAGGCAGGTTATGGAGGTTTGAAGAATCTAGAGGAAGTGTCAAATATATCATGTGTGATTCAGAACATTCCTTACCACAATGTATACATAAAAAGAAAGGGGAAAACAACCAGCCTCCTTCTGAACTTTAGCCATAGATTAGGTAATTTTGAGGGAACATTAACACTTTTCAGGTTCTGGATTAATACAGTTTCTCATACACACCAGAATGATAGAACAGACACTTAAAAGAGGCCTATACTGAATTAAAATCTCTTTAGGGATAAACGAATATGTAAATGCTAAAAGTAATCTGAGTAATAGGAAATTTCTGCTAGAACCAACTACTTGGAGATTCTTTAGACTCAAGCAGTTACATTCTGTTATAAAGACTATGGTTGAGGGGCTGGGGTTGTGGCTCAGCGGTAGAGTGCTCATCTAGCACATGTGTGAGGCACTGGGTTCGACTCTCAGCATCACATACAAATAAATAAAAAAAATAAAGGTGTTGTCTTTAACTACAACTAAAAATATATTAAATAAAAAGAATATGGTTTAATACAAAAGTTGATCTTTTACTAACAACCTTTGTTTTCTTTACAAGACACATGAATATTTTTATTTTATTTTCATTTTTTTTAAAGGAGAGAGAGAGAGAGAGAGAGAGAGAGAGAGAGAGAGAATCTTTTTTTTTTTTTTTTGTAGATGGACACAACACAATGCCTTTATTTTTATGTGGTTCTGAGAATTGAATCCAGGTCCCGCCTGTGCTAGGCGAGCGCTCTACCGCTGAGCCACAGTCCTAGCCCAAATATTTTTATTTTTATTATTTAAATAAAATCCAGGGATTAAATCCAGGTGTGCTTTACCACTGAACAACATCCCCAGCCCTTTTTAATTTTACTTAAAAAACTTTTTTTGGCACTGGGGATTGAACTCAGGGGCTCTCTACCATTGAGCCACATTCCCAGCCCTTTTTTGTATTTTATTTAGAGACAGGGTCTCACTGAGCTGCTTAGCACCTTGCTATTGCTTCAGCTGGCTTTAACCTCATGATCCTCCTGCCTTATCCTCTCAAGCTGCTGAGATTACAGGTGAAACATGAATATTTAAAAAATGATACTTACAATTATCTTTTATAGAATTTGACATTTGGATCCTCTAAAAGACAGTTTTTATTGTCTACTTTTCCCCTGTATATGGATCACATTATCCTTATTTTTGTATGTCTCATGGTTGACAGTTGAAAATTGGACATTTAAAATAATAATTGTAGCAACTTTGCCTACTGAACCTCTCTTCAAACCAGTTATTGTTTGCTTGTTGACCTGTTTGGTACCTAAGTTGAAGAACTTCAGTGATGTCTATATTCCCTCTGTGACCTCACTCCTCAGAGGCACAATCACCCCAAGATGAAGCAGTGTTAGAAGTATTGTCTTTGATACCATCTTTCTCTGATCTCATTATTAATTTGTCTGCCTCTGTGGTATCACATCCAGTCATTAACCTTTATTAATTGCTATCTCATTGGTCCATTGTTTTTAATATTGCCTTGGCTGATTAATTGTTCCACAATATGATCCAATTAAATTCAGACTCCTTTATAAGAGTGGTCTTTGAGGCTGGTCTTTGATGTTCATTTCCTCCAACTCTACAAGCAATCTGCCTGTTTATACCTTTCTCTGATCCTCTCTGATAAACTTATAGCTAGTTTATAATTTAGCTTGTTGTGTTTTTAAAAATATTTTAGCTGATACATGAAAACACAATATTGTGCATATTAATGGGGTATCATGTGAAGTTTTGATATGCATATACATGTATTGTTCAATCATGTTAAATATATCTCCTCATTTATCATTTTATTTGTTGCAAACATTCAGAATCTTTTCCTCTTGATTTTTTTTGAAATATAAAGCACATAATTATTATATATTTTCACCCTACTGTGTAATTGCACAACAAACTTTTTATTCCTATCTAACTGTAACTTGGTTTCTACTGATCAAGCAAAGACTTCAAGGTAGCTATTATGATATGTTCAAAGAATTAAAGAAATCCATAGGAAATTATATTCATTTGGAAAAATAAGAGGCTCAGAATAGTCAAAGCAATCCTTAGCAAGAAAAATGATGCAGGAGGTATCACAATACCAGATCTTAAATTATACTACAGAGCTGTAGTAACAAAAACAGCATGGTATTGGCACAAATATCAGACATGAAGACCAATGGAATAGAAGACACAGAGACAAACTCTCATAAATACAGTTATATCATACTAAACCAAGGCCCCATAAACATACATTGGAGAAAAGGTAGCCTTTTCCATAGGCAGCAAAATGAATTTGAACCCCTATCTCTCACCCTGCACAAAACTCAAAGTGGATCAAGAACCTAGGCATTAGACCAGAGATCCTGTGCTTACTAGAAGGAAAAGCAGGCCCAAGTCCCTATCATGTCAACTTAGGAACCAACTTCCTCAATAAGATTCCTAAAACACAAGAATTAAAATCAAGAATCAATAAGTGGGATGGTTTCAAATTAAAAAGCTTCTTCACAGCAAAGGAAACAATCAAGAACATGAACAGAGAGCCCACAGAATGGGAGAAAATCTTTACCATCTATACCTTAGAGTATTAATCTCCAGGATATACAAAGAAATAAAAAACTTAACAGCAAAAAAAAAAAAAAAAAAAAAAGAAAAAGAAAAAAACCCCAATCAACAAATAGGCAAAGGAGAACAAATATATGAAAAAACGTTTAACATCTCTAGCAATTAGAGAAATACAAATTAAAACTACACTGAAATTTCGTCTTACTCCAGTCAGAATGGTAATTATCAACAATACAAGTAACAATAAATGTTGGGGAGGATTTGGGGAAGAAGGTACACTCATACATTTCTGATGGGATGGAAAATTGGTACAAATGCAAACACTATGGAAAGCAGTGTGGAGATTCCTCAGAAAACTTGGAATGGAACCACCATTTGATCCAGTTATCCCACTCCTCAATCTATACCCACAGACTTAAAATCAGCATACTACAGTGGCACAGCTACATCAATATAAATAGCAGCTCAATTCACAACAGCCAATTTATGGATCCAACCTATGAGTCCTTCAACAGATCAATGGATAAAGAAAATGTGGTATACATACACACAATGGAATATTATTCAGCCATAAAGAAGAATGCAATTATGGCATTTGCTGGTAAATGGATGGAACTGAAGACTATCATGCTAAGACTATAAGCCAATCCCAAAAAACAAAAGGCCGAATATTCTTTCTGATATGTGGATGCTAATCCACAACAAGGGAGGATAGGGAGGGGACTAAAAGAAGTTCATTGGATTAGACAAGGGGAATGAAGGGAAGGGAAGGAGGTAGGGGGATAGAGAGAACAGTAGAATTAATCTGACATAACTTTCATATCCTTGTATTGAATATATGATCAGGGTAACTCTGCATCATGTGCAACCACAAGGAAAGGATTCTAATTAAAATAAGTTATAATCCATGTATGTAGAATATGCCAAAAGATACTCTACTGTCATGTATATCTAAAAAGAACAAATTAAAAAAAGTGAAAAGGGTCTGGGGACAATGTTTCATCAAGTATAGAATATTGATAAAGAGATAAAAGATATTTTACAAAGAAGAAAATGGAAATTCTGGAGTTGAAACATATAATAATTGAAATAAAATATTTAATTGAATGTTTAACATTGCATTTGAACTGAAAGAAGAGACAAAAGCTAAAGATAGATTGACAGAGATTCTTACCATCTATACCTAAGAATGGAAAGGGAAAAAATACAAAGGAAAATGAACACAGATAATGCAAAATGTGAATACCACAAGTAGAGGTAAATAGTAGAGAACATAAAACAATTTGATGATGTAATAGCTAAAAACCTCCCATGCTTGATGAAAAACATGAAAGACCTATTGAATAAACTGAATAAATTGCCAGTAGGACAAACACAAAGAGATCGACATCAAGACATTTCCAAGTAGAAGTATTAAAAGATAAGGACAAAGATAAAACATTGTCAGCAGCAAGAGAAAAATAACTTGTCAAATACAAGGGAACACACCAATAAGGTTAACAACTAGTCAGAAACAATGGAGGCCTGTTCCTCTAGTGAGGTGACAGATTTACAATACGGAATGCCAAACAGTGCCAATGAGTAAGCTTATGTCCAATAAGAATATCCTTCAAAAATAAAAACAAAACATTCTCAGGTAAATGAAAACATACTTTATTTTTGTTAGCAGACTGTTTTAGTCAGCTCTCTATTATTGTAAAAATATCTGCTATAATCAACTTATAAAAAAGGTTTGTTTGAGCTCATGGGCTCATGGTGTAGATCTCTTTCATTCTATGGTCGGTTGGACCTGGCTGCTTTGGTGTCTATAGTGAGACAGGACGTCATGGCACTGGTATATAGTGGAACAAGTTGGTCACATCATGGTGGTCAGGAAGCAGAGACCAACAATCCCTTTGAGGTCACCTAATGATCTAAAACCTATGCTGAAAGGTTCCATCACCTTCTAATAACACCAACCTGAGTACCAAGCCTTGGGCCATTAGGAGATATTTTAGATTCAAATAATAGCCTAGATCTACCTTGAAAAAATACTTCCGACAGAAATCAAATGACAGTAGCTTGAATCCACAAGTAAACAAAAAGCATTGGTAATTATATAAAAAGATAATTTAATTGCCAATTTTGCCTTCTTTTTTCCTTATTTTTAAAAGAAGTTGTAATAACATATAATTATATATATATATATATATATATATATATATATATTTACTTTGTGTACAATTATTGCATACAACAATATATAACTACATTATATAACATTATAACATAATTTTATTGGATATATATAAGTATATATATATATGTATATATATATACATATATATATATATTCTGTTTTTTTAGTTGTTAGTGGATTATTTGTTTATTTGTTTATTTTTATACAGTGCTGAGGACTGAATCTAGGGCCTCACATATGGCAGGCAAGCGCTCTACCATTAAGCTACAACCCCAGCCCTTCCCCTAGTTCCTTTAAAAAAATAAGTTATGTAAAGTGAGACTTATAGCAATGTATTGTTGGGCTTATAAAACATATCAATGTAATGTACATAATAATATTAGTACAAAATAAAGAATAGTACTATGTAGGAGTAATGTTTACATATTAGTTGAATTGTTAGTCTAAATCTAAAGTAGACTTTAACAAGTTAAGATGCATATAATAAAGCATTAAAATAACTACTAAGAAAATTACAGGAATTTTTTTTTAATTAAAGGTATTAAAAATCTTAAAGTAGCACAAAAGAAAGCAATAAAGGAAGAACATAACAACAATAGTCAAAGACATGTAATATACAGAAAACAAAAGAAAATGTCATATAACTCCAACTGTTTTGTTATGGTTTAGATATTAAGTGTCCCTAAATACTCATGTGTGAGACAAAGCAAGAAAGTTTGAAGATGAAATGAATGATTATAAGACATGTAACCTAATCATTATATTAATCCCCTGATAGGGATTAATTTTTTAGTAACTGTAGGCAGGTAGGGTATGGCTGGAGGAGGTGGGTCCCTGGGGGCATGCCTTTGAGGTTTGTATTTTTACTTTGTCAATATATTAAACACTTTCTCTCTGTTTCTTGGTGGCCGTGTTTGCAGCTCTTTCCTCTGCTATACTCTTCCACCAGAGTGTTCTGCCCCACTTGAGGCCTGGAGGCATGAAGCCAGCTCTCTCTGGACTGAGATCTCTGAAACTGTGAGCCCCTAGATAAACTTTTCCTCCTTTAATTCTTCTTGTCAGGTCTTTTGGTCACAGGGGTGGAAAACTGATTAAAACATTTATCAATAATGACATATCATATGAATGAATTAAACAATCAAATTAAAAATCAGAGATTGTCAGATTAGATATTAAAACAGTATCCAACTCTGCAGAATACATTATTTAAAAAAAATTTTTTTTTTAGTTGTAGATGGACACAATAACTTTGTTTATTTTTATGTGGTGCTGAAGATCGAATGCAGTGCTTCACATGGGCGAGGCAAGCGCTCTGCCACTGAGCCACAGCCACAGCCCTGCATGATATATCCTTTAGATTCAAATGTACAAATAAGTTGAAAGTAAAGAATGGAAAAAGAAATGTCATGCAAACAGTAGCCACAATACAACTAGAGGTCTGTACAATTATTGGATAAAATAGTCTTTAAAACAAAAAGTTTACTAGAAAGTCTTTTATAATAACAAAATATGGATCCATTATGAGTATTTAGGAATCATAAGCATGTAGGCATCTTAATAGCTAAGCCCTAAAATACATGAAGAAAGTTCTGACAGAACTGGAAGGAGAAATAAATAATTCAACAATAATATTTGGAGACTTTAATACCTCATTTTCAATAATGACTTGAACAACTAAGCAGAAAAGCAACAAGGAAAAAGAAACTTTGAGCAACATTGCCAACCAGACGTCAATGGGACAATACACCCAACAACAGCAGAGTACATATTCTTCTCAAGTGCACATGGCACATTCTCCAGGATACACTATACGCTAGATCACCAAACAATCCTTCATATATTTAAAACTATTGAATTCAAACTACGTTCTCTGACCACAGTGGAACAAAATTAGAAATTAATAACAGAAATTTGGGGAGTTTACACATACGTGGAAACCAAGGGCCAAAGAAGAAATCACAAGAGAAGTTAGAAATATTTTGAGAAGACTTAGGAAGATTCAATACACCATACTTATGGGAAACTAATTTCAAAAGACTACATTTTTTATATATGAAATGGAATGCACAAAACATATATGAAATGTTCAAAATAACAAATGCATTGTGATATAAAATAGGTTATTGGTTGCCTGGGTCCAGGTGTGTTGAGAAGAAGTAGGAGGAAATGTGGGGCAGTGCTAATGGTACGGGATTTCTTTGGGGGTTGATGAAATGTTTAAAAATTGGTGATGGTTGCACCACTCTGTCAATATATTAAACACCATTTATTGTACAATTTAAGTGAATGAATGGGATGTATGTCAATTACATATCAATAAAGCTGTTACGAAGAAGAAGAAAGAGGAGGAAATAATTAGGACCTGTCCAGACTGATTAGCTTATCATATTTATCGTTCAATTTGTTTATAGAAAAATCTATTATACTCCTTTAAACTGTGGACATTTCAAAGAAGCACAGAGTGTAATTTAAATGAGTCTTCTTGACTGCTGTGGTCCCATGGACAGATTACAGTAAGACATATTCAATTGTAGTAGAACTTGTGAAGACCAGAAATACATTAAAATTTTTATCATTTAACCCCTCTGAGAAATTGGTTATATTAGAAGACCCCTTCCAATGGAAATGTAGTCAATTTACTCTTGTAAAATGATCAAATATCTGTGCCTATGCTCACAAAACACTTGTGTTAACTCACTGAGACAGGGCCTTGGATTTTTACTGCTTTCTATGACAAAATCTGATATCCACAAAGAGGTCATTCCTGTTAGGAAGAGGCAATGAATACAAGAGTCATAATTTGAATTTGTTGATTTAAAAAAGCAAACTTAAGTGATTTTCTCAATGAGAAGAAAAGTATACTTTATAGTAAACCTGGCTTGAAAATTGGAGGCTATTTTCTCCACCCTTAGAAGAATAGTGTCCTAAAATAAAAAGGGAAAGTTTGATTTATAGATGTCCCAGACTTTTGAAGAAATAAACTGCTTTTAGTGGCCTCAACAAGTAAAATCATTAGTTGTATATCTTCCTAGCAAGGGTCACTGGTTGCATTTTTTTATGGTTTCTATTATATATTAGCAGAGTTTTAGGCAGAGACTTCTCAATGATTTTTTTTCCACTTCTCTACATGGCATATACTTCACCTAAAATACTGTGATTTAAACATATATAAGAGAGAAGCTTTATTGTTATTTATTGACTATTTGAACAACTTCTTGTTTTCATATGAATGGTGTTAAAATTATGAAGAATAGTAAACATATCAGGCTGGAAAACCCCTTATGAGTATGAAATGTTTTAGACAAGACAATTTCTAAGGCTCCAACTAGCTCTCAATGTAAAGACTCTATTTAAATTCTCATGCTTTTGGACTATAAAAAGTCCATTTCCATTTCAATGAGATTTCTTTAATGGTACATTTTTCTTATTTGAATAGCTGTCTTATTATGGTACCAAGGTTTGTAAGTTTAAAAACCAGATAATTAAAATTCATTTTTTCATAATGACTAAGATTTTGCATTTTTCTCAGTAATTATTACTTAATTTATATTTCTAACTTCTCTGTTAATGAACACTCTGCTTCATGAAATGCTTTTGCAAAATGCTAACATAATCCTTCCCATGTTTCTTTTTGGGAACAAGGGACTCATATACTTTAATAAGCTGAATATACTTTAATAACTGAATGGCCCAAGTGAATAACAATACAGGGATATTAAGTTTCTATTTGAATTGATCCGCATCATTCAGAAAAAAAGGGTAAATTAATCAGGCTAGCCAGGAGAGTGGGAGCGAACCAGTTGTAGTGGATCAAAAGGCAAATGGCAGTAATCAGAATCTCAAAGAATCACACCATAAGCTGTTTTCAACACCACTGCCACCACCCAGGGCTACTGATAGTTGACGGGCATATTGATGTCCTCAGTTTACTCATAGTAATCCCTGGGCAGACACATCAAGAGAACATTTCAAATATGTGTGGGTTATAAATAAGCATGAGTCACTGACTCCTAGCACAGCTGAAACATCAGGGGACTCTCAGGACTGCATTCCTGTCTCACCTCTTGCCCACACTTTGTCCTTTGGACAAAGCCTTTTTTTAGTCCTTGTACTCAGGTAACTTATAGTACAGTTGGAGAAATGGGGCAAAAGAGACAACTACAGCATTATTTTATTGTAAAAAATAAAAATTCTAATGCATTTTTTCAGATTACATTTCAGAAATTAGATTGCATCTCACAATTGATGGTGTATTACATGCTGCCGCTGGGTGGCAGTCATAAGCATTCTTGGTTTATATGGGTGCAAACTTGGTCATAGCTGTTGATACTGTCTTTCCTTCACTGAGGTATGTGCATTTTTGATACTGCAAAAGTTGAGTTAATTGCCAGTTATAATGCTTTTAAAAGTACACTATGATTCGGCATTAGAGCAAAAAGTTATATAAATAGAAAAGCTAGAAACATTGAAATGGGGTGTATATTTGATGACAGGGAGTTAAGTGCTTACCATTGAAGGGATATCCCCCTTTTCTTATTTTATTGCAAATCAATAAAATGTTTCATAGGTCCTATGCAAGGAAATTGAAATTTGGATAAATTATGTAAGATGCCATGACTGAGATATGTGCAAAATGGTGCCTGTCACTTTGCTATACCACAGGTGGTCTTTGGTCCAACAACGTCAGCATCACGTAAAGATTTGTAAGAAATGCTGAATTTCAGCCACAACCACAGACTTTCAATACCAGAATCTGCATTTTAATGAGATCTACAGACTGATTCATATTCACATAACTGTTTGAGGATTTCCAGTATCACTTCGACTAAAGGCAAGAGAAATTGTCAAATACCATTGAAGAAATGAAAGAAATTTCAAGACAACAAGGAGCTGATGTGACCAATTCATTCCTAATGCAGGACTGTCATTTAGATGTCAAACTTTAATATCAGAAACTTCCTGCTGAGTTTGAACTTTCTGTGACATGTGATAGGATTGAAGAAAAATGAAAACTATCAGTTGGCTAAATAAGAAATGCTAACAAAACCCTGGGCTCTTCGATATGTTTCACAATACACTGAAACAGTTCCTTAAATCTGTATAAAATAAAAATATAAAATTCTAAGTAATAAGGTTTTATTATAATTTTATTGGCAGTTTTTTTTTTGCCCCTTAGGGTTACATAAACTAATAAAGTTTCATAATTGATGGTGTTTAGACTGGATGAAAGCAATATAATACAGTGTGTTGTGTGCTGACAGCAAGAAATAAGGAATCCTGAGCAAATGGGTGGTCATCTCATCAGGGAATGCTTGTGAATATGGAACCAGAGTGAGTTTGAGCATTCCCTGAAGTAGGAATCCATGTGCAAAGGCATCACAACTGTTTACCAAAAATAGAGGAATTAAATCAGTTCTTTTTTTAAGGGGATGGGGTTAAGGGATGATGCAGTCATGGGTGCTGGATTGTTTTGTCTTAGCTCTGGTGGTGTAGAACAAAAGCAAGAGGGAAATATCTCTATATGTCAAATGAGGTTTGGTGGCTAAAAGCTCCCATTCCCACTGGGAGAACTGACTCTGGGATAAGTTTTCTGCAGAATCAGGTTCCAACAAGAGGGTTGCTCTCTATTTGGATTTTCCTGAATGAGGATGGATTCCATGTAGGGAACGGAAATATTAGTTTGGATGGCTGAGGGTGAAGTTCTCTGCCCTGTCTACGCATTATTATCACTCCAGGAGATGCCTGTGCCCGTCCCACAGAAATTCTGAGTTACCTGGGCATTTGTGCTGTTTTAAGTCTCTGTCCTTATGGTATTACTGTACAGCTTATTTAGAGAACCCAGGCTTAGGGGCAAGGGAGTTAGGATGGGCAAGTAGCTCATCATCAATAAACAGGAACTTCAGCACCAGAACTTAATGTCACAGGTAAGGTGAAGTATCATTAACATCCTATTAGGTTGAAACCTGTTAGGTTCCCTGTTAGGTGAAACCAGTAATTTGAGTAGATGAGGTGGGGAAATGGAGAATGAATTTGTACTATCATTTTATGAGTTTCAGGATTCACAAAACACCCTTGATCATCTTGGAACTCTTTTATTCTAGAATGGCATCTTTTCTGGCATCCTGTGGATGATAGTAAAAGTTATATCCACAACCTCTTCATCCAGGCTCTCAGATGGGCACTTCCCATAGCATCCCTGAGGTGGCGCTGTTGCACTAGTGGTTGTATCTTGGCTTGGACATGCTGATAGGGACAGTGGTGCCGAGCTCTTCCAACTGGTACCTCCTTGCTTTGCTGATATCACAGAAAGCAGATAGTTATTTGGACTTCGATTTCTGGACAACTCCAGTGGTGAGTGGTAAAGGATTAGGGACAGCATGAAAAGCTGGGGTGGGCTGTTCATTATGCTTCTACCTTAAGATGGAGTTCACTGAATAGCACATCCTTAAACCCATGTGGGTTGAAATTGTGAAACTTCATGGTAGTAGAGTGAACATTTATTTTGTTTCTTGCTCAGCATTCACTATCCTAATTTTGCTTTGAGGAGCCCACTCTCCCTCATTTTCAGTTTATGTGCTTCAAGTTCCCATGTCCAAAAACAGTGTTTTATTATAACAAAACCAATGAGCATCCATTTATATATGGCTGTTTTTTTGTTCTACAAAGGCTAAGTTGGTTATAACAAAGAACCTGTGGCTGCAATCCCAAACTATCATCCTGTGATTCAGTTCTCATGATGGAAAATGAGTGGTTCAGCATAAGATCCAGGAAAAAATGTCTGGACCTTTCTTTGAGCTATTGGGAAATTGGCTTCCTATTATTCTGCCTCATGTCAAAACCTAAGGATATCAGGAACCATGAGGTCTTAATCAAACTTGTCTGAAATTATCCTAACTCTAGAATTTTCAGCTATGAGAAGCAACCCATTCTCTTTAATCTTAAATTAGCTAAAATTGTTTTTTGCTGCTTGCAGCCAAAGAAACTCAACTGATAAGTCATTTTGGAAGGAATCCTACCCAGGTACAGAGGGAACAGGATTAATTAGTTCCCCAGATCATTGTCTTATGGCAAAAACAGTAGCTACCTGGCAGAAGACAGGAAATTTGTCTTAATAGCACCCCCTATGTCCTGAATTTGTCTTGTTCTGGGAGAAATCAGAGAAGCTCAGAAGTTGAGAATGTGGTCAGTGTACAGGACTTCCATTTTATAGCACATGACTGAATCTTTCAGAGGAAAGATTCAGAGGAAAGATTCTACATACTGGCAGACTTCAGGACTTATGATTTTTGTATCTTCTTATCAGAATTAACCATACAATAAATATCTGGTTTGTCTCCTATAGACTCTTTTTGTATATAGTAACACTACTACTGTTTTTTAAAATTCCAATACAATACATGAAGGTGTCCAAGAAGGAAAGGGTTGAAAAGCTTAATAATGAACAATAGTTTGTTATTTTGTTTGTCCTGAATTTTCAGAATATCAGCCATTACCACATATAGACTAATTATCAAGTAAGAATATAAATACATGTGATATTTTAATTAGAATATTTTTAAAAATGTATGTCTACTTTTCCTTCCTGTTGATTAATTCCACTTCCTGCAACTTAAAAAGCAAAGTTGCTTTCTGCTCATTATCTCAGGGAAAGGATGTTATGTGAGAGAGAACAGAAAACAAAATGAACCAAACCAAACCAAACAAAAACAACTTCCCCCAAATCCAGGAAACTTCCTGGCAAATGCTCGTACTATTTGGACATTAAAGAATCTCTTTCTAGACATAAATTTTTTGAGAGAAATTTCATAGGTGATTACTGTTTTTGTCTTCTGGAGAGAGAAAGACTCACCAGGATATATATGTAGATATATATATATATATATATATATATATATATATATATATATATATATCTACATATATATATATATCTACATATATATATATATATATATATATATATCTACATATATATATATATCATATATATGAAAGCAAGAGCCTAAGAGGGAACAGAGAGAATGTGATGACAACTCAAGTGTGTGGATTCAGAGAGAAGGGCCCCAATTCCAGCTCAGACCTCTGAATACCTGGTGGCCTCTCCTACAGGGAACTACAGGTAAAAGGGGAGGCATCCATTGCATTCTACCTAGATTCCCTGATGAATGGGCCCAAGAAAGAAGCTTCCTGGAATTGCCCCTTCATCAGCCTGAGTATGGTTATACTGTGGTGTGTAGATCTGTATGGGTCTCCAGGAATATGGCAAGGGGCTGATGTGAGGGCATAGGCCTGAGGGGCACAGGTTTTTGTCTACAGTCCTCCATTTCTGCTCCTCCTTTTCTTACTTCATGTTATTAATGTGCTGAGGGCCCTTCTTGGCACAAAGTTCCCCCAAATAGTGGCAAAATTCCCCCAAATTTTCAGATGGTGCTCTGAGACTGGAGAGTCTTAAATTTCCTGGATACAGTTTTCAAAACTTGCTATCTTTGCCCTGGCATGAGGGTTTGGCATAGAAGTTAGGTAGCCTCAAGTGGAAGTATTTCTCATACACTTGAGTTGATGGCTGGAGACCAGAGACCTTCTAGGTCAGTTATACTCATCTCCATTGTATGGAAAATCAGGAATTGACTTCACTCCTCACTCATTCCAAGCATGACATTCTAAGTGTGACAGCCAACAACATGCAAGTGTGGGAATATATTATCTGTGCTTTGTGTCCCTGGATTTCACTGCTTTGCGATGTACTGTTGTTCATTTTAAAGAACTGTTTTTTCATTTGATTATGAAATCTATTCTTCACTGACAAAGGGTGATTCACTGGCTTTCATTAGGGAGCTCTTGAAAGAGATTTTCATAGTTAGTTCATTTTTCTTTAACATATAACCAATGAAATAATAGAACAAAAACACATTTATCTTTTATAATTGTTTCCCTCCTCTAATACATAGCAGATTTTGTGGAAACATTAACCTAACAGCTGTGTTGAATAATTCTCCCTCAACCAAAGAACAATATGAGTAATCTCTTCTATTTCTAAAATCTCCTTGATTTCTTGATATTGCTCTTCCCATCCTTCACCTGGGGAAGGCAGGAAGCAAGATGAGAAAACACAAAGTGAGCTCTGGTAAGTTTTTCGTTGGTGTCATAGAATAAGGCCTTGATTTTATTATGGCCCAAAGGAGGTGTTGGGACTATATAGCAAGTGGTTCTCAGGCAGGGGCTATTTTGCATGCCAGGGCCTTTTGGGCAATTTCTGGAGATGTTTTTGGTTGTCACAGATGTTGGGGTCAGGGAGGGGGAAGGTATGTTCCTGGCATTTGGTAGGAAGAGGCTGGACATAGTGCTAAGCATCCTACCATGCAGAGGACAGCCCTAGCTCTGAACACAGAATTGTTTGGCCCAAAATGTCATTAAGAATGCCAACATGGTGAAACGCTGATGTAAAGTAACAAGGAAAGGAGGCATGATTTGAGAGAGTTATGAGGATGAATGGGGTTTTTACAGAATGAGAGGAGGCACGTGTATGATTTTTGAAAAAGGAGGAAACAATCTATAGGAACGTGAAGAGTTGGATAGTTCTTTTATATTTGAAGCAGATTTTAAAGGGAGACTTACTTAAGAAGCTATGCATGTTGTTACCAACATTTTAAGAAAAAGAAAAAATTCTGTGAAATTAACATTATGGTTCTTGAAAGCACACACACAAAGAGAACTCTGACTACATTTCACATTTTGTCTCGCTAATTTCACATAATAAAATGTTTTATTTACTGAATAAATGTAAACCTAAATATAGAGGGGAGAAAGCATGGTGTATTTCTACCTGGCTAGATTTTATAGGCCAGTGAATGCTCTGGGAAAGGTTGTGGGGAGCCATTCTGACACGTGATTGGGTGACTCCCGTTAAGGGCCTGAGGCACTCTGGCTGTGTCGGAGTTATCCTGATCCTTTCCTGATGAGAGAGCCCATCCGTGTGGGGGTGTGCGTAACCACTGACCCTGGAGACCCAATCACTGACCCTGACCTTGGAGTGCAGCCCCCCCTCAACCTTCATTGGATGGAATTCTCCCCTGAATCTCTTGTTTCCCCCAAATAAAAGGCTGATCCTCGGCGTGTTCGCTCTCTCTCTCTCCTGCTAGCCCAGAGTAATCCTCGCTGCCCTGCTGAGCGGCTGGAGGCAGGGAAACAGGGAGACCGAGCCGTCTCGGACCTAGCATTAAAATAAGGTACTGTCTGTGTGTTTTATTTTGATCTCTTCTAACTAACTGAATGCCAGAACCTCATTAATGAAACCACTGCGCAGGCCGCGTGGTAGAATTGGCGCCCAAGAGGGGGGCATTCTGAATTAGTTAGATTGAGTGGGAGCGCGCGCTAAAAAGATTAAGGGAAAGAAATAAAGAGAAAGGAAGATAAGGAAATAGAAATAAAGAAATAAAGAGGAAATAAGGAAGATAAAGAATAAAGAGAAAAATAAGGAAGAGGTGACATTTGGGTCACAAAAGTAATAAAGAGGATAAAGAAAATAAGAAATAAGAGAAAGGAAAAAGTGACATTTGAGTCACAAAAGTACCAGGAAATATTGAAGGAAAGAGACGTTAATTTACTTAAAATGGGAAATTCTACTTCTTCGGATAAGGAAATGTATCTGACTATTTTAGACAGTATAATTAATCAGAAAGGAAAACAGATAAAGAAGACTCAATTATTGCAATTCTTAAAGATTGTAGGTGAATATTGTCCTTGGTTTTGTGACCAAGAGTCTCCAAATTTACTTACTTGGGAGAAATTAGGAAGAAAGTTACAGAGAGTTTGTCTTTCTACTGAAATACCTGGAGGCATAGAGAATATACAGAAAACTTGGACGGCCCTAGAAATTTGTCTCTTTGAATACATGGACCAGAGTCCGTGGCCACCAGAAGAGCTTCTGAGAGGTATTCAAAGAGCCATTAGGTCTATTCAAATGGAAAATCAGCCTGAGGCTAAGTTAATTTCCTTTCCTTTGAGCCGTTTTAAAACAAAAGCGCTAGGAGCTAAAACAAAGGTTAGAAATGTGCAAGCTAGCCCGCAGACAGATTGTACAGAACAGCATGATAAAGAAGAAGCATCTCTAATCTTGGAGAGCCCTCCAGAAGTGGTAACCAATCTTCCTGGAGAGGAAAATACAAAGGAAACTCCTAGCGGGGCTCAGGTTTCTTCTCAGCCACGTGAGTTAGAAACCCAAATTCCAAATGGCGATAGTACAGAGTCTGATAGCAGCTCACAGTCTGAGGAAGAAGAATTAGACATAGAAACTCAGGACTTAGAGAGAAATTTTAATAGATTGCATTTAGCACCACCTGCCCAAGCTTTTAAAATTCGGCCGATACCTGCTAGAAGAACCAAATTTAACAGGTGTGCTGAATTAAAGATGACTTTTCTTACCCCAGTTCAGCAAGGTATTAAGAAGGCTCAAGAAATGGGGGAGGATACTACTGGTTTTCACCTCTTTCCAGTTTTTGAGCAAACTAATGAACAAGATCAGAGAGTTAGAGTTCATGCTGTAATCCCTTTTAAAACTATCAAGGAATTGAAAAATGCATGTGAAACGTACGGCCCAAATTCGCCTTTTGTTCAGAGTCTAATAGAAAATATTTGCTCACAACCCCTTCCTCCTAGTGATTGGATTTTTTTAGCCAGATCTTGTCTGAGCGGGGGAGATTACTTGCTTTGGAAAACTTACTGGACTGATTTTTGTAATGAACAGGCAGAAAGAAACAGGAGACAGGGCATAAAGACGCCAGTAACGATATTTTTAGGGACCAAGGTTAGAAATGTGAACTTAGACTCGCAGCCCCATGCGGAGGATTCAAACAGCGCGGATCAGCCCGCTTTCTCGCTGCCGCCGGCATTTCCTCCTGGCGGGAGCCCGGGAATTCCAGGGACGGTCGCACAGTGTGACGTCATCGCGCCGACCATGGGGGCCGCCATCTTTAGATTTACCGGAGCAAAACAAACAGTTTCCATGCCCACCATGGGGGCCGCCATCTTTAATTTTACCGGAGCGGAACCACAGTTTCCGTACAAACCCCTAATGATTTTCAAGGCTTTTAAGAGAGATATTTTAGCCAAAATGGGACTACTACTAGTCACCCCAAATTCTATAAGGTCAGTTGAGGAAATTAATCAGAGGTATTTTCCTGGAGATGATAGGGAAAACTTTCAGGAAAAATATCTGTTTACAAGCCAGTCTCCACGGCAAGGATTAGTAAATACTTCAGGACAAAATTTTTATTAGGGGCACTGAGTACTTCCCCGATCCTTAAGACAGCTGAAAAAATTACATGGCTCACAGAAGAGCCTATTTGGATTTCTCAGTGGCCCATCTCAGGGGAAAAACTTAAAATAATTCATAGATTAGTTGAGGAACAACTTCAGGCTGGTCATATTGAACCAACACTTAGCCCTTGGAATACACCTATTTTTGTTATTAAGAAAAAGTCAGGAAATTGGAGATTACTGCAGGATTTAAGAGCAATAAACCAGACAATTCAGCCTATGGGATCATTACAGCCAGGACTTCCCTCCCCCACAGCCATTCCTTTAGATTATAGCTTGATGGTAATAGATTTAAAAGACTGTTTTTTCTCTATAAGGTTACATCCTGAAGATTGTGAAAAATTTGCTTTCACTGTCCCAGCAGTTAATTTTAAGGAACCTGTTAAAAGATACTGCTGGAAAGTCCTCCCTCAGGGAATGCGTAATAGCCCTACACTGTGTCAAAAATATGTTGATCAGGCAATAGATCCCATTAGAAATAGCTTCCCTGATGCATACATTATTCATTTTATGGATGATATATTATTGGCCCATGCTAATTCAGAAGTACTTTCAGAAATTTTTACTCAGTTAGAGACCTCACTTACAACTATGGGTTTAAGTATAGCTCCTCAAAAAATTCAAAAGGTATCTCCTTTTCAATATCTAGGTCAGATAATTCAAGGGAGTACAATCCGTCCTCAAAATCTTCAGATAAGAGTCAAGGAGTTACGTACCCTTAATGATTTTCAAAAACTATTAGGAGATATTAACTGGCTAAGACCATCCTTAAAGTTAACTACTTCTGAGTTAAGTCCTTTATTTCAGATATTACAAGGAAATCCTTCTCCAACCTCTCCACGTCAACTAACTTTGGAGGCCAAAGCAGCCTTAAGGAAAGTGGAAATTGCAATTAAAAATGCACAGCTTACTAGAATAGATCCTAAAGAAATACTGTATTTATTAATATTTCCAACTGAGCATACCCCAACAGGAGCCATATGGCAAAGATTAGGAGTTATTGAATGGATCTACTTATCTCATTCCCCTCAAAAAACATTAATTCCTTTTCATGATTCTCTAGCTCAATTAGTGATTAAGGGTAAAACTAGGATTTTACAATTAATTGGATCTGAGCCTGATATCATAATTATTCCATTTTCTGTTCAACAGACTAATTGGCTTTTTCAAACTTCTATTTCATGGCAGATAGCTTTTGCAGATTTCCCTGGGCAGATAGATAGCCATTATCCTCGTGATAAGATTGTACAATTTGCATCATTAACATCACTTATTTTTCCAAAGATTGTACTTTCCCATCCAATAGAGGGAGCTTTATCGGTGTTCACAGATGGTTCCAGCTCTGGTAAGGCAGGTTTCTTCAGCCGTGTTCACACAGAGGTAATACAAACTTCTTATACTTCAGCTCAAAGGGCAGAACTTCAAGCCCTGATTTTGGCCTTAGATTATTTTTCAAATGAGCCTATTAATATCTATTCTGACAGCTTATATGCAGTCAGAGTTACCAAAAATATTGAAACCTCAGTTATTGGGTTTACTTCATCACAGGAGTTATTTGAATTATTTCATAATTTACAAAAGACAGTGCTAATGAGGAAGTACCCATGTTTTATTGGACATATCCGAGCACATTCTAGCCTCCCTGGACCTTTGGTTGCAGGTAATGATAATATTGATAAATTAGTAGCTTTTTGTCAACAGATGTCTTCATATGACTGTGCCCTAGCTTCCCATTCCTTGCATCATCAAAATGCTTCTAGCTTACGTAAAAAATTTAGTATTACCAGAGAACAGGCTCGTCAGATTGTAAGCCAATGCCCTAAGTGTGTTATTCACACTCCATCTCTGCCATCAGGGGTAAATCCCCGTGGTTTAAAACCAAATCAAATATGGCAAATGGATGTAACACATATTCCTCAATTTGGTAAGTAATGTTATGTGCATGTCATAGTGGACACTTATTCTAGATTTATTTTTGCCACAGCACGTACTAAGGAAAATACTCAACATGTAATTTCTCATTGCTTAGCAGCTTTTTCTGTTTTATGGTGTCCTATGCAGATTAAAATGGATAATGCTCCAGCTTATGTAAGCTCTGCTTTTCAACAATTTTGCCAAGAGTTTCAAATTAATCATAAAACAGGAATTCCTTATAACCCCCAAGGTCAAGCCATTGTAGAACGAGCTCATTTATCTATTAAACTTCAATTACAAAAATTAAAAAGGGGGAATAAGATAATGACTCCCCAAAATAGCCTTAATCATGCCTTATTTGTTTTAAATTTTTTAAACTGTGACACAGAAGGTCACACTGCTGCTGAGAGGCAAATGTCTCCCTCGGTGACAGGCCCATTAGGCAGAGTTCTGTGGAAAGATTTACAGACTGGTCAGTGGAAGGGCCCAGATCCGGTAATATCATGGGGCCGAGGGCATGCTTGTATTTTTCCAGAAGGTGCTTTTCGTCCTATCTGGGTGCCTGAACGTGCTATCAGACATGGAGGAGATAAAACCCAGACTCAAGCGACTGAGGATAGACACGGAGGAGCCACAACCCAGAAGGAGGAGATATCGGAAAAAGATGAAGAAAGACCAGATTGAACCAGCCGAGAAGCTGATTTCGTGAAAAGATGTGAAGAAATTGACAACCCAGGCTTCCCAAATACTTCGACGCCTAGGAAAGAACAGGACACCAGTCTTGATGGTAGCGACAATAATTGCCCTACTGGGCTGTCAGGTAAAAGGGAATCAAGTAGACACTTATTGGACTTATTTCCCAGATCCACCCCTGGTACACCCAGCTGTGTGGACTGGAGAATCTATTCCAGTATTTACTAATGACTCATTCATGATGGGAGGATTTACAGATACTCATATTACTCCCAGTCATGTGACTAGATTTAATTATTCTGGCTACAGTGCCCAATTACCTTTATGTTGGTCACGTGATAAACATGCTGGCTGTCTGAAAGTATCATTTGAAGAAAAGACAGCGATTGGTAAACCTAGACTGACAAATAATTCTATTTATGGAGACTTAAAACCTAATACTAGATCAGTAATTAAGATGGGACTTTCCCATAACAAGCCAGTCATTTCTGCAAAACCTCCACCGGTACCCCACTGTCCAAATAGTTCTATAATTGAAATTGGCACCTTTCCTAAATGGATGGATTGTGTAAATACCTTTCCTGTACAACATAAGGTGTCTAAAGCTAGTGGGTATATTTTAGACTGGTCTCCAAAAATTGATAAGAGACAATTACGAAGAAATTCTGCTATGACACCTACAGGATTTGTTAGTAATATTTTGACTTATAGTGAAGGAGGCATTCAAAGAGATATTTGGCGTTTAATTGCTGCCTCAGAATATTTACATTTTTCAGACAAACCTTTACCAAAATTTGTCGGCAAGACTGTAAAGAGGGATCTTGCTATGGCCTAAGAGCCTGTGTCCAATCTCCTTATGTTTTAATTATTGGAAATGTAAAAGTTAGATGGATAGATGATAGGTATTTTGTTACTTGTAATAAGTGCAACCTAACCAATTGTATTTCTAGGTATAATGGAGGAAAAGGAGTGCTAATACTTCATCAGCCCTCTTTTGTTTTATTACCTGCTAATATTTCAGAGCCATGGTATGCTGATGCTGGTTTACAAGTCCTGCAGCAAATTCATGCCCAGCTAACAAGACCTAAACGTGCTATTGGAGTCATAATTGTTGGTGTCTTAGCACTGGTCTCATTTATTGCCTCAACCGTCTCTGCATCTCTGACATTGTCTCAGAATATTCAGCATACAAAATTTCTTAATAATTTAGCTCAAAATACTTCCAAGGCTCTGCGTAATCAAGTAAATATTGATGAAAGGATTGAAACTAAATTAAACGCCTTAGAGGCGACTGTTATTAACATTGGTAATGAACTTTCAGCCTTAAAATTTAAGGAAAGGCTTAAATGCCATGCTAATTATAAGTATGTATGTGTTACAGCTGCCAAGTACAATGCTTCTCTCTGGGATTGGGAGAAGGTTAAAACCCATTTATTAGGTATTTGGCAAAATAGTAATAATAGCTTGGATATTCTGGAACTTCATCACCATATCCAAGACATTCAAAATAATAGAGCTGATTTTTCAGATCCTTCTTCTTTGGCTAACCAAATATTGAAGGAGTTAAATGGATTCAACCCTGGAAATATTCTTAAACACTCCGCTTGGTACATTATTGGATTATTCTCTTTGCTGTTAATTCTCTTTTGTATTGTAACTATAGGATGGCGAGTCCTCCAATCAAGAATCCGGGGACTCCAGAGAGTGAACCGCCGCCTCATTGTTAAGAATAAAAAGGGGGAATATGTGGGGAGCCATTCTGACACGTGATTGGGTGACTCCCGTTAAGGGCCTGAGGCACTCTGGCTGTGTCGGAGTTATCCCGACCCTTTCCTGATGAGAGAGCCCATCCGTGTGGGGGTGTGCGTAACCACTGACCCTGGAGACCCAATCACTGACCCTGACCTTGGAGTGCAGCCCCCCCTCAACCTTCATTGGATGGAATTCTCCCCTGAATCTCTTGTTTCCCCCAAATAAAAGGCTGATCCTCGGCGTGTTCGCTCTCTCTCTCTCCTGCTAGCCCAGAGTAATCCTCGCTGCCCTGCTGAGCGGCTGGAGGCAGGGAAACAGGGAGACCGAGCCGTCTCGGACCTAGCATTAAAATAAGGTACTGTCTGTGTGTTTTATTTTGATCTCTTCTAACTAACTGAATGCCAGAACCTCATTAATGAAACCACTGCGCAGGCCGCGTGGTAGAAAAGGTAATGCAGATAAAAAGAGTCTGTAATGGCAGGTTTTGGAGTTTCCTAGTCATTAGAAATGGGGAGGGATGTATTAGGGGTTTCCAGAGAAACAGAACCAATAAGACACACACCGCGCACGCACACAGATTTAGTTTTTGAATATGAGGCCTAACAAGTTCCAAGTCTGTAGAACAGTTTTGCAAGCTAGAGTCAGGGAGGAGTTAATGAGTCAAAAGTTTGGCAACTCAGGAAAAAAAATTCTGCATCTGGGGGCAGAATTCCTCCTGAGAGCCATGAGAGAATCTGCTTCAAACCTGTTGCCTAGTTTCTGATGGTTTGCTGAAGAACTTTGGTGTTCCTTGTAGAAATATCACCCCGATCTTTGCCTTCATCTTGCATGACATTCTCTCTGGGTATATATCTGTGTACGAATTTCCCTTTTTCTGTGAACTCCAGTCTTATTGGATCAGGGTCAAACTTAATAACCTCATCTTAACTAATGATGGTGCCCGAAGCCTATTTCAAAGAGAGTCGCATTCTGAGACACTGGGTGTTAGAACTTTATATACGAATTAGTATTGCACACAATTTTCCAGAACAGTAGAGAAATGACATTTTCTGAATTGTTCTGTACTGGTAACACTGCAGTTTTTTCCTTTCTTGGAGACAACAGTTACAAGAAAATGTTATAGTAAAAACAAATGCAACAGAATCTTAAAATATTTTTGAATTTTATTTTTCTTATTCTAATAGTGTGTGTGTAAAAAAAACTAAAACATTGTACAACACAAAAAGAAGGAGCTTGCTTTTATTACAAAAAGTCACTCCCTTAGTAATCCATTAGTCCTTTAATGAAGGCATATCGCCTATGACCCAATCACCCCCCCACCAAGTTCCACCTCCAAATATATTTAAGTTTCTAACATGAATTGTGAGAGACAAGCATTCAAACCATAACAAGTAAATAAAAACCCATGATTTCTCTTTTAGTGACTGCTTAGTATTCCATTAAATGAATGTATTATATCTGTTTAACCAATTCCTTATTGAGGGTCATCTAGGTTCCAAACTTTTAGTTTTATAAAAATGCTACAGTGAATGTCATTGAACATACATCTTTGTATACCTGTATAAGTGTCTTTTTTGTTTTTTCTGGATAAATGTTTGGAAGTAGCACTGTTGAACCAAAGGGTGTGGCTATTTTAAATTGTAATAGATGTTTCTAAGTGTCAGGCAAAAAATGTTGCATCAAAATCTTTTCTGAGAATATAGGAATTAGATTAGCAATCTCTATCTAGCAAAAAAGCAAGTAGATCATACTAATATTATATTTAATAATATTGTGACGACACAATAATTCCTGTATTAACCAAAGAATTGATTTCTTAATTAAGTTTCTATTCCTTTATAAATATACTCAGTTGTTCTTCATAAAGCTTTTTTCAACAAATCTTAGTTTATTGATCACACTGGTACTTCTCCCAGATGGAATTTGTTTATGTTAAATGCTACCAAAGTGTTCAACTTTATCTATTTGTTTGAATGTTCACCATCAAAATTATAGTTTGTATAGCCCATTTTTTAGTTGCAAATTCTCAAAATGAATAAAAATGCTTATTAAAACCACAATGTTTGATTACTATTTAAAATGCTCAAAATGTAATTCCTTAACTATCAGTGTGTAGCAGTAAAAAACTCAAATAGTTTTAAGACTTTTTTCTGAGCCTTATTCTCAGCCCCCTGATGTGTGGTTCTCTGGCCAAGTGTGGACTACTTCCTACTGTTTTGTTCCCTGGAGCCAAGAATCATGTCTTGCCAAAGGGTTTCAAGTGAATTCAGTCAAGGATTGGTAGCCAAAGGATACTGTCATCTTTAATCATGATTCTGGAAAACAGTTGGATATAAGAACATCAATGCAATATTAGTTTGTTCTATCAGTAGAGTAGAGCTCAACCATGGAGACACAAGGACTGGTGAGACTTGGAAATCCTGGGGTCTGTCAGTCAATTTCTTGGGTCTGTTTGGAGGATGCTGAGTATTCACCATGGAGCCAAATCTTAGAGCAGGCTGTAGAATTGAAGGAGGAGGAATGGGAGAGTTCATTAGCCTTCTTGTCTTGGGAGACACATTAACACACTAGGAACTTTGCATCAGAGACTGAGTAGACATAATGAAGGCCGTAGTTTAGGTTCTGGAGACATTTCAAGACATTTCACACACAATGTCTGACTTTTGGGATTTGCTGTTGAAGGCAAAGTAATTGATACTATATCATTCCATACAGTGTCATTTTCTGTATCAACCAATATATAGCACTTTCTAAATACCATTGCCTTCTGGGTTGTTGACACCTTTTTGGAAGTTTTGAGATAATATTGTCTTTATTTTCAGAAGGTCACAATGGAAGGAGCTTAAACAATGAACAAGAGTTAAATTTCTTCTGAAATGGTTGTTATTGAGGGAAATGTAGAGAGTTTGTAGTCATGCAGTCAGTCACCAGAAAAAACAGTTAACTTATTCACAACTATTGTGAGTCACTATCAAAAGCAACTATTGTGATTCACAATCAATAGCAAGATAAATCTCAACTTCAAAGATATTAATACATGTTTTAGAATTGAATGAAATATAATTAAAAATTTTAAATATGAGGTAGTTTAATTATATCTTTTAATTATAAAACAAATATTTACTGAGTACTATTATGTTCAAGCTTCTGTTCTAAATCCAGTCACCATTTTTTTTTTTGTACTAAGGATTGAGCTCAGAGGCACTAGACCACTGAGCCACATCCCCAGCCCTATCTTATACTTTATTTAGAGACAGGGTCTCACTGAGTTGCTTAGCACCTTGCTTGCCATTGTTGAGGCTGGCTTTGAACTCAAGATACTCCTGTCTCAGTCTCTCCAGCACCTGACCCAGTCACCCATTTTTATTTGTTGTGTATTTATATTTTCTCTCAGATTTTTTTAAACTTTAGTTAATAGTTTATGAATCTTATTTCCAGAGACTGAGTTCTTCTATTTATTAATTTTATACTTCATTGTTTCTGTTTTAATTTTCAATTATTTCCTTTTGTTTGTGTTTTTTTTCCAAATTTTTATTTGAATGCTATATTAAGTAATCTGTATTCTTAATTATTTAGATATGTAAGTTTCTAAATACATAAATTTATTTCTGCTGTAGATGTTTCTATTGTTTCTGATACGTGGTATTTGAACTATTGCTATTTCCTATATGCCTGACAATTACAATTTAGAGTTTTTTCTTTGATGCAAAAATTGTACTAGTGAGAAATTTAAAACTTATATGCACCTGGGTGTTTTGTTTTTCTACTTTTGTAATTAGTTTCTATGAGCTTTATGTAAAAAGATGTTGCTTAGCGTCTCACCATTGCTGAGTCTGACTTTGAACTTGCAATCCTCTTGCCTCAGCTCCTGAGCCACTGGGATTACAGGTGTGTTCCTCCATGCCCAGTGTTATTTGTATTATTTTTACTTTCAAGAATTTATTTGCTTTTTGTGGCCTAATACACAGTGCATTTAAAAAATGTTTTATGTGCACTTGGAAAATATACTGACTTTAATTTAAATCAATGTATCTATCTTATTGGCTGGTAACTTAGTTCATCATTATTTTTTCTTCCACTTAAATTCTTATCACTGAGAGAGGAGAGTCTCCCATATCTATTTGTATTTCTGTATGTATTTTTATTCTTGTTTCTGCTTTAAGAAAATTTTTACAAAATTTAAGAAAATTTTGGTACAAAAGTACACCTGTTAGTTCTTTATTGTGGGTTGTAGGCATTGGATGAAAGCATCTTTCCTTGCCTTATTTTGTGACTCATATTTGACATTCTCTTACAATAATATCATAACCCTGCTTTCTTTTGGTTTATATTTGCCAAACAGGTCTTTGTTGATTCTTTTATTTTCAACTTTACTGTGTCACTTTGTTTCACACTTAGCCTTTTAGTACCTCATAATTTACTATGTGATCTTGGCTTATTATTTTTCTTTTATTACCTTTCCATTTATTTTTTTCTGAAAGACATATGTTCTTGGGTTTCTAATAGGCCCTTTTAACACTGTAAAATAATCAACACATAGTTTTGTTTAGACTGTATGTGAACTATTTGTCTTAAGCCACATTTATCAGTTGTTTCCCTGGCCCCTCCCTGGTCTCATGACAACCTTCCTCTTTGGATAAGTCACAGTCCTCTGGAGCTTGGCATGGTTGGTGAAGTCCACAGAAGACTTTGTCGAAACAGAAGTTCATTTCCAGTTCTGTGCATAAATGCTATTCACTTCCACTGATGGTGCTGCCTTTCATGGACAGATTGGTTTGTTTCTTTAAGATGTCTTCAGGGGACTATGGTTCCTAAACTCTTCCCCATTTGTAAATGTCTGATGTTTGTCTCTTTATGCCTGGAAAACGCTTCAACTACAAAATTTCTGGAGTACATCTTATTTTCCCCAAGGATGTGACATTTCTCTGTCCTCTTCCTGCATTATGTTGTGGCTGTGGGAAAGCTGAAGCTTTCCTGATTTTTGCCCCTCTATTTCTGCCCATCTATGACATGACCAGATTCTTTCTTTCTCTTTTAAGTTTGGTGTCTTTGTCGGGACTGATATTTTATTGGCCACTTGCATGCATTTTTACAGAAACACCATGTGACCTTTCAACAAGTAGATTCAAATATTCATTTCAAATAAATTTTGAATTATGTTTTTAAAATTTTTAGGTTTTATTTATATCCATTTTAGGGAACCTAAGTAAGTGTGTATTTCATGTTTTTTGTCTTTGATAGCTTTTATTTCTTCTCTGGTTCCTTGAAGCAATTTTGGTTTAGTTCAGTGGTCTCAAGCTTATCCTTCATGTTCCTGATTTTGTTTTATTTGTTCTCTTCTCTGTTGTTCCCAATGTGGCTTTCCTTTTTGTTATGGCCTTATTTTCTCTTCCATTCCCCTTCTAGTTCTTCTAGCATTTATAGAAGACGTTGTTTCATTAAGTTCTCTGATTATAGGCTGACTGTCCAGTTTTCATCTGTTTCATGACAATTCAGTAGTTTCCTTTGATCCAAATGGCTGTTTCAATACCCACTGGATGCCCCAAACCTTGGATACTACCAAACCATACACACACACACAATGTTCATACCTATGATGAAGTTTGATTTATAAATGAGGCATAGTAAGATATTAAAAACTGAGCAAAATGGAGCAATAATAACATGTTACTAATGGGAGGGTAGGTTGTATAGAGTGGATGCACTGCACAAATTATGATTCCCATTGTGGGCTGTATGAAGTGATGCTATGTGACATTTCATCACATTACTCAGGAATGGTATACAAACTTTAAAATTTATAAATTATTTGTTTTTTAATTTTTTTCATTTAATGTCTTTAGATTATAGTTGCCTGCAGGTAACTGAAACTACAAAATACAAACTGGTAAATAAAGAGGGACTATTGTATATTTGAGGTGTGTGTTGTGGATTTCCATTTTTTTTGGAAAGAGTTATATTTCTTTATTATCTATTTTAGAGTGTTTTTAAAAAATGCTGTACTGGTTTCTTTTTCTTTTTTTTAAATTAAGTGATCTGTGAATAAGTTTCTTCTGTTCAACTCTTTTCAGAAGTAGTACTCTACTGTAATCTGTCTCTCCAATTTTATTATTTACAAGGGTGCAAATATATTCTCAGCAGGAAAATCCTTTTATTAGGTGAGTTCTAAATTAACTTTCCTCATTTCAAGAAACTGGGTGGAACTTGGTTCTATACTTTTAGTTTTTAATTTCATTTGTTCAAAATTGAACATTAATACTTTCATTGGTTATAAAATAGAACCTCATAGGAATTATAAAACAAAATAAATACAAAGAAGAAGTAAGAATTATTCATAATTTTACCACTTTGAGTGGTAAAATTTGAGATAATTAGCATTTTATGTATATCAGGCTATAGTTTTTATAACATATAAATTAATATGGCATATATATGTTTATATGTACAACACAAAAAATGACATATATTTGCATGTGTATAAATATACACACATATTTACATATAAATGTATATTTAGTATGTATATGCATGAATAAAAGCATGCTCATGGTATACATATATAATAAAGAAATTTAACTTTATTTTTCCCCTAATGATTAGCCCTGAGATTCTCAACCTGTACACTGAAGTGCCCCAGGACACTACAGCAAACTCAGAATGCCATAGGAATTTTTAAATTCTCAAGGAAAATCCAATGATATTGACATCTTTGGGATACCCTGTGAACTACTAAATTAAGCTACATTCCTTTCAACAACATCATTGCAAAGCTGGGCTGATGCATTTAAAAGCAAGCAAGTATTCTATGAAAATTGATGAGGGAGGCATAATCACTCTGAGTCCAAGATTTGAGAAGTTGTGAAGTGACCAACATCAAACATCCCATTTATATTAGTTGTGTTAAATAAGAATTAAACAAAAATATTATTTCAACTTATATGTATAATTTTTTCAATAAAACTATCCATCAAATGTATAATAGTAAAAAAAAAAAGAGTTTCAGAGTTTCTAGATCGCATGCCTATCTGCTTCTCTTACCCACGTTTCAAAAACCTATTGGAAGATGTACTCCTTGAAAATGAGGGAATAAATCAAGAAAGGTGATCCAGGAAACCAGAAATCATAGAAACAAGCAAAGGAAATTTCTAGTTTGATGGCAAGTTGCTAAATTAAAATTTTTAGCTCATTTTTCTACTTGGATGTTGGTCTTTTTCTTATTGATTTGGGCTTTTTATCAAATAAATAATCTGTTTATTTGTTGTTTTGCAATTTTTTTTTGTTTTTGCTTTTGCCTATGGGATTTTCTTGTTTTTGTTTTTTATACTTTCTTTTTTCAACACAGAAGCTTACTTAAAAATTTTATGTGATCAAATTGATTAACTTGAGCATACTATTAACTCTCAGATTCTATGATTCTACTAAGTTAGAAAAAGGACTAAATGGGGAGTGAGAACAGATACAGGGTATTACACATGAAAGAATGCTGAATTGCAGGCCAGGATTCATGAATTGTGGCTACAGTAATATTATAAGTTACAGAAACCAAGACAGTTGCTTGGTTTCCTTAGATTTTAGATTTGTTTTTTATAAAATGAGGCTTTTACTAGATATTTGTTAAGACTCTTTCAGCTCTCAATATTTTGATCTGATGCAGTTGGAGGCTTTGACAACAAATTTAAATTAACATTTGGAAAATTGTTAGACACTGGCAACAACAAAAATTTCAGATGAAACCGTAAGACTAAGTGTCATAACCATAAAACATAAAAGTTGAAATAGCAAAAAAATTCCAAGTGACTGAAGAAGTGAAGGACAGGTCCTCATTTCAGCTGTGTATCCAAAGATTATGTGAATGGAAAAGATGGCAGCAAGGTGCCTGGAGATGTCAAACCAGAAAAGAAAAAACCTGGAAGGAGGCAGGAACTTGCAGAAACTCTACCTGCAGCTTACTTTGAACACAGCATTTTCTTTTTGCTGTTTAGTTTTGAGAGTGATGACTCATTCACAAAAGGGAAAAATGACTGGAGAGCTCTGAAATTTACGTGCAGTGAATAGAAAACTTTCCTCTTTAATTCAGACAGTAGCTGGGGAAGGAGTTTGTATTTCCATGTTTTTCAACCCTCTCCCCTTCTCCCAAAACTAACACCCCACACAACTTTTGTTTTTTTCTTACCTCTCTGGTCCTTATATAATGCTATGAACAAGATGTAGCTTTGATGAGTATTAACTGCAAACAAGAATGAAACATTGCATACATTTTTGATAAAATATTACCTTTTTATTATCATCAAATAAATAAAAGTGCTTCTGAGACATTTACATCTTTCACATGTCTGTCTAGAACATCATCAGTGGAACAAAAACTCTCGCCTCTGCACTAGACTCCTTTTCTTTTTCATATTTTGTATTGCTAGTTGCTGTTTATTCTCACATGTATATAGTGATAAAAGCCCCACAGCTGTATAATTTGTCAAGATTTTATTTGGTCTTGTTGAAAATTACACAGTCAGAACCATTTCATTAGTATGTGAGAGAAAATAATATAAACTTCAGATCTCAGTCAGGATATATCATTAGGAATTGAATAAGCTTGAAAACCCATTGTATTTGCACACATTTGAGGCATCATTTGGGCAATAGACTATAAAATAGCTGGCTTAGCAGACCAAATGGAGTAAATGCATTAGGTTTTTAGAGCATTTGGAATCATCTTAGATGAATTGTAAATGAGAAAAATAATCTATATGCATTTAAAAGAAACTAAAATGTATTAGAGAAACTATGCATTCATTATCATTGTAAAGTTGTTTTAATAATGATTTTATATAACCATATGATGCTGACCATTTAAAAATGTGACATCTTTTTAAATTATAAAAATAATGCAAAAACATTGCAAAATATTTGATTGTAGGAAAGAGCACAGTACCACTACCTTCATACACAATTGTGTACATTTTGTCATTTATCCTCACAGACTCTTATGCACATTTTATATGGTTGTGGATGTATTTTTTATATTTAGTAATCTATTAGGTGCCTTTTTGCATTTACTACATTTGCATAACCTTATTTATAATAAGAAATAGCAATAGTCTATTGTAACTTTTAAAAACATTATTCTTTTGTTGACTATTTTTCAATTAAAATATCACTTTCATAAATATATATTTAAATATAATCATGTTATCCATTTTAGGTGATGTCATTGGGAAGCATGATTACTAAATTCAAATGTGCAACTTTTTTTATAGTTCTGAACACATATCAAGAAATTGCTTTAGAAAATGATGATACACATTTAGAGTGCAATTAGTGATGTATGAAACTGTCAATTTCACTGCACCACCACCAAAAATTATTTTAAGAAATTAATTTAATAACATTTTCTTGTTTTGAGTTTTGTTTTGCTTTAAAGCAATGTCTTTGACAGAGTAAGTCCAACGCTGTTGTGGAAGTGTACTTGTAGTTAGGGATCTAAGACTTTTTTGGTGCAATTTAGCAAAAAAGGAAAGTGTAAAGAAGAAGGTGATTTTCTCCTGGGGTGGAGTGGGGAAAGTTTCTATTTAAAAACCCAGGACTCTTTTTCCCCACCTTTTAGATTCTGGTTTTAAAATTTGGCCTATTCTTTTACTCCCTTATAATGATGTTTTGCAAATAAAGAAATAATCCTCACCATCTGCTATTTTATCCAGGGATCTATAATTTTTGTCCCAGAGGACACTTGCTTTGTGTGTGTCAGTGGAAGATAAGGGCTCATGTGAAGCTCTGTCTGAACTGACCTGTGTATTCCCACCATCAGAGCTCTGCAGCCAGGGGGAGTCAATGGCTAATTTCTGAGTACAGTCTGGTGAGAGAGCAGCAATTTGAATATAAAGTCTGTTTTGGAGATTCCTATCAAGTTTTTTGAAGGATGTTTTTTAATTTCTGGTACTTGGAGGTCCTGAGACTTAACAGCCTTAGGTCATTTGGCTGCTGGTCAGGTAGAGCCAGTGATTCAGTTACTTCTGTCACTCGGAGCAGGCAGGACAAAGGGACCTTGCCAAGAACTTACTGTAGGTCAGCCATGAGGGGAGTTTGTAACAGACTGCTACTATGAAAGTTGTGTTTGTGTGTACATCTGTACAGGCATTGGCAAGAGAAGTAGTGGGGTTTATGATTGCATTTGTTATGTAAGTAATATAGGGGTGAGGTAAATTATATAGTATTTTTTGTTTTTAATCTTTGCCTATACTATAGTTGGGATCTGGAATGGCCCCTAATGGCCAATGTGTTAGAGGCTTGGTCCCCACTCAGTTTGAGGCTATTGGGAGTTGTGGAAAAGTTTAAGAAGTGGGGCTTGGTTTTCAGGTCACTAGGGCATGCCCTTGGAGGGGATTGTGGGACTCTGGTCTCTTCCTTTATCTCTTTTGCACTGTGGTCCTGAGATGGGTGGTTTTGCTCTGATGTGTACTCCTGCCATGGTGTGCCTAAAGGTCTGAAAGCAATCGGGCAAATAGATCATGTACTGAACTCTCCAAAACCGTGAGCTAAAAAAAACAATTTCCCTTTGTAAGTTGATTATTTCAAGGAATTCTTTATAGTGATAGAAAACTGACTAACAACCTAAAAGATCTATTTCTCTCTGAAGTAAAAACTGGGACTATGTGTGATTATTGGTTCTGCTTCTTAGGGCAAAGTGCAAGATAACCACACCATTCTATATATTAATTAGAACAAAGACCAAGTGTCTACATGTGTAAGTGTGTGTGCATGTGTCTGTTTTCAGCAATTGAAATAAATCTGGTGGATTGCTAAATGGGAAATAGGCTTGAGAATTTTTCTTTTTAAAGGTAGAATGGACTTAAGCAGAGTTTAGCGTGTGCTGAAAGAATAAATAGAAAATGTCGGAGAAAGGGCGTGGCTAATGAAACAGTGCTCCTGAAAGATAGCTTACTCACTCATGAAGATACAGCTGAAAGGCGATAGAAACTGGAAGAGAAAACCCAGGGTTTGATGGTGAATTTGGAAACCATAAGGAAGTGAAAATAACAAGTTCTGAAAACAGTGAATTTGTCATGGGAGAGCATGTTGAAGATGGAAAAAATAAAAACGGAGTTTTCAAAGGCAAGGACAAATAGAATGAAAACTCAAAAATATAAGATTAGGCTTGTATTTGGCACTTTAGAAAATCAGAGTTAAGCAGTGGCGCATGCATAAGGCCCTGGGTTCAATCTCCAGCACCACACACACACACCACACACACACACACACAAAGACAAATACTATATGATTCCACCTACATGAGGGTATCTAGGAATACTGAAATTCATAGTGACAGAAAGTAGATTGGTCATTGCTAAGGTCTAGGGGAAGCAGGGATGGAGAATTAGTGTTTAATGGATACAGAGTTTCAGCTGGAGAAGATTAGAAAGTTCTAGAGATAGATGGTGATGATGGCTGCCAAATAATGTCAGTGTGCTTAATACCACTGAACTTGAGAATAGTTTAATGAAAAATTATATGTTATGTATATTTTGCCACAATAAAAAATGTTGAGTGCTAAGAAAGAAATAAGACATATCTAACAAAAGTGTAGTGATCTCTTGCCAACCACAGTTTTTGGAACTGTAGTATCCATTTATATAATTTAAATTCTTATAACAAATATTTAAAATATGAGATCTTTCACTCGTGCAAGTTTTTGTTTTATCCCTTATAGGTATTCTTAAACCTGGTCATCAAAGCTACTTACTAAACTCTATAATAAGTTAGACTCACTATTATAATAAAAAAATTCTGGGCTCTTCCTCAGAAACTTTGAATCAGAACTTCCAGGAATGGGGGCCCAAAATTAATATTTTAGCAGGAACTTTCTGGTGATCCGTATGCAACAAAAGAATCTTAACCCTCTAAAATATTTCTCCTCCTTCAGTTCTGGATATAGGTCTTTAGGGGTTATGCAGAGAAAAGATATCTTTAAAATTTTGTCTTTTCAACAAATGTATGAAAAACCAGGCTGTGGAAATAATCTTGTTAATTTATAAAAAGACATAAACCTTCTGTAAAAGGAAATGAGGGAGCCCCAACAATAACAGATAATGAAATTATTGCCATCTTTGGTGAATGAGGGTTCAACATCAGGTATTATTTGATTAAGAAAAAGAAATTTGACAATTCTAACAAACACCTTAAATGCTATAAAGCAATTTATTCATGTATTACTATTACCTATTATATTAATGCAATTATTACTGTTAGTTTTTATATTAATATGTTACTATTGATCACTATATTACTATATAATAAATGTTACCAGTTCTTGTAAGCCTTTCATGAGCCCTGTGTAGGACAGAGCCTTTGGGTCTAGGTATAGAAAGAGTGCAAATGTTAGACACTGAATTTCAAGCAGTATAAAATGGTTCTCAATCTTTTTTAACTGGATAGTCAGTCTATGAATGCATTTGCCTCTACAGATTATGGGACAGCAATAGTGGTTCTGAAACAGTTAAAAGAAGTGCTGTGGTAGAGGATTTCCTACCAGAACAGATTTTTTGTTTGTTTTTGCTTTTGTTTTGTTTTGCTGGTGCTGGAGATTGAACTCTGGGCCTTGTGCCTTCCAGGCAAGCACTCTACCACTGAGCTATATACCTCCAGCCCCAGAACAAGTTTTAATAACAAATATGATTTGCTTTGGACAAGATGCTTTCAGATTTTTATTTTATCTATTTTCAAGTTTTACATATACTTAACTAACACATTTTTTTTCTATCCAACCTTTTATTTTTGCCAACCAACTGTTCTGCCAGTCCCAGAACTTTTCATGAGCATAGCTTCCTGTGGTTAGCAAGGGATCACTGTAATTATTTTAGGCATGAAAATAAGCATTATACAATCACTCTTCATTACCTTAAGAAAAATTGGATAAGCAACTTCAAGCATTTTTTAAAATGTGGTAGGGCGAGTATTAATAATTTAAGGAAGCAATAATTCCATTCCCCATCTCTTTCCATCCTGGTGAAACAATCTTATCAGAAAAAAAGAAAGGAAAAAAGTAGGCTCTATCTGCTCAAGTGGACTATCATGAGGGCATTTGTAAAGGTGAAACCTTAGGAGCTACAGACTGCAGGCAGTCATACGACTTCTCGTAATTGAACTGACACTCTGTTGAAGCGATCAGGAACAAAGAGGGGTCTCTGTCACCTGTATAGGCTGCTCCAACATCAGTTGTTAATGACAGGGAAGGATACAATGCCACAGCAGAATGCTGGGCTCAAATGAGGCAGGGAAATTGGCAACCACAGTGGAATAAGAAACTGGACTTGCTCTATTTTCTCTGAACCTGGTCAGCCTAGGGATCCTTGTACATTCCCTTGAAAAGAGTGGAATTAAGTACCAAAAACTAATATTTATCTACTGCTTTCCTACCTCTGAGGGGGAGGACTTGGATCCAGGAATAATTTGACATAGGAAAACAAAAATTGAACAACTCTACTAGCTGGTGTTATGGAGCAATTTATTCATGTTACATACATGAATATTTCATCTTTTTGAAACTGAGTTTTGCAAAACTTGTTTGTGTATGTGTGTGTGTCTTAGGGATTTTTTTTTTCTGGTACTGGGGATGGAACTCAGGAGCTCATTCATGCTAAGCAAGTGCTCTATTGCTCTATCACTGAGCTGTATCCATAGCCTGCATATATTTGATTTTTACACACAAGAAGAAGAATCTGTCCTTGAATAAGGTGTGGGAGAAAAAGAAAAGGGTGATGGAAATTGTTCTTAGGAAAAGTGCAAGAAATTTGAGGAAAACAATGCAAATTTTGAAACAAGAGGGTTTTCCAGGACTACTGACTTAATACAAATTCTGTTTTTAATGCTGAATTTGCAGCTATCAGAATCCATATGTATTTTTTTTTCGTTTTGCATTTTTTTATTGCTATTGTATAATAGACTTGCTGTGGAGGGTCCCTGTGGAAATACCGGTGAAGGGGCAGACTTCTTTTTTAACTGATTAAAATGTGTGGAGCTCCTGTGATGATTTCCTCTGTGTTTCCTTTGGCTGCAGATAATACCACAAAGCTTACTCAGTGACGCACATGGGCAGCTGATAACAGCTGACACAAGTGAACCTTAAGCCAAGTGTGTATTATCAGAAATCGAGCTAAAAAACCCCATAAAAGTCCCCACCGCCTGATTTGAAAACATAACTTTTGCAATCTTTTCGTGACATGGTAGTTGATATTTTTAATTTTACGTGCTAAAGTGCTTGCAGTAAATCTGGAATGAGAATAAGAGAATATCCTTTTATTGACTATGAGCTAGATATAGGACGTAAGTTTTCTATGCACTCTTCAATTGCAGAATATCTGAGAATTGCATGAAATTAATATCATTCACTTGGATTTATAGGTATATAGACAGTCTATTTGCCTTTAAAATTTGAATAATATTTTATTCAAAGTTAAACATTGACAGAATTTTAAAATCAAAAAATACCATAAGTATTTTAAAAACAGTAGTCCTTTTGCTACATTCCTTCCCACCCTAAATTCTAGCTTTCTAGAGATAACCACTTTCAACCATTTCAGTTATGTTTATTATTCTTTTAATATTTTAAAATAAACTACTTGTACTATTATTTCTTAATATTTTCTTCCTAGAAGTTATATAAAGACTTCCTATTATAGAAAAAAAGTTTTCTCTGCTATCCCATGCTGCTCTATCCACACTTTCCTTTTCTTATCCTTTCAATGTAGTTTTAAGATGTTTTGGTACATTTTTCTTCATTAAATCCCATGCTTAATATGATTATTCAAAATGTAACTCACAACTGACCCACAGTTAATTGTGATCATATATCTTTCTTGTGTAACTTTTCATATTTTCTACTAATTACCTTTTGTCAAGATTAGTTTTCTCTGTATCCCATTATTAATTTATTCTCAGACTTCCCAGAGGATTTAATTCAGATAGCCTTTCATCTTTCACGATGTTCACATATGGATGCCCTGCTGACAGCCTGCTGCAAGAAGCCTGAGATGGCCACCGGTCACTGCTCCTATGAAAGTTCAAGGCATACTTGCTCTGAGATGCTTCCAGCCAATGGGGGAGCCTGGAGGGGATATTAAGTTCCATTTCTATCCTAGTACCAGTGAGTAGCCTTTGATTGGGGGCTCCCCACTCTCTTGGTTGAAACTTTCTCATAACTTTGCTATGCTTTGGGGATTTCCTTTCCAATCCTTCCTTCTCTCTCTCCTTTCACAGGAGTCATATCTGTACCATAGCCTGAAGGTACTCCATGTCTAATTCTGGTCCATCCTCCTTATCCTACACAAACATTTTCCTCGATAGATCTCTTGTACGTCTAATCTTATCATGGCACCTGCTTCTCTGAGGATATAAAGGATAAAGTGGATACTAGGAGGGATCTGAGAAAATAGGCACAAAGATGGGATTGAGAACTGGTTTGCTCTTTTCCCACATGGTGAGGAGAGGATCCCACCCTGAGAAGACTGTGAGTTTGAAGGATGCAAATACTGTTTCAGTTCCAATCACTTAAGATTTCACTTGAGGTAATTCAGGGAACTGAAATCCAGAGGGTTTATTATTGATAAGTTGTGTTGATATCCTAAAAGGGTAATGGCAAATGGAGTAGTTAACAGTTAAAAACTCAAACATAAGTGTCATAGGGACTTTTGGTAGCTTACACGTAAGCCCCAGTCTCCTATAGTAGAGAAGTATGCATAGCTGAGAAGCAGATGTGGCATTTTATAGTGAGAGTCACTAAAGCCTCAGAAACATTTAAATGTGCAGTCAGTGCATGTCCTGGGATCCTGATACATGGGATGGAGACATCTAGGAAAATGTCTTTGAGGGGTTTGGGTGCAACAGATCTCCTGAGTCTCATAATCTATAGAAATTGCAAGCAGGTGCCTTCCCTGTGCTGCAGAAGTCTCTTTCCCACAAAGCAGGTGCCCCGTCAGGAATGACTCAACTCCCTATCCTGGTTGTCAGGCTGATGACTAGGGCTAAGAACCAATACAACCTTACTGGGCATGTGCTGGGATTGATGAGAGAGGAAAAGCAAGGATTAGTTAGCAGGTAAAAGCAGGAGCCAAGGGAGTATACCTGTGATTAGATTTTGAGGAAGTCTGATTGAGGAGGTTAGATGTGGTTGAGGAGGCCAAAAGTAAAACTGTATAGAACAAAACTTTATTAACTTGGGTGTGCTTTCTTGGGACAAAAGATTTAACACTCTCTCAAGGATTCCAGGCAATTAAACAAACTTGCTAGGGTAGATCTTTGAAACCTAGAGAAAGCAGTGGTCTGAGTGAAGTTGAAATGGCAGACAGTGGAAGGGATACAAAGGATAGGAAAGACAACAAGAAGTGAAGATTTTTCACTAGATGGTAATGCCTATCAGAAGGCATACATCTCAGAAGAGGCAGTATACAACCAAATATACAAAATTACTTGATCATTTGGTATTACCCAGTCTTCATGATCAGGAACTTATGAAAGAGAGACATGAAGAGAGGCCATAGTGGCAGAGATGGAGGGTATACATGGGGGAAATAAGTGAGTCTGACAGCAGTGACTTATCAACTTACCAAGACCAATATGTCTACGACAGCCTCTGAACATCCAATTGCCCATAACCAAGAGCATTAATGAACCCCTGGCATGGCATAATTACTCCAGGAGACCAAACAACCACTTGGTGGCAAGTAAACTGTATGGGGCTTTTACCTTCTGGAAAGGCCAATGGTTTCTCTATTCTGGGATAGACAACTATTTGGGGTATGAGATTTCCTGTCAATAGAAATTTAGCCAGCACTTTCTTGGGGTTTATAGGATATCTGATCCCTTAGCATCAAATTCTACATAGCATGACATCAGAAAGGAGACCTACTTTGTTGTGATGGTGATGTGGGGGATAGATTATGACTATGGACCCACTGGTCAGATCACTTGCTGCCCCATCTAGAAGCAGCTGCTTCATAGCAGCTGCAACAATTCATGTTGGAATTGTTTTTTAAAGGCACAGTGAAGGAGGCTATACTCTTCAAAGACGGAATGCCATTTCCAGAATGTGTAACATTAGCCCATTTGGTCCAATACCTAGAAAAACTTACATTGAATAACAGATATAGCATTTATGGTAACTTTGCAATAATTATTATGTTCACAGAATTGAAAACATGGGACTTAATGGGTTAAATCAGACAGATATATGCATTATCAGAGGCTTTCATATAGTATCAGGGTCCCAACAGGAAATTGGAACCAGGTGTGACCCTATCCCAGTAATTCACTAGGGACCTTTTTATTTCCCATTTTGCAACTTTGTCCTTTGCGGAGTTATAAAGTTTTATAACTATATATGACTATAGTGTATAACAGATATAGATTGCATACACACACACACACACACACAGACACACACACACACACAAACATATGTATGACCCTAACAGCAAGTTTGTTTCACGTATTTGTTTTAAACCTATAATATTTACCTTATGGAATAGCTAATATTGCCTCTATTTTACGGGTAAAAGATGGTATATCACTCAGTTTGTTCCTTTACTCATTTAACATGCAAATTATTGAACTCCAGTTATGCACCAGGCAATATTCTTAACATAGTAAGCATGTAACAATAACAATCCACTTTAGTGTGGCAGTAAAAATGTTCCAATAATGCAAAAAATGTTTTTCCTACAAACCTTCTGCTGGGTTCCCCTATTCTAATGAGCCAGGGAACTACTACTTTATATAAATAGGCAAATAAATTATTTCACAGGTATTAAAATTATTTCAAGTACATTGAAAGGATCAATGATAAATCTGGAATTTGAATTTCAACATAATTTGCTACTGTTATTAAAAAGATTGATTATTATCTTGTCTTTTTGTGTAGTTTTTCTTCTTGAATATTCAAAAGCAACATCCAGAAGGATTTAAAAACTCTTATGGGAAAATCAGCACTAATTCATCATTTAGAATGTTGCCCTTGAGTTGCAGTTTACACTCATGCTTCCTTTGAAGAAATAATTTGGTAATCAATGTAATAATTTATACAAAATTAAAAGAAGGCTTGTGCATTTGAGGAATAGTTGTGGTTGCATTTAATTCTTCCTTTAAAACAAGTTATTTTAGGATGGTAGCATATTATTTGCTAATTATTTCAACAATTAGAAGCATGCTCAAATGCTACTTGCACAAATCTATTAGAATCACAGTACAGATGATTGTGTGTGTGTGTGTGTGTGTGTGTGTGTGTGTGTCTGTCTGTCTGTCTGTCTGTCTGTCTTTACTGGTGGCAATTGGAGATAAACAAACATTATTGGACACTTTTTGCATGTGGGACTTGAGTAAATGTCAAAAACTATATAAAACCATACTTTAAAAAATGACAATAATCAGACCATGAGGGTAAATGCCATCTCTAAGTAGTTATGGCATTATTTTGGTGAATAGATTTATACAGCTAAGCACCTCTCAAAGCAATTTTTATCTTTTAACAAATATGAGATGGATCAGCATAGTGAATTACTCATTAAAGGCTTGGCAAGAAGGATGAGTTATACCGAGCAAATGTGAGTTTATGACTCTTTGGGGTATGTAGGCACTTAAGTCCTTGGGATCTAAATTTGGGTAATTCAAAAGTGTAAAATTGCCAGCCTAGTTAAAAGAGGCAGAAATTTTGCAATGCTTTTAGAAGGCAACTTTAATATGAGAGGAGCACTGAAGTCACACAGGGCATAGCAATGTTATGTTAATGACTTATTTTGTCATGGAGGAACGGTTAATTTAGTCTATGAAGAAGATGGAGCCTTATATCCTTCTAGGAAGAAAAGAGACAATCAGGTAGGACTTCTTCCTTAAATCTCTTTGAATTAGTTGTTATTTCTGATTTTGAAAGGATTCTTCCTAATAAGTAGGCATTTAGAGTTTGGAAAAATGTGATTCTAGAAAATAAAAAAAACAAAACTATAAGATGCCTTCATTCTCATAAACAACTAATATTAGATCAAAGACATCCAGATATGTTTTTGCTAGATACTGGTATCTCTGATGAGATGATTTGCTTAGTATAACACATTCTCATATTTCTCAATGTATTTTACTTCCCTCACCTTCAAACATTGTGCCAGTTACTATTCCTGTATTTCACTATTGAAATAAAATAAATGCAGATAGGAGTTTTGGAACACATTTAAAAATTTTTTTAAATAAGTGTGCTCCTTCTCTTTACTCTTATGGAGTAATAAGCAAATAGAAAACTGGATCTCCCTACTCACCTCATTAAACACTGGACAAGAGATGATGCAGAATTTTGACCCTTAAGGAAAAGAAACAAAATGAGCTCACAATTGTGTCAGTTTATTACCTATACAATAGCACAGGAGGGTGCATGCCAGAGACCAGAGTGTTGACCAAGTTGAGGAGAAAGAGGTTCAAATCCAAAAAGCCAAGTTACCTAGAAGTTACAGGAAAGAATACCATGAGAAGGAAGCATAGACATAACTCTGGGGGGTCTTGCAGGGGTGTCTCCACAAGTCTGATGAATAATGATCTCTATAATGCATGGGATGAAACTGAGATTAGAGAGGAAATGCCACAAGAGTAGGAAGAATAATTCTCAATTAGAGCTCAAACTGAAGAGTTCATATTTCTGCTAAGTGAAAATAATTTGTCATATGAAGGGCATTGACTGGAATGCTCAGAAGTGTCTTACCTTCATTGTGAGGTTAAATTAGCTCTGTGCTACAGGCTACCCTCAACATGCCTTAATGAAGGTTAAAAACAACCTCAAAATAATTTTGCTGATTCCAAGTAACTTAAATGCATGCCCAAGCAAAATCTAATGCTATATAAAATAACATGACAAAACCCAGTAAAGAGCAACATAAAATTCATAATGAATGGCATCAAACACAAAACTACCAGGCATGCACAAAGAAAATATGATTGAAACTAGCAGACATAGATTAAAACAGCAATTACAAATATGTTCAAGAAGGTGGAAGAAAACATGAACATGATAAGAGAAATAACCTAAATGGAACTTAAATAACAGAAATATTATATCTGAAATGGAAATTAGAGTCAAATGAAGTCTGTTGACAGAGAGTGTAGAGAAAAGATCAGTGAACCTTAGGACAGAGAAACTATCTAAAATAAGGCACAGAGGAAAAGAGTGAAACAAATGAACAGAGCATACATTTTGTGGGGAACAATATCATGTAGTCTAACATACATGTAAGTGGACTCCCAGATGAAGGTACTGAGAAAGCCAGAAAAAAAATATTCAAAGAAATGGCCAAAGATGTTCTCAAATTTGATTATTATAGATGAGAATTTTAAAAAGAATTAAAATAAAAATAAAAACTTTAAATATACAGAAACAAATAAGAACAACCACAGATTTCTTGTCAGAATCCATGAAAATTAAAGGATGTTTTTAAGGTTCTGAAACAAACAAAATTCACCTTGAATTTCATACTATTGATAATGTGTTTCGAAACAAAGACAAAATGAAGTCTCTCTCTCTCTCTCTCTCTCTCTCTCACACACACACACACACATGCACACACCCCACACCCCTGAGAAAATTTGTCATCAGTAGATTTATAAATGGAATGTTAAAGGAAGTTATTCAGGTAGGAAGTTCCTGTTATATTTTTCTTATTGATTATACCTCTTTATAAAATTGTCATTCTTTCCTTAATGCATTTTATCATAAAATTTAGTTTATCTGAATTCAATATTATCATTTTTACATATTTTACTTTATTTTTTAACCTTTATTATCTGCTCTAATTTTTTCATCTTTTATGTTTCTAATAAATCAGATTTATTTAGACGTACATTTCCCAAGAAGGATAGTTTGATGCTGCTTTGTAAATCACTTTGAAGTGTTTAGATTAAAAAAATATGTACATAATTTGATTTATTGTTATAACAAATAAAAATGATACTTTTCCTCTTGTCATTTTGTTTTACCTTTTCTGAGGCTAAATTTTCTATGCTAATACTTTGTATTCTAAGTTTTAGAGAATATTTATTGGTTATATATATGTATACATTGCTGGTGCTAAGTGGATGACATTTTACTTGGTTTAATATTGCCTACTGAATTTGAAGGCATCTGGGTGTCTTCTTTCTACTTCTAATTATGATCACATTTATATTAAAAATATGCTTGAATCTTTTTAATATTTATTTTCTAGTTTCAAAATTAGGAAACAATTAATCTGCTAGCTCTAACGTGAGTATTTAATGTATTTTACTATCTTCTAGAGTATATATTCACATTTGTTAATTCATTATGTTTTAATTTTTTAGAAGGTTATCAAACCAAAATGGTTATGTCATTTTATAATTTCACCAGCAATATATGAAAAATATACTAGATAGTGTCATTTTAAAACATTTTAGGCATTAGAAGTTTCATGATTTAATATTTATGTTAATATATGTGACCCATTTTGAGTTAGTTTTTTAAAAGGTGTATCATTAAATGTTTTTCTTTTCATATAAATATCTGATCACTTTTTCCTGTGGTTGAAAAGACTATTTTTTGCCTCTAACTGAATTATCTTAATATTTTTATTGAAAATCAATTGACTATACAGAATAGATGAGAGTCAATTTCTGAATTGTAAGTTTAGTTTCATTGATCTGTGAATCTATTTTTATGTTGATACCAGACTTTCTTGGCCATTATAGATTATAATATGTATTGAGATTATGTAGTTAAATTCTCCAGTTTGTTTTTAGGATGTTTTGAATCCTTTGCATTTCTACATTAATTTTAGAATTAGCTTGAAAATATACACCAAATAAAAGCAGTTAGAATTTATTACAATTGAATTGGGTAAATTGACATTTTAAGACTTTATTATTTTTCTGAGCCACAAACATCTATGCCTTATCTATTTAACTACATTATTTTTCTCAAAGGTGTTTGTAATTTTTAGTATATATGTCTTACAAAAAATTTAAAAATTTCTCCTTCTCTCATCAATGACATAAGAATAATGATTCACATTCTCATTTATTCTGCAGTTTGGCTAGAGTGAAAGATGGCTATTTTGGAGAATTATAGTAGATAAATCAAGTAGTAACTATTTACTGCAACTATGGTCTTTATATTAAGATCTTAAAAATGCTTCTTTAAAAAAAAAACCTCAACAAAAACAACATACCAGTTATCCTTTCATCAACTTATTCAATTAGTGCCTGGGGCATTGATATCTCACCAGTTGGGCATCATACTCATTGATAACATTGGTGATTTGTGGATGGGTAAGAAAATTTGCATATATGCTAGGTGCCTTAGTAGTATATGTACTCCTGAAAATACAGGGATAGACACCTCAATACAAGTTTTGGAATCTTTCTTTGGCAGGAAAAGATAGATATCTTCACTGATTTAAAGAACGAATTCTTGAACCCTGTATATTCTTTTTTTCCTACATTTTTTATTGGTGCTTTATAGTTGTACATACTGATGGGATTTATTGTTACATATTTGTACGTATACACAATATACAATATAACAATATAATTTGGTGACTATTACTTCTTATCACTTCCTCATCTATCGCACCCTTTAGTCTCTTTCCTCTACTGATTTCCCTTTGATTTTCATAAGATCTGCCCCCATCATTCTTTTCCTTTTTCCTAACTTCTGCTTATGGGAAAAAAATATGAAACTGAATCTTCTGAGTTTGTCTAACATAATGGGCTCTAGTTCTATCCATTTTCCTGCAAATGACATAATTTTATTTGTCTTAATGGCTGAATAAAACTCGATTGTATAAATACACCATATGTTCTTTATCTATTCATCCATTGATACACATCTAGTCTGTTGAATTGTGTATTTTTAAATGTTTAGTAGGCCTGTTTAGATTTTGGAGGCTACTTATTCCATGGATGACCTAAAAATCTGCCAACTTTGAGTAAGGCCTCTCCTGATGGCCCAGGCTTCAGTGCAAGCAGCTCAATCATTTGCCTCTTATGTCCAAGGGCATCCTATATTGCTTATCTAAGGCAATTAGTATGCTGCAGCAAGTCCTAAAAGAGAACTACGAAAGAGAGTTGAGATGTTTCTAGGATACAGATTTGGCTCATTTTACTTTTTCCTTGTGGTTGCTCTATCACCAAGAATGCTGGTAGAAATGTCCTTGGTCAGAATCCATTCACTGCTCAGAAGTCTATGACTTAATACCCTCAAGGGAAACAGTTGAACAATTGAAGGGGGTGGGGCAGATGGGTAAATGCTCCTCTTGCTTCCTGCCTTCTGATACACAATTGTGGGAGGCATCTTGTAAGTTTCTCAGTTGGGCCTAGCAGAACATTGTAGCATTTCCCTATAGCCATGCACCACAAGGAATACATTTGAGTTGAACAATTTGGGTTTAATGTTCATTGCAATGAGGACAAAGGCATCCCATGGAGAATTGTGGATGTTTCTGTAAGACTACATTAGAAAAAAATTAATTTTAGCTATGATGAATATTTTGAGGATGGTTCAAGAAAGTAGAGCTTTGTTCTGGACTGTATACTGTCAAGAAGTGAGGGTAATTTGGATTGGGGATCTTAAATTTCCATAGGGTATGTTTCTCAACCTGGAATTGTTAAAGAATCATATTCAAGGACAACAATGGCAGAACAGAGAGGGTCACTTTCCATGTTGCTCTGTGGGGTGAAAACAAGTAGGTAGACAGGCAGCTTCTCAGCAAGATGGGTGTTAAAAAAAGGAAGAGGACTTTACTGGGAATTAATTCTGGACATTCCAAGCAGATGGGGGAATCTGGAGGTTGGATCTCATAAAGAAGAAATCCCCAGCACCTGCCGGAATGACCCCATGAAAAAAGTGGAGGGATAAGTCAATTAGAGGAACTTGCATTTTTAGGAGGCTTGTGTATGGGTATGGAGAGATCAAAGACACTGCCTGACTAACCTGAAAGGTGTGCTGCATAATATTCCGGTGTGGGAAAAAACCCACATCTCTCTGACTTCCTGTGGAGGACAAAGGAAGAAACCATTTTGCAGCTGTGGCACATGGGCTGGCAGCTGGGGGGACCGATTCCTGGCAAACTGAGCTTGGACAGTAATAGAGGCCTGGCAAACCCACACCACATGACATGGAGTGTGCCTAAGTGACCAGGAGAAAATCAAACATGGAGAGGGGTTTACACAGGGGAATACAGGTAAGGGAAACCAACCCTTTTCCCCACACCCCCAAACCAGCTGGGAGAGACACCACTTGACTGGGAATTCAAAGGGGTGAGGATAGGTTTGATTGAGTTTGGAAACTGAACCAGAGACACTAGAAAACATGGGGTCCACAGGTGACTAACGACTCTAAGGATTGGCTCCTCCACTGCATGAGTGGGACCCAGAGGAGCTCCTGTGGACCAGCAACTGCTGGTCCTGGGAGGTGCACTGATTTCAAATCTTCAGACCAATTGTCATTCAAGGAAGAACCTGAAGCCTGCTTAAGCCTAAACTCTGCCTCCAGGAGCCCAGCCAATGGAATTTCCTCTCTCACTTCCACAACCCTACCTAACACAGAAGAGGAGGGAAGCTGAGAATCTTTTGAACTACAATGAAAACAGTTCTTTAATTTTTCATCAAGATCTTTTTTTTTTCCTCTTCATTTTTCATTGTGACCTTAATGGTTTATGGGCAGTAATACATATTCATATCAGTTTCTTTTTCCTTATTTCTACCATTTTTTGAAAGCAGTTATTTTTCTTGGATCAGTATTTTGAGGACTAGGATGTTTTATTAGTGCATTTTGGCTTTGTTCTTGTATTTTTAAATTTTTATTTAAAAATTTTTATCTCATACACTATCCTCTCACTTATCTGTGTCCTTCAATCCTGTCTCTTTTCTTCTCCTAATGACCCATCTCCATTGTTCTCTTTTCCCCTCTTCAATGTTTTATTTCTATTTACTCTCCTCCTCCCTCATAATCATCACATCCTTTATCACTTCTGTTCTATCCCTGTTCACTCCTGAAATTGTAAACACTTTTGTAAATTTACTGTTTTTACCGTGGGCAATAACTGATCATAATTTGTGTTTACTGTGACAATTGACATTGTAGAGAATCCCAGCCTCTGGGACAGGAGACCCTATGTTTCTTCTTTGCTAGCAAAGCAATAAACTTCTTTTTCTCAAAACAATGTCTCCATTATTGGATTGGCATCAGGGACAAGGACCAAACTTTCAGCAATAAATTTGGTACCCCTGATAGGACCCAAGAGCAGCCCCCACATCATCTTTCTTGGGAAGGTCTGGTTCTCAAAGTAATTCTGCTTCCATGATGAGGATGTAAGGTGGCTGGCAAACTTGTTGAGAGCCAAATGCAGGAGAGTTAGGACATGGATGAGTTTACCGTGGGTTGAATCCGAGGAACTATTCCTGTGAGTAGAGGGAGGGATTGAGGGTCCATCCCAACAGCTACCAAAGCTCTTTTGCTTCAGGGAACTCCCACCTTCTCTCCCTGAACAGTACAGGTTGTTCCATTATGGTCCACTTTGTGAAAAAGGAAACTGAACTCAGGAAACTTGTGACAACTTTGACTACTTGGTAAGTTCTCTGGTGTATACACCATGACCCTTGATTCCACACATCTGGTTGTTCTTCATGGGAATATCTGGCCCCTTTTTCTGGAGACATCTGTGTGCCACTGTTGTAATAGTCACTATTAAGTAACTTGAGAACCTAGGGGTATTTACTCCCTTTTGATTTGTTCTAGGTTTTTACCTATTTGTTGGCCTTGGGCTTGGGAATTCCCTCTGGTTATCTGTTTTGTTTGTGTCTGTTTCTGCCCCTTTTAAGGCATGGCCAATACTACATTGATTCTGTAGGTAGTGTCTTGGGAAAGATCCTGGCAGGTCAATTTAAATGTTACCATCTATTGGCCATGGTTTTGGGGCTCCTCTTTGGTGGACTCTCTCTGGTTGTTTTTTGTTTGTTTGTTTGTTTTGTTTTTTGTTTTTTGTTTTCTTTTTTTTTTTTACAATCTTGCAATTGGAGTTGGTCTGTCAGAGATGAAGTGAATTGAAGAAAGGGCCACCACCTATAGGTGTAAGTCTGACTAAGATAATGTTTTACTGTGATGATCTGACTGTTGAATAGCTTTCTGAATTATTGTACAATCTTGCAGTTGGAGTTAGTCTGTCAAAGGTAAAGTAAGTGGAAGAAATTTGTATGTGTGGGTCTGTCTGTTTTAAAGGTTCCCATCTGTCAGCCCTAGTTTTGGTGATCCTCTCTTGTCTGTCTGTTTTTTGTCTGTTACTGGCCCTTTACAACATGGGCCAAGCTGCACTGATCTTACCAGTAGTCTCTTGAGGAGAGAGATCTTGGCTGAATGGACAACCTATAGGGATAAGCCTATCTAAGAGAAAGATGGCTTACTATAACACAATCTGGTCTTGGAATTTTTTTTCTGTATTATTATACAATTCTGAAGTTGAAGTTAATCTGTCAGGAGTAAGGTATATGAAGGAGATTCTGTTTGTACAGATAGTTATGCAGTTGCATGGTAGGGGGTCTGATCAGTCAGGAACTAACTTGATGGTGCCAAAAGACACTGCCTCTGATGTGCAAGGTTAGCAGGCCACCAGAAGAAAGGGTTAAAAAAGATTTCAATCCTTTAAACCCAGTGCTGGTACTCCCAGCACTGTTTCTCAGCCTGGCCCCCAGAAGAAAGGGTTAAAAAAGATTTCAATCCTTTAAACCCAGTGCTGGTACTCCCAGCACTGTTTCTCAGCCTGGCCCCAGGCAGCCACAGTTCATCCCCCTGTGGGTCAAGGATACCAGCTCTAAACTAGGGTGAAAATCCCAGAAAGCTGCCTAGGGCGTAGAGAACCTGGCCTCTGCCCCTCCTAACAGCCCCCTTTGCTCCTGGGTGGGGGAGACTTCTGGCCACAAAGGATGTGACATATAGGCTCCAGCACTGTCAGTTTATGACCTAGAGACAGGATTAGTCTCCCTTTCAAAGATCCGACAGGACACCTCATTTGGCTAGGGGATATTAGTCACTGGGACAAAGCAATTCTTGCTATCCCATCACACTAGATGTTGGGGAAAATTGGTAGAATAAATAACTGAACCCAGAAAAGAAAAAGACAGAAACTAAGGCCAATCTGTGTTTTTTAGGAGCCTCTGCAAAGGGATCTTCAAGGAAACCTAAAGAAAAAGATGGAAAGGGCCTCCTCCACCACATATCAATATATCTACTATAAGAAAAAGGTTCAGAAGGAGCCTTAGGGTACAATTGACAGTGAGGAACTCACTTAAATTTGATGGCATTGTGATAATGATAATGGAGACAGGTTAGTCTCAGAAATATCCTGTGCTCCAATGCCTTGAATGCAACTTGGGAGAAAATGATTAATACACAGTTTTTGTATGTGCTGGATTGTCCAGCCCTCTCCTGGGATGAAATTGTTGTGTAAATTAAATGCATAGATAACATTCATAAGGACTTTTTCAGAATACAAATTTAAGAAAGAGTCCAAAACTAAAAATGATAAAAGAAAGTTATAGGTATAGAAATATATATTAGTACAGAAAATTGAAAAGGTAAAAGAAATGTTTCTGGATGAGAAAGTAATTTGGTAAAGTAATATTCTTGGGCTAAAGTTCAAGATAGAAGAGAACAAAACTAAGGATGTGAAGTTGTGAATATTTAAGTTGCAGAAGGTTTGCAGAAAGCAAATCTCAAAAAGTTTGTGTTTGTGATGAAATTGGCTACAATGAGCACAAAGTTATTTGAATTTTAATGTACTGATATGAAGCAAAGTCTGAAACATTGGTCTGCTCTTATCTACTGAGATAATTTTCTTGTATTTGTTAGGTTTTCTTACTTGGGGAAACTAAGTCTTAAAGGAATTATGGTTTGTACTGGTTTTAAAGTCTTAAATGATTACTTTGTAACTGGTTAAACAACTGTTATTTAGGTTATAACAATATTGTTGACATCTAAAATATATGCACCTGAGAACTGTATCTTTCTAAACCTTGTCTAAGTGTTATGTAAAAGTTTATAAAATTAAAGTTTGTGTAAGTTTATAGGCAAGATAACCAATAAGTGTTCTCTTTTATACATTGTATTGACATTGTAGGGCCACATTGTCATCTGAAGACCTGTCTTATATCTGTTTGCTTAACTAAGTCAATTTCTGATTATTAACTTTGTTTCCTAAATGTATAAGAGATTTAAGGATATCCTTTGATTGTCATTAACCCACCCAGACCTGTGATTATTGTTACCATATAGTCTGGATTCTAAATTGTACTTTTAAAGTTAAACTTAGTTCAATGTAAAGCTTAAGAGAGCACTTTCCTAAGTTCCTGTTCTCCAAACTAAAATTATGTATAGCAAAAATCTTGGATTTATATAAAAATAACAAATTTGGTTAGTATTTATTAATGTAATTTGATGTTTTATAGCTGGATAAAGTAACCTGTTGGCAATAAGTTATATATACAATCTCGTATTACTCTTCACACCTGAATTGGGATTAAATGCATTTTTGGAAGATAATAAGGAGAGGCTGATCTGTTTAAAAGTGACACTATAAAACAAGGAAGCATTCTTCCACTTTTTCCACAAAAAGAGAGTTAAAATCTCTCTTACACTTTCTTTGATTCATATTTTCAGATGTAATGTTGTATTGTGTTATTTGTAAGCTCTGCCTTACCTGAGATAATGCTCTGCCTCCTATCTTACTCCATGTTAAAATGGCTTCAAAATAGGGTAGATTTCAGCTCATTTAAAGTTGTGTTCAGAAGTTTGATTTTTGTTGTAAAGATTACTGTGATCTGAAAAAGGGAATACAATATTTAAGTAAGTAAAGGTTAAAGATTATATAAGTCATTTTTCTTCATTCCTGGCTATTACACAAACTGAATATGTTTTTTCTCTGTTAATTTCATTTTGTATTTTCCTTGTAAGCTTTATAACTGTATAACTGTTGCCTGTTAGTGTTTTGCAGAGATAACATTTCTTAAAAAAAAGCCAACTTGGGTTAGTTTGAGATAATAAGCTATCACCTATAAGACAGATAGATAGTATATACTGCTGACTTCCAGTTCTAATAATAATCCCAATTAAATGAAAGGGGTAACTGCAAAATTATAGGTATTGAAGTTATAACCTGTTAATCCCTCTTTAATACTGGTGAAACTGGCTTGCTGTGTGTTTAAAACCAAACTTGGACACTAAAAGAATGAAGTAAAAGGGCCAAGGAAAAGCTAATCAACATTTTGGCCCTTGCCCTCTAAGGTCAGCCAGGACCAGAGAATGATAGTATCCCTGTCTGAGCCCTGCAACTCTGGTGAGTCACCAGATCTGCTAATCAGGGAGACTGAGAGGACCCTAGAGAACAGGAAGCCAACCAGTGCACATTCTGCAAAGAAGAGGGTCACTGGAAAATGTCCCTGATGCTTCCAAGAGAAGCCATGTATGGTCAGCCACAGCCTGACCCATCCTGGCAGTTGGCACCACAAGTATTTATGCCCCAAGCAATGGAGCATCTATGCACATCAAACAAACCCTTCTCAATTCCAAGAATCAAATATACCACAACACAATAATACTGGGTGCCTTTAACACACCTCTTTCATCACTGGATGGATTCTCCAAACAAAAACTAACTAAAGAAGTTATAGAACTAAAAATACAATTAATAATTTAGACATAACAGACATATATAGAATATTTCATCCATCAACAACTGAATACGCTTTCTTCTTAGCAGCACATGGATCCTTTTCTAAAGTAAACCATTTGTTAGGCCACAAAGCAACTCTTAGTAAATACAAAAAAAAATAGATAATACCCCTTGCATTCTATCAGATTATTATGAAATGAAATTAGAAATCAATGATAAACTAGAAAATAAAAGCTACTCTAGAGACTAAGTATGTAAAGACTAAATGATATGCTATTTAATGACCAAGGGACAGCAGAAGAAATCAGGGATGAGATAAAGAAATACTTAGAGGTAAATGAGAATACCAATACAATATATCAAAATCTCTTGAGACACCATGAAGGTGGTTCTAAGAGGAAAATTCATTGTCGTGAGCTCATTCATTAAAAGAATAGAAAGTCACTAAATAAGTAATCTAACATTACATATGAAAGCCCTAGAAAAAGAAGAAAAATCATCAACAAAGGCAGTGGAAGAGAGGAAATACTTAAAATCAGAGCCAAAATTAATAAAATTGAAACAAAAAATTTAAAAATTGACAAAACAAATTTTTTTTAGAAAAATAAATAAAATTGATAAACCTTAGCAAAGCTAACAAAGAGAAAGAGGGAAACACTCTCAAATTACTAAACTTTGTGATGAAAAAGAAATATCATAATAGACACTACTGAAATAAAGACAATAATCAGAAAATATTTTGAAAGTTTATACTCTAATAACATAGAAAATCTTGAAAACATTGACAAGTTTCTAGAGACATATGACCTACCCAAATTGAATCAGGAGGACACAGAAAATTTAAACAGATCAATTCCAAGCAATGAAATTGAAGACACCATTAAAAGCCTACCAACAAAGAAGACAAGCTAGATTATCAGCTGAGTTCTACTAGACCTTCAAAGAAGAGCTAATGAATAGAAATAGAAAAAGTGGGAACCCTTCCAAACTCATTCTATGAAGCTAATATCACCCTGATACCAGAACCAGACAAAGACACATCAAGGAAAGAAAACTTCAGACCAATGTCCTTTATGAACTTAGATGTAAAAGTTATTAATAAAATACTGGCAAATCACATACAAAAGCACATTTAAAAGATAGTGCACCATGATCAAGTGGGGGTCATCCCAGGGATGCATGCTTGGTTCAACATATGGAAATCAATAAATGTCATTCATCACAAGAATCACATGATTATATCAATAGATGAAGAAAAAGCATTTGACAAAATGCAGCACACTTTCATGTTCAAAATACTAGGAAAACTAGTAATAGTAGGAACATACCTCAACATTGTAAGAGTTATATAGGTTAAACCCAAGTCCAACATCATCCAAAATGGATAAAAAATAAAAGCATTCCTTGTAAAAACTGGAACAAGATAAGGATGCCCTCTGTCACCACTTCTATTCAACATCATCCTTGAAACTATAGCCAGAGCAATTAGGCCAAAGAAAGAAATTAAAGGATGTGAATATGAAAATCAGAATTCAAAGTATCTCTATTTCCTGACAACATGATCCTATATGTAGAAGACCCAAAAATCATCACCAGAAAGCTTCTAGAACTCAAAGGGATTCAGCAAAGTAGCAGGATATAAATTAACACCCATAAATCAATTATCTTCCTATACACCAATGATGTATCAGTTGAGAAAATCTATCCCATTCACAATAGCCTCAAAAAAAAAAAAAAAAAAAAGGAAAAAAGGGAATCAATCTATCAATCTAACAAAAGTGGTGAAAGATCTCTATAATGAAAACTACACAATACTAAAGAAGAAATTGAAGCAGACCCTAAAAGATGAAAAGATCTCCCATGTTCATGGATGTGCAGAAATAATATTGTCAAGATGGCCATACTACTAAAAGCACTATACAGATTTATTGCAAATCTATTAAAGTTTCAATGACAGGATTGGGGTTGTGGCTCAGTGATAGAGCACTTGCCTAGCATGGGCGAGGCCCTGGGTTCTATCCTCAGCACCACATAAAATAAATAAATTAATTAAAGATATTGTATTCAGGAGGAACCCAACATGGCGGCCGGCGAGGAGGCAGCACTTTCAATACCTCCACAGTAACGGGATCAGAGAGACCCATTAATACACCTACATGCTACCTGCTGAGAAACTTCTAACAAAAATCCGCTGAAAGGAGACCTGCCGGGAATTAGTAAGTTTATTGGGAGGTGTCAGTTTGTCCCAGACGAGTGAATCACGGCCACGTGGTGCGCAGGGGCCCAGTCCCGTCGGCCGCCGCCAAAAGGCCGCTGCTAGCCCGGTGAATGTTCGAACAGCCGCTGCCTGCCCAGGCCCCTGCTGGCCTGGCTCTGTGAACTGCCTCTGGCGGTTCGGCGCTGCAAACGACTGACCCCCCCCTTCAGCGCTGCAAATGACCCCTGCCCCCTCGGGTGAACAGCTCCCACCTGCCCGGCACCGCGAACAGCCCCACCCGCACCGCGAACGAGCCCCGCCCGCCTGGCTCAGGAGGCGACGTGAAGGGACTCTAACCAAGCCTTTATGAAATAGCGAACTGGGAGCTAAAACCAGAGATTGAGTCAGACCAGAGACAAGCCAGTACCACCCCTCCCTTCGGATACTCCGGCAAGGAGCCAGGGGCCCACCACAGCAGAGAGGGGAAGTCACCAGAGTTCAGCCAACAAGATTCCTTTCCAGCGGAATCTACTTTAGCAGGTGTCTGACTCCCACCAACACCAGATACAAACAACCGGGAAACTTCAAAAATCTCTCTGTGGGCGTGACCGTAAGGGCCAAGGGACTCCCGACCCCCAACTCCCCCTACCGCCAGTGACATGGGCGTGACTGTAGGGGTGGAGGGAAGCAGAGAAGACTCCCCACCCCCAACTCCCCCAACCACCAACGGAGAGGGCATGACGGTAGGGGTGGAGGGAAACAGAGGACACTCCTGACCCCCAACTCCTCCTACCGCCAGCAGAGTGGTCGTGATTATAGGGGCTGAGGGTAGCAGAGGGGATTCTCGACCCCCAACTCACATTACCATCAGTGGCGACACCAAAGGTCTTAGCCGCCAGCTTCCCAGGACGTGCTCACCAAAGGGGTCTGAAAAAATTAAACTATTGACTCCCAGACCACAGCTCCACAGCACTGGGGCTTAGATGAATGGTAGAGAGAGTGCTCAGTCGTTCGGGAAATAGGGCACGCAGTGGGGCTGAAAGTGTAACCAGATCCTTGGGGAACCGCCTCTGGTCAGCAGCACCTGGCTGGCTGGCAGGAGGAAGGGGAGGAGGGGCCGGAGAAGTGGAATGACTCTGGACTAACAGGATTGAGAGACTCCCAGGAGCCGCCCTACACATAGAGGACAAAACTCAGCTTGGAGGGCACAGCTCTGCCTATGGGAAGAGAAGAAAATGGATTTCTAAGACCTAATTTAATTTCTTATTTTATTTTATTCTATTTTTTCTCTCCCCTTTTCCTTCTTTCTTTCCCCTTTCAAATTTTATTGTTCTTTCCACTCTCCTCTATTCTATCTATCTCCCTCTCCTTCTTTCTTTTTAAGAGCACCTTCCTTCCCCTTCCCCCCAACTTTCATCCCAAGCATTACGTCCTCCATTACATGTAATTGTCTAAATGCAAATAGGTGAATATTTTGAGGCTGTCTATAGGGCTCCTAAATACCTAGCTACTACCAACACCCTGATCCAATCGACAGTTAGTATCCCCCTTCAGTAGAGCAACCTTCTAAAGTAGCCAAGACATACTAACCCTTATACCTTCATAGCACCTAACCTAAACATAAAGTCCTAAGAACAAACAACAAATCACTATATGCATACAGAATCCGGAAGCCCTTTATAAATTGAATGAATCAGCTTTAAAGTACAATAAAGCCCAACATCTCTAGGCATAATCTCCCACCACAAAGGAGAGACAACAGAGATATACAAAGCCAAAACAAATGTATAGGAGAAAGCAGTTACAAAGCAGTCAAACAGAGCTGGAAAGTAACGTGAACATCATGAAAAAACAAGGGAAAAAAGGAGTACAAACAATGCAGGACAACTTAAGTCTACAGGATGACCTAGAAGCATGAGAAGCATGGATAGGGAAAGAACTCAAGGCATACCTAACTCAGATGGAAAGGGATATTAGAGAAGACATGAGACAGCAAGTCCAAGCAATAAAAGTATATTTTGAAAATGAATTAAACAAACAAATTCAAATGGCAAAGAACGAGCTCTACCAGGAGATAGAGATCTTAAAAAAAACAAACAAACAAACAGTAATCCTAGAAATGCAGGAAACTATAAACCAAATTAAAAATTCAAACGAGAATATTACAAATAGACTAGATCAAGTAGAAGTCAGAACATCAGACAATGAAGACAAAGTTTATCAACTTGAAAAGAACATAGTCAACACAGAAAAGATGCTTAAATCCCACAAGCAATCTATTCAAGAGATATGGGATCTCATAAAAAAACCAAATTTGAGAGTCATCGAGATAGAAGAAGGAATTGAGATTCAAACCAAAGGAATGGACAACATATTAAATGAAATAATTCTAGAAAACTTCCCAGAGATGAAAGATGGAGTGGATTGCCAAATCCTGGAAGCCTACAGGACCCCAAACATTCAAAACCATAATAGACCAACTCCAAGACATATAATTATGAAGATGGCCAACATACAGTACAAGGATAGAATATTAAAAGCTACAAGAGAAAGAAGACAGATTACATTCAAGGGTAAACCAATTAGGTCAACGACTGATTTTTCATCACAGACTTTGAAAGCCAGAAGATCCTGGAACAATGTATTTCAAACGCTGAAAAATAATGGATTCCAACCAAGAATACTGTATCCAGCAAAATTAAGCTTCAGATTTGATAATGAAATTAAAATCTTTCACGATAAACAAAAGCTAAAAGAATTCGCAGCCAGAAAACCAGCACTACAAAGCATTTTGAGCAAAATACGACAAGAAGAGGAATTGAAAAATAGTGCCCAAAACTAACAGCGGGAGGTATCTCAGTAAAGGGGGAGGAAAATAACCAAAAAGTAAAAACTAGCCAAACTAAAATAAATAAATAAATAAACATGACTGGAAGTACAAATCATATTTCAATTGTAACATTAAATGTTAATGGCCTAAACTCATCAATCAAGAGACATAAGCTAGTAACCTGGATCAAAAAAACGAATCCAACAATATGCTGCCTTCAGGAGACTCATATGAAAGGAAAAGACATACACAGGCTGAAGGTGAAAGGTTGGGGAAAATCTTACCACTCACATGGCCCTCGGAAGCAAGCAGGAGTGACCATACTCATATCAAATAAAATCAACTTCAAACCTAAGTTAATCAAAAGGGATAAAGAAGGACACTATATACTGTTAAAAGGAACCATCCACCAAGAAGACATAACAATTATCAATTTGTATGCACCAAACAATGGTGCAGCAACGTTCATAAAACAAACTCTCCTCAAGTTCAAGAGTCAAATAGACCACAACACAATAATTATGGGTGACTTCAACACACCGCTCTTGCCATTAGACAGATCCTCCAGACAAAAGCTGAATAAAGAAACTAGAGAACTCAATAACACAATCAATAACCTAGACTTAACCGACATATATAGAATATATCAACCATCATCAAGTGGATACATGTTCTTCTCAGCAGCACATGGATCTTACTCAAAGATAGATCATATATTATGCCATAGGGCAACTCTTAGTAAATATAAAGTTGTGGAGATAATACCATGCACCATATCTTATCATAATGGAATGAAACTGGAAATCAATGATAAAAGAAGGAAGGAAAAATCCTGCATCACATGGAAAATAAACAATATGTTACTGAATGATCAATGGGTTACAGAAGACATAAAGGAGGAAATCAAAAAATTCTTAGAGATAAACGACACTTCAGACACAACATACCGGAATCTATGGGACTCAATGAAAGCAGTTTTAAGAGGGAAATTCATTTCCTGGAATTCATTCCTCAAAAAAAGAAAAAACCAACAAATAAATGAACTCACACTACATCTCAAAACCCTAGAAAAGGAAGAGCAAAACAACAGCAAATATAACAGAAGACAAGAAATAATTAAAATCAGAGTGGAAATCAATGAAATTGAAACAAAAAAAAAACCATTGAAAAAGTTGATAAAACTAAAAGTTGGTTCTTTGAAAAAATAAATAAGATCGACAAACCCTTAGCCATGCTAATGAAGAGAAGAAGAGAGAAAACTCAAATTACTAACTATGGGATGAAAAAGGCAATATCAAACAGACAATTCAGAAATACAGAAGATAATTAGAAAGTATTTTGAAACACTATATTCTAATAAAATAGAAGACAGTGAAGATATCGATAAATTTCTTAAGTCATATGATCTGCCCAGATTGAGTCAGGAAGACATACACAATTTAAACAGACCAATAACAAAAGAAGAAATTGAAGAAGCCATCAAAAGACTACCAACCAAGAAAAACCCTGGACCGGATGAGTATACAGCGGAGTTTTACAAAACCTTCAAAGAAGAATTAATACCAATACTTTTCAAGCTATTTCAAGAAATAGAAAAAGAGGGAGCTCTTCCAAACTCATTCTATGAGGCCAACATCACCCTGATCCCCAAACCAGACAAAGACACTGCAAAGAAAGAAAACTACAGACCAATATCTCTAATGAACATAGATGCAAAAATTCTCAATAAAATCCTGGTGAATCAAATACAAAAGCATATCAAAAAATTGTGCACCATGATCAAGTAGGATTCATTCCTGGGATGCAAGGCTGGTTCAATATACGGAAATCAATAAATGTTATTCACCACATCAATAGACTTAAAGATAAGAACCATATGATCATCTTGATAGATGCAGAAAAAGCATTCAACAAAGTACAGCATCCCTTTATGTTCAAAACACTAGAAAAACTAGGGATAACAGGAACTTACCTCAACATTGTAAAAGCTATATATGCTAAGCCTCAGGCTAGTATCATTCTAAATGGAGAAAAACTGAAGGCATTTCCTCTAAAATCTGGAACAAGACAGGGATGCCCTCTCTCACCATTTCTATTCAATTTAGTCCTTGAAATACTAGCCAGAGCAATTAGACAGACAAAAGAAATTAAATTAAAAGAAATTAAAAATAGGAAAAGAAGAACTTAAAATATCACTATTTGCAGACGACATGATCCTATACCTAGAAGACCCAAAAGGGTCTACAAAGAAACTACTAGAACTAATAAATGAATTCAGCAAAGTGGCAGGATATAAAATCAACACGCATAAATCAAAGGCATTCCTGTATATCAGCAACAAAACTTCTGAAATGGAAATGAGGAAAACCACCCCATTCACAATACCCTCAAAAAAAAAAAAATACTTGGGAATTAACCTAACAAAAGAGGTGAAAGATTTATACAATGAAAACTACAGAACCCTAAAGAGAGAGATAGAAGAAGATCTTAGAAGATGGAAAAATGTACCCTGTTCATGGATAGGCAGAACCAACATCATCAAAATGGCGATATTACCCAAAGTTCTCTACAGGTTCAACGCAATGCCAATCAAAATCCCAATGGCATTTCTTGTAGAAATAGATAAAGCTATCATGAAATTCATATGGAAAAACAAAAGACCCAGAATAGCAAAAGCAATTCTAAGCAGGAAGTGTGAATCTGGAGGTATAGCGATACCAGAGTTCAAACTGTACTACAAAGCAATAGTAACAAAAACAGCGTGGTACTGGTACCAAAACAGGCAGGTGGACCAATGGTACAGAATAGAGGACACAGAGACCAATCCACAAAATTACAACTTTCTTATATTTGATAAAGGGGCTAAAAGCATGCAATGGAGGAAGGATAGCATCTTCAACAAATGGTGCTGGGAAAACTGGAAATCCATTTGCATCAAAATGAAACTGAATCCCTTTCTCTCGCCGTGCACAAAAGTTAACTAAAAATGGATCAAGGAGCTGGATATTAAATCAGAGACACGGCGTCTGATAGAAGAAAAAGTTGGCTATGATCTACATACTGTGGGGTCGGGCTCCAAATTCCTCAATAGGACACCCATAGCGCAAGAGTTAACAACTAGAATCAACAAATGGGACTTACTCAAACTAAAAAGTTTTTTCTCAGCAAAAGAAACAATAAGAGAGGTAAACAGGGAGCCTACATCCTGGGAACAAATCTTTACTCCTCACACTTCAGATAAAGGGGCTAAAAACATGCAATGGAGGAAGGATAGCATCTTCAACAAATGGTGCTGGGAAAACTGGAAATCCATATGCAACAAAATGAAGCTGAACTCCTTTCTCTTGCCATGCACAAAAGTTAACTCAAAATGGATCAAAGAGCTTGATATCAAATCAGAGACTCTGCGCCTGATAAAAGAAAAAGTTGGCTCCAATCTACATATTGTGGGGTCGGGCTCCAAATTCCTTAATAGGACGCCCATAGCTCAAGAGTTAAATACAAGAATAAACAAATGGGACTTACTTAAACTAAAAAGTTTTTTCTCAGCAAGAGAAACAATAAGAGAGGTAAATAGGGAACCTACATCCTGGGAACAAATTTTTACTCCCCACACTTCAGATAGAGCCCTAATATCCAGAATATACAAAGAACTCAAAAAATTAAACAATAAGATAACAAATAACCCAATCAACAAATGGGCCAAGGACCTGAACAGACACTTCTCAGAGGAGGACATACAATCAATCAATAAGTACATGAAAAAATGCTCACCATCTGTAGCAGTCAGAGAAATGCAAATCAAAACCACCCTAAGATACCATCTCACTCCAGTAAGAATGGCAGCCACTATGAAGTCAAACAACAATAAGTGCTGGCGAGGATGTGGGGAAAAGGGTACACTTGCACATTGCTGGTGGGACTGCAAATTGGTGCGGCCAATATGGAAAGCAGTATGGAGATTCATGGGAAAGCTGGGAATGGAACCACCATTTGACCCAGCTATTGCCCTTCTCGGACTATTCCCTGAGGACCTTAAAAGAGCATATTATAGGGATACTGTCACATCAATGATCATAGCAGCACAATTCACAATAGCTAGACTCTGGAATCAACCTAGATGCCCTTCAATAGATGAATGCATAAAAAAGTGGCATTTATACACAATGGAGTATTACGCAGCACTAAAAAACGACAAAATCATGGAATTTGCAGGGAAATGGATGGCATTAGAACAGATTATACTAAGTGAAGCTAGCCAATCCTTAAAAAACAAACGCCAAATGTCTTCTTTGATATAAGGAAAGCAACTAAGAATAGAGCAGGGAGGAAGGACATGAGGAAAATACTAACATTATACAGAGACGAGTGGTGGGAGGGAAAGGGAGAGAGAAGGGCAAACTGTAAAGAAATGGAAGGAGACCCTCATTGTTACACATAATTACATATAAGAGATGGTGAAGGGAAAGGGGAAAAAAACAGGGGAGAGAATTGAACAACAGCTGATGGGGTAGAGAGGGAAGATGGGAGGGAAGGGGAGGGGGGATAGTAGGGGATAGAAAAGGTAGCAGAATACAACAGTCACTAATATGGCATTATGTAAAAATGTGGATGTGTAACCGATGTGATTCTGCAACTTGTATTTGGGGTAAAAACGGGAGTTCATAACCCACTTGAATCAAAAGTATGAAAGATATGTCATGAGTTATGTAATGTTTTGAACGACCAATAAAAAGATATTGTATTCAACTACAACTAAAAATTAAATATCAAAAAAATTCCAATGACATTCTTCATAGAAATAGAAAAGGCAGTATGAAATATATTTGGAAAAATAAGAGGCCCAGATTAGCTGAAGCAATTCTTAGCAAGAGAAGTAAAACAGGAGGCATCATAACACCAGACATTAAACTATACTACAGAGCCATAGTAACAAAAGCAGCCTTATATTGGCACCAAAACAGACACAAAGACCAAAGGCACAGAGTAGAAGACACAGAGACAAACCCACATAAACACAGTTATCTCATACTAGACCAAGGCACCATAAACATATGTTGGAGAAAAGATAGCCTCTTCAACAAATGGGGCGAGGAAAACTGGAAGTTTTGCACAAGATTCAACTCAAAATGGATCAAGGACCTAGAGATTAGACCAGAGACCCTGAAACTAGTAGAAGATGATGTAAACCCAACTCTCCATCATGTTGGCTTAGGAAATGACTTCCTCAGCAAGATTCCTAAAGCACAAGAATAAAATCAAGAATCAATAAATGCAATGGCTTCAAACTAAAAAGGTTCTTCACAGAAAAGGAAACAATCAAGAACACGAACAGAGAGCCTAAGGAATGGGAGAAAATCTTTGCCACCTCTTCCTTAAATACAGCATTAATCTCCAGGATATACAAAGAACTGAAAAAACTTAACACCAAAAAACAAAAACAAACAAAAAACTCAAAACAAAATAACCAATCAACCAATAACTAGGCAAAGGAACTGAACAGCACTTCACAGAAAAAGAAATATGAATAGTTAACAAATAGATGAAAAAATGTTTAACATCTCTAGCAACTAGAGAAATGCAAATTAAAGCTACACTGAAATTCCGTCTCACTCCAGTCAGAATGGTAATTATCAAGAATACCAGTAACAATAAATGTTCTGGAGGATGTGGGGAAGAAGGTACACTCATGCATTTCTGATAGGACTGCAAATTGGTGCAAACACTATAGAAAGCAATGTGGAGATTCCTCAGAAAACTTGGACTGGAACCACCATTTGATCCAGTTTTCCCACTCCACTGTCTGTACCCAAAGACTTAAAATCAACATACTACAGTGATGTAGTCACATCAATGTTAATAGCAGCTCAGTTCACAACAGCCAAGGTATGGAACCAACCTAGGTACCCTTAATAGATGAATGAAGGAAGAAAATGTGGTGCATGGAATATTACTCAGCCATAAAGAAGAATGCAATCATGGCATTTGCTGGTAAATAAAGGGAACTAGAGAGTATAATGCTAAGTAAAATAGGCTAATCCCCAAATCAAAGGCCAAATGCTTTCTCTAATATGTGGATGCTAACACACAATAAGGCTGGGGAAGGATGGAAGAGTAGAAGTTCATTGGATTCGACAAAGGGGAATGAAGAGAAGGGAGAGAGGATCAAAATAGGAAAGACAGTAGAATGAATTGGACTTAACTTTCCTATGTTCATATATGAATACACAATTAGTGAAACTCCACTTTATGTACAACCACAAGAATTGGATACTCAGTTGTACTCCATGTCTGTATAATATGTCAAAATACACTCTAATGTCCATATAAAGAACAATAACAACAAAAATGAGGCTAGGAAGTGGATATTTCTAAAATGGTAGAGAATTTCTTTTTAAATTTTTGTTATCTAATAACATTTTCTCAAAATTCATCTAGAGTTATTATACATTCCATTGACAAACTGTATCACTCTTTTTTTTAGTTTTAGTTGGACATAATACCTTTATTTTATTTATTTATTTTTATGTGGTGCTGAGGATCTAACCTAGGGCCTCACACATGCTAGGCAAGTGCTGTACTGCTGAGCCACAATCCCAGCCCCTGCATCACTCTTTATAGTACATTTCAGTGTCAAAAAGCAGTTTCAAAATTGTATTCAAACTATAGGTTTCTTTTCCAGGTAAATAAATAAGTGAAAATATTTCAGAAGCAAACACTGATGTATCAGCCAGGGACCTTGAGACCTGACTCTGATAGCTAAGCTTGCTGTACCTTATGAGAGTAACCAAATATACTTTTAATATATTTTTTTTAAATTTAAGTGTTTTAAAAAAGAATCATACTAGCTATGTTAGGGGATGCTTGGTCTTTTTTGTGTTTTGGGCTGTGTTCATGTTTTGCATCTCTTTTCAGATGTGATTATGAAGTGGTATTTTTGTCCTAACCATTACACCCACGGCATGGTCTTATCTGAAGATGTTCTGGGAAATTGCTTACACCTGACAGGAGAGTGTTGAGATCCAGTTGTTAATGCCAAGTTTTGCAAAACCAGTCTATCTGGTAGGTATAGGCCATTCCTATCTGTTAGGGGCTGTTTTTTTTTTTTTTTAAATCTCTCTGAAAAGCCAATGTTGTTTACAGAAATGAACTCAATAATATACCTTTGTAATGGCTTTTTATCTTTCCTTGTCTTCCCCCCACCACATTAGGATGGATATTTGATTCATATCACTCTATCTCAGTCTATATTTTTATCTTTCTTCCAGCATGGTAACTCACATTAAGAAAATATTGTAGAGATAAATATTCTTCTAATATTCTTACTGAAAGAAGCTGTCCATTGTGAACTCTATTATATAAGATCCATCTGGTCTTAAAGTTGGGAAGGCCCTAACTACACTTCATAATTAAGCAGGCATAGTTCTTTTCAGATAGGACTCAGTGGGTCCTGAAAGCAAAAGTACCTTTCCTAAAAAGATCATTCACAGTCTGCAATCTGTACAATCAGAAAAATGAGAAATTATACCCCAATTGATTCAAATGTATGAATTGCCAAGATCATTGTAATGTCATGTGTAGCTAATAAAAAAAAATTAAGCAACAATCTGGGAGAACATACTTGTAACTTGTCTAGCTAAAAATTACTGTTCTGAATATATGTTTAGAATTTCTGCAAAACAACAAGAAAGCATAAACACCTCCCTCCCATTATTGTATGTAAAATAAAAATAATAGTGTTAAACTTGAAAAAAAAAAAGATCATTCACATATCCAGTGTGCCACCACTTTACTTTTATCCTTCAGTTCACCCTATGACTTCATGGATGGTCCCAGTGGCTAGCTGGCTGAGGGTGAACAATTTTGCATCTGCTTTATAGATGGCTCTATATCATAAGGCGTCATTTGCTGGAAGCAGGCAAGAGAATTGTATAGAATTACAACACCATTTAGGTTTAACTCTAGAAGGACTAGAAGAAGGGATATTCCTCCAGAGGCTGAATTTTGAATAGAGTAGCTTATTGTTTAAATTGCATTTTGAGTAAAGCATACAAGGATGGGGCAAGAATGGGGGACACTTTAGGATTAACTCCTGGTAGCAGTTTTCTGTGGCAGCCACATGAAGAGCACAGTGTTGTTTTGGAAGCAGCAACGGTATCTATCATAACTGTCCTAGGGAGCAGTGTCAAGACACCCTCCACATCTCACATCTCTTCAGATGTTTTATGTTTACATGAGTCTGAGGAATGAAACTAAAATCCTGCATCAAAGGATATATGAATATCCTGGATAAAAGTAGGTGAGGAAATCCTGATTTTACTAAATAAATAAACAAGTTTACCATGTGTTGTCTAATATCGTTTCTAACACCAAAAAGGTTTGAGAAGTCAGAAAGATCTGAAGTCAAGAAAACAAAGCAAATGTCTACTCCCAAGTTTGTAGCCTGATAGTTCCAATCTGTTTAGAAATTGTGATAGTGGCTGTCTAGATAGGGTCACTGTCTAAGGGATAAAGGAGAAAACCCAGATAATTTAAGTTTTCTTATCTGTGTTTCTTTATGTATTTAACAAAATTTTCTACAACAAATAGGGTTTTTTTTTTTGTAATCAGCATATCAATGCTACTATAGAAGACTATCAAGGCAAATATAGCATTTAAAGGTCAATACTGAGAACCTGTGACTGACATTACTAGATGATTGTTGTTACTAAATTTAACCTAAAGAGATTATGCTCTACAGTTATTATTATCAAATTTATTCTAATAGAAATTATACCAGTCTAAAACACTAAAACTGGTCTTTTTGATATTTTCTCAGCTATTAATATCAATTTTTTCTCCCAAATCAGAATGTCTCATCTTTTCACAAACTCTGAGAATAAGAAAAGCAAAACTATGACCTCTTGGCCATATATTTCATCAATACTATGGAAACCTAATGTATTCATGTTTATTTATAGCCTCTAATTGTGCTCATAATCACATGATATTAGTCAAAAAGTAATTCAGTGATAATATCCTTATTTATTGGGGAAGATTGATACTTAAATCACTTAATGCAGGAAATATTAGTATTTTACTTTTGTGGGCAGTGGGAACCCAGAGGCTTTATCTTTAGGCAGAAGATGTCTCTTTCTTTCTATTATTAAAAGAAAAGACAAACTTAACAGAGATTACTTGAACAAAGAACAATTTAGGAATTGGGCAGCATTCAGAAGGGGAAGTTCAGAGCTTTACGATGTGGGAAGTGTGTATTTATAGAGAGAACATGGAAGTCAATGGCAGAAGTGACTTGTTTGGTCATAGCAGGTGTTTGCCTCATTTGGATAGGGTCTGATCAGTTGGTTGCCTGTGATTGGCTCAGATCTGGCTATCAGTTACAACAAAAGCACACTTCTAAGTTTGTTAGGTTTCAGTTAGTTTCCATACTAAGTTAGGTTGCAGTTTCTTATATAGAAAAACTATAGAGATAGGCTCAAGATAATAGTCTTCTATTCATTTAATTTAACATTAAACAAAAGTGAACTTATTCTATCATATCCTCTTTTCATTACTGTGATGTATGGAGAGTCAGTTTATTTCCCAGAGAGGATGTGGTGGCTGGAGCAGAGGGTCTGACCACGGAGAGAGGTTTTAGGGACATAGTGTGAGCCTGCAGACGGGATGCAGATCCCTCCAAGGCCACCAACTAATACAGACTTGCTACTAGATGATTCAGAAATTGAGAAAAGACTAAATTGAAGAATAAAAACATATAGTAAAGTTCCCAAGATAAAACATTGAAATGGCTCAAGGGCAACAAGGGATAGTAGACTGTACAGAAAAGATCCAAATGGTACCAGTAATTGTCTTTCAGTCCGTGCTAACAGTCATCGGGAAGCCATCCACAACAGAAATAATTTACTACCCATGTAGATATAATGGCAAAAATCATAGTATAGTATTTCTTAATAAAACTTAAAGATTAATTACAAATTAGGGAAATATTGGTCACAAAACAGCAGATGTTTCTGTCTTTCTGAGTGTGTGCTCAGTACTGTGTTGAATGGTTCATGTGCCTTAGTACATATAATTCTTACATCAATATATGTGTTAGGGATTATTGTTTTCCTTCTGTGGAGGACCAACATTCACTGAGACCCACTAACCTTCTTAAAGTCCACAGCAAACTGTTGGTAGGACTGGATCAGACCCTGACAGCTGACTCCAGAGTCCCAAGTTCTTACTCCCTATGTAGACAGTCTTTCTAAACTGACCAAAGGTCACCGTCACTCTTCTATGAGGAGCAACTGGCAAAATATCAGGACTTATTGTATATTCCTTAGAGCTTAGAAGGTATGACTGGATTGACAAGAGAGAATTTTTAGAGTATTGATTCAGTATCTTCAACAGAATGATTTTGTTTTGTTTTCTGTAAGTTATCGAGGTACAGAACACTTTCAGGAACTGATATTTGTGAATACTTGGACAAGATGAACCACGCCAACTGTTAAATTAGAGATTCTGGTGCCTAGATTGAGTGGGATATGTAATAAACTCAGAATGTTATCCTAACAAGGTTTGTTTCTTTCTGGAGAGGCTAAATTTCATGCCTACACAACATAAATTGCTACCACAGACACTTTTAATACTTGACAGATACAGACTTCTTAGATTGAAAGATTGTGCAGTGAGGATATTTGTTTTGGAATAAAGTAAAATTATTTAAATTTGAAAATAGATGCATTTGTAAAGGGCTACAGGGAAATAAAGCAAACATCCAAAATATGGGAATGCTTTCTTTCCTTATTTCATTTGAAAATCCATTTGGAAATCAGAAAGTGTTTTGCAAGAATAGAAACATCAGTAGCATTTTTAACATGGTGTATTCCTCCCTGGTTTGGCCTGATGCATAAGAACTACAGAGTTGGGTTTTAATAATAGGGGCCTATGCATTTCTTTCTTCCTGTAAGGAATAGATGAAAAGGAGTAATACAAGGTAAATAATCCTGTTCAAATCTAAATATGTCTAACATAGGAAATTTTAAAAAATGACTGAGCTTTAATTTTAAACTAATGGTTCAGCCTAAACACAGCTTTTTTATTGTAGATTAATATTCACATTTGACATATCAGGCTATTATATATTCATAACAGTTAATTCCTTTGGCTATCACAGCTCATTCTTTTATTCAATTAATATTTATTGAAAGCCTTCAAGCTCTCCCTTGACAAAGTTTTCCCTGTTATTTTGGAGAAAAACTTCCATGGGGAAGCTATACAGCATCCAAAATTAAAAACAGAATATGTCAGAGAGTGATGAGTACTCTGAAGAAAATAAAAAGCAGTCTTATGATGGAGAAGGGCTTAATTACTTAGGAAAGTCCCAAATGGCAAGCAGAGACCACTTCTGCAAAACAAGTGAAAGGTAGAGGAAACTGAAAGAGTGCCTGCCATGAACTAAGAATCAGGCTGTTGAAGGAAGAGTGTTCAAATCACAGAAAATAATCAAGAGATAACTAGCATTCCCACGTTTCTTAGTTAGAACCCGGTTCCAACCTCACAAGACAAATGAGTACCCACTATGTTAATGACAGTTTTTATGAACCACTCACAACGATGGCAAAAAGAATAGCATTGGTATTCTTGCATAGAAAACAAGAGACTAGTCTGAATGACCTGGAGAAGCTTAGCAGTCTAGCTATGGCCAGTTTGATAGTTGATAGGTTAATTCCATTAATTAGCAGTTGAGAGTTGATAGTTGATCCTATATTAAAATCCCAAAGGAAAAAGAACACAAAAAGGATGACATGGAGGCTGGCTTCTTGCCAGAACTTGTTCCTGAGAAAGCATACCGCCGAACTGCATGTTCACAAGTTAAATGCTGTTTGCGATTTGTAGGGCTTTATTTGAAGGGCCATTCTTCTGCATGTTTATATCACAAGCGCATTCCAGCAGCACTGGCCCGAGCCTGTTATTTCCACCTCATAGCTCACATGGTTTTGTTATGGTGCTGATGTGCGTAAATGTGGTTGTTTCTGTGGTTTTCTTACAGGTTTTGGAGAGTTACAGATCATGCAAAAGGTTAGAGGTCAGTTTATCTTTCCAGATATAGAACAAAGTGAAACTCCTCTAAAATGCTGGGTCTCTGCAAAGTAACCTTGTAAGTTCAGTTTGTCTTTCCATGAGTAAAACCCAAAACTAAACAAAATAAAAGCTTAAAAATAAAATCAGAAATCATTAACACAGAATGATACTCTTGAGCCCATGGAGAAAACAAACAACACACAAAAATGGTCCTCTAATTGTGCCTGCTCTCTCTCTCTCTCTCTCTCTCTCTCTCTCTCTCTCTCTCTCTCTCTCTCAACTTTTACATCTCTCTTTTTCAAGTATTTCTTACCTGAGAAAAAGCCTGAGAACATTTGTGGTATATATGATGCAAGAAAGGATAATCTAATACACTATACGTTTTTAATTCAAAGTAGGTGTTGATAAAAAAGAAAGGTAATTGAGACCTTATAATAGTAAAGATAAGTGGCCTAGGTTGAAAATCTGTTGGTAATTCAAGAATATTTAGAAATACTGTGTCTCCTGATAAGGTTAATTAGGAGGTTATTCCAGTGAATGTAGCGAATTAGTTATTTTCAATTTCAAAGAGTTAATATTCTAAGAAAAAAAATAAGATTTCAGTGACAGATGTTTCTTTTTATAGCACTTTTTCTTCTTCCTTTTATTTCTTTATGGCAAATTCTAAAGTAGAAAGCACTGTGAAAATTTTCTTCCTCTCTTCAACTGAAAACTATTTGTTTTTAAAGAAAGATAATTGTGTGAGCAATAATTTTTGTTATTTAATCATAGAATGGGAAGATGTGTGGCTCATTTGTAATGATTCTCAACCCTGGCTGTACACTAGACTCTCCTCCACCCGACTTGCTTAAATAATATATTTTTCTAATTTGTAAACTATATTAGTAACAAGAACAAAACAAAAATATGACTTAGAAGATGTTTTGTGTACTTGTTTACATTCTGCTTGCAGTCTGGATTCTGATCTCTTTTGATTATTGGCAATGACAATGAGTGGATTTGAGTGATTTCAATTATCCACTAGCAATTTGAGGGAGAATCTGACCAGAACATGTAGTTTAGAGGCCCTTGATTGAGAAGGCTGAATGTTGAAGACTCCTGGAAGACCTTTGAGTAGTGCTCACCTGCAGATTTTACTTTCTGAAATAAAATCACAATGATTTGTAAAACAATCACCAAAAAAGCTTTGTGTACTTTATAAATAGAAAATCCTGTCAATTTTGAACACATATAGTTTAAGAATTTAGAACTAAGAAGATGCAAAAATCCTTGATTAAATCTCTGCCTCCCATTTTTGTATAAAATGATATATAATGCAAAATAAAATTTTCCATATTTTGAAGAACAAATATTTCCTTCCTCACTATTTATAATTTTATTTATTTGACAGGAGACTTTCAAAGATTATATAGTTATTTATTCAAGAGATGAAAAAAATTAAACTCTAACAAATATCTTTAAAATTGATTTGAAAGAATAAATTTCTAAAATGCCCTATGCAAATTTTTTGGCGTAAAAATAATAAATGTGGGTTTCTTCACCAATATTAAAAATGTATATAAAGCTTATCTAACAAAAAATAAATCATTGAGGTTTGCATAGTAAAGTACTAACGAGTCAATGACATACAATACTAGCAATAAATTCAACCATTTTTGGAGAATTTGGTATATGGTTCATATGTAATTATAAATTTGTGGAATAAAAAATGAATTATTCAGTTAATGGTATTGACATATCTGGCTATTTAAAAATAATCTTGGATTCTCTGTTTCATCCCTTTATACCAAAATATATTCCAGATATGAAACTTTTAAGTGTAAAACTAGAAACAATGTAAGTATAGAAATAAAACATAGGTGAATATTTTAAAAACCTTGGCGTTGGAAGAAAGTCTTTCAAATTAAGCAATTCATGGCATAGTAAGGGAAAATATTAATCATTTAACCACATATTATAATCTTTACATCCTAAAATCAGCATATAAAAGATGAATAATAAGAAAGTATTGCAGAATATATAATAAATCAGGTATATATCCTAAATGAAGGCTATTATAAATTAATACTAAAATGTTTACTATCCTAAAAAAATGATGAGTGACATTAGCAGAGAAACCATAAAAGAAATGTAAAAGTACAAAAACATACAAAGTAACCAAAGATGTTGAAATTAATGGAGATCATGTACCAGTTGTCCATTTCTGAGTAAAAAACCTTCTTCAAACTTAAAGGCTAAAGCACAATTATTTGTTTTAACAGATGTGACTTTTGGTCATCTGAGGGTTGTCTACTTTAGGATAGCCTGAGCTTGCTCTTGTTTCTGAATATAGGCAGGCCCTATGTCTCTGTAGGTTGGCCTTGGCAGGTAAAATTTAGCCAAGGCAATTCTTCTTCAAGTGTTTTATATGCTGCTAGGAACTCATGTGTATCTCCCCCTTTTCCTGGGACCAGTGGGCTGGATTAAGGATGACTTTCTTGTGGCAAAGGCAAAACCCCAGTAGACAATTGTTTATCAAATGTCTGCTTGTGCCATGTCTAACATCCATTGGACAAAGCAAACAATCTGTCAAAACTCAGAATCAAAGGACAAGAAAACTGTATTTTATCTTTTAATAAGAGGGACTAAAAAAGTCACAGATAAAGGATATCAATACAGGCAGGGGCAAAGGTTTGGGGCCGTTAGTAACATCTATCAGATACTATATTTTTTGCACATGGGTTTGTTGAGATTTTTCACATTGTTTATAACATTTTGTGTTGTCCAAAGAATGTTGGAAAATGAGTACCCATACACTACTGCTGGTGGAAGTGTAAATGGATACTTGGAGCTGTATGTATGTGTGTGTGTGTGTGTTTGTGTGTGTGTGTGTATGTATGTAATCTCCTGAGTCTGAGGTTATTAATCTCTGAATTGTGTATATAGATTGTGTATCCCTTATCTGAAATGCTTTGAACCAGAGTGTTTTGATTTTGAATTTTTAAAAATTTTGGAATATTTTTATATACATGGTGAGATATCTTGGAGGGTAGGATCCAAGTCTAAACAGCAAATTAATTTGTTTGATGTAGACCTTATAGCTGAACATAATTTTATACAATATTTAAATAATTTTGTGCAGGAAAATCTTTCATGGTGTAGAAGTATTCACTTGTGGCATCATGTTGATGCTCAAAAAGTTTCAGATTTTAGAGCACGTTAGATTTAAGATTTTTAGATAAGAAATTCCCAACCTGTAAGAGTAAAAACTGTACTTGGAAATGCTATTAGTTCCATTAACATAAAACTGGTAAAAATAAATGTTGATACAGCCATACAATGAATTATTAGAGAACTGTCAGGAAAATGATGTCTATATTTACTATAAAATAAATTCATGCTATTGACTAAGTGAAAATGGGGGCCTGTTTCAATAATACAGACAGTTGCATGCGCTTAATATATGAAAAATTATTAATCAGGGTATTAAGTAAAGTAATTTTATTTTATTACTACGATTACACATATTTATAGTTTTCTTCATTTAACAAGCATTTTTGTGACCCTAAAAGATTGAAAATCAACTTCTACTTTTAAATAGTGATTTTAATTGATTTATTATTTTTTTAAATACATGACAACAGTGGGATGCATTACAATCCTTTATTATACATATAGAGCACAATTTTCATATCTCTGTATATAAAGTATGTTCATACCAATTTATGCCATCATACATGCACTCTTTTTTTTGAATTACAAATCTTAAAAACACATATATACCATAATTTTTCATATCTCTGTTTATATAAAAGGTATGTTGACACCCAATTCAAGTCTTCATACGTGTATTTTGTATAATGATGACCATCACATTGGATTTCATTGTGATTAGCTTTGGGACAAATTAAGTTCTTTTTTTTAATAATTTCTTTAGTTGTAGTTGGACAAAATACCTCTATTTTATTCGTTAATTTTTATGTGGTGTGGGGATTGAACCCAGTGCCTCACACATGCTAGGCAAGCAGTTCTACCACTGAGCCACAGCCCCGTCCCCAGCTTTAAGTTCTTAAAGGAAAGACTTATCCAGTTCCATCACAAATGATAGCCTGTTTTGAGCAAAAAGACATGCCTTTTAATAAAATTAATAGGGGAAACTCAAATGTATAGAAAATGGATTATGAGCAAAAAAGGCATGGCTACTTTTATGTTGTTCATATGCACATACACACCCAGCCATGATTTCCAGAAAAATAGCATATACTTGGTTCTATAAAAGAAGGAAATACTTCAGGGTTTACAGCAAAGTCATTTTGGAGGTATAGCAGTCTGGCTTGGAAAGGATTCCACATTTGTCATGTTTGCTTTCATGCTTAATGAAAAAGTAAGTATGATCTGATGAATGGAACATTGTTAGAAGTTAGAAAATATTCCTGTTTCTCATTATACTTTTCATTGGTCACATGACTTTTATGAGGGACCCTCCTCTTAGCATGAGAGTCATTAATCAACCCAAGGTATGTAGAACATTTCCTTTTTAATGTAGACACTTTGTAAACTAATGAACACTAGTTAAAAATAAAATTCTCTAAGAATCATTTGCCTATTATGTATTTGAGGATCTACTAACTCACTTTTTGCTGTTGAGTACAGAGAAAATTAATTTACAGCTAAATCAGCTATCACATTTTTAAAAAGAAAAGTAGCAGTAGGTAATTTTATTTTTCAAAGTAATGAGAGATTATTGGAAGTAGGGGCAGGCCTCCAGACAATAAAGAACTCTTTGATTTTTATTGAAAGATCCATTTAAGTGATGAATTTTGCAGATTTAAAGCCAGTGGTTTGTAAAATGTATTCTATACGGCCTCTAGTTCTGTAACATTATTTTGAGGCCTGGAGGTGGAGGATTGTTGGAAAAAAGAAGATCTGATGTTATGAGTTTTGTATTTCCAAGTTATGTCTGACATTTGACTTGAAAAATGAGTATTATTGAAAAAAATAATTTTTGAAACATTTAATTTTTTGTATCTCCACAATGTATAAATAAAGAAGCTGAGATTCAGAGTAGACTTATATGCTAGCTTACTGATTAATAATACCCAAGAGGTTTCAGATTGCACAAAATTCTTTGATCATCACAGCAATTCCGTTATCTAGGCTGGGTAGATACCAATACAACTAGCATCTGCCAGAAGAGGAAATGGCACTCGGAGGGTTTTGACAACTTACCTAAGAGATTGTCTGTCCTCACCCCTACGTCTGCTTCTCCTCCTCCCTCCATTCCTCTCTGAAGCACTTTCTACCTGACTGGCTACCTTCTTGTTGTCATGATTCTCTATATTTGTGCATGTTCTAAACCAGGGAAATTGTAGTATATAATTTATAGTATTTTAAAAGAATTCTGTTGAAACTGCTATTATTAGAAATGATTGATCTCCAAACAGCAGTCCTGTGTATGAATATATCCAGTAACAACATACTCTAACCAGTAAGTTCTCAGAATAGTATGAAAGCTTTATTTAAATTTTTTACAAGATTGGTGTGGAGGGTGTGTGTGTGCGAATTGCTTTATGTGAGTTCTCTTCCTTAGCAGGTTTTAATAAATGACATATTTGTAACCTTAAAAATTATGTTAAAAACTATAATTTGAACACTGTGGCATTGTAAGCATATAGGTCCCTTATTTTCACAACAAATCTTAATGATATTCTTGATTTTGAATTGATCTTTGCATATTATTCCTTTAAGTTGTTCTAGATTTCTATAGACTCTGTGTGTTCCTTAAAAATATTATTGTGTGATTCAGTTACAACTGTTGGAATTAGAGGTAATGGGTTGAGAAATATGGCTTGCAGATTCCTTAAGCTATAATTCTTTCCTGTGAATTGAGATATGTCTGAAAAACCTGCATTGGACTCTCCATGATCTATTTGCTGAGATGTCAGGGTGTCTGTAAAAAAGCACACATTTATAAGAAAAGAGTTCTGGCTCAAAATATCTTTTGAGGAATCTTAATGTGTCAAAAAACAAATGATAAATTAAATTATAATGGTTGTTTTGTATTCCATTATACATATATATCAGACTTTATTTAAACATTTTTTTCTATCATTATATCATCATTCTTGTTTAAAACAATACTGAACTGAGCACTTTAGAACATACATCATTGCTTCATCTCTAATATTTCCATAGAAAAGACTCTATGTACTAACTTATAGTTAGTACTAAGTTATAGTACTAACTTATAGTTTCATGAATTTAAGATATTCCCTTCCAAATTTCACTAACATAAAATTTTACTAATATTTCTGTTGAAAAAAAACTCCTATATTTTTCATGTATATGTCAGTATGTTTTGTCATCTGAAAATGACATGGAGAATCTGAATTTTTCTGCATCTCTGGTTTATGTAAAACCATGTATGAAATCAGAGAGCCCATAGTGTTTACATGGATTATATCTGGGCTGAGGTATGGTGATATTTATTTTATTTATACTTTTTTGAGTTTTTGACCAGTCTCTATTTTATAATAAATATCTGAAAACAAAAGACTAATTTAGCCTTCCTAGCAAAAAAAAAAAAGCCCACACACATAAAATAAAGCAAAAGACATATATATGTGTGTGTATTATCTAACACACATGAATTTTATTATCCAATGTTTTATAAGAGTTGTTCAATATATAAAGGATTTTACCAGTAGAAACATCTCCACTTCACTTGCCTTGAGAAATTATTGTTCATCTTCATAGCAGTGTGAATGGGGTACAACTATGAAAATTTTCACAGAGGATATAGCAAAACTGATATTTTGAAAACAGTTCTGGTAATTGTAAGGTGCAAATACACATGGAAGTGGCCTTGCAGTAGAGTGAGTAGTTAAGGGCCCAGGCCCTGAAGGCAGATGATCTGAATATTATTCCGAGCTTTACCACTCATTTCTTCTGTGTCATGAGCAAGTCTTTTGTGCCTTAATTTCCCCTCTGTGAAATGGAGATAGAAACTGATTAAACGAGACGCTATGCCAAAATTGTTGAAAAAATTCTGTCACTTAATAAATTCTTTAAAAAGGGTAGTAATTATTATTACATAATGAGGGCCTTCTTAAGTACAATTACCAAACTTCAGTTTCCTGAAGAACAAACTAATTACCAGATATTTGTATGGGGTCAAGAGTTGTTGTAATTACATTTTTATTTGCTTTTTTTTTTGTAGGGGTGAGAGAGAGGTGCTATACTACCCCTTACTTCTCGTGTGGCTCTTTGACTGAATCTAGGAACTTAGTTAATACAAAAGATTAACAAGAGATTAATACATGACCAACAAGAGAAAAGAATAAAAGTTTTATTAAATAATGTGTATGGGATCTTCACAAGAGGATAAAGTCCAAAAAAATGACCAAAGCTCAATTTTTTTTATACTTTCTAGACAAAGAAATTATTTTGTGCAGGAATGATAGTACAGATGGGTTTTTGCACTAGGGTAGTAAATTCCAGGGATGTTACCAAGAGATACATAGAGTGTGTGTGCAAAAGGTAATGGAAGATAAGGGTTACAATGAATTTGTTTGTTCAGGTCCACTATAGTCCCAACTACCAGTCTTTGGTGATCAAGTCTATTTTCTGACCTTGACATATATGATGGTTCATTTTGGATGTCAACTGGAATGGATTGAGAGATGCCTAGAATATTGATAAAGTGTGTCTGTGAGGGTGTTTCCAGCAATGATTGGCATGTGGGTCAACTGAGGGAGAAGGCATGCCCTGAATGTGGGCAGCCACATCCAATAGACTGAGGCCCAATGGAACCTAATAAGGGGAAAGTTTTCATGTGTGCTTGCTCAACTTTTTTGAGCAAGTATGCTTTCTGCTGCCGCCATTACTGTGGATATCAAACCCCAGCGTTTGAACACAGACTTGTGCTAGAAACTTTCCAGGTAGCTTCCAGGCTACCTGGTCCTCTCCTTTTGAGGCTTCCAGCTTCTTGAACTGGTTTCCCTGCAACTCCAGCCTGCAGATGATCATTGTGTGGCTATCCAGCCTCTACTGATGTAAGCCAATCTAATGAATTCCCTATTGTAATTTTATATATGTATTCTATATATGAACCAATAGACTCTATAGAAACTGATAGAATCTATACACTGTATAGATTCTATCTATAGATTGTATTAGTTCTGTCCCTCTAGATCTTATGTGAAGGACATCCCTTCTAAAATAATCTTTATGACTTGCTACATGTAGAAAAAGATAAACCAAGTGGATTTTCTTAAATTACAGTTCTTTAAGTGATTCAAACTTGAGTTAGTTAATATATCAATTTTGACATATTTTGAGATGACACATCCTCAACTCCTCCACCTTTTATTAAAGTCTCTGTCACACTAAGACATAGGGATTATATGAACAAAGGCAGAACAATGGAAAGAGCATCAAATATGTCCAGGGCATAGTATAAAAAGTTCTAGGTGATCATTATTAATTTCTAGTTAATAATAATTAATTAAATGTTCATGTTCAGGGCTGGGGTTGTGGCTCAGCAGAAGAGCGCTCACCTCGCACGTGCGAGACCCTGAGTTCGATCCTCAGCACCACATACAAAAATAAACAAGTGAAATAAAGGTGTTGTGTCCAACTACAACTAAAAAATAAATATTTAAAAAATGTTCATGTTTGGCCTTCATGTAAGGGTGAAATACCTTCAGACTTGACTTTATTCTTTATATTATATATATTATATTTACAAAATAAACACAGTTATATACTATGTGAATGTAGTTCATTATTCTTTCCAATCTACCTTTATGTAGCAAAAGTTCAGATACTTTTTAACGTTGGAGAAGAGGCAGAGGGGCTAAAGCCTTGTCCAGATAATTCACCTCCCGGAAAAGTCCCTATGTGACATGTGATATGGGGCTTACTGTCAGCCTAGTTCCTGCATCCTATAGTGGCAGGATCTCACTCATGTAATATCCAGGAATCTTTGTGTTGTAAGGAAACTAAAGCTACTTTCTTAAAATAATCCATTAAGTAGAAGAGAATAGGTTACAAGTACAATGTTTTTGAAGAGTAATTAAACAAACTCTGGATATCTTACCATTTTATAAAAGGAAATTAACCTCCAATTACCCTGCAGATAATACCAGTGTGAAATGATTTCAAAAAACATTATTTTAATTGCTTTTAAAAATATTGGTTTTGGGCTAAAATTTTCAATTAAATGTTAATTGGACTTTCTATTCTACTCTCTCACAGAATCTTGAAATTGTATTTTGGAAAAAATCCCTTAAAATCCTTTCTAGGCTGAAGTTGTTTCATGATCACTTTCATGTTTATGCATACCTCATAAGGCTGGATCTCCAGGTGGTGCCAGACTGGTTACCAGTGGATTAATCTGGTCAGCTGCTTCTGGATGCTATTTTAAGGTCACTATGTAATGTGTACTTTTTTTAGAGGATTTGCCTGGTATGTGGTCACAGAAAAGTTGATTAGACCTCCATGTAAAGAAGGACTTGGTGAACCTCTAATCCTTAAATAATTCCTTTGACCATTTTAAAAAATTTCCTTGTAGAAAGAGATTAACACATAGAAATAGCTGATATCTTCTGGTTGATTCATTCCTAAGCAAAGGGTCAAGTCATTTCTAGTTCAGAACTTACTCTCTGTTCTTGACATTTTCATTACTTCAGACTAATTGTGAAGCCATTTTTTAAACAAATCTCATTTTCTGCTAATTGGAAATTAGCAGGAAACATGAGCAAAGCACATTGAGCATAAATAAAGCAGCTCTTTATGTGGCCTCCATCAGGATGGACTCCCATGGAGCTTTGTTTCTATACAACTTAGTTGGATTGCATTCTAAGGTTCTAGAGCAAATTCTGGAGTGGAGGTTTAGGTATGTATTAGTACAACTTCCCTGTCTCTCAATCTAGAAGTTAATCTTGCTGAAGTACCCTATTGCCCTTTTGTGATTATGTCTTCCTTTATAACTCATTAACATCCAACATATTATATATTCACTTGTTCTCTGTTTATTGTCTGTCAATCCTATCAGCCAAGTTTCACAAGGGCAGGACCTGTTTACTAGTACACTTACAGTATCTAGAAAAATACCTAGTACATCACATGCACATAATGGATATTTCTGAGTCACACTAAGTCACTATTTTATACACTCTGTTTTAGACTCTTGATATGGTAGATAAGCTATGGACACATATATTTTCAAACATCAGAGAAGTAACGGAAATATACTTTATAGAAAGCAAATCAAAGGGGCCTGATAATTTTAGTCACTGGAAATATATATATAGCTAAACACTTGCCAGAACATTTTCAGCATGAAAATAAATCTTTGTCATTAATCTGGATTTACTAAATTCTCAAAGTTATCATGTAATTAAAAGTAGCTTTCATCTGCTGAGGTGCTTTACAAAATTACTTTTATATAAAACTGGATGAGATATAATCCTTTTCCTATCTTATATATTATTTTTTGGCCTTTAGCCACATTTTAAAATTTATTATAATTAGTTATACATGACAGTAGAATGCACTTTGACACATCATGTATTAATGGAGTATAATTTCTTTTTGTTTTGTGGTGCTGAGGATTGAACCCTGGTCCTTGTGCATGGGAGGCAAGCACTTTACCAACTGAGCTATTTCCTCAGCCTGGAGTATAATTTCTCATTCTTCTGGTTGTACACCATATAGAATCACACTGGTTGTATAGTCATATATGTATATAGGATAATAATGTATGATTCATTCTATTATACTTCCTACCCTCAAACCTCTCCCAATCTAAAGTAACTCTATTCTTTCCTAGTCCCCCTCCCCCTTATTATGAATTAGCATCTTCATACAGAGAAAACATTTGGGCTTTGGTTTTTGGGGATTGGCTTATTTTGCTTAGCATGATATTTCCATCTCCATCTATTTACCAGCAAATGCCATGATTTCATTTTTCTTTAAGGCTGAGTAATATTCCATTGTATATATGTACCACATTTTCTTTATACATTTAAGTGTTGAAGGACATGCCATAGTTTAGCTATTGTGAATTGAGCTGTTATAAATGATTTCTCTTTCAGCTGTACATCATTGGTGAGAGGAATCAATTGTGATTTTTGAGTGTTAATTTTAAACCCTCAGCAGTTGATCCTTAATCACAATTAGTAGAGTAGAACTCTGTTCATCCTACTTATTTCAACCAAAAATGATCTATATTGATCTGGCTTAGGTATTGCACCTCAATAAATGGTCTCAAAATTATAAAAACAAGTATGAAAATAAGATGTAATCCCCCTGGGCACCCAAGAACCCTTGTGTGTACACATACACACAGTTTTTGATTCTCTCATTCTAGGAAGAATGTGGGATGGCTTGAATGAGTCAGTTTGTGGCACAAGTGATTACTGACTCACTGGTACCTGTCCACATACTAGTATCCCAATTCACAGTTACCAGTAAAATTCAGTCTCTGCAAAAGATCGGTTACTTATAAGTTCAATTAAGGGTAGCTTTATTTTCACATATACCTCACTCACAAATGCCTAAAATACAATATGCACTCTCCTTTTGTAGACTAAGGATTCTTTATTGTTGTTACATTAAAAAGTATTTTTAATTTTTTTTCCTTTTGGATTACTGCCACTTGTCCGCTCTACAGTTGTTATCATATATTGACTGGTTCTTTGTAATCTGCGTTCCAAATTTGATTTCTATTTCTTTCTCCTTCCTTCCTTCCTTTTTTCTTTCCTTCCTTCCTTCCTTCCTTCCTTCCTTCCTTCCTTCCTTCCTTCCTTCCTTCCTTCCTTCTTTCCTTCCTTTCTTCTTTATTCTTTCTTTGACATTGACTGGGGATTGAACCCCCACCCCCAACCACATTATGAATCATAATCCTTAAATAAAAGAAAACATTAGGCATTTGGTTTTGGGGATTGGCTAACTTCACTTAGAATTATATTCTCTAACTCCATCTATTTGTCTGCAAATGCTATGATTTTATTCTCTTTTAATGCTGAATAATATTCCATTATGTGTATATACCACATTTTCTTTATTCATTCATCTACTGAAGGGCATCTAGGTTCATTTTACTGTTTAGCTATTGTGAATTGTGCTGCTGTAAACATTGATGTGGCTGTATCCCTGTAGTATGCTGTTTTTAAGTCCTTTGGGTATAAACCAACATTTGATTTCTTGATGTGGGTGAAAATTATGAAAACAACTTTTTCTATCTCTGTTTTTGATCCTCGATTTCTATAGTTAATTTTTTTCATTATGTTTTGCACCAATTTTGTGGGAATTAAAGTTCATTTTCTTGTGAAGACAATAGGCTAATGTTTGCTGTCCTGATAGCTGCTAACATTTCATTGAAAGAAATAAAGCATATGAAAGCACTTTTAAAAGAATATTTATTTATTTTTATAGCAAAGAGCAAATTTTTTTACAGATTTACTACAAATGATAAAACAAACATTTTACAGAATTAAATATAAACAGTCATATCATAGAAAAAGAAATGCAGATGGCTCTTACATAAAGTGTTCAACTTAATCACAATGAAAAAAATTCAAAATTTTTGTTTTAAGGTATCATCAAACCCCAAATTTGGTAGCACTGTGTTGATTAGAATATGAAAGCACTTTTAATTTAACAAACACTTTTTAATCCCAAGCACTAGTGTAACTGAAGTCAGTTGGGTTCACCCAGTTATGTCTATCTGTGAATCTGCTACTTATAGGATGAGCCATATGCTTAACTTACTTGTTTCTCCATGTCTCAGTATTCTCTGAATAACATTTAAGAAATGTTATGTGGATTCTCATACAAAAACTAGATAAAGACACATGAAGGAAAGAAAACTACAGACCAATATTGCTAATGAACATAGATGCAACAATTCTTAATATTAATGAATTGTGGGTTTCAAAAATATATTAAGAAGCTTATACATCATGACTAAGTTGATTTTTATCTCAGAGATGTAAGGATGGTTTAATATACACAAATCAAAAAAATGTAATTTACCACATAAATGGAATCAAGTACAAAAAGTACTTAGTCATCACAATCAGTGCAGAGAAAGCTTCCAACAAAATTGAGCAGCCATTCATGATAAAACACTGAAGAAACTAGGCATAGAATGAACTACCTCAACATCATAAAGGTTAAAAGTGAAAAACCTAAATCCAACTTCCTAATAAATGGGGGAAAACTGAAAGCATTTTCTTTAAATCTGAAACAAGACAAGGATGTTCACTCAGACCACTCCTATTTAATACAGTGCTAGAAATTCTAGTTAGAACCATTAGGCAAAGAGGGAAATGAAAGTGATAAAAATAGAAAAGGAAGAAGTCAAATTATCACTGTTTGCAGATGGTATGTGCCTATACTTAGAATATCCAAAAAATTCCACCAAAAGACTTCTAGATCTAAGAAAAAAAATTCTGCAAAGTAGCAGATTATAAACTCAACATTGCAAAAATCAATAGTTTACCTATATACCAACAATGAATCTGCTGAGAAAAAGATTAAGAAAACAATTCCAACCACTATAACCTTAAAAAAAAGGAAAAAAAAGAAAAGAAAAGAAATAAAAAAATATGAAAAAACAAAAGCCTTGGAGTAAATCTAACCAATGAGGTGAAAGTAATATACAATGAAAACTGTAACTTTGAAGAAAGAAATTGAAGAAGAAACAAGAAAATGGAGAGAAATCCCATGCTCATGGATAAGCAAATTAATATTGTCAAAATGGCCATCTACCAAAAATAATATACAGATTCAATACAATCTCATCAAAACCCCAATGCCATTCTTCACAGAACTAGAAAAAAAAAGTCCCGAAATTCATTTGGAAGAATATAGGATCCAGAGTAGCCGAAGCAATTCTAAGCCAAAAAAGCAAGCTGGAGGCATCATAATAGTGACTTCAAATTATACTACAGAGCTATAGCAACAAAAATTGGATGGTACTGGAATTAAAATAGACACATAGACCAATGGTACAGAATAGAAGACAGAAAAACACACACATCTACAGTCATCTGACCCTTTACAAAGTTGACAAAAACATACATTGAAGAAATGAGTGTAGGGACAACTGTTTATTCAGTAGCAGAATGAGACTAGAGCCTTCTCCCTCACCCTGTACAAAAATCAACTGAAAATGGATCAAAGACCTAGGAATTAGACCAGAATTTATGCAACTTCTAGAAGAAAACATTGGGTCTACCCTATATAATGCACAGGGAATGGCTTTCTCAAATGGACCGCTAATGCTCGGGAAATAGTTCCAAGAGTTAATAAAGGGATGTCATCAAATTGAAAAGTTTCTGCACAACAAAGGAAACAATTAGGAACGTGAAGAGAGAACCCACCGAGTGGGAGAGAAAAAAATCTATAGAGCTACTCTGACACAGGATTGATATTCAGAATATATAACTAAAAAAACTAAACACACACACACACACACACACACACACACACACACACGACCAGTAAATGGGTAAATGAATTAAACAGACACTTCTCAGAAGAAATACAAATGACATATGATAAAATGCTCAACATCATTAGCAATTAGGGAAATGCAAATGAAAACTACAATGTGATGTCATCTCACATCAGTCAGAATGACAGTCATCAAGAATACAAATAATAATAAGTGCTGGAGAGGATGTGGAGAAAAAAGAACACTTTTACATTGTTGGTGGAATTGTAAATTAGTGCAATCACTATGTAAATAAGTATGGAGGTTGCTCAAAAAACTAGGCATGGAACTACCACATGACTCAGCTATACCACTCCTCTGTATTTATCCTGAAGAATTAAATTCATCTTACTATAGTGATACATGCCTACCCATGTTTATAGCAGTACAAATAACAATAGCCAAACTATGGAACCAGTTTAGATGTCCATAAATTGATTAATTAATAGAGAAAATGTGGTATGTATGCATACACACACACACACAATGGAGGTTTATTCAGCCATAAAAAATGAAATTATGTCAGATACAGGAAAACAGATGAAATGAGTTAAGTGAAATAAGTCAAATTAAAAAGATAAAGGGTCATATATTTTCTGTCATTTGGTTGAATCAAGAGAGGAAAAAGGAAAAGAAAGGTGGAGGGTGATCACATGACAATCAAAAGGAGATCAGTAGAATAGAGGAAGAGGATCAGAGGGTGAGAAGTTTCGAGGGAGCGATGGAAGTGTTGGTGAGGAATTCTGTCCAAATTATATTGTTACATTGTGTGCACGTATGAATGTGCAACAACAAATCCCACCATTATACACAACAATAATGCACCAAAAATAATAGAATTATTATGAGGATTCAATGAATTGATGTATGCTGAGCAACTTATTCTAGTATCAGTTTTCTTTCCGGTGGCATTTGCTTTTCAACTCTCTTATTCTCTCCCTCAGTATCAGACCATTAATTTTCCTGTTTATCCCTCTTTTGTATGCCAGTTTCATTCAACTGGATTTTTTTTAGATGCTTCTTAAGAGTTACACATTAAATAAAAACAATGGATGTGTGAGTAGCATGCTAAGATAAATCTTCTGCAATTCATTGGTCTTTTTCTTACTTCTGAGAGATTAAGGTTGCTAGAAAACTGATCTTTAGATATGGGATTTTCTGGCACTAATATTCTTAACACGAGTGCTACCACTACTACTCTTACTAACTAAAACTACTTAGGATGTGTCAGACGTTGGCAATATACCTATATTAATTTGTTTTATCTTTACAATAATATGATAATTAGAGGCCATTGTTATTCTTATTTCACAGAATATACAACTAAAACATCACAGCATAACCCTTCTTTTAAAATTCATATTATTAAGAAATCAACAGCTGAGTACAGTAGGATGCATTCTAAGACCCCTAGTGGATGCTCAAAACAACAGATAATACTGAACATCAGATATCCTTTATTTTTGCAATACCTACAATAAAGTTTAATTTATAACTTAGGCACAGTAAGAGATTAAGAACAATAATTAATGATAAAATAGAAAAATTATAACAATATACTATAATAAAATGACTTAAAACTCATAAATGTTGGTAAGAATGTGGGGGAAAAGGACCCTCATGTATTGCTGGTAGGACTACAAATTTGGAGTAACCAATCTGGAAAGAAGTATGGAGATTCCTCAAAAAGCTAAGACTAGGGTTGGGGTTGTGGCTCAGTGGTAGAGCACTCATCTAGCACGTGTGAGGCACTGGGTTCGATCCTCAGCACTACTTAAAAATAAAATAAAGGTATTATGTCCACCTACAACTAAAAAAAATAATATTAAAAAACACAAAAAATAAAACCAACTAAGACTAGAATTACCATTTGACTCAGCTATCCCAGTCCTCAGTATATACCAAAGGATTTAAAATCAGCATTAATACTGTGATGTAGCCACGTCGATGTTTATAGCAGCACAATTTAAAATAGCTAAGCTATGGAGCCAACCTGGGTGACTTTCAATAGATGAATGGATAAAGCCAATGTGTTATGTATACACAATGGAATATTTCTCAACCATAAAGAGGAATGACTTTATGACATTTGCTGGTAAATGGATGGATCTGGAGACTATCATGCTAAGTGAAATAAGTCAGTCCACAAAAGCCAAAGATTGAATGTTTTCACTGATATGTGGAAGCTAACCCACAATAAGAAGGGAGGGAATAGAAGTTCAGTAGATTAGAGGAAGGGAAATGAAGGGAAGGGAGCAGGGAGAGGAAAAGGAAAGACAGTGGAATGACTCTAACACAACTTTCCTGTGAACATCTATGAATGCACCACAGTGCATCCCACCTTCATGTACATCCATAAAAATGGGGTTTTAATTACAATAAGATATTTCCCATACTTATATAATTATGTCAAAATGGATTCTTCTGTCATGTATAACTAAAAAGATTTAATAAAAAGTAAAATAAATAAAACATAAATTGTTTATTTCTGAGACATTCCTTTTAATATTATCAGACCATGGCTAACTGCTGGTTACAAACTAAAATGTGCAAAAAGTTTGCTAATAAATGTGATAAAAACATGGATAAGAGGGAACTACTGTACTAATCTTATATTGTAGTTAATCGTAAAGTTAGTAAATATTTGGTGATCTTTTTATGATAATAACTCTAAGTTGAACTTTATTATGGGCAACACCTTTTCTCTGCTCTATATATCATGGACCAAGCTTCCTCACTGGATGGAGGTCAAGAACCCAGATTCTAACAACTTGACTGTTAAACTTACATCAAGAATTTTGCTGTGTAATTTCCTTACAATGGCTTAGTTCAGTTCCTAAACTTTTCTAGCTTGAGTTGTAACAGTTGATTTCTAACTGATTGAGCCCTTATTCATCAATTCTATCTCCCACCCTTCCTGTTGGAATGATTTTGATCATTAACTTGCTTCAGGGACAAAAATTAATGGCTTCTCAATAACAATGTGGTTCTACGCCCTGAAGAATTCAATGTTGTCTTCACTTCCCCTCATTGAAAGTAACCAACACTCATTCAGTCACACAAATACACTCATCATTCCTACCTTTGCAACTGAGTCAACTTGTCACTCTTGATTAAGTTGTGATAATAATCACAACAAGTAGAATACTCTTTACTATTCATTGAGGTCTTGCATTAGTCCAGATTGTGCACTGAGCCCTTTATATATGTCTATTTTATTGGTGAAAGAGCTAAGGTTTTGAGAAGTAGCTTCGCCAGTTTCATGCATTCTGTAAACACAGTTGCTGGAATATGAACACAAGGGCATTCTAACTGCAAGTTTGAGTTCTTAGTTATGATACTTCCTGCTTTCTGCTTATTCCCCACACTGAGGAACAGGAGGGATAGCACTGACACTGCCAACTAAATCCATGCATCTTGTTTCCAGTAGTTAATGAGATAAACTGCATCTGGGAAGCTCATCAGGGGAAATTTGAATGTTGTTACTGTCCCTTATCATGCAGGTAATTGTCTCTTGAGTCTAGAGCTTGGCAGTGTGTTCATCAGTGTTGATAAGCAAAAGGTGGAGTATTTCCCTTTTCCCTTTGGTTCAAGATCAGTTCACTTCTTTCATGTTTTCCTTTTATTTGCTGATAAAGAACAAGAATAAGAGGCTAACAGATGTGAACACTTAATCATGTTGCTTAATATTATAGAGTGACATGAAAACATGGTTTGCTTTATCTAGACAGATGGGGTTTTATAAAATAATCATGAATGGTCTTTTTGTTTGACTTGCAGAATAATTATGCACCAAATTGGAGTGTATTTTCAGAAAAGGTCATTTTGACCTCTAAAGGATCTCTTCAGGCATTCCTGATTTTCACTTCCTGATCAGTGTGGTACAGGTTGAAATAGATTTCACTCTATTTTGCTTTAAAGGATAGTGTTTCATGGAATAAGTAGTTGCCTAGAGATTAAAGAGTTGTGGTTTCTTGCAATGATTCACTCAAGTCTTCTGAATGCTATTTTGAAAAATCTGTAGCTTATTATTCCATTCTTATTTCTTTCACTATCAAGGAATAGAGTTTTTTAATGCACTTAGCTTATGCCCAATAGTGAGTGAAAGAATTAAATCATTTAGCAATCCCATAATAACTCTAAATTTGTAATTCTGGGTAGTTAGAATTGCAGATGCTTGAACTGGGTCTGAGGAATAGTTTCAGCCTAGTGAATTGATTTGGAATAGCTGATCCATCATTAAATAGCAATTAATCCCTGAAGGAAAGAAATGGCCCATAATGAACAACTGAAAGTTTGTGTGTTAGAATGATGAGATACTTGAATCAATAAACTTTTAAAACTTGTATATAATAATAATAATTTCATGATAAATAATAATAATTCTACTTTTTTGAACTTAGTATCAATGTTTTATAATTTGTATAGTAGATGTATAGAAATTGTCTACAGTGTGATAATAAACAGAACACTTTTAAAATATTTTTATTCACACTACCCAGGAAAATAACAAAATTTAATTTTTAAAATACCTATATTAGATACATTTTGAATATGGATTTGTTTTTGTAGCTTGTTTTTGAAAATTTTACTTTTTAGATCATAAATTTGAAAATGTATTGAAAGTTTCTTGAACACAAATCAAGGATTTGTTTAATATTTGTTGTCAATCATCTGAATTCATAACAGAATTCTCCCCAGAAACATTTTACTTCATGCTGTGTATATGCATAATGCATGCAAAGAAAGGTAAGATTTCAAATTGTGTGCAAGGTTCCAAAACCATGGGCTTTGGGATGTGGGGAGTGAGGATAAGGGGAAAATTAATTGGTAGATCATGGTGTATAGGAAACCATTGCAAATTATAGAGAAACTGGCATAGCATTTGGGGTGGATCCTCATGCTGCCAGAAGATCTCAGCCCAGACCAAAAAGTTATAGTCTGAGCATTAAAGTAGTCAATATTTATCAATGGCTAATTACATACCAGGCATAGTTCTATGTGTTTAAGATGTTAAATTATTACTCCTCACAAAGCATTTGGTAATAGATACTAGTATTAATTAGTTATCAGTAAGCATAGGCAGTTTACAGATGAGTCATCTGAGACATGGAGTGGTTGAGTAATTTGCTACCATCTGCAAAGCTGTGGGGTTGAGATTCAACTTTGGCAGTTTGACTCCTCAGTCAACACTCTTAACTATTTTATTAAATAAATGTCTCACTTAAGACTTAGACTTAGATCTAAGTCATAGAAATAGTCTGTTTGCCTGAATTTTCTTGGTTAGGATGAAAGGTCTAGCTTCTTGCCAGTAAATGTCTGATTTGTCTGAAATTTGTATCTTAAGGAAAGTCAAGCCCTGAAGTTTGTTTCATTAGTTCAGTGGTCAGTCTCATGCTGACCTTTTTATTTCAGCCCTTTTGTATGTTTTTATGAAGATGAAGCCATATTCTATGGCTTTCTTATGGTTTGAACCTATGAGTCCTCCAACATTTCTTTTTCTTCTTTCCATATTCACAGACTCTACTCATCTAATTTGGACTCTCCTTAGCTTTCTCAATGGTGGTCTTAACTACATTCCCCTTAAAACCTATTTTCTAGAGTAACTCAAGGTTCTGATCACAAACTTCACATTTATCTCTCATTACACACACACACACACACACACACACACACAATCTAAACCCTTTCTCCTTAATCTGACAGTCAAGGCCTTGTGGCTTAGATCTACCTTTCTAGTCTTACCTAAAAATTCTTAATCATTATTGAAGCTAATGCTTTGGAGCACATATTAGGTACCAAACATTGTCCAAACTGCTGGACAGACAATGATGAATATAATGTACTTTCTACTTTTGTGATCATTGCAGGGATTATCTCAATCTTCACAGAAGCCAGTTGAACTGTGTATTATAATAAACCCCATTTTCCTGGAGAGGAAACCGAGGATTGAATAGTCCATTTAATTTATTCTAGATCACAGGACTACGAGGTGGCAGAGCTTGAATTCACACCCCCCACTTTTAAGTGAATGCTATACTCGCTGTCATAATTTTTCTAATTCTAACCCCCTTTTACACATACTAGGCTACTCATCACTCTCTTCATGCCCCACTTCCCCACTTTAATTGTCTTATCTTGTGATCCTTCCATCTGCATTCAAACTCTTTTCTAATTCTTTTCCTCATCTCATCTGTTGAGTAGTGACTGCTCTTCAAAACTATGGACATAATTGAACTCTCCTACCAAAAACCAAAGCTTCACTTTTTAAAAATAAACTCCCATGGTGTGACAGTCTTGTGTGCTGGTGATACAAATGATAAACCAAGCTTTTTCAAGAGTGATAACAACTTTTTAGCAATACAAATTTCTAATCATGTAATATCATAAAGAAGTTTCTTAGAGAAGCTGATTCAGACTCTCTACCAAAAAGTTGTGTTGGCCCAGAAAACACAAACATCAACCACATTTTCTTCCAAGTGTCTTCATTCTCTGTGGTTCAACTTTTCTGATGATGTCTAAACTTAAACATGAAAGGAAGCCCCACCTTATATGGACAACTTGGAATGGAGGGAACACTCCATGGTTTTCCTGTTCAGCTGGTCGTTAGATCTTTTCCATGCGTGCGTTTGCTTTCAACTCTAAGTAGGTGCCATGTGGATACGAGCTATAATTAACATGCTTTTCTTTGGGTGTCCTCGAACAAAATGCTCTCTCTCATGACATGCTGTGCATATTTATTTTGAATGAATATGAATTTTGAATTTGGATTTAGAAAGCAGATAATGTGACTGAAATACATGTCTTTTTTCTGCCTTTAATTTAGGGCTGCAGGATTGGGTCCAAATGTGAAAGGAATAAAACATGAGAGAACCTTCTTGTTTAGTCATGAAGTAACCCAGGAAACAGGGTTTAGCTTATAGGCTCTAATCAAATGTGTTATTTTTCATTTGCTTGAAAACTGGCCTGTGGTATCACAGCGCAGCTGCTAACCAGCTGTTTTCTTTCTTCTCTGGCTTTTTCGAGCTCTCTCCTTTAAATTTATATATCACTTGGGATCCTGAAGAATAGAATAATACTCGAAGGTTCAAGGTAGTGGTTGGTATTGTTGTTTGCATGTTTTCAGATTCTAGTTTAATCTATCATGTTTAGAATGTTTTCTCCGACTGCTTTGTAAATGTTTCTATTAGCCTATTGAGAATGGCTGCTGTATCCAAGTAAGGGAAATTGTTCAATCTATTAATAGGTTAATTTAAACCATGTTCTACCCTCTCTTCACTTTTCCTCCAATCCTGTATGATTGTCTCAGTTCCCCATCTAACACTGAAGTTAAGACCCCAAAGAAAGAGAGATTCTTATGACACCTGTTTTTACATAATAATAAACATGGTCATGAATTGGAAGCACTGGTCATTCCAATTGAGAAAATGTAGATGGGCATGAATAGATGGAGATGAACCACTGAATTGTTGGTGCCAAAGTCGAAGATTCCACGTAGAGAATCAAGGCTCAGTCTTCTGGGAAGGTTGGACAAATAAGTAAAATGACATGACCAAGTATGGCTGGGATAGGTTATTTGGTCAGAAAATAAGCTGAGTTTCCAAATGAATGGGACGAATAAGTGAGGGTAATGCTTAGGAACTCACAGACTCATAGAAGCAAGCTCCTTTCTACACTTACCTTTGGTAAACTGCTACAGTTTACATCTGAAATGACCCCCAAAGCCTCATGTGGAAAAGTCTTGGTTCCCAGTTTGTGGTTCTATTGGGAGATGATAGGACCTTAAAGAAGTAGAGCCTAGTGGAAAGAAGTTAGGTCACTGGGGGGAATGCCCTCAAAAGGGATCATGGGACCTTTTTCCTTCCTTTCTTTCTTTGCTTCCCACTCCCCACGAGGTAAGCAGCTATCTCTACATGTTCTCCTGCCATAATATACTGCCTTGCCACAGGCCCCAAAACAATGGAACCAACTAACCATATACTGAAACCTCCAAAACTGTGAGCCCAAACAAACCTTTCCTCTTTTTGAGTTGATTATCTTAGGCATTTTATTACAGTAATGAATGTTCAGATTTTGAGAGGTTAGTGAGAAAAGTTATCTAATAGGTCCAGGTGTTTCAATGTAAAGATCAAGGAATTATTAAGGCAAAAGAACTGTCTCAGACAAAGCAGAATACAGGGGCAGCCCTTGAGAGGTGAGAGGAAATAAACAGCATTTGGAACTAGAAAAACATTTTAATATAATGATTCAGGGAATTTAGCTCACTAATTTCTTCATCTAACTTTAAAAAGATTCAAAGTCTTCAAAGACTGAGACTTATAAAGTCCACAAAACCTAAATTGCTTGTGCAAAAGGATAAGTGTAAAATTTTGCACTTAAGAAACTACTTAAGTAGAAAATGGGCAAGGAGAATAAGCCATAAATTAATTGTGTGACTTTTGGCTTAAAATCTTTTATCTGAGAAAGAGGATGTTGGAATAAGAACATTTTTGAAGTTCTTTATGGGTTTAATTTTATAATTCTGTGGTTAAAAGTTTTTGTTAAGTACCAATTATGAGCAATGCTGTGACATGTGATGCCAAAACTCTAATTCATTAAGACAAACATAGAATTAGATCATCTCATTGTATTCAGCAAAGTCCCTTCATTTGGCTGGACAATAAAGTTATGACTATTATATATTTTGAAAAATAATGAAAAATTAATAGCACATCTGTTGAGGGGGGGTGACTGAAGTGTTTGTTATTTTGGAAACTAAAGAAGAAATGGTAGCAGGAGCTAGGGTTTGTTACTCCTGCCAAAGGAGAAGGAGATTCCTAGTACCTTTCTTCCAGTCTCCTCAGAGCTCTAGAGAAAAAGTTATAGGAAGATTTTCTTGAAAGTCTCCATAAGAATAAAAAATATATTTCTAATGATTGCAGTTTTCTAATAATAAACTGGATTGCTTTGTAATGGAACTATTTCCCCCACAAAGGCTAATTTAGGGAAATGCCAAATGGCCACAAAAGGGTGAAAAGCTGGATTGATGACCTTGAGGGTCTAAGTATCCAAGTTGCTTTCATCCTATGATTTTCCTGAGGGCTAATATTAGTTTTGAAATTAAAATAAAAACCAATTCATGCACAATATATTGCTAGATATGACTAATTTTATGACAAGTTATTTTGATTAATCAGAAATAAAATATTATAGTTGTTCAAATCAGACAATTTCATTTAGTTCTGGGTGAAGAAGTATGGAAAGACTACAACCAGGTCTGGAGGCCTTCTTCAGCCTCTTCTGTGTCCTGGCATCCAGAAACTTTGCAGTAATTTCCCTCAGTGTTTTTCTTTCATGTCTAGTTTTGTCTTAGCATCTGCTTCTTGGATTATCTGAGCCAACACAGTAATAAGCATGCAGTAAATATTAGTGATTTTATCCTACTCTTTCCTCAAATAAATTTATGTTCTTTTTGTGTACAGTTTCTTTCTTCTATTAGTGGATGTAAAACTAAACTGAGTAGAGGTTTATTTTTTTCCCTCTTAGAGGCAAAATGAAAATTTTCTTACTTTGTTAGTAGGTATAAAATGATCCATTATTTTGGGTGGATAGTTCTAGAATTGAAGAATTTTGAGAAAACATGAGGTGAAACAATTTAATTTTATTTAATAGATTCATCTCCATTTGTATCATATGTGTATGACCCACATTTGTGTGTAGATAGGACTTAGAGAAGGGGCAGAGCAGGGGGAGTGTGGTAGAGAAAGTAGAGCATAAACAGTTGGCCAGGCAAAAGTCACTAGATTGTCTGGATTTGGTGTCAACTCCTCCCGTCTCCTCTGCTATCTTTTCCAGCCTGTGCATCCCTGATTACCCAAAGCTAAGCATTTCCTGCAAGGTAGCAGGAGGGACAGGAAACACCATGTGCTTCCTGGTTTGGGAGGTGGCACAGAACTGTGGGGCCACCAGTAAAAGCAAATACCTAATTCGGGAAAGGATTTGATGACCTTGTCAACAGAGTTTTGCTTTTCAGCAGAATGACACAATCACTTGTCAAATTTCAGTCTGTACTCCATAAGTAGCTACTGGGAACACACTGCAGCATCTTTACTCTCAGGGTTCTAATTTGAAAAGGTAGATAGAACAAATGCCAACTCACTGCAGTGAGAAAAAAAGATTCACCCAGTGTAGTAGTTTCAGGAGCAAAAGATGCCCGCAATGAGGAAACATTTTTTGCCCTGGAGTCAGTTAAGACCATTCAGGAATTGTTCACCGAGGAAGAGACTCTTAAGAACAAAAGGCATAAAGTTATGTTTTGATGGTGGAAGGTGTAGTCATTCCAGTTAAAGGGAGTTGTTGTAAGTTACATCTCTAAGGGGAGAATTATTTATGAGCCAGGGCTGTGAAGTTGGGTACACCCTGTGATTCTTAAACCTGGTATCAATCTCCATAGTCTAAGAGTTAGAGTGAGCCTATATGGAAAAACATATTTAAGGGTGAGGGAAGAGAGCCATGATTTCTGTGTCTTCTGTGGAATGCCTTCCCATCACCCCTGGTGCTGGTGGCCTCTTGTGAGGGTGGCACATTAAGTTTTTTAAAAAGTTTATATTCCCAAGTGAGAGGCAATACAATATCGACTTTAAAAGCAAGTGATTTAGATAAAGTTTAGGTGTGAATTATAATTCTTTTTTCTTCTAGTCATGCCACCTTGGAAAAATCACTTAATATTTGTTTCTGAGCTTTAATTTTATCAGGTGTTAAATATCAGTACCTCTCACAAGGATTTTTGTGAGGATCAAATGATATGTGGCATATACAGTGTTTAGCACAGTGCCAGGAATATTATGTGGGCACAGAGTAATTAGAGGAGTTACTGAGGTATCTCAGCACAACAGTTGTGATTATTATTAAATGGCTTGCAAAAATGAGCGCACATGGCTTTTACATTTTTTGATTAAAATTTAGTAATTTATGATACGGTTTTTATCAAAATATATGATTAGGATAATTGTTTTTTATCACATAGGCAGCTGACATTTTCAGCAATGAGATAAAAAGGATAAGAACATTTCTACATCCTGAATTAGAGTCATCATCTGCTAAAGATGATTTATGTTAAGAAACAGGAATAATTAAGTAATTTTATGTAATAGGAACTCATAAATAATCATAAAATGAATAAACGAATCCACTTATTCAATAAATATTATTTTTTTTATGCTTCCCCTTGGCCCAGAACGTGGCACTGTAGGGTCACCTTCTCCCCACCTTTCCTCAGGATGTAGAAGAATCTTGTCATGCTCTCTCTTTTTTTTTTTAAGAACTGCTTTATTTTATTATTAATTTTTAAATTTATATATGACAGTGGAATGCATTACAATTCTTATTACACATACAGAGCACAAATTTTTCATATCTCTGGTTATATACAAAGTATATTCACACCAATTCGTGTCTTCATACATGTACTTTGGATAGTAATGATCATCAAATTCCACCATCATTAATTACCCCATGCCCCCTCCCTTCCCCTCCAACCCCTCTGCCCTATCTAGAGTTCGTCTATTCCTTCTATGCTCCTGCTCCTTATCCCACTATGAATCAGTCTCCTTATATCAAAGAAAACATTAAGCATTTGTTTTTTTGGGATTGGCTAACTTCACTTGCATTATCTTCTCTAACTTCATCCATTTACCTGCAAATGTCATGATTTTATTCTCTTTTATTGCTGAGTAATATTCCATTGTGTATATATGTCATATTTTTTTAATCCATTCATCTACTGAAGGGCATCTTGGTTGGTTCCACAGTTTAGCTATTGTGAATTGTGCTGCTATAAACATTGATGTGGCTGTGTCCCTGTAGTATGTTGTTTTTAAGTTTTTGGGTATAGACTGAAGAGAGGGATAGCTGGGTCAAATGATAGTTCCATTCCCAATTTTCCAAACAATCTCCATACTACTTTCCATATTGGCTGCACCAATTTGCAGTTCCACCAGCAATGTATGAGTGTACCTTTCCCCCCACATCCTTGCCAACACTTATTGTTCTTTGTAGTCATAATAGCTGCCATTCTGACTGAAGTGAGATGAAATCTTAGTTTTGATTTGCATTTCTCTAATTGCTAGTGATGATGAACATTTTTTTCATCTATTTGTTGATTGATTGTATATCATCTCTGAGAAGTCTCTGTTCAGGTCCTTGGCCCATTTATTGGTTGGATTATTTGTTTTTTGGTGTTTAGCTTTCTGAGCTCTTTATATACCCTAGAGATTAGTGCTCTATCTGATGTGTGAGGGATAAAAATTTGCTCCCAAGATGTAGGCTCTCTATTCCCCTGACAGATTGTTTCTTTTACTGAGAAAAAAACTTTTTAGTTTGAATCCTTTGCATGTATTGATTCTTGATTTTAATTCTTGTACCACAGGAGACTTATTAAGGAAGTTGGGACCTAATCCCACATGATAGAGATTAGGGCTTACTTTTTCTTCTATTAGACGCAGGGTTGCCAGTTTAATTCCTAGGTCCTTGATTCACTTTGAGTTAATTTTTGTGCACGGTGAGAGATAGGGGTTTAATTTCATCTTGTTGGATATGGATTTCCAGTTTTCCCAGCACAATTTGTTGAAGAGTCTATCTTTTCTCCAATATATTTTTTGGCACCTTTGTCTAATATAACTGTAATTATGTGGGTTAGTCTCTGTGTCCTCTTTTGTGTACTATTGGTATACCTGTCTGTTTTGGAGCCTATACCATGCTATTTTTGTTACTATTGCTTTGTAGTATAATTTAAAGTCTGGTATAGTGATATCACCTGCTTCACTCTTCCTGCTAAGGATTACTTTAGCTATTCTGGGTCTCTTATTTTTCCTGATGAATTTCATGACTGCTTTTTCAATTTCTATGAGGAATGTCTTTGGGATTTTGATTAGAGTTGCATTAAATCTGTATAGTGCTTTTGGAAGTATGGTCATTTTGATAATATTAATTCTGCCTATCCAAGAGCAAGGTAGATCTTTCCATCTTTTAAGGTCTTCTTTTGATTTCTTTCTTTAGAGTTCTGTTGTTTTCATTATATAGATCTTTCACCTCTTTCATTAAATTGATTCCCAAGTATTTTATTTTCTTTGAGGCTATTGTACATGGGGTAGTTTTCCTCATTTCCCTTTCAGAGGATTTGTCATTGATGTACAGGAATGCATTTGATTTATGGGTGTTGATTTTATATCCTGCTGAATTCACTTACTATTTCTAGAAGTTTTCTGGTGGAATTTTTTGGGTGGTCTAGGTATAGAATTATATTGTCAGCAAATAGTGCCAATTTTAGTTCTCCTTTTTCTATGTGTATCCCTTTAATTTCTTTTCTCTAATTTCTCTGGCCAGTATTTCAAAAACTATGTTAAATAGAAGTGGTGAAAGAGGGCATCCCTGTCTTCCAGGTTTTAGAGAAAATGCCTTCAGATTTTCTCCATTTAGAATGATGTTGGCCTGGGGCTAATTATATGACTCTAGAGTTTGTCAATGCCTTTGATATTTTCTATTTTATTGGAGTTCAATTTTTCAAAATAATTTATAATTATCTTCTGTATTTCTGTAGTGATATTTCCTTTTTCATCATTTATATCAGTAATTTGAGTTTTCTCTTTCCTTTTCTTCATTAGCATGGCTAAGGGTCTGTCAATTTTATTTATTTATCAAAGAATCAGCTTTTGGTTTTGTCATTTTTTTTAATTGTTTATTTTGTTTCAAGTTTATTGATTTCAGCTCTGATTTTAATTATTTCCTGTCGGCTACTGCTTTTGGTGTTGATTTGTTCTTTTTCTATTTTTATGTAATAGGAACTCATAAATAATTATAAAATCAATAAATTAATTCACGTATTCAGTAAATATTAATTTTTAATAAGTGTTATAAAAATAAAATAAGGTAATGGGATAGGGGCTATGTGTGTGTGTGTGGGGGGGTGGGAATCTGCAATTTAGATTGCAAGCTAGTTCTAAAGTCTAAATTCCAAAAGCAAGTGAAAACGGCAACTCCTTATATGAACAGCAACTTAAAAATTGCCAGAAGGTGTATAACAGCATTCAATTTTAAATCTTGTGTATTTTGAAGTTCTTGGACTTTCTCACTGCTTCATTTTTCTAATATTTGAAAGTTAAATCTGTAGGGGGAAAGCCAAATTTACCTTCAATAATTGACAGCAAATCCTTGGGCAGGCAGGGATTGTCCCCTCCTTTGGCTAATGTTTCATTGACCTCTACAAGGCTGCCACTCTAGAATACCAACCAAATGATTATTGAGAACAGGTTCTCCCCTTAAAGAACTTTAAGTCTAATATATAAAGTTTTAGATGTAAAAACAAATGAATGCCTTTCAAAGTTTTATTTAAAATAAATTGTAAAATCTTTGCCTCCATGAAAATATAAATTTCTATAGATTAGAAATATTTATGTGTATGAAGCTATTTACCGGCTGCACTGTTTTATTTAGAGAAGTTTGTTTTCTATATTAAGTATCCAGAGTAATGAATATTTTCCTATCCTTATGGTAGGTAATAGAGAATACTTGTCTAGTTTGTTGTGATTTTTAAAGCTAACTTAGCATCAAAATTAAAGAGAAAAGTTGAACAGTAGCCCAGTTTTGTTCCTGCTTGGAAGAAGTAATTAATCTTTAACTTCCCATTTCCAGGCCTATTCTCTTTCAAAAGCACAAAGAATTTTCCTTACCAGAAACCTCCTAAATCTCAAAATATTCACAATGTACACTGACAAGATGCAGGAAATTGGCAAGATACTAGAAAAAAAGGGTGACATGTTATGTGCTTGAATTAAGAGCTTTTCCTTTTCTTTTCTTTTATTCTTTTTGATTTAATGCCCACTAAGAGCAGTGGCATGTGAAGTCTGTTCTTATTCAAAGCCCAATTATGATTATGGCTCCTGGAAAATATATTCACCACTATAAAAGTCCACAAAGGGCTTTGAATTGTTGATCCTACTCAACATCCTTCAAAGAGCTCATTGTTCTTTGTCCTGTGGATAAGAGGAACACAGATAAGGTAAAGAGAGGGGGTAAGTAGGGAAAGCAAGGAGAGAGACAGGAATATTGTCAAATACTGTTATTTTCAACCTAAAGTGTTGTTTGAGCTTAGAAATGTAATGGAGAGAACACAAAAGCAAAAATAAATAAATAAATAAATGAAAGATAAAAAAAGTATTCCAGTCAATCTACACCCAATGAGCCTCCCTTTACAGCTTGCCTACCTTGGTACCTACAGTAGTAGAGGTGACTCCTTGATACAGGGCCAATCTTTCCACCAACCTAAGAAACCCATCCCCTTCTTATCCTCTGTTTATTATCTGCCTTATCTTTTGTATCTTTTCCTTCTTTCAACTGAATTCTTCCCCTCATCATTTAAACATATACAAGTCTTTTCATTTATAAAATTTTCTTCATCCCATTTCTCCATCAGTTATCACCATCTCTCTGTTTTTATTGTACACAGGAAATAGCACAGAAAGGAAAAAGTTGTCTTTTACTCAATGGCTCCATTTCCTTAGCTCTCATTCACTAGTAGACTTCCTCTGAAAGGGCTAAACAGGTTATTCAGATTTCATATAACCTGCCCTCTTATCAAAGTGCCAATAAAGTTGACCATTCTACCCCCAATGCAACCCTCTACTGACTTGGTCTCCAGAATTAATAGATCCTCTTGGTTTTCTACTCCCCATCCAATTGCTTCTTCTCATTCTCCCTTTACCAACCCATTCTTTTCTATATCATCTCTAAATATTGAACTTCTTCAAGCTTCAGTTTTCAGTTCTCTACTCTTTTCCCTAGATCAAACTTTCTCATTAGTTTTTAGGTCTTAGAGAATCCCTGCATAAAAGTCACTTCTACTTCTTGAAGTACATTACCATGATTAGTGAGTTACAGATATAATAAACCAAAAATAATATTAACACTCTCTTTAGGAAAGAATGACAGTTTTCTGTGGATCTGCTTAATTTAGTTAAATTATTATTAGCCTAATTCATTTTCTGCAGTTTTCCTCCTCACTAAGGACATCAATTTGAATGTAAGTTGGTAGTGTAGGTAGAAAAATCTAAATAGTTTTCCTTTAAAATTTTTTCTACTGAATTTTATTTAATCTTAGCCAAGTAGATCTAAAATTTCTTGTTACGAATATCTACTATAAAAATGCTAACGAGGCTGGATATGTGGTTCCAAATGCGTGCCAAGAATATTTTCCCCCTATTTACCACTAAAAATGACATTTTAGTCAACTTTCCTTTAAAAAGGAAAGGCAATTAAACTTAGTGTGCATTTGAAAAGCAACCTCATTTTATTTCTATACATTTTTAAAACTCATAAGTTTCATTTAATAAAATTCTGTTAACTAACTGACTTAAACCAAAATAAGAATTACTTTTTAAAAGATAAAATTGTTAGCTTTAATTTAAATAAAGTTTGTGTGTGATATTATTTCCAACACAAAGATTTATTGTGAATGCTGAATAACAAACCTCTTAAAATAATAAGTCTAACCAATATAAATAAAAATAATAGTTTGGGATATATACCAAAGTCAAAGACAAAATATTCTTTTACCAAGTGATGTGATTAGGATTGAATATAAGCCTAGCTGTTACAAAACTATACAGATGTGTTGTTTTATTTTTCCATTTCTTTTATATGCTTTAATATAAGTAAAAGTATCATCTGAACCAAAGAAAAGAATTAAACTTACATATCCAATGTGAAACCTATACTTTTCTTTGCTGCAAAAAGTTGAAATACTGAATTCTAGGTCAAATATATTGAGATAAGCATGCAAATAATTCATTTGGGGCTATAATCAGACAATTTCTGTCCTTGTTTCTGGTGCTTATTAAATAAGAAAACATTTGCTTTTAAGTCAAAGGAATTGAAACTCACAGCCAAATGTTCACAGCTTCCCTAGAAGTGGCAACCTCCTCTGCTTACATAGAAACCCAGAAGTCATCTAACAGTAGAGCTCAAATGGTCATCTTGAGCGAACAAGTTAGCCTCAGCTCAAATTCCTCACTCTTCTCTTCAAGTCAAACTCTCATACTAGGCAGATCTGGCACTAGGGCGGCTCCAGACTCCTGCTCTAGATTGGAAAACACTGCTCCACAGTTCTCAGGATGGTTTTCAGTATGCACGTATCCTCCCTCACTTTTGAGCTCAAGGAGCAGTTGGAACATATCAAAATTTCCTTCTTGTATTTTTTCCTAAAGATTAAATTTGTTTTAAATTCAAGATTCTTGTTTCTTAAACAACAAAAAACACCTTTTTTTTTTTCTTTTCTGTATCTTTTGAAGACTTGTTCAGCTGGACAAGGTTATGATAAAAAACGTCTGCTAACTAGGCTAGTTTTCTGCTGCTAATACTCATCTCTGAAGCACTCTAACAAAATCTGACCCACTAATTTTTTAAAAGAACTCTTTTGGAAAGGACAAGAGCCCTATTGAGAACATTCCCTCTGTTAAGCCCTGGGTGTAGAAGATGTAGGTGTGTCCCTTCAAGATTTTCATACAATTTTGAAACTATCCTTGGTGAACTTGGCTTTGTTTAATAAAATTAACCATTTCAGTAGCATCAATCAGATTTTAAAAAATCATATTCAAGAGTTTTCAACAGCAGTAGTTCTTTGGAAAGAAATCTGTGTGTTATGATGTCAATGTGAATGTGGGTTTTCTTAGGGTGTTATCAACATGAATGCCAAGGCAATTCTTGAAATACAACAGACTTTCTCTTTTCAGAGATGAAAATAAACACCAAATTATCTTGTCCTTTACTTGTTTGGGGGCAGTGTTTTACAGTAGAAAATATATTCTTAAATTTTAATATCATTTGCAAATGATCATCTTACAAATGCTACAGTTTGACATTCAGTAGTGAAATTCATTTGTTCACCAAGTTGCGCAGAGAAGCTGTAATTTTCAAGATTATTGCACAAAATATTTTCATCATTAGGTGACATGTCTTTAGTATGTCAATATTTTAGTTTGGTTCAGGGTGGGGCTTTTTATTTTCTTGTATCAAATCTCACCCTAAACATTTATGAGTTGTAATTTTTCCTACTCATCATGTTCACAGCAACTGTGCAGCTTTTCCTTTTCTAGGCCAGAAATTATGCTACAATAACTTCTAAATAACTAGCATTCTTAGCCTTTTCATTGAATCTGTTTATTATTTATTCTGTTTGAAATTCAAATTTCAGTTTAAAATATTCACCAAATTGTTGTGACTTGTAGGTAAGCATCTTTTCTATTTTGCTAGTTTTGTTAGTTGTTTGGCACAGACTGCACACTGGAATAGGACAACTGGGTTGTAAAACTCATTGATTAATATCTTTCACTAAGAAGGAAAATTTGCCTTTGGTGGCTCACTGTACTGGTGCAGCGAATTGACTCAGAGGACTGTAATTTCTCATCAAAACTGACACTAGACCTAAGCTTAGAATTTTCCTTTTCTATCTCATATCTTATCTTCTGAAATCATCATACTGTAGCATCAGACATATTTGTGAAACACAAATGCAAGTAAAATATTAAATAGAAAGGCATAATAAATGGAAAAAATCTCAAGAAATTCTACACCTCACCATACATTTTATTTTTAACCTACCTGATTCATATTTTGCATCATTTGCTACAACACTTGAAGGGGTCAGATTAACCTTGGTGTACTAAAGTATCTCCTTTAGAATGAAGATGTTTCTCTGATTTTTCTATTATAAAAATGTCAGGAGAGCTTATTTCCTTTCTTATTCAATAGGCTATCATAAAGGGAGGTAGGAAAAGTAATTTGTAGGGAGATGTTGACATCATTTAACTATGTCCTTCTTCTTTGTGCCGCAAAGCATTCAAGAGATATCTAAGCTTCCCTTCCCTTTTGTCATAATTTGAGAATGGATTCATCCAAATGAATATTGTCCTGTCCCCTCATGAGCGGGGCTGAAAATTCACATACAAAATTTCTAATAGGAATAGCTATTCACAGTATATCATGTAGCACATGAAGTTCAAAGACTGATATGTAATTTTTTTTTACTCCTTCATATGAAAATCTTCATAAGCCTTTGGGATTCTGTAGAACTTTTGCTGAGAAACCTTGCTGAGACACTCTTACTCTTCTGACTTCACTTATTCTCTTTTAAATTTATGTTTTCTTTTAGTTCTGGACATATAAAATTGCTCACTCACTGTCTCCACTTGAACATTTCAAAGGCACATCCAACTTAGTGTACTCAAACCCAAATTTTAACTGTGTCTCAGTTCTCTCCCCCATAACTCCAGAAAGAAAATTGTGAGCCTCTTCCAGTGCCTGCCTCAGCAAATGACATCAATATTTACAAATTGCACATGAAAGAAACTTGGGACCCAATCTTTGTTCAGTCTCCTAGGTCTCCCCCATATTTAATCAGTCTCCAATTCCTGTTTATGCTATTTCCTTACATCTCTAGGTTGAACTTTTGTTCTCTATCCCCACTACTTCTAGTTAAAGTATCTTTTGTGGGGTTGAGAGGGAGCTTGAATTTTCCAGAAGAGTTCTTAGGTGATCTTCCCAATATGAAACCAGTCCAATCCATTCTCCACTTTGTTGAAAATTGGATGATAAAATCTGTCTCTTCCTTACTGAATCTCTTTAGTCATTATGAGTGCATTGCTCATAAGATGAAGACCAAAATCCCTAATAAGTCATATATTGATTGCCTGTGATCTGTTAATCTCACAAGCCTCATCTGTAATTTCCTACCGTTCCCTCATTGTTTTTCATTCATGCAGATCCATAAACGCCGTACTCTAAGAGGTTCCTTCCAATATCTGGACTATTGCTCATAGCGTCATTCTTCTGCCTATATACCGTCTCTGTTTTCCTCACTCTCACTGCATCCTTCAGATCTGAGTTAAAGAATCATTTCTTCAGAGAAGTTGGAGGATCTTTAATACTGTAAACTTCAGCCCAATTTTGCTTGCCACACTTCTAATTACACAGTTACACAATTTGTTAGTTATCATCTATTCCTGAAGCAACTCTGATTGCTCCTGGAAGGCAGGGAATGTTGTGTTTATACTTTATTTCCAACACTATTATTAAAAATAATTGATAGGATCAATGAATAAATGAATGATTAAATTCACTATTTTGCTTCTTTCATGCTATAGTTCTCAATGTTAGGAATAAAATTAGCATAATATTACATAAAAGAAACCAGAATTTCTAATTTTGCTTTTCATTGTTGTTGTTAATTGAACTTTTTACTGTTAACAAGTTGCTTAACTTTTGAAACACCTTATTAAACGATGCCTATACTACCACTGCAGGTGCGTTGTTTTGTTATTAAATGCAGTTTTGAAATTGTAAATTATAAAAATACTTATTTGTGGCTTGAATTTCTTGGCATGTAAAATCTTCCCATTTATTTATAAGAAGAAATAAAACTAGTTACTTGAGATTAGCACTGCAGCTGTTAAATATTTTATTTTCTATTAAATATCAGAGGTCATAGTTCACAAATATATGAAGAAAATACAAAGATCACTTTATAGTTTAATTTTTCTTACTTTTATTTAGATAAAAATATATATTGACATCAGTATTTCCTATGCAGAAAAATACCTAAACACATAATCTTAATGAATTTATATGCCCAAATTAGTATTTCTTTTTTTTGTTTGTTTGTTTGTTTGTTTGGATACAAACCAACATAGATAAGAACTTAGCTCTTTTCTCCTGAGATACAAGAACACAATATCCAGATTAAATCAGCACATCCACATGCAAATGAACTGGTCATCCAGAGTTCATGGATGTTCATTTTGGCTTCAATCCTTCCAGACTGAAGGCACATCAAGAGCTCTATAGTGTTGTTGTTATTGTTATTAATGAGCAGTTCTGATATAATTAAGGAATATTATTATTCCAACATTAAAATTACTTAAGACTGATTAGTTGTCTCAAAAAGAGAAGTTGTAAAGGTTTGATCCACAACTATTTGAAACATAAAGATTTGATGTGGTCTAAGAGGGTTTTTGCCCCTTTACTATATTTTAGAAAAACAGAATAGGTATTTATTACTGAGAAGTCTAAAATCAAAGACAGAAAAAGGCATGGATTTGAAGGTAGGTCATCCTTATCCTCATTTAGTCTCCCCTCTTTTTCTGCACTCCAAAAATCCTGACTGGTGGACTTCTGTGCCTGGCCACTTCTGAGAGCAAACCTTTGGCTAATTGCCAGGGCACAACTGCACCAGTTGTTGGATCCTTGTACTACAACATCTACTGTGATCATGGGAAGTGTCATTCTTTATTCTTATTAACTCTAAGGAATGAATAAAGGATAAATAACCTAAATAAAATGAAACCCCAACAAAAATGTCAGTTATGCAAATTGTTTATTTTAAATTACTATCTCCCCTCAAATTTTCCTGATAATAATACAAGGGATCAAGACATTTTAAAGTTGGTCCTTATATTTTCCAAAATGGCAATTTGTTCTTCAGAATTTACCAGCTACCCTGGTTTAGAACAGCAATAGCTTGAGGCTCTCCTGAGGTCTATTGAGTGTAGGAGTCTTTTACCCCCTAGTAAAATAAACCTGCATTGTAAGAATGTCTGGACCAGAAAATTTTTGTGCAATGTAATTCTTAAAGGAACTATACGTACTACTCATGTAAATCTCAAGCAAGACAAATACATAGGAAACCACATTGAGGCACACCACACTCAGTCTCCTGAAAACCAAAAATAAAGGACAAATCTGAGAAGTAACCAGAGGCAAAAGGAACTTTACATAAGGAAACTATGAAATGAATGATAGCCAACTTTGCAAGTCAGAAGACAGTGCAACAAAATCTTTAAAGTACTGAAAGGAAAAAAAAACTAGAATAATTCTATGTCCAACAACAATATCCATAAATGATGAAGGCAAAATCAAAGCACTTCCAGTTGACAAAAGCTGAGAACATTAGTCTTTGGTAAATCTCATATATAAGAAGCTGAAATAAGGTTTTCAGGATGAAGAAAAGTACCAGATGAAACCTAAGAGCTATAGAAAGCAATGAAGGGTCCTTGGAAGGGCATAGACTAAAGACTGTCTTAGCATCTTGATTTTTAATTCATGCAAACTTAAAAATTTTAAAACCTTTAAATAATATGTTGACTTTTTAAGACAGAAATAATATCAATGTATTGAGCTGTAGTGTATGTAGAAATAAAATATGAGTAAATAAAAACATAAAGTTCAGAAATTTGGGTGGGATGAAGTTAAAGTTCTCATATTGTTGTAAGGTTCTCATTAAAAATCAGTGGGAAAGATTAAATTGAATACTATTAAACTACTTTGTTTACTCAAATTAAGGCAAGAAAAGGGCAAATATTACAAATAGAAAATCAATGGTAAGCTATAACCCAATCATTTTTTAAATATTTATTTTTTAGTTATAGGTGGACACAATATCTTTATTTTATTTTTAATGTGGTACTGAGGATCAAACCCAGTGCCTCATACATGCTAGGCAAGCAGTCCACCTCTGAGCCACAACCCCAGCCCTAATGCAATCATTTTTATAATTGAATATAAGTGAACAAAGCACGCTTACTAAAAATGGTGATCGTCAGACTGGACAAAAGGAAATAGTGGTCAATATTCTCTTTATAAGAAGCACATTAAACAAAATGGCACAGATAGGCTAAAAATATATGAATAGAGGAAAATACCATGAAAAAACCTAAGTATAGTTTGCTGTGCTTATTAAAATGTCAGATAAAGGAAACTATCAAATAAAAGGAGTTTTACAGTAACAAATGGATCAATTTATCAAAAAACAGCAGTCTTAGTTGTGCACCTATGTTGTGCACCTAACAACAAAGCATGAAGTTAAAACTGATAGGCCAAAGGGAGAAGTTGGCAAACTCTTATTTGCAGCTGTGATGGTTACTTGGCTAGGCTTCAGTAATTTAGTAATTTAATCAAACACTAATATAGGTGTTACTTTGAAGATATTTTGTACATGTGATTACATCTATAATCACTGGTTTCTATGTAAAGAAAATTATTCTTGATACCAGGTAGTGACTTATCTATTCAATTAAACATCTTAGAACAAAAACTGAAGTTTCTTGGAAAGAAGTTATTTTGCTTCAGTACTGAAGTATTAATTCCTGCCTGAGTGTGCAGCCCACTGGTGGACCTATGGACTTCAGACTCACGACTATAATATCAACTTCTGCCTGAGCTTCCAGCATGCCAGCCTCCCTCCCTCCCCTATGGATTTCACACTTTCCTGCCCTCACAATCACATGGGCCAATATCTTACAATAGATCTCTTAATATAGAGATTTGTACCCTATTCATTCTGTTTCTTTGGGGACCACTGAGTTATGGTAATGTTAACATCTCCTTATATTTGATGGAAGAGATAGATAAAATAATCAGTAAATATATATATATATATATATATATATATATATATATATATAATTTGAAAAGCACGATTGACCAACTTGATATAATTAATAAAATGCAGATATAAATTCTTTCAAGTATACATGGAACATTTAAAATCAATATGTGAATATGTGACGGATTCTAAAACAAATCCCCCAAAATGCCAAAGATTAAAGTTGTACAGAGTATTCCTGACTATAACAGTTTTAAAGTAGAAACCAGCAACAGAAATATAGATATAAGATCTTCAATATTCACAAATTAAACAACACACTTCTAAATAGCCCATGAGTCAAATAAGAAATTATTATGATGGGAATTAAAAAATATTTGAAACTGAATGATAATGGAAAACATTAAAAAATAATGAAATGCAAATGAAAAAGTACTTAGATGGACATTTAAAGTTTTACATACCTTGTTAAAGTGGAAGCAAAGTTTAAAAACCAATAACCTAAACTTCTACTTAAGAAACCTAGTCAGAAGACTTCTGATTTCTGGTCCAACATGTAATGAATTTGAAAGCAATCACTTCATCCAAATAACAGGCAAACAGCTAATGGAACAAAGCAAAATAACCAATAACAAAACACCTGAAAAATCAACAACTCATCTTAAATCCATCAGAGAAATAAGGTCATAAGGCAAAGTATAGTTCTCAAAATTCAACACATAACTACAAATAAAACAGAAACCCACAAGTAAACACCTCCATAGGAACCAGTACTGGGGTAGAGAACTCTAAACTACAATTGATAAATTGCAGGAGGTTCAGGATGGACAAGTCTAAAAGTTAAAACTCCAGAGGGACCCATTCATATGGGGATCCTCACACATTTTCACGTGTTTTTACTTCTAAGAGCCTAACCAGATTTTCACAGTGAATATGAAAGACAATCTCCTCATACTTCCATAATGGGGAACATTCTATCCTTCTTAGCAAGGTTTCCCCTCAGGAGAAAGTATTTAACCAGAGCCTATCCAAATTATAGGAAAGGAAATGCCAAACTCGAGTCCATTCTAGATATCCTCTCCCACCTAATGGAAGAAAAGTCACGATATGCTTGTGAAATTCACAGTCTAAAGGCACTTTAAAAAATGAAATAGGACACCCATAGCCCAAGAGTTAATAACAAGAATAAACAAATGGGACTTACTTAAACTAAAAAGTTTTTTTCTCAGCAAGAGAAACAATAAAAGAGGTAAATAGAGAGCCTACATCCTGGGAACAAATTTTTACCCCCCACACCTCAGATAGAGCCCTAATATCCAGAATGTACAAAGAACTCAAAAAATTAAACAATAAGATAACAAATAACCCAATCAACAAATGGGCCAAGGACCTGAACAGACACTTCTCAGAGGAGGACATACAATCAATCAACAAGTACATGAAAAAATGCTCACCATCTCTAGCAATCAGAGAAATGCAAATCAAAACCACCCTAAGATACCATCTCACTCCAGTAAGATTGGCAGCCATTATGAAGTCAAACAACAATAAGTGTTGGCGGGGATGTGGGGAAAAGGGTACCCTTGTACACTGCTGGTGGGGCTGCAAAATGGTGAGGCCAATTTGGAAAGCAGTATGGAGATTCCTGGGAAAGCTGGGAATGGATCCACCATTTGACCCAGCTATCGCACTTCTCGGACTATTCCCTGAGGACCTTAAAAGAGCGCTCTATAGGGATACGGCTGCATCAATGATTATAGCGGCACAATTCACAATAGCTAGACTGTGGAACCAACCTAGATGCCCCCTCAATAGATGAATGGATAAAAAAAATGTGGCATCTATACACAATGGAGTATTATGCAGCACTAAGAAATGACAAAATCATAGAATTTGCAGGGAAATGGATGGCATTAGAGCAGATTATGCTAAGCGAAGCTACCAAGCCCTAAAAAACAAATGCCAAATGTCTGCTTTGATATAAAGAGAGCAACTAAGAACAGAACAGGAAGGAAGAGCATGAGGAAAAGACTACAGTAAACAAAGACGAATGGGGGGAGAGAAACGGAGAGAGAAGGGAAAGCATACGGAAATGGTAGGAGACCTTCAATGATACATAAAATTATAAGAGGTCATGAGGGGCAAGGGGGAGGGAAAAAAAAGGGGAGAGAATTGAACAACAGCAGGGGAGGTAGAGAGGGAAGATGGGAGGGGAGGGGAGGGGGGGGATAGTAGGGGATAGGAAAGGTAGCAGAATACAACAGTCACTAATATGGCATTATGTAAAAATGTGAATATGTAACAGATGTGATTCTGCAATCTGTATTTGGGGTGAAAATGGGAGTTCAAAACACAATTTAAGTCAAATGTATGAAAGATGATATATCATGAGCTATGTAATGCTTTAAATAATCAATAAAAAAAATAAAACCTTCTCACGGGAATTGTATCTTGCTAATTCAGTAATATTTTGTTTTCATTGAATTTGTTATTCCTAACATTTTATTTATAGTGTGTGATACTATTTTTTATATTAATTGTAATAACATAATGTTTCTTGACATGCATTTAAGCAAAAAATAATTTTAAAGAAAATATTTGCATTACAATAAAACAAGTGAATATGGCAAAAAAAAAAAAAAATGAAACCCAATCGTAGAACTAAAGCTTCCTTTGTCCCACACCTTACCATCACATGATGAAAAGCCCATTCAATGCACTTCCTTTACCCAGTACATCATGCCCACTTTTGAACAAAAAATTACAAAGAAAACTAAAAGGCCAAAACAATAGTTTGAACAAACAAAGTAGGCAAAAGAACTAGAGTCAGATATAGCAGGAATGTTAAAATTACCAAACAGCTTTTTAAAACTATGATTAGTGTGCAAAGACTCTAATGGACAAAGTAGAAAATATGCAAGAACCAATGCACGACAGAGAGAGAGAGAGAGAAAGAGAGAGAGAGAGAGAGAGAGAGAGAGAGAGAGAGAGAGAGAGATCATAAGAGTAAAAAGCAGTAGAGAGAAAAAATACTGTGATAGAAACGAAGAAAGCTTTTGATGGGCTATTGAGCTGGTGACAGCTGAGCAAAGAGTCTATCCTTGAGGGTGGGTTAATAGAAATTTTCAAAACTCAAATGGAAAGAGAAAAAAAAAAACTGGACCAGAATACCTAAGAATTGTGGGAGAACTATGAAAGGTAACATATATATCTTGGGAATATCAAAAGAATAATTGAAACAGAAAGGAACAGAAGCAACAATTGAAGCAATAGTTACTGATAATTTTCCCCAAATTAATGCCAGACACCAAATCACAGATCCACAAAGCTCAGAGAGAACACCAAGTAAAATAAATGCTCAAAATAAAAACAAAACAAAAAAAATTAGAAACAAATATCTACTCATATAATATTCAAATTGCAAAATCAAAGATAAAGAAAAATTCTTCAAAAACATAGGAAAAAATCTTACCTATAAAAACTCAAATATAAGAATTATATTCAACTTCTCCTTAGAAAGCATTCAAACAAGAAGACAGTAGAATGAAACATTTAATGTTAAGAGGAAAAAAAATTGAAGAATTCTGTACCCTGTGAAACTACCCTTCAAAAGTGAAAATGAAATAAAGACTTTCTCAAGAAAATAAAAATTGGGGAAATTTATTAGCAGTAGATGTGCATTGAAGAAATTCTAAAAGTTCTCTAGAAAGAAAGGAAATGATATAGGTATGGAACTGTGACCTATGTAAAGAAAAGAACAGAATCAAAAAGGAACAAGTAGAAACAGAACAAAAACCTTTTCTTCTGATTCTTAATGAGCTGAAAGAAAATAGTTTGTTTAAAATAATAGAAACTACTTATTAGATTATGTAGCATAGACATATTTATGCTTATGATGCTTATTATTGCTTATGTATAAATGAAATAGATGGCAGTAATGATACAAAGAATGAGAGAGAGGAATTAGGAATATTTTAGAATCATGGTACTTTCACTAATGTGATGGTATAATGTAAACTATAGAAAATCACCTTAAAAAGTATGAAAAGAAATAAATATAACTATTACATTAAGAACAAATAATACGAGCAATGAAAGGGAATTATTAATAAGTATGGTAGACATTAACCTAGATATATTGAAAATCACCTTAAGCCTCCATGGTTTACAATACATTGATTCAAAGACAGATGCCAAAGTGGATCAAAAACAAGACTGAAGTATTTGTGGTCTACCTTAAATATAAAGACACATATAGATTAAAAGTAAATGGATGAAGAAAAATATACTATGCTACTACCAATAAAAATAAATAAAGAGAAATTATATAACTTCAGACAGAGCAAACTTCAGAAAAGGAAAGTTACCTGGGATAAGGGGGGCATTGGATATGTTAAAGGACTCAATACTCTCAGAAGACATGACAATTCTTAAGGTGTATGTACCTAACAATTAGAATGTCAAAATATGTAAGGCAAAAGTTGATAGAATCACAAAGAGAAATAGTTAAGCCTTCTATTATAAATCCACTCATAAAAGAAGAAAAAGACACTCAGAATAAACTCTGTGAAAGACACAGTCAAGAGATGAGAAGGTAAGCTACAGACTTGGGGAAAATATTTACAAAAGACATAACTGAAAAAGGATATCCAATATATACAAAGAACCATTAAAACTCAATATATACTGTATGATTTCAACTATGACATTCTGGAAAAGGCAAAACTACAGAAACTGTAAAAGATCAGTGGTTATTAGGGCTAGAGAGGAGGAAGTGGTAAATGGGCAGAGCACAGAGGGTTATCAGGGCAGCGAAATCATCCTGTATGACATGATAATGGTAGACACAAATCATCATGTGTGTGTCAAAACCCACGAAATGAACAACACCAAGAGTGAACCCAAATGTCAACTAGACTTTGGGTGATAATGATGTGTCAGTATAGGTGTATTCATTGTAACCAATGTACCTCTCTGTTGTGAAATTTTGAGGGTGGAGAGGTTGTGCACAGCTGGACAACTTGGCCCATACTTAACTACTATGTATAACTATAAAGCTCTAACAAAGAAAAGAAAAAGAAAGAAAAGAAATAGTGTGTCTTTTTTGTTTCCATATGCTTACAACCTAGCATTTTTTTGACCCATGGTAGGGGCTAATAAAGACAGGCACTGATACACATATATGAATTTTATATATATATATATATATATATATATATATATACATATATATATATATGTATATATATATATATATATGAATATCATATAGATATGAATAGCATTGGTGGCTGCATAATTTAAGATACATTCTAAAATAGGTCAATAATTGAGTATTTTGATTAAGCAAGCCGATAGATTTAGGCCAGCCTCGTTCAAATTTTGATGCTACCCCTCATTAGCAATGTAGACTTAAGCAAGCTACTCCTCTACCTACGTTCCTCATTAAGAAAATTGAAGGACTGGGAATGCAGCTCAGTATAAGAGGAATTGCCTTGTGCACATGAAGCCCTTTGTTCAATCCTCAATACCCCAAAAGAAGAGAGCACACTAATTTAATCTACTTCAAACTGTTATTGAAGATTGAGATAATATTGGGACATATTCAATGAAGCAGCTGGTAGTAAAAAGTAAAACTCAGTAAATAGTTTTATTATTAAGTACTTATAGTTTGGATTTATTATTAAGTACTTATACTTTAGTTTGGATTCAGATGGGCTTGGTTATTTCATCACTTATTAATTGATTAATTGTGTGACTTTGGATAAAGCTCCTAAACCTCTTTGAGTTTCAGATTGGTAGTATGGACAATGTGAAAATCCTTGGCAAGAGCTGCTGTGCTGTGCTTTCAATAAGGTAACATGTAGCAAAAGTGTCTGCACTAAAGTTATCTGCCTGTCTGATTTTTTAAAAAAATAATTTTTATTTTAGTACTGGTGATGAAAGCTTGGGGTGCTTAACCTTTTTTATTTTTTTTTTGACCCATGTAAAAGATGTGGAAAATGCATTGGTCATAGGTGGATGGATGTTTTTTCATAATGCATGAGTGATCTCTGCTTCTTTTGAAAAATTTCTCAGCCAAAGCCTAAGCACCTATTGTCCTTCTGGGCATATGATGACATTCAAAATACATTTTTTTTGTTTCCTTAGATTCACTTAATCATAAAAATTTAGGAATCAGTCATGTGCTGTGGTGTATGTCTGTAATCCTAGCTACATGGGAGGCTGAAGCCAGAGGATCACAATTTCAAGGCCAGCCTCAGCAACTTAGTGAGACACTGTCTCAAATGAGGAAAAAATATAAAAATAAGAAAGCTGAGGGCATGTAGCTCAGTGGTACAATGCTGCTAGATTCAATCCCCAGTACCCCCTAATAGGAAATATTTGATGTAAATAATGTAAGTATAGGACTAATGCTGTCTCTGAGACTTTAAAAAATAAGAAAATGACTTCTCCCAAATAAGAAATGATCTACAAATAGAGTCAATAGAAACACAACTGAAAATATCCATGAAAAGATGAAGAATGGGAGCTCAAGGTCAACCAAGGATAGTGGTCAGACTGAGAAATGTTGTCTGTTTTGGTCAAATCTGGAGTGTGTTGACCCTGCTTGAAAAAGTAGAACAGATGGTAAGCACCAAACAATTCTGAGGCTCTGATATAAAGAGAGGCATTACCCAACGAAGGTCAAGAGTTCACTGGAAAAATGAAGACCAATTATTGTCATGACAAGCCAGGGTCAGGGCCAGAGCAAAGATTGTGCCTGAAGACTAAGGATAAAAACATAATTGTGATTAGGGGTTGGGGGAGGTAAACCTGAAACTGAGGAATGAAAACAAGGAACAAAGAGAAAGGTAGTAATAGAATTGGATGATTTAGGAAGCCAGGTCTGTGGACAAAGAAAATGTACCAGGTCCCTTCCTTCATGCAGTGCCAGGAAGTGCTCTCCGGTACTCAAAGGCCCTTGAGAGGCACCACTCTGCCAGTGAGGCTCAGAGCCAAATGAAATTGTGCTGCTGTCTTTCATTTGAGTACTTCTCAAGAGCTCAGTCTTGGTTCCATTCTTGAACTTTCAGTACCGTTATTAACAAAAACATGCTTTAATCCCCCCAGACCCAGCATCTTAGCATTGTGTCCAATGTGTCTTAGTGATTTACAATACTTGGATTACAAACATAATACCCTTCTCAACTCCCCTTCTACTTTCCCACAAATAAAATTTAAATGATAACACATAGCATTTTGAGGCCCAGGAACATTACAATTGTGTCTGAAAAACTGGGACAATCATACAGATAAAAATTCTTTTATTCTGAACACAAGTCTGGTATTCTTGAACTCATTCAACAAATATTTATTAAATATCCTCAAATGGTTTATATTTTATGGCCTATACCTCTTATAATGTCCACAATGCCATTCTGGGTTTGAATTATCACCTTGTGACAGCTTTCCAAAGGATGTGCTGCAGGTATAAGTTGTTGCTTCATTGTTGGGGTTCTACCAGTTTTCATGAAAACATTTTCATTGAACAAAGTATTGCTAAAGTGATATTTTGTGGCTCCACCATGTAGTTATTTTTGCTAGTGCCCTATTTGTCAGAATTTATTTTATAACTAACCTACAAGCTCTTGCTTTGCATGTCTTGGTTATGAATGTGGATTCATTCATCAGCTAGGATTATCTTATAAGTCATTTCTATGCTCTTCAGAGTGAAGATAATGCCTACATGTGAGTCTTAGAAGGGAATTGCATTCTTCCCCTCTTTCCATGTTTATCCAAAAATACTGATTATATTTGAATATTGTAGAGAGTTATTTCATATGGCTGGACTGACTAGTGAATTGAGAACATTTGTTCATGGAAATCAGCTCTAGAGAAGAGGATTTTTAGCATTGAATGTGTATATGAGCCACCTGGGTGTCTTATGAATATACAGGTTGTATTGCATAGTCATTTACTTTCATTGAATTTATAAAATGCTAGAAGTTTCTTCCTGAATCCTGAATTCTTAGATAACCAGCGTGAACCCATAGATAACCAGTATTACCTAGAGTTTGCTAGAAATGTGGATTCTTGGGTCTCACTGCATGCCCACATAATCAGAAACTGCATTTCAATAAAATCCCAGGTAATTTGTACAGAAGTTTGGGAAACATCATCCTGGGATCACATAGAATTATCTATGTAATGACAAGAGCAAAATTTCTATACTCTGATTATATCTTTACTGTGTACTTCTCTAATTATTACCTGAGGACAGAGATGCATATGAAATGGGATCATTCATGACAAGAGAAGTAATCTGTCCAAACTGCATCTTTGTATATTGAATCTTGAAACATTGATGCCATTTGCCACAGTATACCACATAACAATGGTTGTAAACTGTTGTCTGAGGGCTATGTATAGATTGAAGATATGTTTTGTCTGTCAACTCATTTATCCTACATGTAATTAAAAGGCAGTCATACTGGGAAGGCATGGACAGATTTAATTAAAATTTTCTCACATAGACAAAATCATACATAGATCTCATGCATGGTTATCTATGGCCATTTGAATCTGGATTCCTTTAGAGAAATAATTCTGAATGTAGATGCCATGGAACAGTAGGAGAATGAAAAACAGGTATTATTTAAAAAAATAAAACAGTTTATATAATCAATCGGTTTGATAAACTGAGCGAGATAAAAACATTTAAAGGGTGTTTCAGAGACTTTAAATTATACTATACAATTTGAATCTGTGCTGCAGCATTTCCCAAACTTAGTCAGTCATGGAGCTCTGACACAGGGGATCTCAAAGGATTAGATCTCAATGCAACATACTTTAGAATTGGGCTTAACAAACTACAGTTTGTAGAATAAATTTAACCTGCCCCTCCTTTTGTGCTAATCATTAGCTAGAATAGTTTTCACATATATGTATATATTATAATATTTACATATTTACAATAAGAGAAGAATATTTCATGATATATGAGAATTATGTAAAATTCAAATTTTGATGATCTTATGTCAGGTTTGATTGAAACACAGCCACTCTTGTTGGTGTACATAATGTCCATGACTCCTACCATATTCTAACAGCAGAGCTGAAAAGTGGAAACAAGAATCACATGGCCTGCCAAGCCAGTATATCTATTATCTGTGTCCCTTACACAAAGAGTTGCCAACCCCCACGTTAGATCATTCTGCTGAAAAGGCCCAGCTTCTTTGTCTGGAAAATAAGAGCAGTATCATCTTTTTTTTTTTTTTTATTAGTAGTACAGAGCACTAACTATAACAGCATTCCATAGCAAATCAGTCTTTTATAAACATTTTAAAATCAATGTAAAATTGCATAACAAACCCATTTTAACAAATTATAATAAGAACTTCTTTCTGAAGCTTACACAATGATTTTAAGACTTTATACAGTTTAGATTTAATATATACAGTTTAGATTTAATAGTAAACTTATATCATTATTATGAGTTTTATTTGAGTGCATTTTCTTTTGGTTCATCTATTACAGCAGCTCTCAAACTTTTGGGTCTCAAGAACACATTATACTCAAAAATTTTAAGGACTTCAAGGATCTTTTATTTCTGTTTATTTTATTTATTTAAAAATCTTTTGTTAATATCTATAAATATTTTATTGTAAGAACTAAAACAGAAAAATTTAATATGTATTGATTACTAATTTAAAAATATTAATTTCATTTCATATTAATATCAATAACATATTTTATGTCAGCTATATTTTCTGAAATGACATTCATCATTTGGTTTTTTTTTGCAAGTCTCTTTAGTATCTAACTCAGTAGGAGACAGCTAGATCTCATATCTATTTTGAAACCAAACTGATGCCCCATGTCATAAGGGACATAAGTTCCTAGAAATCTCCATTAGTGCTCATAAAAAAATGACAGTGAAAAGACTACAAAATGTCTTAGAATTATATGTATAAGTATATTTGATTTTATGTCCTTTGGGAGAGGCATCAGAGTTCTCCAGTTTTCCCTGTGCCACACTTAAAAAATTGTTACCCATTTATAACTGAGAATGTATGACTAATCATATACTGTACATACACACAGCTCTACAGTGAATGATCAGATGTCTGCAAATTTAGGAAAGGAGTGGGTTTGAAACGTTCACTTGTAAGCAGCCTGATTTCTTATTGAATTCAAGTGACTTGCACTAACAGTATTTCAGAACCATCTTTTTGGAGTATTCATGGTGTTGTGTGGAAAGGTATCCAGAGTCCAGCCTGCATAATAGGAACAAGATTCTCTTCTTGCTGACCAGCAGTGGTGTTGGAACCTCTGTCCTTGAATCACTTCTTATTCAACATTACTTCTTATTGAAATCTGGGATTTCTTCAGCTCTAAGTACTGGGCTCTGTGCTCCTCCTCAGGCTGGAAATGAGAATGTGATGAAAACAGGGACTTGGGGTAGGAGTAGGGTGGTAAAAATGACTTTTATTTTATGAAATGCAGAAATTAGTTCAATATTTTCCCACCCTATTGCTTCTGTGCTTTGGATGAAGTCCTATCTTGTTTTCTATAATTTCCCTATAGCCTCTGTATGTTTAGCCTTTTACAACTCCAACTAGCTTATTTAAAGAAAAGATAATTTGAAAAGTCTGGGTAGAAAGGGTAGAGCTGACTTCAGACATGTTTAGATGTCATAAAGACTTTATCTCTCAAATCTTCTTTCTCTAAGTTGGCATTATTCCTACTTTTGGATCCTTTCCATGTGGTGAAAAATATGGCAAGCAGCTTGCATAGACATTCCAGAAGGAAAGACATCTGATATGTTGCCAATATTTAAATCAGTCTCAGATTAAAGGATACTAACTGGCCAGCCAGAGTCATTTGCCCAACCCCTAGAGAAAAAGGAGAAGACTCTGATTAGAAGCACCCCAAGAGCCACATGGGGTTAGGTAGGGGAGATGGCAGAGGGACTCAAGGAAAACATCAAGGAAAAATGTGTCCTACACTTCTTGCTTCTAAGTGAAGTAACTATAGGACTGTTTAGGTTTTCTAAGCATCTTTGTAGCTTTTTAAATTTAATTATTTGTTTGCATTAATTTGCTACATGTTATGGTTTAGATGTGGTGTCTACCAAAGCAATGCAAGAAGGGTCAGAGAAGAAATGATTTTATAGCCTTAACCTAATTAATGAATTTATCCCTGATGTGATTAACTGAGCAGTAACTGGAGGCACATGGGGTGTGGCTGGAGGAAGCAATTCATTTGGGGTGTAACTATGGGGTATTTATTTGTATCTGGCAAATGGAGACCTTTCTCTCTCTGCTTCCTGATCATCATATGAACTGGTTCCCTCTTCCATATCATTGTGCCATGATGTTCAGCCTTACCTGGAGCCCTGAGTATTGGAGCTGGCTTCCTATGGAGTAAGACCTCTGAAACAGTGAGCCCTCAAACTTTTCCTACCCCAAAATTGTTCTGGTCAGATCTTTTAGTCACAGCAGTTAAAAAGCTGACTAAAACATTATCGTAAGTTATTGTTTTGAAGGTAACTGAGATATAAATTCTAAATTATAGATAAGATGCAGGGTTTCAGAAATCTCACTGCATCTAATCTAGTATTACTCATCCCCAACTAGGCATGATTTCATGTTCCGGAAAACATGACTCTGTCTTGCTCCTTCCTGAAGTTTCCCTCATGTGCTTTCAACACAGGGACTATTATTACTTCTTTATTAAGCAGAAAACTGAGGCTCAGCAGAAAGCTGAGGCTCAGTGAGGCTCAGTGAGAAATAATTTGTCTAAGGTGTTATTTAGTAAATGATAGAATAGAATCCTTCTTACCCCAAATTATTTTTCTTTCTACGATAGGTGCAATCTCTCAGTTACAACGTCTTACTAACCAAATAAGTCCTAAATTTGCTTATTCATTCTCCAAGTATTTTTTTATTGAGGGTCACTGTTCTGGATACCAAGGCTACACAGTGAATAAAGTAGACAAGTCCTGGTTCATTCACATCCTTGTAGGGAAGACAGAAAATATATATACATATAGATAGATGATATCACATGGCAACAAATACTGGGGAGAAGGAAATGGAAAAAGTGAACTTATGGAGTGTGATTAGGGTTGAAATTTTTGAGATTAAACTTAAACAAGAACCTCAGTGAAATCTGAATTTATGCTGGGGAATATCGGAGAGAAGGGAATACCCAATTGAGAACAGGAAGGACAAAGGCTCTGACATGTGCAAGTCCTTGCTAGAGGCCAGGATACTGAAAGTGATTTGGGATTGGGGTAGGGACAGTAGAGGATTAGATCAGGGAGGTATCCAAAGGGAATTTTATTCAGAAATATCAGAGAGATTGCAACTATTCAACTTTGTATTCCTGTTTTTCTAAAAAACAAAACAAAAAAACAAAAAACTTTTTGCCAGTGGCGTTCATCTCAAGAAGCTGAAAAAAGAAAATAGTTTTTCTAAGTTCTATAATGATCATTCAAATTTATATGTTCATTCATTCTTTCATCAATATTTATTAGACACCCACTCAACCCTAGATCTGAAGTCAGATATTAAAGCTATGGAAAATGATTAGAATTATAGTTTTCTGTCCCTCAGGACTATATGCAAAAATATCATACACACATGAGGATGGATCACATCAACAAGGGCATTTTGTATTACTGTCCACACATTTTTTTCTAAAGGTGTTTTTTCTTTTTTCTGAGCATTAGCAGGAAGATTTACATTTACTTACTTGTTGCTACAAATTTTTTAATTAAATGTTGTATTAATGGAATCAATGTGGTAATGGATCCATCTTACTACTGTTTCAGAAGGGTTTAAAAGCATTTAATTTCCATGTCAGATCCATTAAAGATGCATGATGTCATACTCTCTGGGGAGCTATCCATTTCAAAATTTGAAGTGGAACCAACAAAATGTGACTCAAAAAGGAAATGAAGGTGACAAGGTACAGAATAACATGGAGCAGTATACATACACCTATTATGATCCTTCCTGGGGTTAAACTGACAAAGAACAGAGTTTAACGGAAACAAATCAGAGAACTAAAGCACATTCCATTTTCCTCAGTGTAAATCAGGATGAAATAAAGTTAATGTGATATGCAGAAATTTCTCTGCACTGAAATGAGGGAAACAGCATAAGGAAGGCCAAGTGAGCAGACTACATAATGAGCTGTGGGATTAGAGAGGATGCAGATCTGCAGAGAGGCCTCTGACTCCACAGTCCAACTGCTGCTGGCCAGCTGGCACCCACCCTGTCCAAGGTTCTTTGATGTGCCTGGCCTTCAGAACAAGAGAGGAAACCTGTGCATATGCTCTTTCCAAGACCCACTCCCCTTCCCTTTCATCTCCTTCAAACTTGTTTACATTTTTACTCACATTTCATATGGGTTGAAAAAGTTGGTTATATATATTATAACTACAGAGTGCTATATTACTTTTTTAAGGACAAGAAAATGCTATATGTTAAGCCACCAAATCAAATTTTTGCCCAAATTGTCCAAACTAATGTGATGTTTTATAAATTCCATTTAAATGGGTGAGATGTGGAGGACAAGAATACCATAAAGAGTCAGCATATGGAATTGGTGGACATAACTGGCTCTTTCACTAGTATTTATTTTTCAAGATCCTAAAGTACATAAGAATTTAAGTAGAGACCTTATACAATACATTGCACAATACAAATGATCAATAAATCGTTGCTTAATAAAATAACATATATTAAAATAGTAGATAGACAAATATCAGATTAAAGAAGTAAAAAATAAGGGAATTTTATCATTTGAGCCTACTTTCTGCTTTGCCTCATCCCCACAGAGGAGAAATTCTATTTAATTTAGAATTTTCCACACATTTTGGTATGATTTAATTTTAATTGGTGCTAACACTGTGTCTGGGCATCAAGTAATTTTAATTTGTATACTGGTCTTTTCTTTCTTTCTTTAGTTTTTGGAAGTTTTGTTTGGTGTGCATTTGCTTTAGAGTCAAACAGCATAACAAATAAATCATAGCTTTTGAGTCTTTAAACTTTTACAAGTCATAATATTATTTAATTTCAGAGACTCTCCCACTTTGCAGCTGGAAGCAAGTGAAGAATCTCTAGATAGAATTTCCAATGAGTATCTGCTCTTAAAATGAATAAGATAAATAATTAGCTTTTTGGTTACATGCCTATAATTTTTGTTTGAAATGGACAAAAAATTAATTGATTTCCTACAATTTTCCCAAGACATTTTCTACGCATATTCAATAAAAACTATAATGTATTTTTGATGTATCAAAACTTGATGATATCAAATTATTAAGTTACTTCCTTAATAAAGACAAACACAAGACTAAGAATAGAAAACATTCGAGTTAAAATAAAGCAAACAATATTCCATATTACTAAGGCAAAAACACTTTTATGGAAGTGACAGACAATAATTTTGGATATAGGGAATGGGAATTGTTTCGGATTGCAAGCATATCAATAGCAATTTATAGTCAGTTAAAATTAAACATTGCTTAATTCCTCTTTTTACTCAGGTTCTTCTATGTAATTATACTCACTATTGAAAATAAGTGAACACAATATTTAAAAGCATATGAATTTATCCAGTGTTATTTGTAAGAAACACATCCCCTATTTTCAAGTAAATTGAGTTGAAAATAAAGGAGAACAAATTGATTCATTATTTTGTAAAATGCAGTAAGTAAAAGCTTTTGTATTTTTTTTTTTGTTGTTGTTGTATTTAATTCACTTTTTCAACTAGGTGATTATTTTCTGTGTCAGGGAATGAATGGTAAGAATGGTATAATCCAAAATACAGGGAATTAGGAAATAAAGGTAACAGATGCTTCTGTGTGATATGTCATGGAGCTTAGTGCAGAATGTTATGGGGCTTGGTACAATGTGGAGCCACTTCTGCCTATTGGAGTCAGGAATGGAATTTACAGGAAAAGAAAGTATCTGAATAATGTCCAAAGTGATCTATAGGTTTAGTGCAATTCCCAACAAACATCTCAATTTTCTATTACTAAGGAAACAGAAAAAAATTTAAATTCATATGGAACCACAAATCACCATAAGTAGCTACATTAATTTTGAAAAAGAACAACAAAGCTGGAGGCATTGAACTTCCTGACTTCAAAAGATGTTGTAGTTTTCACCCAAAATATATAAAACGACTATTAATATGTCAAGAAGAAGAAGAAGAGGAGGAGGAGGAGGAGGAGGAGGAGGAGGAGGAGGAGGAGGAGGAGGAAGAAACAGTGAGAGAGAAAGAGAGAGACCCCAATATAATAATAGTAGGGGACTCTAATAAGCAAAGGACAGTTTATTCAGACAGAAAATCAAAGGCAACAGTGGAGGCAAATTGCACCGTAGACCAAATTGATCTAACAGACATCTACAGAATATTCTATCCAACAGCTGAAGAATACAAATTTTTCTCATCAACACATGAAACATCCTCCAGGATAGATCAAATGATAGACCATAAAACAAATCTCAACAAATTTTTAAAAATTGAAATTATATCGAGTGTCTTTTTGAACACAATGCAATAGAAGTAGAAATCAATAACAAAAAACTTTGGAAACTATATAAATACATGGAAATTAAACAACTTACTCATTAACAATCAATGGATTAAGGGAAAAAATCAAGAAGGACTTTTTAAAAGTTCTAAAAACAAATAAAAATGGAGACAAACATACCAAACCCCAAGGGATGCAGCAAAAACAGTACTCAGGGGGAAGTTTGTAGCTACCAATATCTAGATGAGAAAGATCTGAAACAAACAACCATTCACTGCATCTCAAGAAACTAGAGAAACAAGCAAACAAAAATCCAAACCACAAATTTATAGAAGAAAAGAAATAAAGATCAGAGCAGAAATAAATGCAATAAAGACTTAAAATCATACAAGAGATTAATGAACAAAGGACTCATTCTTTGGAAAGATAAATGAAATTGCCAAACCATTGGTCAGACTAGGAGAAAGACAAGAACCAAATAAATAAAATCAGAGATGAAAAGTGAGACATTACAATTGACTGGCATAGAAATAAAGATTATTCTGATTATTAAAGATTATTGTGAATAAGTATATGCCAACAAATTTGATAACCTAGAAGAAATGGGAGAATTCCTGAACAGATACACCTTACCAAGATTGACTAATAAAAATAAAAAACATGAACAATTGCTTAGGACGTAATGATACTGAATTAATAATAAAATGTCTCCCATTAAAGAAACACCCAGGATCAGACATCTTTGCTACTGAACTCTACCGAACATTCAAAGAGAATTAATATCAGTTCTTAAGTTATTCTAAAAAATTGAAGAGGGAGAAGAGCTCTTCCAAACACACTATACAAGACCAGTATTATCCTGATACCAAAACCAGACAAAGTAGAAAAAGAAAACTACAGACCAATATCCTTGAAGGACATAGACAAAAAAATATCCTCAATCAAGTACTAGCAAACTGAATCCAACAGCACCTTAAAAAGATTGTTCATGATAAGTGGGATTCATTCTAGGTATGTAAAGATGGTTCAAAATACAGAAATCAATAATATACCACATTGACAGAACAAGAACAAAACTATATCATTACCTCGATAGATGCAGAAAAGGCATTTGATAAAATTCAACATCCCTTCTTAATAAAAATGTGGAACAAATTAGGTAAAAAAAGAATACACTTTAACATAATGAAGGGTGTATGTAATCAGCTAATAGCCAACATTATACTAATGGGGAAAAGTTAAACGTTTTCTAAGATTTGGAATAAGAAAAGAATGTCCACTTTTACCATTTTTTAAAAATTCAATATAGTATTGGAAGCCCTATGAAGAGCCATTAGGCCAAATCAAGAAAGAAAGCACATATAAATTGGAAAAAGGAGAAGTAAGTTGTTACTCTTTGCAGATGACATAATCATATATATATATAAAATCCCCCAAACTATTAGAACTAAAAAATAATATTAGAACTAAAAATCTCAATGAAGTTGCAGTATACCAAATCTGCATGCAAAAGTTGGTAGCATTGATATACACCAGTAGCAACCTATTTAAATAGAAATCAAGAAAACAATACCATTTTCAATAGTTACAAAAAGTAATAAATACCTAGGAATAAATTTAACCAAAGAGGGAAAAGATCTCTACATTGAAAACTATAAAATATTAATGCAAAAATTAAAGAAGACACAAAAACACAATGGAAAGATCCTGTGTCCATGGAATGTTCAGATTACCCCAATGTTCAGATTACCCCAATCTACAGATTCAATATAATCCCTATCAAAATACCCATGATATTCTTCACAGATCTAGGAAAAAAATCATAAAATTTGTATGAAATTTCAAAATACCCTAAAAAAGCCAAAGCAATCTTAAGCAAAGTGAATAAATCAGTGTTATGATACTACCTGACTTCAAAATAAACTACAAAACCACAATCATCAAAACATCTTAGCATTGGGTATAATCGTAGACACGAGTATCAATGGAACAGTATAGCAGCTAGAGTCATCTAATATCTACAGTCAACTAATTTTCAACAAAGATTCTAAGAACAGACAGTGGAGAAAAGACAATCTTTTTCATGAATGGTGCTAAGAAAATGTATCCACATTGTAGTAAAGACCTAAATATATAGCAGATGAATCTAGACACCTATTTCTTACCAGTTACAAAAATCAAGTAAAAATGAATTGAAGACTTAAATGTAAAAACTGAAACAATGAGACTACTAGGAAAAAATGTAGGAGAAATACTTCATGACATTGGAATGGGTGAAAATTTTTTGGACAACACCCCAAAAGCACAGGAAACAAAATAAAAACACACAAATGGATGACAAAATGAAAAGCTTCTGAACATCCAAGGAAAAACTCATCAGAGTGAAGAGACAACCCATAGAGTGGGAGAACATATTTGCAAATAATACATCTGACAAGGTGTTAATATTATATATATATATATATATATATATATATATATATATACACACTTCTAAAAACTGAACAGCAAATAAAAGAACTTGATTTAAAAAATGGGCAATAAATCTAAATATCATTAATCATCAGAGAAAAGCAAACCAAAGCCACAATAGATATCACTTCACTCTAAGTAAGAAGTTAAAAAGACAAAAGCCAAAAAGTACTGGTAAGACTGTGAAGAAAAAGAGAACTTTGCATACTACTCATGGGAATGTAAATTAATGTAAACATTATGGAAAACAGTATGGAGATTTCCCCAAAAATTAAAAATAGAATTACCATATGATTCAGCACACCCACTCATATTCTTATATATCCAAGTATATGTGTATATATATATCTATGAATATGAATATACATATATATTTATGCATAGGTAGATATAGATCTACAGAAAAGTGGCATAGGTATATATAGATATAGATAGATATAGCTGTATCTACAGATCTATATTAACTATATATAGAGCTATATCTATCTAGTTATATAGATAGATGATATATATCATTATAGATATAGATATATCTAGGCTCTATATGTGTGTATATATATATATATATCTGTATCTACATTTTATATATATATATATACACACACTAGATATATCTATCTATATAGATGTATCCATATAGATCTATCTATATCTACAAAGGAAACATAATCACTATTTTTGAAGCACTGTTCACAGTAGAAATGGAAACAATCTAAGTGCTCATCAACTGATGAGGAAGTAAAGAAAATGTGATGAATATTCACAATGGAATACTATTCATCCATACATAGGAATTAAGTACTGTCATTTGTGACAATATGGATGTAACTGGAGATTGTTAGTTAAAGGAAATAAGCAAGGCAGAAAAAGACAAGTACTGCAGATCTCTCCGGTATGTGGAATCTAAAAATATTGATCTCATGAAATTGAGACTAGAATTGTGGTTACCAGCAAATGGGAAAGTTAGGGGGAGATAGTGATGGAGTAATAATGTTTTGTTCTTCATGGATCTCCATGGATTAGTCCAACAAAAGGATACTTCTTATTCTTTCTCCCTGCTCTGCAGAGGGTTGCTTCGGGGCTTTGTTCCACAAGATTAGGGACTCATGCTCCACCATAGTTTGGCTGCACCAAATGGAATACATGACCTTTTTTTTTTTTTTTTTTTTTTTTTGGTGATGCTGGGAATTGAACCCAGAACCTTGTATATGCACTCGACCAACTGATCTATATCCCTAGCCCCACATGATCTTTTTCAGATACCACATCAAGGAAGAAAGAACTTCAAAGTTGTGCACTGGCTTTTTTTTTGGTGATTTTCAATGGCAGTAATGCATACCATTTCCTCCTATGATTCACAGCCAATTATATGTCTTTGCCTTAGTACAGTGGGTGGAAAATGGAGGGCACAGATAGAATGCTTGGTGAGTACCAGTCTCTGCCATGAGAAGTTCATGTAGTTAGATGAAAATTGCAGAGTGTGGGAGAGGAGGCAGGGAGCTGTGAGTGATCCTAAGGTGGTATAAAGGACAGGTGATGTGGACTGAGCAATTTGGTGGGGGTGAGAGAGGAGTGGCATGGGTGATTTGGGGGTTCTCATTGGTGGCAGTGTCCTCAACTTTATGAGTAAAACTGACGGAGAAGTACGTGATTTGGTTCACTTTGACCCAGTACTTCTGTCCACAGAGCCTAATCAAATATGTCCAGTAGGAACTACAAGCCTGGAGCTCAAAACAGAGTCAGGGCATGCTACTGATATTTGGACATCATTAGTTATTGGGAGATACTGAAAACATGTGGGTAGATGACTGTCCCACAGAAGAGAATAAAAGCTGAGATTACAAAAAGTGAATTGTTTATGCAGTCTGGACCAAGAACCATTACATCCAGGCTGATTCAGGAAATACAGGGTCAGAATGTCTGCTTATGCAAGGCTATACTCAACTGGTTTGATTTATTGCTGCAGAGGTGAAAGACACACTTAGATATTTATTGAGTGAAATATTTATTTGACATCTAAAGAAATAAAACAAGGCTTCTTATGAACTCTTGCAGAGATTTACTTTAGAGAGTGAAGAGTAGCTTAACAAGATAGATGATTAAACACCAAAAGAGTTTATTAAATAAAATGGGAATGCTGGTTGTACATCTTAGATCTCTGTATTATAGCTGTTTTCAAACTGTTTCACAGAGGGACCTCAGAGATGGAGCAGAATGACTCATATATTCCAACCCCATTTGTCTTACATTGTAGGGTTTCATACAAGATTTCATTTGAGAAAGAAAACAGTCCTATGCTACAAAGAAAACAAAGATATTTCCCTATCTTCAATATTAAAAAAGACCTAGCTGAGGCTTGGGTTAAAGTATTATTCTTCTCATTGGTCTCCCTACTGCTCTGGTCTTACCCCTTTGTATCCACCTACCACATTGCTCCCCACACGACCATTCTCATACACAAATCCAAGTCTGGCATTGATTGACATCCTATCACCATTTGTATAAAGTTAAATTTTAAAGAAGCACTTAGCACTTCATGATCTGACATCTATTCCCTCACTACAGCCTCCTTTTCAGAGGGTCTCATTTGTTGTTTGTGCTTCTGTCATAACACACACCTTGCATGTGCAGTGCCCTGGAGGTCCCGTGCCTTCTGCTTAGCTAACTTAACTTTCACATCATTCTCTAATCTTCAGTACAAATGTTTGTGCCTCATTTAAACCTTTTCTACTCATATTTCTATTTATTCTACTCCTCCCTTGATGGATATTTTTCAGTCTAAGGATTTATGCCTTCTAATTTTTGGAAATTCTCCAGTATTATTCTTTAGAATAATATCCACTCTCTGTTTATCCACTCTCGGTTACCATATTTGGGATTTCTGTGATACAGATATTAGAGTCTCTGTGATTCCTAACTTTTTAATATCCTCCATGGCTTTATCTCTCTTCACCATGCTATAGAGATGTTCTATTCAGTCTTCTAATTCATCTTCCATTATGACTTCTCCTTTACATAATCTATTTGCAGAAATTTTTAAAAAATATTTTAATGACTGAACTTTTACTTGGCGTTTTTAGAACTTGTTTTATAATTCCCTGCTTTTATTTTAAAGATATGATTTCTTCCTTCATGTTTTAAACTCCATTTCATAATGTTCTGTTATCACTGGTTTTGCATGTCCTACAAATCATATTTCATAGTGTTAAGTGTCTTATTTTATTATGTTGGTTTTACTTTTGAGTTTGTTTCAGGATGTCTTTTCTACCCTGGGGTGTTTTTCACCTGTTTGTCCATACGCACCTTCAAGACTTGCTGATTCTGAATTATTGTTTTTTGTTAGATTTTCATCCTGGAGATCCTCAAAGTGCATTGATAATAATCTTTCAGTTCCCACTTCCACATGCAGTTCAGTCCTGGGTTCTTGTCTCCTTGGAAGACAACTTTTACCCACAGAGTGGAGATGTTGGCTTTTTTCCAGCAGCCACCTTAGACATGCAGGCAGAGACGTTCTGGTTCCTTCAAGATCAGTGTGGTGTTTTCTGGGGTTCCCATTTTGCACAGGAAGCCAAACTGTTAGTCTTGCTATGAACATATTTTCCTGAGCCATATTTTAGCTTGAGTGATTATGAAAAAGCCAGGCTTTGAGACCTGCCACCTCTCCTGGTTCCTGATTAATTGTGATGTTCCTTCTATGTTCTGGCATTTGGAGAACTCCTTTCTTGCTTTTAAGTTCTACTATATATTTTTTTTTATATCTAAAAGTATTTTTATTTCTATTTCTATGTTTGGAAATGTTGTGTTCAATTCCAGCATATGTAGGAACTGCCTACTATTGTTTCTTGACTCTTTAAATATGTAGTCCTTTGTTTCTGTTGTTCTCTTCATTTTGAATAATCTCCCAAATGATTTCTGCCTTCTGCAAATTCATTCATTCTTCCAGGACTTTAAGGATTTGCTGAAAATAAGCTGTATGGAATTTTTTCTTTTTTTTTCTCCTTTCAGGGACCAAATTAACCCCTAGTCAGTTCCTTTTCTGAACTCCTTTGATATCCACTTGATATTTATTCATCTTCTGTTATAATTGCTTACTGGGTATTATTTGTCTTCTTGCTGATTATAAGGTCTTTGAAATTTGGACCTATTTGTCAAGCTTCTTAAATGTCTCCAATAGTGAGTCATGCAGAACTGTGTTCACACAAGGGGTTTTTCCTAACGGAAGACTGACTAAAGTAAAAGGCACAATAGAATGGAATAATTTTACAGTGTCTTAAGTTCAATTTAAGAGAACTCAAGCACCCAGGAAAAGAGGATTTGTCTGAATTTTGTTTTCCTTTGTATTCTGCTTACTCATTTTACTCAGGATTCCTGAATTTATAGGCCAGAGAGATTTCATACAAGGTGCTAGGTTATTGAGGGGGAAACAGGGATTTTACATCAAGATGTATAGGATTAATATGATAGAAACAGTCTCAGAGACTGTATTTGTGCCCATAGAAGAAGTTTCTTTAAATAACTAGGGAGAATTAGCTACTTTGGAGGATGTCTGCTTAGAATATGGTCCTGAGTAAATGAATAAACACACAGCTGCTTCCCGGAGCTGGGCAGTTTCTGAGTTCCAGTTCATGGGAGCTCAGGAAGGTACGAGATGCAAATCACATTCCAACCCTGAACTGGCCAATCAAGCCCTAAACACTTTTGAGGTCTTTAGCTGTGACTGTGAACATGGGAACACCCAAGGGCACCTTCAAATTAAAAATAAACATACTGTTCTCAAGATTCCTGGATATATAATTTAGTAGAATTTTAAGAAGAATCTTTTTATAGTAACAGTCTATAAAGAACATAAAATTCAGGTAAGGTTGTGTCCCTTTCAGGCATAAGTATATGTAAATGACCCTTAACTATAAATGCAAATACTTTGGACATACCTCTGTCCCAGTCCAAAACTTGTCAAAAAAATCAATTCTTTTTGCACATGCATATGGTGCATTTTTTCAATTCTAACCAAATGTTTATGATCTATTGGAAAATATTACATCAGTAAAAGTAATAGTTAATATTTTGCTGGGTATGGTGGTGCATGCCTATAATCCCAACTACTTGGGTAGCTGTGGCAGGAGAATCCCAAGTTCAAGACCAGCCTTGACAATTTAGTGAGACCCTATCTCAAAGTAAAGTAAATAAATAAATAAAAGATCTGGGGTTGTAGCTTAGTGGTAAAGTACCCCTAGGTTCAATCCCTAGTATCAGGAAGGAAGGAAGGAAGGAAGGAAGGATTTGTTGCATGATTGCCTGGGTCAAGCTATGTCCTTTACAATGATCTCTAATAAGACCCAAATAATCCTGTAATGTCATGACTTTTATTATCTCCCATTTGTAGCTGGAGAATACTGATATATAGAAGAGATAATTATTTTTTTCCAATTCATTTAAAACTATTCTGTGACTTGGACAAATTACTCTAGAATTCCTGTAGCCCTCTTTCTTTTTATCCCCCTACTATAGAAAGCATATATATGAATTTGTAGGATTCTCTTGGAGAATTTATATTTTATTGGGATGAGAGAGGAAAATAGCAGTGGTAGTAAATTTAACAGCGTTGTTTAATAGGAAGTGGTTGAGTGATGTCTAAACGTAACTACTTCCTATTGTCATCTATTGATTATGTATTTCCTCTAAGTCTCTTTTTCTGGACACTCCAGTATCGCCACCAATCCTAGTGGATGCTGGCCACTGTCTAAAAGCTAACACTTGGGATATGAATTAAAAGTAAATCTAAAACTAGTGACTCTCAAACTCACCATTAGCCACTTTCATGCTTTTTTCATTCCTCTCTTGTTATAGTTTAAAAAGCCTCCAAAGCCCATGGGTTAAAGCCTTGGTTTTCAGTCTGTGGAACTATTGGAAGGTGGTGAAATATTTAAGAGGAAGGGACTAGTAGGGAAACTTAAGTCATTGGAGGGAATGACATTGAAGTGCACACCAAGAACTAAATAGTTTCCTCTTCCATATGCTCCACAATGACATGCTGCCTTGCCACAGACCCAAAAGCAACATTGCTAACTGACCATAATCTGAAACCTCCAAAGGTGTGAGCCAAAATAAACCTTGCCTCTTTTAAACTTGATTGTATCAGGTATTTTGGTATAGTAATGGGAAGCTGACTAATTCAACACTGTAACTCAATTTGTTTTCTTGTAAGCCTGATGCCTATTGTTGGCTATCTGGGAACATGTAAAAAATCATCCTATGTTCCCAGAGCCCCTGTTTAAACAGCTTCTGTTTGCTTTCAGTTTGGTGATCTTCATTGACTTTCACATAAGTAAAAATAGGGAAGTCAATTATTTTTGCACATGCAGGTAAGGTCACTTACCTATTTACACAATTTCAGAAAGAAAGCAGAGAAAATAGATGCTGTCACTAAGACCAGTATTAAAAGTGGTAACGATCCGTAATGAGTCCAAATAATTTTTTTTTCTTTACAAAAAAAAAAAAAGTCTAGATCTTTGAGTAATCTGGTCACAGTGACTCCCCCAATTTTTGCCTCGGTGCTCTTGAACCAAAGAATCACGAATGAGAGGACTTGAAGCAAGAAAGGAGCCAGGTAGTAGAGGTGACAACCTTTACAACGCTGTATTTCCATTACTCTGAGACTGAATCAATAATGTTGAAGCTGAGAGGAGGAATCACTCTGGACAGTATGGAATGCTATAAAACTCGATTCCAAATGCAGAATCTTGGCACCACTCAGATCATGTGAGCATTTAACATTTATGATTCAATCAAGAGGCAACGCCTCCTGTTTTAAAGAAGAAAAGGTGTTTTTTTTAAAACATAATTTAACTCTAAAAACATTACAGAGTACTTACAATTTGCAGTTCACTGCATGTGGAGATGAACATGAGAGGGATGTAGAAACTCTCTTTTCTATTCTCATTATTTGAAGGAAAAAGTGGCTCCATTATAATTAGGTTACAAGCTGCACTGCTTATTGTTCATGCCTATTCACTGATCAGTTGTGGTTGAAAAATAGCATTATAAAGAAGTCATAAAACCTTGTGATTTTTCCTCTGTACTTTTAAGATTCACAGTATAAATGCAAAGTAATATCAAATAAATAGCTTATCTCTTAAAAATCATGCATTATCTAATACTTTCCATAACTCTGACATTTGGAATGCTTCCTTCATACCTAATAGAGTATATGAATTCAAGAATAAATTATATTTTCATTATTGAAAAAACTTTGTAAACTTCTATTTACTGGAGGGAACTGGAATATATTAACACATTTTCAATATTAATTAAGGGCTTTTAATGTATTTTTTATTGAACAAACTGAAACATTGAAAATAAAGATTTGGGATTATTGTGGAAATAATAATAATCTCCTTGATTCTAAAATTTGGTTGCCCTTGGTAAACATTAGAAGTTCTTTGAAAAGCAAGATCCAGGGCTACTGATTTAATTGGTTAAGCTAGATTATGCCAATATGCAGCAAAAGTTGAGAATCATTGGTCTCCAATAAATAATCCAGTTTATTCCTTATTTAGGACCAGACCCTCCTCTAGTTCCTAAGCCTCTTCCTGACTTCATAGGTTTATTAAGTAGCTTTCTGATGTTATTTTCCCAAGCAGACAATATTTCTCCTGGAAAGAGCACTCACTGTTAATGGTGAATTGATCTTCTAGTCAAGTTGGTTAGTTCCAACCAGTGGGAGCTAATTGTCCCCTCCCTTTCCCACTCCAGCTGTTTGGCTGGAGATAGGAATGCCACCATCAAGATTACAGACCTACAGAGCTGGTAGGCTGACCCTAGAAACAAACAAACGGGCAACAGCCACATCCAGGTCAATCCAGTTTGTCCATCTGTTTCCCTCACATTACTTCACTGTTTGTTTCTTAATTGGTTTATACATCTGCTTAATCATGCCCCAGACCAGCTGTTCTCAGTCCTGACTGAACATTAGAATCACCTTGGGAGCTTTTTGGAATCCTGGTGCCTGTGCCAATTGCATCATAATCTCTGGGGTTGGGACCCACTGGGCTCCCCAGAAGACCTGGGGACACACTGCCTGAGCCTGTAATGCTCTCACATACTTACCTAAGACATTCATGAATCTGCATTATTTTAGTTGGTATTATGGAGCTGCAGATGAGAGGACATACATGTCTTTTTAGTTACTCTGACTCTGATTTGCTTGATGGCAGATAATTATTATTGAAGGTGTTGAGATGATTTTTTTTTTTAATGAAACTCCTTGGTACAGAGCCTTTTGCTTGGCCCAGGACTTTTTGAAGAATTATAGGGGGATTTATTTATTTATTGTTTGGTGTATTACAAATGAGGCCATTGTCCAAGGTCACATAGTTGGTGTTAGGGTCAAGATTCAAATGAGATACCTTGGTTTCAGAGGCAGCAAGTTTAAGCACAGGTGACCACCAGTTACAGTTGTTAACACCACTACCTAACATAGGGGAGGTAATATTCTGACACTTTTATTTTACAGGTAAGTACCTGAGGTACAGTGCAAGTTTCCCAGGATCACACAACTAGTAAGTAGCAGAGCTTGTATTTAAACAGTTTGACCCTAAAGTTCTCGCTGTATCAATAAATCTAGCCCCCTTTCACAAATATTCAAGCAAGAGATCTTTTCAGAAATTTCAATTACTACAGACTGGAATTTAGTATTGCAAGTTTCATGTGAGTTTTTGAGTTTACTCTTAATGTTTTTCCCAGAATTAAACACACACACACACACACACAATTTGTGGATTTTGTATTCTTTTACCACTGTCCTGGAGAAGATATTAATAAAAATATGTTACAATTTCTTTCTTAATATCATCCCATTGTTTTTAAATTTTCTTTGACTTGTGAATATATTATGTACCATAAATGCATCAGAATTGCACGTAGAAAGAAGAAAATATTCTCCATGCCAAATCTTTTCATGCCTGAAAATTCTTTTAATTTCCTTTATTAGTTTTGCATGCCCCTAATTTAGTATTAAAAATCTAGATTTCTTCCAGCTATTGGACATTGTCCCACTTCATCCTTTAAAAAACAAATTCATCAGAATATTATGGTAATAAGTATATACATAGGACAAATACACCTCAGTCATTTGGCCAGCTGCCCTGAGGATTGAAACAGCTTCACTTTCTGGATTACTATCAACCCTAACAGTCACTTAGCACAGTCTTTGTAAAGTGAATGATTATAGATTGTAAGAGGTGATTTTAAAAGTTTCCTGTTTCTTGCATTTCAGTATGCAAACAAATCACTCCAGGTTTTTGTTAAAATGCAAATACCTGATTTGGGAAGCCTAAAGTGAGTGCAGGATTCTATTTCTAGTATGCTCAAATGTGATGTCCATGCTGTTGGCTTGTGGACCACACTTTTGAGTAGCAAGGACACTGTGCTGGTAAACTTGTTCTCCCAGGGAGGGAAACAAAGACCTGATTGTAGTATTTGCTAATTTTTCGTGACAGAAATACTCTTACAATGGCCATGTTGAAGACCTACATAATTTCACAGAAAACTGGTGTGAGAAAAGATGTTTAGCATGATGCACATGTTGGCTTTCTGGGTGGGTATGTGCCAGCTCCAACATACCACTGGATGGATCTGTGTTACTAAAAACACATACCACTTCAAGACTTGACATAGTGAGTGATGCTGCTCCACTCTCCAAAGATTTCAGTGAGTTTTCCTATAACAAATATTACAGAAAAAAATGACCAAATATTTGTACAAAGTATTGAGAATAGGCCTAAAATAATGTAGTTCCAATGCTATAAATTAATGAGAGGGTAGATTTAAGAAGATGAAGGACACATTGGCCAATAATGAAGACTTTGGCCAGTCTCCATTATTGAACCAGGTTTTGATAGTGATGGGTTTGGATGAATGGGAAAGGCGAATAATCACAGGAAAGGAAGTGGGATAAGAACCAGTAAAAGACTGGCGCTAAATGAAAGTGAGAGAAACCTTGGATATACCAAGTGTTAGGAGTAGGGTAGTTGGTCAAGGGAAGAATGAAGACATCCTACTTTCATAAATATTTTATTTCCAGCATGATTGGGGAATAAAACATTCGTATTAAATGTTCAGATTAATGGAGAGTTGACATATATACATACGAATAAGAGATACTGGTAAATTAACTTTGTATATCAGAGTACACAGAACCTAATTTCTTCTTTGATGGAGAAAGGACTTCTAGAGTTGCCACATCCCATGGCTTTGAGCATCCTTCACACTTTTTTTGGTACAGTTTGGTGATGGAGACTGTGAATTTTCAATCACAGTGTGCTATGAGAAAAGTGTGTTCTCAAACTACTCTCCAAGACTGCAATATGAGAGCATTCTAGGAGACCCTACTCCATGAAGAGAATTTCCAACTGGTAGAAAAGTCTTCCTTGCAATAAATGAGTCTTTAAGAGCCAAAACTCTTTTCCTCATCTATAAAATGGGGCTAATTATACCTAACTCATGATTTGGGTGATGATTAAATGGGACATGGTTAAGAAATGTTAGTGCTCATTAAACTGTGCAGGTTTTTACATTATGGTTACAGTTTTGAGGGAACTTCTGACCAATTGTGTGCAATATTTGAATGCCTAGGACTGTCTCTGATGCCCTGGTGGAGGACTCTTTCTGGGCTCTCAGACCCTTCTTGGTGAAGCAGAAGTCAAATGGGAGGGATTCTTACATTTCTGAGAGTTGAAGTGATGTTTATTTTGAAAAAAAAAATCCTCTTTTTTCCTGTCTCTTAGAATAAATGTACTGTTTCATTTTCCTAATTTGTACTATGTTAAGAATCAGAAGAGGGAACTTAAGGTCAATCAATTTCACAGGTTGAGTAACGCTAAGCTATACACTCCAGAATCTTGCCTTTGTCTCGGATTCCAAATGGGCTTGTGGGGAAAAGTGATATAACCATGAGATCACCGTGTTCTTTCAGATGATTTCCTGTTTCCTGTGTATTTAAATACACAGGGAATAATCCCGCTATTAAAATGATTCCCTGTATGTGTGTATGGGCAGAAGTTCAATGAAAAAGGAAGAAAAATATGCTTGCTGAACACCAGATGTAGAATGCATAAATCCTGTTAGAACAAGTGGAGAATAGCTTTATGGCTGACTTGCAAGAAACCTACAGGGACTGGGAAGTCTGATAGGCATGTGTCAAACAGACTTATTTAAATCATCCACTTCCTCAGCAAAATAAAAAGTTTGAGAGAGCTCTGTTTCCTCTTGTGGTTTAAAATAACAGTTGTAGGCTTCAGAAGTCCTGCTTGATTGAGGGCTTCCAAGCAAAGATGTTACGTGACCCAGTTTACGCACTGGGCAATACTGGGATTGCCCAGTACTTCTCACTGAGGCCTCCTGTGTTGCCCTGTTTGTACTTTCTGTCCTTTGTCATCCAAGCAACAGATTGCAGTGCATCTGACCACTACCTTATGGCCCTTGAACTTGTCCTCATAAAAGGCTTTTGCATCTGAAAGAAAAAGGTGCTCACTAGCTTTCCTGTTAGACCAGTCTAGATCCAGAGCACAGGACTTAGCTCTGCAGACTTGGAGATGAGGCAGATCTATTACATCCTGGTGGCTAAGTCCTTCAGGATACGTCATTATACTTCAGTGCGTTATTAGCATGTATAAATGAAAAACAAGTTTAATTAAGTACTAGCCATTTCCTTTAAGGTATGATAACTTGAAGTTGTTCTCAGAATATTTCTGTTTAAAAATGCTATGTTAAATATGTTATTTTTGTTGTGGCTATATTTAGTAGAATTAAAAAAATTATATGGTGCCATGGAAGACCATAGACTTTGTTGTCAAATGGAGTCAGGTTCAAATTTTGCCAACTGCACTAATCACTAATGCATGTACTTTAGCATGTTTCTAAAGCTCTCTGATCCTCTGTTTCATTATCTTCTTGATACGTATACATATATAAGGTATTTATAAAGAATCTAGAACAGGGAGCCTCAGACATTGGCAGAGCAAATCTAGCCAGCAACCCTTAACCCATCTACACCCAGAAACAAAGCAGTGAAAGAACAGCTGACCAGAGAGGTGGGTGACAGAGTAAACACTCAAACTCAATGTTGGGCAGCATGACACTTGGGGCAACTTGAAATTTGGTTACCAGAGTCAAAAATAAGGACAGAATTCCTTAGGAGGAAGTTAGAGGGAGGGCTAACAAGAGAGAAAGAGGGAGAGGAGAAGCCCATAAGCTTGCTTCCTTAACAACAGTTGGAAAGAAAAACAGGCCAAATTAAAATGGGTCAGGAGCAACAAAGACAGTGAAGGAGATCACCCAGTAGCCCAAATTGTGGGCAGAAAATCCTGCCGGGCAGGGTAGGACAGCCATTTTTTAAAGTTCATAGCTACCCAGCCTCCTAAGAAGGCTGTATTAAGTCAGTACAGCCTGTCCCCAACTATGGAGGGTAACAAATAAAACCATGGGGAATGCCTCTGAAACAGACGGTGTCATAATCCATCTAGAAGGAACTTGTGTAGGGATTGCTGCTAGCTGGAGCAAAAAAACCCCACCCCCTCATCATGGATAAGGGGAGAAAGGTGAAGTTGATCTGAGAGCAGATCACATCCAAGGAGTGTAAACTCCAACACAGTGCTCCCAGTAGCCTCCATAGGAGCTCAGGCAAAGACAGGCCAATTAACACCCTGGCCCTGTGATAGTAACTGGTAAAACCCCAGCAGCCAACCTGGAGGTTTCTGTGCCACAGAGTGCTCACAGAGAGCCTGCACTTATAGGTACCAGAGTTGCAGATAGTCACAAAGCACCTAGATAGAAGCCTCAGCAGTTGGGAGTGGGTGGGTGCTTAGTGATTCACAACTGTCAGCCATAAGAGTTCAGATAAAGGTGGACAAACTGACAACTATCCCAGTTATCTACATGAGCCAGGGTGGAGGCTTCTGTGTCACAGTCTGCCCACAAAGAGCCTATACCCACAGGTCCCACAGTTGCAGACAGCCACCAAGTGCTTAGATAAGATCACTACAAAGAAGTCCAGCAAAGGGGAGTAGGCATACAACATTCCATAGCAGCCAGTGCACCTAAACCATAAGAGCCCTGCACCCCAAACCATAAGCCCAACAGAAATAGTCAGCAGACACATCATCCTCTAAGGACATAGACTTGGGTCTCTCCGCTGACCAACAAGTACTAGTTGGCAAGAGAACTGTAGCAACCAGGGAAGTAGCTCCTGATCCCCAGCACCTCTAGGAAGGTCCAGAGCTGTGAGCTCCAGAGTTGCCAGTTAACTCAATTCTTATTCAGTCTTATGGACCCCCTGAAAGCTTTCCTGAGGTTAACCCCAAGCATCCTGCAGAGAACCTCACACATACTCAAGGGCAGTACCTCCCACAAAGGAGTTTACAGAGGAGCATCCAACAGATACCAGCTACCACTCAGTGTGCCCAGACACAATCCCATGGGCCTATAACCTGCAAACTACAGACAGGGCAGCAGTCCTACAATTCCCATACACTGCCCAGTGCCTCTTCAACCAGACAGTTGAAGTATCTCTAAATTAGACCACCACTCCTTGCACAAACACACATGGAAGAGTCCACACTGGATATGGCAGCACTTGATCACAGAACTTTTCTTCAGGAGGGCACCCAAGACTGTATGCCCCACCCCCAACAGGGAGTAACCTGGCTGCTAAGTCACAGATAATTAGGTACCATCTCCCCAGATCCACCAGAAAACTAGTAGGTACCTGGACATACCAAAGATCAGAGGGGGCCTCCTAGAATTGTATCAGAGTTGAGCTGGTGTGATCACTACCACCACACCCAGGGAAAATTAGAGGTAAAATCAAGGAGTGGTGGGCATCTTCTAAAGGTCCGAAATACTGATGGTATACAAATCAGGAAGACATTTCAATAAGAAATCTGCCTGCTTCAGCATGGAATATTGTAAATAGCTCTAATGATCTTACAGATTCTTCTTTTCATATTGAATCCATAGGTGTTCCCTTACTATTTGAGACTGATTCTCTCAACCCAATTGACTATTTCTTCTAATATTTTTAAGCATCAACTGGAATCATTCTTTTGTCTTTGCTTTACTAGCTTAGCTTTACACTTGTTCCTTGTAGTCTCTCCTTTCCTTCTTGCATCACTGGCTCCTGCCTAAAACCCCATTCCCACTTTTTCTTCTTTTATCCTAGTTTATACATTTTCTATCTTTTCTTCTTTGCCCATTTTTCTCTCCTCCCTTTTCAACCTTTTTGTTTCAAAAAGTAACAGCAATTTTACTATTTTTAATAACTAATTCCTCTGCATAGCAGAGAGCAAAGTTGGAGTGAGAGAATCAACACTTGGTTATTCGCACAACCTAGAATATTTAGGATAAAGAAGCTCACTAAATAGTCTTTTGCATAAAAGTAGAAGAGATAATGATCCCAACAGGTGGGTAGACTACAAACAATATGAAAAACAAGGAAAAGGCCACAACACTTCAACAACTGATCCCATTGACACAACACTGAAGGAAATGTTGGCTGAAGAGTTTAGAAAACTGGTAGTTAAAATGTTCAATGAACTAAAAGAAGATGTAAGGAATGAACCAGGAGAGAAAATATAGGAAGTCAAAGATCATTTCAGTAAAGAGATAGAGATTATGAAAAAGAACCAACAGAAACCTTAGAAATATTCACTTCTTCTCAGCTGCACATGAAACCTTCTCTAAAATATACCATGTTTTAGGACACAAAACAAGTCTTAGCAAATACCCGTGGCAGGCCTGGGGGAATTGCTTGCATCCTGTCAAATCATAATGGAGTGAAAATCAAAATCAATAACAAGATAGAAAACAGAAACAATTTTAACATCTGGAGATTTAATAGCATACTTTTGATGAGGAGTGTGTCATAGCAGAAATCAGGGGAGAAATTTAAAACATTTTTAGAAACCAATGAGAGCAGAAATACAACACATCAAAATCTCTGTGAAATGGGAAGGCAGTTCACAATAGTCCAATTCACAACAGCCAAGTTATGGAACCAGCCCAGGTGCCTGCCAACAGATGAATGAATAAAGAAAATGTGGCATATATACACAATGAGTTTTACTGAGTCATAAAAAAGAATGAAATCATCTCATTTACTGGTAAATGGATGGAGCTGGAAAACATCATGTTAAGTAAAATAAATCAGACTTGGAAAGTCAAGGGTCAAATGTTTTCTCTCATATGTTGAAGGTAGAGCAAAATGAGGGTGAAAAGGGAGGGGAGGATCCCCTAAAAATAAAAGGGAGATCAATGGAGTAGAGAAAAGGGATTGGAAGGATGGGAGAGGAAAAGGGAACATGGAAAAACTGGAATGAAATTGACCAAATTATGCTACATACATATGTGAATCTAGCACAGTGAATCCACCTTTTTTGTAAATATATAAAGTACTAATTGAGAAAGAACAATAAATACATGGAAAGGAGACCAATAGGGTAGAGGAAAGGGAACAGTAGAGGGCTGAGGGGAAGGAATGAGGAAGAACTAGAGACTGAAATGATACAATGATTATGTCAAAATGAGCTACACTGTTATGTGTAACTACAATGCACTAATAGAACATTTAAAAAATCATTGTAATAACAATGATTACATTTAGTAAGTCCCAATATGTGTCAGGCAAAGACAAACAAACTAGCACAGTATCTATCACTTTGAAGACCCCGGCAAATTCTTACTTCTTATCACATATCCATCTCTCCATCCCTCTCTTCCTCCCTCCCTCTATCCATCCCTTCCTTCATTAAAGGTCTGTTGAACATTTCTTATTGGATAACCACTATGTAAGTGGATATAGCAAGAAACAAGAGTAAGATGTGAGTTTTGATCTTAAGAAAAAAGTCATAGGGTCTAAAATGGAGACAGGCATATCTCTGAAGGCATGCAGTAGGTACACTAATGGAGGAAGCTTTTTACTCTTTCTGGTCAAAGTGTGAAGTGTCAGGAAAGTTTTAGCCAAGAAATTAAAGAGGACACACACACACACACACACACACACACACACACATACAAGGAAAAAAAAATTCCCATGGTCACAGGCTGGAAGAATCAATGTTGTTAAAATGTCCATACTACCTAAAATGTTCTACAGATTCAGCGCGATCCTCATCAAAATACCAACAACATTCTTCAGAGAATTAGGAAAAACAATTACAAAATTTATGTGGGAACCACTAAAGACCTGGGTAGCCAAAGAGATCTTGAGCCAAAAGAACAAAGCTGAAGGGATCACAACACACAACTTCAAAACATACTACAAAAGGTATGATAATCAAGAAAGCATGATACTGGTATAACAATGGACTCATAGACCAATGGAACAGAAGGGAAATTAATCTACATATCAATAGCCAACTGATTTTCAACAAAGACACCAAGGAAGCATGTTGGAGAAAAGAGTTTCTTCAATAAGTGGTTAGGAAAACTGGATTTGTACATATTCAGAAGAATGAAACTCGACCCCTCCCTCTCACCTCAGAGAAAAATCAACTCAACGTGGATCAAGGACTCTCATACTCAGCTATGCATTGCTGTGACCAAAATACTTGGCAAGATCAACTTAGAGAAGGAAAAGTTTACTTTGGCTCATGGTTTCAAAGGCGAAGGCCATGGTTGGCTGACTCCATAGCTCTGGGCCTGAGGTGAGGCAGGACATTATGGTGGAAAGGCATGGTGGAGGAAGGTAGCTCAGGACATGGCAACTAGGAAGCAGAGAGAGCTCCACACATCAGGGGCAAACTATAAATCCCAAAGACATGCCCCTAATGACCTACTTCCTTCAGCTACCCTCTACCTGCCTATAGTTACTGCCCAGTTAATCCACTTCAGTGGATTAATCCACTGATTAGGTTACAACTCTCATAGCCTAATCACTTCACCTCTGAACATTCTCACACTGTCTCCTACATGAGTATTTGGGAGATACCTCATACCTAAGTCAAAACAAGAACCTAAATGTTAAACCTGAAACTTTGAGACTACTAGAAGCAAACAGAGAGGAAACACTTCAAGACCTTGGAGTAGGCACTGATTTTTATGGATAGGACAAAAGCACTGTCAACAAAAACAAAACTGTTTTGTCAAATGAAACCATTACATCAAAACTAAAACTGGAGAAGTCCAGTTTCAATATAGCAAACAATCAACAGAGTTAAGTGACAAGCTGCAGAGTGGGAGAAAATATCTGTAAACTGTTTATCTGATAAGAGGTCAATATTTAAAATATGTATGAACTCAAACAACTCATCAGCAAAATGACAATGCAATTTAAAAAATGGCCAAATGACCTGAATAGACATTTCTCTAAAGAAGATATACAAAGGGCCAACAGTGTATGAAAAAATGCTCAACATCATTAATCATCAGGGAAATGCAAATCAAAACCACAGTGAAATTTTATCTCATCCCTGTTATAATGGCTACTCTCAAAAAGACAAAAATTAAATGTTGGCAAGGATGCATAGAAAGGGGAAGTTTTATACATTATTAGTGGGAATGTAAATTGGTACAGTGATTATTAAAAAAAAGTGTGGATATTTGTCAAAGAACAAAAATAGAAATGCCATATGATTCAGCAGAACCACCACTGAGTATATATCTATAAGAAATGAAATTATTATATCTAGGAAATACCTGCATTCTTGTGTTCCTTGCTGTACTATTTACAGTAGCTAAGATAAGGAATCACCTAAGCTGTCAAACTGATGGGTGAATGGATTTTTTAAAAATGTGACATACATACACAATGGAATATTATTATAGCCATAAAAGGATAAAATATTATCATTTGTGGTGACATGGATGGAACTGGAGGAAATTATGTTAAGTGAAATAAACAAACTACAGAAAGGCAAACACAATATATTCTCACTCATTTATGGAAGCTGAAAAATTTGATCTCATAGAAGTAGAAAGTAGAAGAAAGCTCACTAGAGGATAGGAAGAATAGGGGGAGGGATGATGGAGGGTGGATAATGGATACCAGAATACTGTTGAAAAGGGGGAAGTAGTTCTAATGTTCTACAGCAGGGTAGCTACAGTCTACAACAGTTGGCCATACATTTCCAAATAATTATAGGAGAAAAGTTTAAAGCCTCCCAACACATAGAAATGATAATATTTGAGAAGTTGGGAATGCTAATTATCCTGATTTAATCATTACATTCTCTATTACATGTATTGAATCATCATGGTGTACCCTCTATAATAGGCACAAATATATGTCAATTAAAAACTAAAATTTTAAAAAGTGAAATTGTTCTAAAAGATGAAAGTTTCCAGAAGTAAAACTACCAAATTATGGGATGAAAATGAGAAGATGAATAGGCTGAAGGGACAGGTGGAGAGACAGAATATGAGATCATATAAGGTCAATTGTTTAATGCTACATACTCTGCTGATTGTGAGCCCCAGAAAGTGTTAGGTGAAATTTACTGAAACTAAATTTATATATTTATAAAAAGGATGTAGTTGAAAATGTGGCCAGTTATGCTAGCTCCTCATCTCCTCACCAATGTCGCAATGTTGTATAAACACTGAATCTTCCTGCATTTCCAGCTTTTCTCTAAAAGGCAGAGCATGTAACACCTGGGATGAGTGGCAGATGGAATTGAGGAAGTAACAGATGGGAAGTATCCTCAAAGAAAACAACTGGAGATGTCCTTGTCAGCAGGTTCTGAGAGAAGATAAGTAGAAATTTGAGAGTTGTGAAAGGGATCTTCTAATACGCTTTGTCTCTCTCCTTCCAGAAATTCTTGTGACTCTATGACCTTTCTTGACCTGTTCTTCTTCCACTTGTTGCTGTAGAGACCACTGGAGCTCCTTGGCCCTGGAGATACACCATGCAGGGCTGTGTGGTGCTGTGAATGGGCATCTGGTCTCTGGGAGGCAACAGGGAAGATGGAGAGAGGACAGGAGATATATACATTGGTTATCAATTGCTGATAATAAATCACACTAAAACTTCAAAACTTAAAACAGCAAATATTCATTTAGCTCATACAATTTCTGAGACTCAGGAATCCAAGACTCAGCGTCTCCTGTGGAGATGCAGCCAGGTGTTGGCTGCGGTTATGTCATTAGAAGGCTCAGCTTCAGCTGTAGGCACAAAATGCTCTGCACTTTCTATTTCTTTTCTTTTTTTTTTTTGATTGGTTATTTTTAGTTATGCATGATAGTAGAATATATTTTGACATAATTATAAAAGCATGAAATATATCTTGTTCTAATTCAGTCCACAGTACCTCTTTTTCTTCTCCCCTCCCCCTATTCCTTGCTCCCTTCCCTTAATGATCTTTCTTCCATTTACCCATAGTTTTTTTTTTTTTTTTCTAAATTAGTTTCTTGCAGATGTACATGATGGTGACATTCACCGAGATTTATTCATACATGTACAGAAAAGTTGTGTCACATTCATTCCACTGTCTTTCTTATTCCCATCTCCCCCTCCCTTCACTCCTTTCCCCTTTGTCTAATCCACTGAACTTCTATTCTTTTTTTTTATCCCCCCCTCCCTTATTGTAGGTTAGCATCCACATATCAGAGGAAATATTTGGCCTTTGGTTTTTGGGTATTGGCTTATTTTACTTAACATGATAATCTCTGGATTCATCTATGTACCGGTGAATGTCAAAAAATCATTCTTCTTTATGTCTGAGTAATAGTCCATTGTGTGTATATATACCACATTTTCTTTATCCATTCATTTGTTAAAGGGCATCTAGGTTGGTTCTATATAGCTTAGCTACTGTGAATTGTGCTGCTCTAAACATTGATGTAACTGTGTCCCTGTAGTATGCTGATATTAAATCCTTTGGATTACACTGAAGAGTGGGATAACTTATCAAATGGTGGTTTCATTCCTAATTTTGGGGGGATCTCCATACTGCTTTACACAGTGGTTGCAATTTGCAGTCCCACCGACAATGTATGTGCGTACAATTTTTTCCCACATCCTTCTTTCTATTATTACAAAAGAGGCTGGGACTCTTTTTATATGCTTAAAATCATCTGTGTTTACTATTAATTATGTGTACTTAAGGTTTGCTTACTTATATGTCGGGTTGATCTCTGCACCAACCCTGATCTTCACCTTATTGATTAATGGAAGATTTAAAGGATGTGACTAGCTCTTGTATGTTTCCTGGTGTGTTTTTTTTTTCCATTTACATTTTAACTTACTCATTTTTTTCTTTTCTTTCTTTTTTTTTGACACATAACAATTTCAAAACTATTTTGTATGTGGTCATATTTATCAGTGTCTTTTTTTCTCATAGTTTCTGAGTTTGTGTCTTTCTTAGAATTCTTCACCACTCCAAAATTCCCAAGAATTCTCCTGTTTCTTTTTAGTATTTTCATAATTTGATTTTTTTTACATTTCAGTTCAGATTGAATTGGTTCTTTTAATTCTTTACATTATATTGAAGAATAAGTACTGTGTGAAGCACTTAGCCCACATCTATTGTTTATGGATCATATATTTCTATTTTATTTTAATTTTGTTTGTTTGTTTGTGGTACCATCTGTAGTTTTTGGTTAGAACTCACCATCTTCCACACTCTAAACTTAACCAAAACTTTCTTTCTCATTACTTAGAACCTTTTGCTCCTGATGGGTTTGGTGTGCTGATGGAAGAATTGAGATTAACATGGCCTACAAGTTGGCCTATTTTAATAATCAAAACCAAAATCAAATTAGCCATTGCATGTCTGCCTACATGGAGGCTGCTGCTTTCACTTGAAATCTTTAATTACTTATTTTTTTCAATAAGATACATATACAATTAACACTTTTGAAATAATTTTGGCTACCTATGAGGCATAATTGATAAAGGTCTCATCCTTTCAAATTGGTTATTTGAAACTCAAAATGACATTCCACAAAAAAATATTTTCAATGTCATTTAAGTTTTTGGGCCTCATCACAAATTTCGGGTTTGTGTATACAATTCATAATAGGAGAAATGTATGTAAGCCAATTGTTTTGTGTGTCATAATATTTTAAGGCACAATTTATGATATAAATGATATAAATGAACATGAGGCACCTCAGAAAATCCACAGTACATCCTCCCTGGTCCTAGAGGCTGAAGTGAGAGCCCTAGGAGTAGTTGGGAAATCATTTTAGAAGCAAGAAAAGATACCTGGTAAGGAGAAAACTTTTGTGTATCTGTATTAGGGAAAGTTATTTGCTAATACTCAGTTATTCAAAATATTCCCAACATTTATCTCAAAGAGGATAACTACAGAAATTAGGTCTTTGATGTAGAATTTCAGAGGTGTATCATTTTTTTTGACAAGTGATCAATTTTTAAACAGTTTTGCAAGCATAAAATGGGGTCTTAGTTACCAAGGTGGGTTTCAAGGGAAGGAAGATCTTGGCAAAAATAAGGCAAGAAGTGGATCTCCAAGAGATAAGGGCTCATTTATCCACAAAAATAAGCCAACAGTCTAGCTCTGGCCCCAAGAGCAAGGTGGGACTCGAAGTTCAGGGATCAAGAAAACTCTGCTTATCAGGACTAAAACTTAAGACTACCTAGAAAGGCAATATGAAGCCGAGCCCTAAGTTGTTTGATTGAAGGTAATTAATCCTCAGTGTCTTACTGAGATAGGGACCTGTCTTGGGAATCCGGGGGAAAACCATTGGTGGCAAATGAGACTCAAGTATGTCAGATGAGGGGGAAGGAGGGAGTAGAAATTCATGGTCAGGTGTGGGGGACAGTTTTCTACCACTGAGAGAGTGGTTCACCATTATTTGGGAAACCATATATGCCTGTAAATTTTATGTCTAGATAAAAATATGTATTTATTGTATTTATTACAAGATTATTTTATGTATCTCCTCTACAGGAAAAGGTATGTGCTTATTCTCAGTAACATTTATGAATATTGTAGTTGTAATGTTAAAAAATAAGGCAAGAAGTGGATCTCCAAGAGATAAGGAAAAGTTGTCTAATAAATTTGTAAGTACAATCTCTTATCATTTAATGACAACAATAGGCAATTTCATCATTGTACAGACTGCACTTACACAAACCTAGACTGTGTAAGTTAGTCATTCAAGGTGGCGTCTTGATGCAGTCTAGAGATGCAGTAAATGTGACATGTATGAAAATGTCATAACATAACAATATATTGTATTAATGACATACTGTATTACAGTGAATATTTTGTTTCAATAAGTGGAAGGAATATATTTCAAAATAAAATGATATAGTATGGTATAGTAAACACATAACCCTAAAACATAGATTTTATTGTTATTATCAAGTGTTATATATTGTTAACCATTGTATAAGCTAGACTTTTATATAACTGGCAGTGAAGAAAGTTTGTTTACATCAGCATTTCCACAAACACATGAGTGATGTATTGTGCTATGTGAGAATGGCTACAAAGTCACCAAGCAATAGGAAATTTTCAGCTTCATTATAATCTTATAAAACCACCATTTTATACACACACACACACACACACACACACACGGTCTGTTTTGATCAAAACAATATTATGTGGCACATGACAATTGTGTGTACAATGAGCCAAATCTATTAGAAAACCAGCTAGTCTACTGTGTATTTCATTGTTCATTAACACTTCCACAGAAAGTGGGCAGGGTGATTACAAGAAATAAACATATAAGTTAAACTATAAGAATTTAACATTTATTTTAAAAAGCAGCATAAGAATAATATAAATATTTCAATTGTGAAAATAAATTGTGACTCTATTCAGTATATGGCATTTTGAATATGCAAAAAATGATTTGGAATTTAAACACATTCCATTACAAAGGAACAAGTCCATTGGACCACATAGATGGACGATAGTTTGTGCCTGCAGATGGAAACTGCAGAAGAATTCACTCAATAAAATAAATTGGTAAGTGTCTTTGAACTCATAAAACCTAACCACATTTTCAGGAGTTAATTGCAAAGCTTGACCTAAACACTAAAAAGCTGAGGTCACTTGTTGGAATTGAAGAATGCACCTGCAATGGGATGGTTTTTTGTTTTGTTTTGTTTTTGTTTTAGAAAGTTATTTCAACAATCTTTTCAAAAAGGAAATTGGGAATGGAAGTACATGACATTCAACAGGATGCATCTATATAGTTGTATTGCTACTATTAATACTAATATTATTACTAGACATGTAGTCTATTATTACTAGACATGTAGTCTATTTACCATTATTTACATCTCAAAATTTCTACAATGGACATATACTCACTTTATTACCAGAAAGTAGTTTAAAAATTATGTTCTCACATTTTTTCCATTGGTTGATGGAGTCTATTCAGTGGGTTTTATTAGTCAAACCCATCCCACAGCAAAATGGAGGTAGGGATAAAGACTGGGAATTCACAATATGCAAATGATTTTAATGACCTGAGCATGGATGAGCCTTAATGTGACGAGGTACACATGCCAAGTAGATTCATTGGGTTTTTGCCAAAGAGAAATGACTTTAAAATTTTTAAATCTGAGTGACCTAATTTATAGGAAACTCAGTGGCTCAAAGTATTTTTTAAGCAGTTATCTGACAGTTATTTTCTTACAACTTACAGCTTTAAGAAAATTGCCACCACAAATATGAATCATTTGTTCTAGAAATTACCTATATTCAATATTGAATTAGAAAATATTATATATAATATTATACATATGTGTAAAATATTGCATATATTGTATATGTAAATATATATGTACGTGTGTGTATATATATGTGTGCTAAGCAAAAGGTAATTAAGGATAACACTTATCTATTTGTAAATTTCCTTGAGCCTCAAGGGAATTATACATTTCAAGTATATTGGTGACATTTGATGCAATGAAGTCCATTTTCAAAGAATTTTACAGATCCTTTTGTGAGGATAAATAAAAGGTTCTTATGTTTTTGTGATACAAACATAAAGAAGGGTCTGAGATATCTGCCTAAACACAGAGCTTATTTAAAGATGTGTTGTGTGACTCAAGAACATGATCTTCCTGAAATTTTCAAGATCTGTTATCTGAAATCAACCTACAATTTCTAGCTACATTGCCAAATCTAGGCAGGCTTTAGTAAGCCTGGGCCTGAGACAACACTGATTCACTGTGTGTGTGTGTGTGTGTGTGTGTGTGTGTGTGTGTGTGTGTTTATGAGTGTGTGGGATCGAACTCAGGACCTTGCGCAGGCTAGGCAAGTGGTATACCACTGAGCTATATATCACTAGGACCTGATTTACTTATTAATGTGATAAATTTTATGCTGAAGTCCATTGTAAGTCATGGAGAACTGACTTCTGGATTCAGTATATCCTGTGTTCCAGAATTCACCCAAATAGACTAATCTGTTAAATATTAAAATTCTTATTCAAATGGATAAAAGTGATTAGGGACTAGCATTAAAGCCATAAATGTAGATTAAATAGTTTTCTTGTTTTATATAACTTCTCATAATACATAGGTGCTATTTTCTATTAAGTTATATTACATCCATGTTTGTCCATAAAAATTCATATGTGTTGCATATATGTTGATTTCTGAAAATTGAAGTTTATATATGGGTAGTAATGATCTTTTTAAAATAACAAAATCCAGATATACAAAGTCGTATGTAATCAGTGTCACTGTACTAAATTGTACTACTTCTGTCTATCACTAATGAGCATGGAGGATCTTTGAAGAGGAAGATGATAGGAACTGAAAGTACTGTCATGTATAATCACAAGAAGATTTCCCAAAATAGCATTTACTTTAAAAAGGAATGATTATCAAAAGGTTAGAACATAAGATTAACAAGGTTTGTATGCCACTGTTACAATATATTGTCATTGTGTAAGTTTTATTTAATTGTTGCCTTTTGTTTTGCATTTGTAAAATGAGGACAATAGTTGTATGTGTATCACAGAGTTATAGTAGAACTAAATTATTTAATAATAAAGAAAGGCTCAAGATAGTGTGTGGCACATAAGTCTAATAAATGTTATATATTATTATCACTGTATTCCAGGCACTGTGTTATGCCCTTAACATATGTAATTTCATTCCATCCTTACAACATTAGTGAAAAAAAATATAATTAGTCTCATATGGCAGATGAGAGAAGTTTGGAATTGACCACAATTATATAGCTAATGATTAAGAATCAAGATTTAAACACACGTCTGTATAAATCTAGAACAGAGAGTTTGTTAATTAAGAACTACTTTTACATTTTTAAAGAGTTGTTAAAAAAATAGGACAGAGGGCTGGGGATGTGGCTCAAGCGGTAGCGCGCTCGCCTGGCATGCGTGCGGCCCGGGTTCGATCCTCAGCACCACATACCAACAAGGATGTTGTGTCTGCCGAGAACTAAAGAATAAATATTAGAGGTGTTCTCTCTCTCTCTCTCTCTCTCTCTCTCTCTCTCTCTCTCTCTCTCTCTCTCTCTCCTCTCTTACTCTCTCTTAAAAAAAATAGGACAGAAACCACATATGGACTACAAAGCCTACAACACTGTTTGCAACTTTATAGTACTTGTTTTCTGACTCCTGGTCTAGTGCAATTTTTCTTTCACAGTATCAGACTAGGCTGCCTCCTAAAATCTGGATCCTTATTTGAATTAATAGAATCATTCACTTTTTCATTTGTTCAAAAGACATTTATTAAGTACCTGCTATGTGTGAGGCATCTGTCTTAGACCATTTGGGTAGCTTTAACAAAATACTTTAGACTGGTAGTTTATAAACAACAGAAACTCTGGTTCACAGTTCTGAATCTTAGAAAATCCAAGATCAAGGCTTCAGGCTTTTTACGTGATATCTTGTTCTCTGTTTCATAAGTGGTACCTTTTTGCAGCATCCTTATGAGGCAGAATAGACAAACAATTCCCCTGAGCATCTTTTATAAGGTCACTAGGTCCATGACCTCGTCATCTCCCAAAGGCCCTACCTCTTAATGCTATTGTAGTAGGAAATAGATTTTAACATAAGAATTTTTTCTAGGAGGGAGAAGACACAGATACTCAGACCATCTCTGTGGATGCCAGGTCTAGAAAAATAAACGAAATAAGGACATTGCAATCCAGAAATTCACGCTTTTTTGAGAAAGTCTGAGAGCAAATGCACAATTAAAGAGACAATACAATGGGAATTTGTGTGGATCAGCTTTCCCCCTCTGTGACTAAAACACCTGGCAAGAAAAACTTAGAGGATAAAAAGTTTATTTTAGGCTCATGGTCAGCTGATGCCATTGCTCTGGGTTTGAGGTGAGGCAGAGGAAAGCTTCTCAGCTCCTGGCAGCTGGAAGCAGAAGAGAGAAAGAAGCTAGGGATGAGTTATGTTGCCCAAGGGCATACCCCCAGGGACCTACTTCCTCTAGTGGCACCCCACCTACCTACAATTACCACCCAGTACAGTAGTCCTTTCAAATTATTAATTCATCAAATGGATTAATCCACTGATTAGGTTGCAGGTTTCATAATCTAATCATTTCACCTACAAAAAATTTTGTTACAGGAGTTTTCTTGGGGACAGCTAATATCCAAACAATGACACAATTCTAGTTCAATGTAACAGGGATTTATGTAAGCACATACCCTTCTATGAAATGGATTCTTTGGATATAACGTTCAAGGGTCAGGTATGCTTTCCTCGAAAACAATATTTGAAATAATTTCCAAAATTTTAGTTGGAGTGGGTACAGGGTATTTCAGGTAAATAATGAAGCAGATAAGAACAATGGCCCCAATACGTAAAGAACTATGAGAATTTGAGGAAGTAGAAATGTAGTTGAAGTTTAGAGTAGAGAGATCAGTGTGAAGGTGGAGGACCTATGGCAAGAGACTAGAAAGGAAGGCATAGTTTGAAGCATAAATATTTTGTATGACATGCTGAAGTACTAAAATTTATCTTGTAGGCTAGAAACATTGTCACACTGTGGGACCATTGGAATCTTTCAGCAAGGAAATGACATGTTTAAGTTTACATTTTAGAATGATCCTTCTGGAAGCGGCATGGAAGATGGAGTTCAGGGGACCAAGAGTGAAGGCAAGGCTTGCAGCTACAGAGTGGAAGGAAGTGGAGTTACCCTCATGCCTTAATTAGCTATAACACTGGGCAAAATGTGAAAAAGCAACTCTTTTGAGACACTGGACAACAAGCAGGTTAGGACTGTGAACCTGGTGGAAGAGAAGCAAATGAAATGAGTCCCACAGTAGCCTAGGATTTCTGCCTGGATGCACATTCCATACTTCAGTGCAGAAGGAGACTCCAAGTAAGAACAGTTGTGCAATGTAACTGAAGAGACAGAGCTTGAAGCCTAGGAAGTCTGAGGTGACATAAATGTTGGGGCAGAGTTCTGTAGAATTGGGAGCTGCACACCAAAAGAATTCTAGAAATACGTATGCATAGGGAATCCTATGAATCTTTGAAAAATATAGGGAAAAACATGCTTAAGGTGAAACTTTACAAGGGTCAAAAAACAAACAACTGCAAAATTGTGATATGAGCAGGTTTCCATGACTCACACAGGCATGGGAGTCATTTTTAACACCACCAGACAGAAGGGAGAGCTCTGATACTGTAAACTTGGGAGTCAGTAAGGACTCCAGCAAGGCTACCCTTTAGTAGTGGGCTAAACTATTCCTACAATAAATTTCCTTTATACTTACCTGAGCAAAACTTAAAAACAACCCTTAAAATGATCTAACTATATACTGATATTAAGAAATAAGAAAAACAATCAAATATATAAATTTTTAGAATCTAAATTTTAATAATAAGGAAGTTAGAAAGAGAAAAAATCAAACTTGAAGTGGAAGGAAAACAATTTAAAAAATAATAGCAAAAATCAACCCCCCTGCCTCAAAAAAAAAAAAAAAAAAAAAAAGAAGAAGAAGAAAGAAAGAAAGAAAACAAAGCATTGAAAAATGTATGAAACCCAAAGCTAGGCCTTTGACATTAATAATATAGATAAATAAGTAGCCAAACTGATGAAACAAAGAGGGAAGTCACAAAATTACCAATTTCAAGAATTAAAGAGGAGACATCACTACAAATCTTACAGCTTTTAGCTGGATATTAAGGGAATATTAGTAATAAATATATGAGGACAAAGTTGGATTATTGTGGAAAGCATTCTACAGTAGCAGTAGCCATTCAACAATAATCATAACAATAACAAAAAAATCATTTACTGAGCAATTTTATATAGTAAGCCCTGGGTAAGGTAGAAATAAATAAAAGCAAGCCAAAAATCAAGACAAAGCAAGGCTCTTTATTCAGAACTTTCCATAACAAAGGAGTCAGCCATCATCACTACTTGCATTTTGGAGAAAACTTAAAGGCTAAGGAGTGGGAATCTTTGTAGTGGAAAAAAAGGAAAGGCTTCAATTATGTCCTGACTGTAGGCTATTGACATGGGGAAGTTGGAGGGACAATAACTAGAAGCGGCACATCCTATGTGATTGGTTGGGGTATATATTTGTCTTTCTCTAGTTGGTCCTGAGTCGGAAGTAGAGGGAAAAAATTAGGGAAGCTGTCAGTTATTAATCAAGTCATACATTTGGGGATGATTGTTATACAAATTGTTCTTAGTTTCTTGGGTTACTACTGGAAACAGCAGTCTGACTTCATACATGTCTGACTTACAATGGACTGGCTTTTTGGACTATTTTTTGTAGGTGAGGAGGTTGATTTTCTGGGCAGGATGCTTCAGGTTGAGGGCCAAAGTTTTATTTTTATATATGCTCCAGCTACATTTTGTTTGTATCTTTGTTGTTTTAGTAATAAAGTATATGTGTTATACCCTTTATTCTGAAAGGAGTGACCCAATCTTCCTGCCCAGGCACCTCTGAAAAGGCTTCACAGTGAAGGAAATATTTAACATGCAACCTGAAGGTTAAGGCAAAGAGAAACTGAAAAGATATCACTACTACAGATTACAACACTTGCAAAGAAACTAGCTGGTGGGTGTTTGGTGTGCTTGGGAAGCAATGACCTTTTAGAGATGATTGAGCTAGATAGGTGGAATCAGAAGATAAACCAGGAAAGGAAGGCTAGACTCAAAGTGTAATGGATTCTGGATGCTATTCTAAGATGTGACCTTATGAGACTCCAACGGAGAGAAGAGTGTTTTAAAACCAATAGTTATAATATTAGACTTGTATTTTAGGAACATTATTCTTATGAGAGTGGAAAGTATGCATGGGGTGTGTCAGGAAACTGGAAGCCTGTACACAAGCTAAGATGGTATTTTTCAAACCAAAGGAAGTGGTGGTGAAGGCCTTGGTTCAGGGAAATGGTAGGAATGCAGCAGAGGGCAGTAGAGACAACCAGGGCAGTAAATATCTATTATGTCTTGGAGTGAATGACAGTCAGTGGAATGGATTGGGATTGGTGACTGACTGGAGATTATGACAAAGGGAAAGAGTCAAGAACTATCAAAGTTCATTTCAGAAGCAGATTGTTTAACAATGCCATGGGTCTAAATATATAAAATAGGGGTGCAGTAGTTTATGAGGGAGGATGAACATTTCAATTTGGGGCATGTCATTGGGGCTTAAAAAGACTGAATGGAAATTTGGCAATATGGTAGTACATAGTAGTAGCTGGAATCATGAAAAGGGATATAATTGGTTAGATATAGCTTTCAAAGCTAGGAAAGGTGATACAGTCCCTGAACATGCTGATTTTTGAAACAGAAGGTAGAAAAGGAAGAAGCAATGTCCTGCACTAAACGCTGTTCTGTACTACTTTGGAATTCACTGTTAGACTGCCTATATTGAGTTTAGACATTCATCTACTTAGAGACAGGAAGACGAAAGAAAGCCTTTTAAGAAGGAACTGAAGAAATAACATTAGATGGAGTATACAGAACTCTGAGGGTCTGACTTTTGAAGTGTAGGCTTTGAGTAGGTGAATGACCCTTTTGGAGGAAGCATCCTGAAAGAGAACTAAAGCTCACAGATTCCTTTGACCTTGGCCACATTATTTTTCTCTGCTACACATTAAGGTTAATTATCGTCATCTTATAGAATCTTTAAGATTAAATAAGGCAATTCTATGGATATATTTAAAGTGCATGAGGGTATTTAGCACATACTATGTGCTCAATGAATTAAAGATGTTAGTATTACAAAATGACTTAGAAGAATGATAATCAAGGAAATCTGGTGATACAACTTATTTTTCCCCACTTGGAAATTGTTTACATTGCAAAGATAATTTTGTGGATTTCATTTTTCTTTTAAAATTTTTCTACCTAATAAAATACATTTTTTCTTCAGAATCAATTGTGTGCACTTTTCTGGAAACAGATTCTGAGAAACTTTCAAAATAACAGTATTATTTCTTTGGTTCAACATAAATATTTGTCTTTATTCAAAATTATTCTGAAAATTATCTCTTATTTTGTGATGCTTCTAGGTGGCAAGCATTACCACATGCCAGTTACTGTGCTAGTGCCAAAGGACAAAGATAGACAAAGCTGCTTCTCTGGAGAATTTCACTAATTCATTCACTCAATGAAACATTTATTTAGTACCTACTAAAGGACAGGGGCTTATCTTAGCGCTGGAAGTATAGCAGGGAGTAAGAGCTTACACAGATGCTAATCTTCAGCAGGCTACACTGAAGTGAAGGGGGATAGGGAAGAGAACATGACACAGGTAAAGAAGATAAATTTCAATGAAAAGAGAAAAGAGAAGCAAAAGGTAGAGAGTTGTTGAAAAAGACTAGCATTCTTGTGGCCTCTCAGAATTGCAGTAGGGTAAAAATTGAGTCAAATAGTTATTATGAAAAACAAACTATCATCAAGTGTTGCAAGAAGAAGTTTTCTCAATGACAGACCATGAGACTCTAACAGAGATGAAAAATTCCTCTCACCTAGTGACTTCACAGCCACTGCAATGTCCTAGTGCAATCCTTTATATGCATGTGTGGTGATGCTATAGTAAACAAACCTGCTGTGTTACCAGTTATATAAAAGCATAAACATACAATCACATACAGTACATATTTGACAATGCCAATAAATAACTGTGTTTCTAGTGTATGTATTTGCTATATAACACTATATATTTTTCATTATTTTATATGTGAAAAAAATATATATGTATATATATATGGTTCTCTCTTTTTCTCTATATATAGTATAAATATATATCTACATATCTATATATCTATCACTCTCTCACTCTCTATATATAGGTATCTATATATAACATTATATATATAAAACATTATATATATGTATATAAAACATTATATATATATATGTATATAAAACATTATGCCATGTTATACCAGGGCTTGTTCTCATGTGTGATTTGACATTTTCAAATTACCAAGATTTTATTCAACAGTATTTGCCTCATACACCTTACGATTACCACTCCTCTTGATTATATCATTTTCTTATCATATAGTATATTATATACTATAATATATACATAATCATGATGTATGGACAATACCAATAACAGAAGGGACATCAGTAGAATAGAATAAACAGATCAAGAGAGGGAAGGGGGGAAATGGAAAGTACTCAGAAATGAGATTGATCAAATAATGTTATGTGCATATACAAATATGGCACTATAAATCCCAGTGTTATGTACAATTGTAATGCACAAATTGAAAAAGAAAAAGGGAAAAAAGGTGGTCCTTAACATCAGAGACTCTTGGATCTGGAAAGGCCTATGTTGTCTAAGACTCTTTTTTTTTTGCGGAAGAAGGAATCAAATCCTAGGAAATAAAAATAACAGAAAGTAATAAAAGTAATCGGCATAACAAGAACAGAAACTATGGTTTCATATCATCAGATTCAGAGGCTGGAGTCTTTCCAGTTTTCTCATCCATTTGATAACCTACTCCATTCTAAATGCTAATCATTGTATTAGGCTCTGGATTCCTAAATGAGAAACAACAACTCCCCCCGCCTTTTTTTTTTTGGCAGGAAAATTGCCCTCTCCTTACCTAGAACATTGCAGACTGCTGGAAAATGTCACAATTATGCAAATTACAATTTATAACATCTAAAAGTACAATAGCCATTATTGAAAATGTCAAAATAATACGAGAACAAGTACTTAACAAGCTTGTTCTTTATCCTTCAGCATGAAGATTTTATTAAATGGCATTTGCCACAGTTTGAAACGGCTTTACTATATTTCTCCATAGGCTTATATGTTAGAAGCTTTGTCCCAGTGTGGCACTGTGGAGTGGTGGTCAACTTGTTAAAAGGTGAGCCATAGTGTAAGGTGATTAGGTCATTACAGCTATTATCCTAAGGAAAGATTAAGGTAGTTCTCCAAGGATCCTGGTTAGTCTTGAGAGATGATGCTATCAACCATGATACAGCCAGAGACTGAACCGATAAAGCCACTCACTTTTGGACCTTTTATCTCCATAACAGTAAGGCTAAGTAAACCTCTTTTCTTTATAAAGTATCCTGCCTCAGTTTGATATAGCAATGGAAAATAGACTAATAAAATCTTTTAATGGAGAAGAGTTTTGAATTATATATTTTATACTTAAATCCAGACTCTCTTAAGACCTACTAACTTTTGACCTAGGAAAAACTGCAGAAAGAAGGAAGGAATAAAATAAAGGAAAGCAATAAAGAAATAAGAAAAAAAAAAGAAAATTAAAGGAAAGAAATTGTGGCCACAAAGGCAGAAAATCAGATTTTAATCTCAGCTCTTATACTTAATAAGCTGCATGATTTTGGACAGGATGACTGTGCTTTTAAGCTTTAGTAACCTCCTTTATAACATGTGGATAACAACATGTTATAATTTAATCTTCTTGCTAGAAGATTAAATGAAATAATATCTATAAAGTTCTTCAAGGAAAGTATTCAATAACTAGGATTTATTAATCTCATTAAATATTTACTTTCTAAACAAGCCATTTGATTTCTAAGAGATAACTGCTGCCTTCTGTTGACATAGTGGAATTTGGAAGAATTTTTGCAGTCCTATCTATCATCTGCCCACTAGGAAATCAGTGTAGAGTGTGTTATAACTATTATCCAGACTGTGTACTTTTAAGGCTATCAGAGATATCTACCAGAGATTTTAAATTTTTATTTGGCAGGTATCTATTAAATACCAAAATCATGTAAGGCATTGTGTTGGTTTCTCTGAGGGATAGTAAATTAATAAAACATGAACTTTCTGCTAAAAAATTCCTGAAGATCTGTCTGCAACAACTATAACATACCTATGATGATGCACACATCTCTTTTTATTTCCATATCTATCCCCTTGTCCTAATTCCTGAAAATTTTCCATGCTGCCCTCTGGAATTTGTAACTATTCATAAAAATAAATTTTCTATAACCTCATTCTTTTCTCTAATTGATCCTGGTTCTTGTCTGACAATACTTACTCCAGAGGCTGGCTCAAAAGCTGAGCCTTTTTCCCCCTAAATCTTGTTCACTGAGAACTTATGTTAAGGTAGACATCCTCCTTGCTGCTTCTCATTGCCTACTGTGTAGTTAGTAGCCGCATGTGGCTATTTAAATTTGAATTTAGATTCATTAAATTTAAATGATATTAGAAATTCAGTTCCTCAGTCCCACTACTCACATTTCAAAAACTCAAATAGCACATGCAACTGGTGATTGTTACTCTATTGAAGAGTGTGGCTGCAGGATATTTCCATTAATGCACAAAATCTTATGGAAGTACTGTTCTAGACCATTCTTTCATCTTCTTATTCCCCTAGCTTTGAATCTTATGCTACTACCTCATGCTGTCTTCTGCTCCAACCTTCTAACAATCATCCACAACGCCCTCCCCACAACCCCAGCACTATCTCTCCTTCCATGAGGTGGCCCCAGGCTCACTTTCAACCTCTATTCAAAGGATTGGCGTTTTCATTTCCTCATCATTTCCTTTCCAAGGATTTATCCTTTTTTTCCCCTCAGTCCCTATTCTATAGTCACACCCTAGGCCTTACCATTACCAATAGTCCTCCATCTATAATATCAGCCTTGAAAAACTCATCATCAAAAACCATATCTAATATTTCAACTTAGCCTATCATTTCCCACTCTTTATTCAGTTTAGATTCCACGATTCATTATTACATGAATTCTTTCTCCCATGCTGAAGTTTTTTTTTTTGTTTGTTTGTTTTTTTTTTACCTGTTTTCACATTTTCTTATTACTCTTTTGGTAGAACCTTGTACTGGAAAAAATCAGCTCTGTCTCTAAACCTGCATACCCTAACATAAATATCTCTGGACAGTAACTACACTCATTCTGACTGGTCTTGTTTCTGGGCAACATTTATTATCTTTTTACTTAAACTCATAAGATCTCCTGCCCCATATGCACCCTCAACTGATGGCTTTCTGCTTCTTACTATCGTGAATTCAACCAGAAGAGAGATTTCATATTCAGTTGTTAAACAAAGAAACCCCTCAATTGACCTTATATTCGTTCTCCAGTTACTTTCTCAATTTTTCTGTTTCTCGTTACAGGCAAACATCCTAAAAGTAATTTTATACTCTTTCTTTCTTTCACCTATTCCACTCCTCCCAATCTCTTTAAAATCCTTTCAAAATAGGCTTTTGACCCAATTCCTTTACCAAAGTTGCTTTGGTCAAGGTCACAATGATTACCAGTTTGCTAAATTTAATGACTCTGTCTCATGTCTCATTTCTTCTCATACTGGTCTATAAGAAGGCTGGTCATTTCATGCTTTTAAAAACACTTTTACTTGGCTTCCAGGACACCACTCTTCTTCTTTTTTTTTTTTTTTGAGGGGGGTGGTTGTTCTCTTCCACCAATGGTTACTCCACTCAATTGCCTTTGTTTGTTTTTTCTCATTTCTCTAATGTCTGAATGCTATTATATCCCAAGGTTCAGTTTTTGGAATGCTCCTCTTTTCTAGCTTCACCACCCTTAGTAATCTCTCTAGTCTCCAAGTCTTAAATGTCATTTACACATTTACAAAGAGTATATATATTCTTTATCTCCATAACTAGAACTCCTAACTCATATCCAACTACCTACTTAGATCTCTATTTTGTTGTCTCATAGTCATGTCAAAATTAATGCATTCCGAAATGAAGCCCTGATTTCTACCACCAAACTTCATCCTCTTGTGGTCTTCTCCAATTCACTATATGTCAACTCCAACGTTGTTTTCAGTTGCTAAGGTCAGAAATTTTATTCCAATGTCCCTTTTTCTCACACCCAGTATTCAGTCAATCAGCAAATATTATTTATTCTATCTTAATAATATTTTGGAATCAAAGTTGTTTTTTTTTACCACCTTCACCACTATCATCTAGTTCAGCCACCACCATTTCTTTCCTGGATAATGTAAGAGCTACTGATTTAGTCACTATTTCTGTACTTGTCTGTTCCCCAAAAGGAGCCAAGATGATCATAATAACATAGTAAAAGTCAAAATTAACCACATGTTTCTACTCTGCCCCCAATGTTTTTAGTGGTTTCTCATCTCACTCAGTGAAAGTCAAAGTCTTATTCAAGCCTGTTTTAGTCAGATTTTTCTTCACTGTTACCAAAAGACCTAACAAAAGCAGTTGGAGAAGGAAAAGTTTATTTGACTCATGGTTTCAGAGGTCACAGTCCACAAACAGCCAACCCCATTGCTGTGGACCTGAGGTGCAGCAAAACATCATAGTGGAATGGTGTAGAGAAGGAAAGCAACTCAGAACATGGCAATCAAGAAGCAGAGAGAGTTCTGCTCACCGGGGAAAAAATATAAAATCCAAAGGCATGCCCCTAGCAACCTACCTCCTCCAGCCACACCCAACTTGCCTACAGTTCTCCCTAGTTAATTCAAATCAGTGAACTAATTCATGGATTAAGCTAAGGCTTTCATAATCAAATAATTTCACATCTGAACATTCTTGAATTATCTAATGCATGAGTTTTGGGGGGACACCTCATATCTAAACCATACCATGACCTAAAATGCTCAATACAGTCTGACCCATAAAAACTCTCTGATTTTACTTCCTATTATTCTCCTACAAGCTCTCTAATTCAGGTACATTGACCACTGACTCTCTCTCTCTCTCTCTCTCTCTCTCTCTCTCTCTGTGTGTGTGTGTGTGTGTGTGTACATCATGTAAACTCCTGTCTCAAGACTTTTGTACCTGCTAATTCTGCCTGAAATGGCTTTTCATCAGAGGGCTGCCATATCAGTTCCTTACCCACCTTCAGAGTAAGGCCTTCCCTGACCATCTATCTGAAATTGCAAGGGTCTTTTCAACTCCAATACTGTCCAATTCACTTCTCAACTTTGTACACATAAAATTGCTAGATAGATAGGTAGATAGAGTTATAAAGAGTGAAAATTGCTCACACGAAGAATATTGCTATATAGACAGAATTCTGTCTACCTTTCCACACTAAAATGAGAGCCATGTTTTTTACCCTTCTTCCTTGTTTTGTTCATTTTTATATCCTTAGTGGCTAGAAGTCAAATCCTTGGTGGATAGCAGTTACTCTATGAACATTTTTATGATGAATGAACACTATGTGTGTGATGAATGAACAATGTTTGCTGCTGTAACTAAGACCTGAAAAGAACAATTTTATAGGAGGAAAAGTTTATTTGGAGGCTCACAGTTTCAGAGGTCTCATTCTATGGACAGCAGTCTCTGTTCCTTGGGGGGCTTGAGGTGTGGCAAAACATCATGGCAAAAGAGTGTGGCAGAGGAAGCAGCTCACATGATGATCAGCAAGCAGAGAGAGGCTAAGCTCAGCTCACCAAATATATACCCTAAAGGCATGTTCCCTGTGACCCACTTCTTCCAGCCATACCCTACTCACTTTCAGTCACCACTCAGTTAATCCCTATAATGGGATTAATTTACTGATTGTGTCAAGACTCTCACAACAAAATCATTTCTCCTCTGAACCTTCTTACATTGTCTCATGTGAGCTTTTGGGGGACACCTCACATCCAAATGATAACAGTGTAGTAGATTGCACATATTTTTATTTTTAAAAAATATATGAGATGACTTGTTTCTTTTAAAACTTAATTATTTTATAATGAATTTTACTTATTTAGATAGTAGGGAGATTTAAGGTCAAAAATAAAGTGCTGGGATATATTAAAACCACTTGCTGCACTCCAAAAACACCATAATGAATTTTACAAATGTAAAAAAAAAATTCATTCTGGAAAGGGGAGTGAGAGGGATAAGGAGACAGAGAGAGAAAGAGAAAGAGAGAAAGATACTGATTCCTAAGAGTTGGAAAAGAGATAGTATATTAGAGTTGGGGCTAAAGAAAGCTATAGATCCAATGGCAAACCAGGACCACATTATAACAAAAGGGGATGGAGTTTCAGTTCCTGCCCAAGAGGAGAAGCTGAATGTGCATTGGCCAAGAAGGAGGGCCAGACTGGGACCACCAGTGGAAGGCTGGAGGTGGTGGGGGTGGGGTACTGAATGAGTTACAGCTGATGAAGAGGAGGAATCACCCATGAAGGGCTGGAGTCCTGCCCATATTGCTTGTATGGGGTCCAAAATTGCACAACTTTCATGGAACTAGAGCCCAAGGGTCTAATTTAAGGCCAAGTTTGGAGCCATGAAACCCAGAGAGCCAGACTGTGGCACATCAGACTCACGATAGTGGTTCCCTCTAGGAAGAGGGAGGGGAACAGAGTAGTGGTCAAAGAGGACCTCAAGTTTATCTACAATCTTTGTTGGAAGGAAAAAAGCAAATGTGAGGAAATTATCATATTTCAACTCTTGTGAAACTATGTGTGTTTTTCTATGTATTTTTCTGTAATTTTAATTATTTTTAACGAAAAATTTTTAAAGAAATAAGGAAAGCATCTCTAGACGTTCTATGACATTTCTAGTGGCTTAAATCTGTTTTTTAAATAGTTTGCTAGGTACCATCAGTAGAAAAAGAGAAAATGTCTGTTAATATTTTTCCCTGTTTGTTTTAGGTTATAATTCATGGTAATCTGTTACTTTCTTGGAATAAAGTTTTGAAAAAAGCAAATGTGAGTTTTTCCATTTGTTCCTCAATCAATTTTAATAACACCAACTTGGACTGAGGTCAAATGTACAGGAAAACCTATACAATTCACATCATATGACATTTTATAGTGAATGAGAATCGCAGCCAAAAGAAGCAGTTAAATAGCTTTTGATGTTGGTATTTGATTACAAGTAGATCTAACATTGTGTGTGTGATTGTATGTGTTTATATGTTGCTCTAAGTTAAAATTTTCAAACATTTATAAAGAAATAGCCCAAGATGTTTTCTTGCTTAGTAAAAAATGCTTAACTGTAAATCTGAAATATTTATTTGATATAAGACTAAAAATCTCTCTTGGATACAATACTCAATGTGCTGTTAATCCATTTTAATGTCTATATCAAAGGCAGTATTTTGCTCTTAGAAAAAGGCCACTTATACCAATAGTTCTAGATAAAACAAACAAAATCCTGACATCTTGAATGCCAATTTGGACTAAAAACAGTTTTGTTATTCTGTATCATTCATTATGCTTTCAGGTGTGAGATTTCTCTTAAAATTTCACCTTAAAAGAAAATCCTCTGCTCTTTGAGACTATATTTCCTTTGTAAGAAATAATCTCCACTCAAAATGTCATTTTAAAAAATATGCTATCAAATCACCCTATTTCATCCTTTATTCACTTTTTGTTTTGGCTCGTTGCGTGTTTGAAAGCTGCTAAACAGATCTTACTCAAATTTTCCAAAACAATTCTTTAATGGAAAAAGGCAAGAGATCAGAAATGTAAAAGTCTGGTTCAAAAATGTTCTTCCAAACTTAAAAAATTTGATGAATCTAGATATTTTTAATGAAGCTCTTATTCTTTTACACACTTAACTAATTTCCCCACTGTAAATTACTTGGCATTTCATGTACATGTACATGTAGTTGTATTCTAAAGTCTTTGTAAATATGGCCTTCTTGGATCTTAGATTGAATCTTGGAACCTGTGGCCTGGGATGATAGCCCAACCCTGTTCCTAGGAGAATGATCATTCCTCTAGCATGTGCTTCACAGAATATGTGGACATGTTAAAGTTTGCAGGACACTTTTTGACATTTAGAGTAAATGAGGTTTATTAATTCCAGATTTGATGAGGATCTTTTAAATGAAAATGGCATTGGAAAAAACAGGAAATAGAATTAAAAGGGGCATTTTAACCAAGAAATATGGAAGGTTATGAGAAGTAGAAACAGAGAATACAGGAAGAGATCTGGAGCTAAAAAGATCCCAGGAATAACATGTCCAGGATTTCTAACAGCAGCTGATAACACTGTGAAGTCATATTCTCATCAATCATTATTTTGTTTGAAAATCACATACAGCACTAATAATATAGTACCAGTGGTGGGCTTGGGTATATCCTACTCTCCTAGAAATGTCAAAGGGTAAGAACAGCTTTCATGAGATGAGTGAAGCATCTATGCTAATTTTCAGACCATCACAACTGAGAAACACAATTGTATTAATGAATAGGCTTAACAAGAAATGAGCCCTTTGAGAGGAATTAAGTTACATTGGTAATGTAATTATCCTTCTCATTGAATTAATCAAGGTTGAACTCTTACATATGACCACAGACCACTTGCTAGAATTCTGGCTGAAAACCAAATTTTGGAATTTAGCTTTCAAATAGTTCATTAATCTGACCCAAACTATCTAATCAGCTGGAAGAACTACAGAGGTTAACAAGTCACAGACTCTGTCTCTAACCAATCCTCACAATCTTTAGGATGAAGATTGGGGAATTTTTGTAAACTCTCTGAGTATTTGGGAATCACTGCATTATAAATATATGATATAAATTTAAAAAATCAAAATTTTGAGTAATTTATTAAAATTTGATATATGAAGTAATAATAAAATCTATCTTTTATTATATGTGCCAAATGATAACAAGCATTTCCTCTATCCACACACTAATCCTTCTAGGTATCATTATTTCTGTTTTACAAAGTGAAATTAAACAGCAGAGCAAATCTGTGTCTGGCTTAACATTTAATTGTTAGAAAGTTGGGTTTCCAGGGCAGTTCAGCCTAACTCCATAGTTTACAAATCTCTCAGAAGAACAAAGATGTGTTTTTATGATCCTTCATACAATGTCTTGACCATGTCAATTAGGTTTGGTCCTCGTATATTTAGTAACCTAGTCTTTGATAGTATTTCTTCCTTAAAGATCTGTAGGCTGGCATACTTAGAATTACAGTGCAGAACAGTTTTACAAAAAAAAAAAAAAAAGCCCTAGGACAGAATAATAAAGTGTCAAAATATGGTCTTTTCAGAAACAAATGCAAGCAAGCATTCACTTCTCCATGCTCTCAGCTAAGATTATAAAATAAGTAAAAAGTTTTTATTTTTATTTTGTTCCTTTTCTCTAACTTAATAATTGCACAGGGAGCTTAAGATGTGTGGTGATATCATTGCAGTATAGCCAGAAAATGATAAATACTGTAACAATGGTAGGATATTTATAGTGTTACCTTACACTAACAGATTACAGTAGATATAAAAGTTGTATAGACTTGATTACTTGGTTACATTAAATTAATAATGACAAAAAATAATTCTTAAACCTATTCCAATAGAGATTAAGATTTAATAATTCATACTTCTTTAGTTAAAGAAGAAATCACACTGAAACTTAGGAAACAACTGTATCCTTTTATAGATTCTTTATACTGGAATTTGTGAGAAAGATCTACAGTACAAATAATTGCATTAGAAAAGAAGAAAATATGAATATTAATGAGATAAACATGTACATTGAGTTTTTTTTTAATAATGGAAAAAACCTAGGGAAGTTGAAGGAACTAATAAAGGTAAGAGCAGAAACTAATTTAATATGTTAACAAATGAGAGGAAAACAAAACCAGAGCTGTTTTATAGAGAATATTGATAAAATAGATCAGGCTAGAGTAAAGTTGAACAAAATAAATAAAGGAAAGAAAAATAGCAAATAAATAATATTAAAAATATATATTTTGACATAATCTCAGCCAGACTAGCTTTTTAACCCTTTCATAATGTAATACTTAAAACATTTTGCTCATACATTTTAAAATTAGAAAAGAATCCCTAGAGAGTTATTGCTTACCAAATTGATTCAAGAAGAAATAAAAGACCTAACTGGAATTATAAGGAATATGGAACTGATATTAGTCATAGGACAGAGGTTGGCTGAATGCTCACCAGTGCTATGTGCATTCCCTGGAAATACATCCACCTTAGCATTAGGCTGAAGCCCTTAGTCTGGTGCTAGCCAGTGAAATGAAGGCAAACATGATGCTTATAGGATTTTCTCCATGATATTTCTTAGACTCTTTGGGTTGCTTTTATTTGTAGTTGAAGTAAAGTAATTTTCTACAGTGAAGCCCAGCAATAGAAAAAACTGGAGGAGAGGTGCTGGACCAACTTCAATAGCTACATGAGTGAAGAATGAGAAAGGAGCCTTCTGTGTGGTGAGCCATTGAAATTTGAGGAATATTTCTAATAGTTGTCATTGTGAACTTCCCCATTGCAAACACACACACAAACACACACACACACACACACACACACACAAGATAATTATGCATACAACTTATACCAAATTTTGGAAATACACATAGTGCCAATCTTAGACAAAATATTCCAGAGAATAGAGAGTCACAGTTCCTTCCATGTATTTTAGGAGGCTAAAATAAACTCAATACCAACAACAGATGAAAACAGTCCGAGAAAGGCACAATGTGATTTATGAAACAGATGGAGAAATCCTAAGCAAAATATTAGCAAATAGAATCCAATAAAAACATGCTTGTTTTATACACAAGAATACAAAATCATTCATCGTCTAACAAATACTTCCAAGAGCCTCAAGTATATTAAGCACCAGTATAATAACTTGAGATACATCAGAGACTCTTCCCTTGTAAACTTATATTCAAGTGGAAGGAAATAGATGAAAATATACAAATAATGGGTCCTTGGTACTGCCTCTGACTGATAGTGTTTTCTTAGTGCTGCCCAAGATTGCCTTAGTTATAAACAAGTGCATCTTACTGATGACTCATACAGTTTATTGTTCAAAAGAATTCCCAAACGTTTTTAACATGGACTGTTACCAAGTCTAATCTACTTATTATGACATATATGGATGTACAAAAAGCAAAAAATAAAATCATACATACCCACATATCTAGTCCCAGTTTATAGAATATTATTTTGCACACTCATTTGGTCCTTCTATGTACTGTTCTGAGCTGTGTTTCCACAGTTCCACAGTTACCACTAACCTAAATCTATTTCTATTTTTACTGTATTTCATATGTGTTTAAAGCAATAGATCTCCATACCTCTTTCTAGAGTGGTTGTACTAATTTTCAGTCCCATCAACAATGTATGAGTGTTCTTGTATCAATTTAAATAATTCCTTTGTAGATTTCCTTTGAATATTATTATATTTCCTTCAAAACCTGAGAGTTAGATTTCTTTACTTTTTAAAAAAATATGTATTAGTTCATGAACTATGTAATGCGATAAATAATCAATAAAAAAATATGTATTAGTTCTCATTTTATTCTTATGGGGATAACTTGAAATTAAGTGTTCAACATAAGCAGTGAAAGAGGACATCCTTATCTTATTCTTGATTTTCAAAGTAATACTGCTAATATTTTGCTTTTCATTATGCTAGTTGAAGATTTTATCAGTTTAAGTGTGTTTACTTTATTAATTTATCATGAATTTTTCTCATAAAACTTCATTTCATTCCCACCAGTTTTACAGATTTCAAAGTTAGGTGTACACAGGCTAAACAACCTGCTTCATTTGAAACTGGTGGCAGAGCCAGAAGAAAAGCTGTGTGACTGCAGAGCTTCTGCTGGGGTTACTGTCCTATTCTGGATCTCCCTTTTGAGCCCCTACTATGCTAAACATAAAACTTCAAAAGATGTTTATCTGGAAAATGTCAATAGAAAGCAGTAGAAACAGGATAAATTTCAGACAAAGTAAAATGAGAGCAAACAGGATTAAAATGAAACACATGGTCATTTCATGATATCAAAAGTCATGACTCAAAAAGATCTAAATTATAAATTGTAATATAGCATCAAACTAATAGACAAAGAAGTTAAGAGAAGAGTTTCTGGTGGATTTTAACTTATCTACTTTAGCCTTTGATGGATTTAACAGGACAAAAAATAAATAAAACATTATTGGAATAATTTAAATAAGTTTGATATATATCTTGCCCTCCAATGATTCTAGAGTATTAATACCATTAATACCACGAATAAGCTCTCAGTAAGTGACAAAAGCAAAACATCATATACATATTTCTGTTCTCAAGGCAATAAATCTAGAAATTAATAACAAATGCTTGAACAAAATAGTTTGTCTAAGGAAATTATTTTTTCAGATTACTCTCATATAATCATTATTGGAAAGATGAAATAAAAAAACTAGGTTTTTCAGAAAATGTCATAGTTTGGAATACTAAAATTTAAAAAATATAGCAAAATTGTAAGTTGGAAAAATTTACAGGCTTAAATGATTTTATTAGTAAGTAATAAGGAGTTAATATCTTATGAATGGAATCTTTTATTCAAAAAGTACAAAAATGTCAGCAAAACTTAAAACAAGAAAATAAGGGAAAAGTAAATATAATAAAAAATAAATTACAGATAAAATTAATAGAATTTATAGTGCTAAAAACTAATAAAATAGACAAATGTTGAGAAATTATAATAAAAAGAAATACAAATATATGAAGTAAAAATTGAAAAGGAAAAAAGAGACACAATGAAGAATTAGAAAAGACCAATAAAAAGTGAAAAATATCTAAATCAGTGGTTAGCAAAATAGGCAGGAAAAAATACTATCCCCCCCCTTCTCTCTCTCTCTCTCTCTCTCTCTCTCTATATATATATATATATATATATATATATATATATATATATATATATATGAAATTCTTACAATAATACTTAACTCAAGAGTTTATGTAGCAATGTGTTCATTGGTGGCAGTAAAAATTGGTACATTTCTAAAATGTGAGCTTTTAAAAAACGTACAATTTTGACTCAGTATGAATCTAGCCTAAATAAGCAAAATGCTAAGATTTTTGCACAAGATCCTATTTTTGTATTTCTACTTATAAGTGAAAATTAAGAACAAATCATTTTGTGAAATAATAGAACTGAAAAGTAAATTAAAACCCTACACTATGGAATTTCTAGAATACTATTCAGTAACATAGGAAAATGCTTGCAAAATAGTATTTAGTGAAAGAAAAGTAGGACACACCTGCTTTACATAGTATATACCATAGACTGGTGGCATTCAAAATTGTACCATTGAATTATTTAACATTTTGTTTGCACTGAACCACTGTGGTTCATGGTATATAGTATGCTTTTTTCCTATGGATCCTCATTGTCCACAGCATGGTCCCTTTCCCCCTCCTCTGCTCTAGATATTTATTAGACCCTACAGAATAGGGATGGCTGTGCTGGGCTGCACACAGAGAATTAGGCTGACAGAATTTGCCTATCTGTGAATGTAAGAGAACTGATGATATGTGCTTGGAGTGTGGCCTGGCAGATGTCCCTGTGGAATGTACTTTGTAAAGCACAGCAATAGTAAAATAAAGGAATGCTCTGAAGCTGAGACCTTTTAACTTATGATGGTTGCTAAATCGTAGAGCTCTACTATAAAGCAAATTGTCTATTTCTAAATAATTGATTTTGGTAAAATTAAAGTTAGGGACATTTGAACACAACATGAGTAATGTTCCCTAACAGCTAGCTAGTCCTCCCACCTGTTCCTTGTACTTCAAACTTTGCTTGAGTGCCATTTACTCCAAAGGGCCTCCTTTGACCCCCTAAAGAAATTGTTTCTCCTCTCCTCACCCCTCTCTTATCATCCCATTCTTTGCTGTCACAGCTGGTTCAAAAGTCAAATAGCCTGCATTCAAATCCTGTCTCCCTGTGTGACTTTAGGCAAAATGCTCAACTCTCCAAACCTCAGCTTTCTCATCTATACTCCCTACTCCACAGGGAGGTTAGGAAGAATAGATAAGATTATTTAAGATACTATGCATACAACATGGTATCTAGTAAACATTTAAGTAATGTAACCCATTACTATGATAAGAATTAATACATTTATGTTATATGCATGTATGTTTACTATGTTTTCGCCATAAACAGTTTGGTTTCCTACTTTGCATCTTGCACCAAGCACATAGGAACCACAGAATAAATATGTGGATGAAAGAATGAATGAGCTAACATTGAAGTGAGCTTGCTTTAAATTTTAGCATCAGCAATTTGTGTTAGCTGAAATCTTTCATTCTCCTATTTGTGAGCTTTTGTTTTATTATTCATATACCTTACATCTTCATTCAGACCCAATGTTCAAAGAATGAAGGAAGAGCTGGAAATATTGTAACTACTTAAAGGTTCCCAGCCATTTCCATTTTGTCTTGAACAGACCTCTTCTGTATTTTAAAGCTTGGAGAAGATATTTGGTATTTCGAATTTTCCTTATTTATAAGGATAGGTTTTCTTGAAAATGAGTCTATCATTTTGGATAACAAATGACAAGGAGACATTAGGACAGGAAGGCTAACTGAACATGAGGTTGGAATTGTTAAAGATCATAGAATACACATAAGTATTTTGCTTTATTTTTCTGATTGTCAATAGTACAAGTTCATTTAGAAAATGTAGAAAAAATATAAAATGTAAAAAGGAATAAAATATCATACATATCCCTTATCCCAAACCAAATATCATCAACTTTTGTGCTTATTCATTGTCTAGAATAAAATATAGTTTAGCAATTAATTCATCAAAGGGTCACTCCAAGTCAGGTCTCTCATCTCCTTGTCTGTCATCTTTTCTATTACTTTGTACTGCTCTATGGAAAGAATGAGGGATAAGGAAGATAAACCAGGATAGAAACATGGAAACCATAACAATGGGTAAGAAAAATCAATCTTCAACATTGATTCTCAGCATCACAGAAACTTTAATTTGTAGAGTCTGAACCCCCTCAAACAGAACTTACGCAAATGATTATTGGATTCAAAATCCAAACCAAGCCACAGCAAACCAAACCAAACCAAAACACCCCCACCACCAGCAAAGTGATCTATAAGAATTCCTGCTCATTTAATACTATTTCTTGATTCAGGGGTCTTTAAATTAAAAGGACTGCAGAAAAAATTAGTTAACACTTTATATCATATTTCCTGAAGATATAACAAAAATTTTGACTAGAACTCAGTGTTAAATATGTTGGCAGTTTGGAACAAGGTGATTTTAGAAAATGAAGGACTATTTAAAGTTACCTTGGTAAATAAACATAAACCATATTAAAATTTATTTCCATAGAAATAGTGATTAGAGAATTAAAAATTGAAATAATGTTTATAATAAAATTCTAGTTAAATAATTAATTTATTTCAATAAAATATAACAATATCACTGAATGTTTGATATCCTGAGAATATGATAATACTGACTTAAAAAGCTATTATAAAATGCCATTCCAATATGATATTTTTGTGGAAAAATATACTTGGAAAAGAAACTGAAAAAAAATAAACATTTAACAAATGTTAAATAGATTTATGTGTGGGTGATGGGATTATTGTAGCTTTATTTTAATATTTTTCAAATTTTCTACAGTAATGTATATTTTGGTAGATGATTCTACACAGACACTGACATTTTTACACTCAAATAAGTAAATAAGCATTTTTTTTTCCGCTGGGCAGGGGACACTGAGGATTAAACCCAGAGGGGCTTAACCTACATTATAGGGATTATAGGCATCTGCCATTTTGCTCTCCAGCCATTGAGTGTTCTTAAATGGGAATACTTGGACTCCTTGAGGAGCTATTTTTAGGTGTCAAAGGATCTTCAGGGCTCATGAAATGCTATTCTCAGTGTTGCACACGTGTTTGTAAGTGTATTGTCCATGGAAGAGGATCCATATCTTTCCCCAAATTTTCAAAGTGGTCTGAGACCTCTAAGACCTGAGGAAAACTGCTTTCCATCCACTTGTTCTAGATCCTGTACATAACAACTCCAAGTAGGCATCTCCAGACTCCACATTTCAAAGATTGTACATAAAATCTCTTCGGGCTTGTGGGCCATTCATGTTGTATTTTAGTCCTCTATGCACATTTGGAATAAAGCTAAAAGTATTCATGGAAGTAAACAAAATGTTTTATCACAACTATTTCATACTATCTAAACTCTAAAATTTCTTGACTCAAAAATAAGAATCACATTTTCTCATTGAAATGGAAGACCTTAATTTCTTGTCTGTTATAAATCCATATTTTGAATCATATTTCAAAATATTACCTACTGAGGAACCGTTCAACGTTCCCTCTTGATTTTTACTTAAATAATCATTTAACATTGACTCTATACTCCACTGTCTGTGGCCAAAAGTAATAGAATTCTAAACCTACCTTTAAAAAATGTTTTCATGTTTTGCTCTGGTGAATAGATACGGAGGGCTACTTAAAGCTGCCCTTTATGTTTTTGCTCTTTAGACCTGAAATCTAATGGGGGCAATGCCTACACTGCCAGCATCTTTGAAACCCTGAAGAACATTGGAATTTTTTTATTAAAAAATAAAGTTCCTTGAAACTTTCTTTCATTTTATTCTTATGTTTTCATTTTGGATAGTTATGCACACAGACTTTTACAACTTCTTTCATCCATTAATAGAAGAATTGCACTTTGGCTACAGAGGTTATATCATAAGTACTTTCTAAGTTGTAAGTGTAAAAAAGTGGATTCATTTTAATTTATTATTCAATAAAGTTATTTCCCATTTGGGACAGATGGAGAATTTGTGGCTCATTTGAAATACCAGTCTGCAGACTTATTTCTGTTCTGAGAACAGTACAGTCCTTTTCAGTTTGACCCTATAAAGGGTTTTGTTTATTTGCTTTTTAATTCCAGGGCTGATGTTACAGTCTTTATACACACTAGTTCAAGGTGAACATTGGAAGCTTGCCTCCATAGTCTTTAGGGGAAGAAGGCATGTAGTGGTTCTCCTTTTTATAAAGAACTTTAAAATCTTTTGCAGCCAGTTGGATTTTGAAGAATTTTTTCTGAAACTGACATTTTGTGGTGTTTTGCACATTGTGCTAGCCCATCCACGAATCCATTGACGGATTTCTCCTTCTATTTGGAGATTAATGAGGATCTGCCACATACACTACTGAAGATTTCATTATAAACATTTAACTTTTCTCTTACTCTCTTTCTCTTTGGTGCATGTGAATTATACAAAATGCTGGGTTCCATTGTGGCATATTTGCATATACATAAAAACATAATTGGATCAGTTTTACTTCTCAATATCCATCCCCCTTCCCCTTCTCTCCACTCATCCCCTTCCTCTAGACTACTGGTCTCCCTTCTACTTTTATGGTTTCCTTTTCTTTCTTTCTTCTTGTTTGTTTTTTTTTCCTCTCTAGCTTCCACATATGAGAGACAACATATGATACTTTTCTTTTTAACTTATTTTGCTGAAAATCATGGTCTACTGTTCTATTCATTTGCCTACAAATGACATAATTTTATCCTTCTTTATGGCTGTATAAAACTCCATTGTGTATGTAGACCACATGTTCTTTATCCATTAATCTATTGACACTTAGGCTAGTTCCATAACTTGGCTTTCAATAATTGTGCTGTGATAAACATGGATAAGTTTATACTTCTCTAAATTATTCTGATTTTATTCTTTTGGATAAATACCAAGGAGTAGTATAGCTTAAACCTTCAGCTCTTAAGAATAAGGACATCATTATTAATGACATGTTTCTAAGAAGTAGAAAGAACAGGAAGAATATTAACTTCCTTCATATCTATAATAAGTATTCAGATCAGAGGATTATGATAAGGTTACTTACACAGGACTGGAAAGAGAGAAACCAAAGGTTTGACAACAGAAGTTTCCTTGAGTATATGTTTCATAATTTCATTGTGTTCAGCAAGATAAGACAAGAGTAGAAACAGGTGTGGTGGTGCACACCCATAATCCCAGTTACTCAAGAGACTGAGGCAAGATATTCATAGCTAGCTCAAGATCAGCTTGAGCAACCTGGTGCAGATTTCATATAAAAAATAAGATAAATAAAAAACTTAAAAGTATAAATGGTTCAACCCTTCAACTTAAAAGAATAATGACAACAACAAAAACCACCTATTTCGTAAACATTAAACTCTGGAAAATCCCAGATATGGGCATCACAAACAATGTAGGAAAGTAGGCATAAGTTTGGTTAGCATGTTTCATTATGGTTAAATGTAGTTCCCAACAATTGATGTTCAAAAATTTAAAATTAGTAAAACATGAACAATAAAACATTATTATAGAATATTACAAAAACCTTTTTAGTGGAAGCCTCGTGTCCCTTCTCTATAGATTCACAAGTCACTGAGCAATTCAGACTTCTCCAAATGAACTCCATCTAACTAGAGAATACTCATTCTTCATTCTCAGTCAGCTGGTATTCAGAGAACACTCTACCATTTCTGCATAGCTTCAACAGTGAAGCATACACCCATTCTTCATTCTTCATGCTAACACAGTGACTTGAACATTACTCGTTTTTGTCTTCCAACTCCCTGGCCTTACCCCATGACAAAGACCATGATTTACATCTCCATTCCAATTTAGCTACACTATTTATGATAATAAATTAAATCTCGTGATTTTTAAAACGACTTCATTGCTAATATCTCAAATTATAGCATTTCCTCTGCCTAACACAAAGTCCTGTTTTTTTTTTGTTTGTTTGTTTTTTGCTTCATTCATTTCTTATTCTACGAATCCATTTGTTATTCCTTTTTTTCACTTGAGGTCCCCAATAGTCCTCCAACCTTCTACTCCAGTGGTTCTAAAACTTGTTGAAACACAGGTCCTATGCCTATAACCATCTGACAATTCTGATTCTATTGGTCAGAGATGGGGCTTGAGAATTTGCATTCCTAACAAGTTCCAAGTGATGCTGATGCTTCTAGTAGGGGAACCACACTGAGAAGCATTGCCCTTGTTCAATAATAAAACTTCTGTTCCATTATAGAAATCAGTACTTAATAACAAGGACTTTGAAATAAAGAAACCTAATTTCAAATTCTAGCTCAACCATTTTTATATTACCAGCTTTTCAATTTGGGGCAATTTATTGGGTAAAAAAATGATCTCTCACTGTTTTGATTGGCATATTGGTGTTTTCCCTATCATTACCAGAGTAACTGCACATTTTTAAAATTATCAGTTGTTTGCCTTTTATTTGTTTGAATTAGCCATCAGTCTCATTTCTATTTGTTTCTTTCTCAGTGATTGGTACAAATTGTTATACATTCTGAATGCTATTATGTAGCATGATTTTATTTTATTAGTTGTTCACCTATGTTCAACTACATTTATGTGATCTTTTTCATACATTTTAATATATTGAAGTTTATCCATCTTTTATATCATCATTTTCAGCATTTGTAACTGATTTAACATGGCCTTCCTTATCCTGAAGTCATGAACTAATACCATTACACCTTGTTTTGATGCTTTTAAAGGTTTAAATTGTTTGTTTTATTTTTTAAATTATTTAATTAATTGTTCTGTATATTGTGATGCAGAGATCTAATTTTAATTTTATGATTACTAATTCCCCATATTTATCACGTATTTGCAATGCATTATGTATTATGTATTTGTAACACGTCAATTCTCATCATATATTTGAGTATATTCTCTTTGATTGGCCAAATAGAATAGACTTATCTCATATTTCACTAATTCTACATTCTCACTATAGCTGTATTATGAGTTTTAAAATCTGATAAAACAAATTCCAAATTGGCTTATTTTTCACAAATTTCTTATATTTTCTTACAACAAACTCATCTGTGAATTTTATAAAAATCTTGTTGGGATTTTTATTCAATATTGCATTGAATTCATGTGTTACAATGAAGTAAACTGACAGAATTATACTGATATACTGTGTGCATATGCAAATATGTACAAATATGTATAATTGTAATGCACCAATGAAAAGGAAAAAAATTGGTGAGTCTTCTCTTTCCAAAGGTACAGTATTTATTTATTCATTTATTACTCCCCATTTATTCAGGTGTTGTATAATTACTCTGAAAAGATTTAACTCTTTTATTGTTGTTATTTAGTTTACTCCTAGATACTTAAAATTTAATTTAAAAAATTCTCCATTTCATTCTGCTAGTCTAATTTCTTATGCTATTTTTTTAATGACCAGTATAAAGAGTTTATTTTGTCTGTTTCTACATTATCTTCTGTATCACAATATGTCTTCCTTTCCCATCACAGTAGAAAAAGTAAATATTACTGATGGTCCCTGAATTGACAAACTCAGTGGTTTTGTTCCTAGTTTTTTATAATTTTCAATTTCTCTACTTTGAGTTTATCGAATCCTACATCTATCTCAATACTCCTACATTGGTGTACACAGCATTTCAGTCTTATTTCCCTTTTCATTACTCTCTCTTTGCTTCTTATCCATTTTTTTATTCTTCCAATTTGTAAACATAATTTTCTTTCTGTTCTTTTTCCTTTTCTACATGCTTTCTTCCCATTCATTTGAGGATGGTAGGGACTTCTATATACTTTAATTAGTGATGTACGCACTTGACATATTGTAGTTGGTAAATACAAGTTTTTTTTTATTGGTTGTTCACAACATTACAAAGCTCTTGACATATCATACTTCATACATTAGATTGAAGTGGGTTATGAACCCCCAATTTTACCCCAAATGCAGATTGCAGAATCATGTCGGTTACACATCCACAATTTTACATAATGCCCTATTAGTAAAGACATGAATGACTATATCAGAGATTTCAAATTCTTATCAATACAAAAATCAAGTAGCTATTGACCATTGTCAGATTTGCAGTCTACTTGACACTTTTGTGCTACTTTATAGTTTTATCTTACTTTCAGTTTTATTTCTCTCTTATACTCTAATCAAAACAGGGTATTCTCAACTCTTTTTTTCTCTGTTCTTAAAATTTGTTCTAATTAGTTATATATGACAATAGAATGCACTCTGATACATCATGTATAGATGGAATATAATTTCTCATTCTTCTGGTTGCACATAATGTAGAACCCCACCAGTTGTGTAGTTATATACGTATATAGGATAATAATGTTTGATTCATTCTATTGTCTTTCCTACTCACATACCCCTCCCCTCCCTTCATTCCCCACTACTGAATCTAAGGTAAACTCTATTCTTCCCTAGTCCCCTCATCCCCTTATTGTGAACTAGTATCTGTATATCAGAGAAAACATTCAGCCTCTGGTTTTGAGGGATTGACTTATTTCTCTTAGCATGATATTTTCCAACTCCATCCATTCCCTAGAAAATGCCGTAATTTCACTCTTCTTTAAAAACTGAGTAATATTCCATCATACACCCCATATATATATATATATATATATATATATATATATATATATATATATATTTCTCAGTGATTGGTACAAATTGTTATATATTCTGAATGCTATTATGTAGCATGATTTTAGTTTATATATTTTATATATATATATATTTAAATATTTACATAAATATTTATATATTATATATATATCACATTTTCTTTGTCTTTTCATCTGTTTAAGCACACCTAGATTGGTTCCATAGTTCAGCTATTGTGAGTTGAGTTGCTATAAACATTGACATGGCTGCATCATTGTAATATGCCAATTTTAAGTCCTTTGGATACAAACCAAAGAATACGTGGGTCAAATGGTGATTCCATTCCAAGTTTTCTGAGGAATTTCCATACTGCTTTCCATAATGGTTGCACCAATTGGCATTTCCACCAATAATGTATGAGTATACTTCCCCCCCCACATTCTCACCAGTACTTATTGCTTGTATTCTTGATAAATGTCATTGTGACTGGGGTGAGATGAAATCTTAAGAGTAGTCTTGATTTGCATTTCTCTAATTAGTAAAAATGTTGAACATATTTTTTCATATATTTGTTGATCAATTGTATTTCTTCTTCTGTGAAGTATCTGGTTCAGTTCCTTAGCCCATTTATTGATTGGGTTATTTGGTATTTTTGGTGTTAAGTTTTTGAGTTCTTTATATATCCTGGAGATTAATGCTCTGAGGTACATGTGGTAAAAATTTTCTCCCATTATGTAGGCTCTGAAACTATACTACAGAGCCATAGTAACAAAAATGGCATGGTATTGGCACCAAAATAGACATGTAGACCAATGATACAGAATAGAAGTCACAGAGACAAACCCACGTAAATACAGTTATCTCATATTAGACAAAGGTGCCAAAAACATTCACTGGAGAAAGGATAGCCTATTCAACAAATGGTGGTAGGAAAATTGGAAAGCCACATGTTAACATAATAAAATTAAACCCCTAACTCTCACTCTGCATGAAACTCAACTCAAAGTGGATAAAAGGCTTAGGCATTAAAACAGAGACCCTGCACCTAACAGAAAAAAAGTAGGCCCAAATCTTCACCATGTCTGCCTAGTATCTCACTTCCTTAACAAGACCCCTAAAGCACAAGAATTAAAATCAAAAATCAATAAATGGAATGGATTCAAACTAAAAAGCTTCTTCTCAGCAAAGGAAATAATCAGTAATGCAACTTTTAATATTACCTTTGTCCCTGATGTTTTTCTCTGAGATCCCTTCCATCTTGTTGAAACCCTGTCCAGTATTTAAGGACCATATCATTGCTCTCCTTTTCTTGGAAGTTTTTTCTAATTCCCCATGATTGGATATAATCTCTTCCATTTTTGAATGTTCATAAATACATCTGAGTTCTGCTACTCTCATTGAATTTGTATGTGTAAATTATAAAAGTTACCTTTTAGATTTGCACAGTCTAAAAGAAATGATAATTTTCTATTTTCACAATGGTGAGGAAAGATAAAATCTCAAATATTGTTGACCGGATTTCCCAGAGGATAATTTGGCAACACATATCAGAGCCTTAAAACTGCAAACAGGCTTGGGCATAGCAATTTCCATTTTATGAATTTTTCCTAAGGATATCATCTGAGATATGTGACTGTTGTTGATTCTAGCATTTTTTAAAAGTAAAAAATATATAAAAATCTAAGTGTCAAATAAGATATTTTTGTTTAGTAGTAAATTTTGAATATTGAAGTAAAACCAAAATCATCTTGCAAAGAGAATATATACTTACATGGGAAAATATCACAATATAAGAAAAAAACAGGACACAAACAAATCTTCCAGTATAATGCCATTATTTCAGAGGAAAATAAATATGCTTAGAAAATATTAAAAAGACATACACCAAAATATTTACAATGGTTTTGTTGCTTTGTGGATGATATGAAGTTTTAAAATGTTAGCCTATCCTATGTTTTCCAAATTTTCATGTGCATATATTGGGTTCATAATTTTTATGAAATATCTGGACAATTAATTTTAACTTTTTAAATGAATTAGGGGCTATGCTGCCAAGATTCCTCCCCCTACTGTTCCCACTGACTTCATCTATTAGGACCTTGGTTCCCATTCTCCAGCTGCTGGAGGTACTACTGCAGACTCCCATTGTTTAGACCCTCCTTCCCAACTCTATCAATTACCTTTTCCCAAATTAAACTTTCCCTAAAGAGAATTGCTTTTTCCAAGGTTATGACCCATTCCCAAGGACAGTCTAGCTCTAATGACTAATTATGGGGCTCTGAAGACCTGGGCCCCTTATTCAAATTAGAGATGATGCTATGGGGACATTGAGCTCCAGCATTTCCTGTGCAATAGGTGAGATATTCATTGAATTTTCTTCACAGCCCACTACCTCCCCTTGTCCAATTGCGCTTCCTTCGTTCACTCCCATGTATGTATCAATCCTGAGGGCCCACCCTACTTAATTTCCTGCATGGAAATCTTTCTTCATTTTAGAATCTGCTTTCCAGGGAAGATGCTGTTTGCTAACAAGTCTTGCCATAAGATTTTAAGGCAGTAATTGATATCTCTCTTTTGCAGAAGAGAAAAACTTAGTTCAAATGTTTTTATATTTTGTGCAAAAATATACTATTTATAAACATCAAAGCCAAGTTTGAAAGCAACTGTGGTTTCTCTATAAAGACTATGCTTTTTCCATTAAGCCAAATAGCTCTCTCTAGTCAGCCTTGTGCTTTATTATTTTTATGCTTTTTCTGTCCTTTCTGATAGGTGGTAAATTCTTCAGCTGCAGGGATTTTGTCTTTTATATCGTTGAATACCCTGCACGGTATTGCATGTTGCCTTGCCCATAATAAGTGCTCCATGTTTGTGGAATTGACTCACATCAAGGCTTAAAATGTAGTAGTTCTGTTTCTCTCTCTCTCACACACACACACACACACACACACACACGCATGTACACAAATACCCATAGACACACGAAAAAAATAGATTCTCTAGGAGGAAAAAATCATGGTAAGATGTAGCAATTGTAATTTTATTTATGTTTCATGAAATAATTTCCTAAAAAAGAATGATACTAATTTTCTTTTTATCCTTCCTCAATATTAGATAACAAAATGCAAATTTACAGTGATTTGTCTTTAATTATCAAAGTAAATAAGTCGGTGAGATGTAATAACCATATTGAACTTTAATGGCTAATATCATGGTTTTTCACTTTGTATTCTTCGTTCAGTCTTTTATGAAATCTAAGTTATTGGAGAAGCAATCTATTAAGGGTGAAAAAAAAGTAACAAAGAGTCATGTTCATTTCTAACACAAGAATTGAAAGTATTCTACCAGAATGGAAGCTTTTATGGCAGCAAAAAGAATCACAAAATAAGATTTATAGTGCTCATCAAAACTTGCTATTGCAAGTTGAATTTTCTTTAAATTGAAAAATCTGCCAGAATTATTATTTTTAAAAAATACAAGTAAAATGAATATATCAATAATGAGTTATAGTATTAGGAATAAATAATATTAGATTCAAGTTTAGACTTATGAAAGCAGGTATCTGAAAACAAATGTCAAAGATGTTGGTATCCCACCCCCAAATTGTTTGTTGAAGTTTAATCCCTAGTATGATGGAAAGTGATTAAATCATGAGGTTGGAACTTTCTTGCCCCTTCTGCTATTTGAGAACCCAGAGCAGCCACCATCAATGATGAACCATCCCTTAACAGACACAAGGATCTACTGGTACCTTGATGTTGTACTTCCCAGCTTGTGAAGAAATAACTTTCTGTAATTTATAAATTACCCAGTATAAGGTTTTTGGTTATAGCTGTCTGAACAGAATAAGACAAAAACACAGTGGAGAAACATTTTCTATTGACAAAATTTTGTTGTTCTTGTACTGCTGGAGAATCAGCATGAAGGGATACTTCTAATACCAAATTATGAAAACTTACTGGAGCATTATTAATGCTATCAGGCTCTGATGCAATGAATCTACAGAGTGCATGATTGGTAACTGGCTCAAAGTATTTTATAAAAGTGATCAATACAATAGTCTGGATGTTCTAGTGGATGAAATAGGCAGCCTCCTATGTGAAATGGCTTTAGGAGACCTCATTTCCATGAGTCAAGCACCATGAGTTCTAAAATTCCATTGTTTAGATAATTATTTCAGCTCCTATTAAAATATATATTTCCCTGAGAAACTAGTACTCACCAGTATCATCACATAAATGTGCCTTTAATTGAAAGAAACGCTAAGAGGCTAGAGGCAAGAAATATAGTTTCAAAATTGGAATAGGATAGACCATAATTATCCTTGTATATGGTTATGATCAATGTTTAACCTTAAGCCTGAGGCCTAAAATCAGTCTAGCCTTCAATTAACTTACTTTGGTCTATCTCATCATATTATTTCCTTTTATATTTAGCCTCGTTCTAGACATTCTCTACATATTTCCCTGTAAAATGCAAGCAACCATCTTTAAGACTAGAAGGTCAATGACACTGATTTTATTTTTCTCTGTACTCTAGTCCTTCCTGTTAACTAGAAATATTGTATCCTTGAGGGGGTAGGAAACTTCATGCTCTTCTCTTTCTTTCTCTTCTATGATAGACATGCCTAATAAATGGACTTCCTTTAAAAAGCTGATCTCATCAAAGTAGGAAGTAGAATAATGGTTACCAGAAGTTGGGAAGCGCAGGAGGGAAGAGGGGTGTAGAGAGAGGAGGGTCGTTAGGTTTAGGGTTGCAGTTGGACAGGAAGAATAGTTTCTAGTGTTCTATGGCATAGTAGACACCGTGGTTGACAAAATCTAACTGTACACTGCAGAATAGCTAGTAGAGAGAATTTTGAATGTTCCTAGCACAGAGAAATTATAAATGTTTGAGGAGATGGGCCTACCAATGATGCTGATCTGATCATTGCACATTGTATACACGTGCTCCAAAATCACACTGTACCACAGAATATTCACAAATGAAATGTGTCAACCAAAATTTTTAAATTAAGTAAATAAATAAATTTGCAATAAAAATGAAGAGAGCTTTCTGAGCATGTAGGTTTTCACATTAAAGTTGTTGATATATTTGTTCACTTACAAACTTCATGTATTTTCAAAGGACCATTATTGTGTTGCCCCGTTCTGTCCCAAGGCCCACCCTGACAGGCTTTCTTTCCAATTCTAAAATGAGTTCAATGACTTTTTGAAAAATCTTAGAAATTTTGAAATTTCCATTTTATTACTTGTTTTGAAATATCCAAATTAGTGAACCATGTCAATGAATAAACATTAAAATTGAAACACCATCAGCAAAATCAAATTTAGACGACATTTATAACTTAATGTAAATTATTCTAAGCAGTTAGTTTCTTTTGATTCTTTGCTAAATCTCCAACTAAAAGAATGAGATTTATGAGGAAAGGTGGAGCAGGAAGGTTGATAGGGCCCAAAGGTGTCATCATGTGGGTGGTACTATCGTCTGAATGTAGCTTCTCTGCTCCAAACTCGTGTCCAAATTTGGCCCTCAAAGTAGCAGCATTGAGAGGTGGCAGGTCCTTTAAGAGGAATTTAGCCCCACCCTGGTTAAGAGGCTAATGCTACATTGACGGAATGGATTAATTCTTTTCCTTTTTCCTTGTAAGTTTTTTTAAAATTTGTTCTAATTAGTTATACATGACAGTAGAATATATTTATGCACTTTGATATATCATACATAAATGGAGTATAATTTCTCATTTTTCTGATTGTCCATGTTGTAGAAACATATCAGGCAGTCATATATGTATATAAGCTAATAATATCTAATTTATTATACTATCCTTATACCCATTCCTCTCCCTTCACTCCCCTCTACCAAACCTAGAGTCACTCTGTTCTTTCCTAGCTCCCATTCCCCCCCCCCCTTATTGTGAATTAGCATCCACATATCAGAGAAACTTTCAGCCTTTGATTTTGCGGGATTAGCTTATTTCACTTAGCATGATATTCTCCAACTGCTTCCATTTACCAGCAAATACCATAATTTCATTCTTCTTTAAAGCTGAGTAGTATTCCAATGTGTGTGTGTGTGTGTGTGTGTGTGTGTGTGTGTGTGTCCCATTTTCTTTATCCATTCATCCGTTGAGGGGCACCTAGGTTGATTCCATAGTTTAGCTATTGTGAGCTGAGCAGCTAGAAACATTGATATGGCTGCATAACTGTAATATGCTGATTTTAAGTCCTTTGTGTATAAACCAAGGTGAATGAGTGAGACTGGATCAGCTGCTGTAAGAGTGATTTTTTTTTTTTTAACAAAGTGAGACTGTCCCATACTCAAAATTGTCCTACTTTTCCATGGTGTTATGATGCAGCTCAAGGCCCTTTCCAGAAACACCTGCTTGGTTTTGGACTTTCAACCTCCAGAACTGCAATTTAACTAACTTCTTGCCTTCTTAAATCACCCAGTCCCAGGCATTCTGTTATAGCAACAGAAAATAGACTAAGACATGCAGCATAAAAAACTGACTAGGGTATAGAAAGATTGAGATGAGAAAGATATAGAGAATGAGAAAGATGTGCATACATGTTGGACAGAAGTAAACACATTCTCTGTGTGTACTCACAAAGAAATGATTTTTTTTCTTCTTTGTTTCTGTTGCCTTCCTATCCTCACCCAGAACAAATTTCCTCCTATCAACAGAGGAGTTAGACTAAGACTGGCTTATTTGAACTAAATTTGAACTATCAAACATTTTGTGTTAATTGATTTCTGCAAGCTAGTCTGCTTTTGAGAAAAGATGTCTCTACAAATCTGAACAATAAACACAGAGGAAGCATCCTATAACAAATTGATTTATTTATCAGGAACACAGTTATAGACCCCATTTTAACAAGACAAAGTACTTACTAAAGAGATCAGCTGTCCATCAGATGATTTTAAATGACTGTTTCTATTGAGCAAGCAGAAAAGAATGGTGAGCTCATCTGTTTGACAGGCAGAACATCCCCTGTGGCAGGGTGGACCCACTAAAGAGGAAAATGTGTATAAAAACTTTAGTCATGGAAATATTTTCTCAATTTACACTTATGAGGGTACTTTACAGGGGTTTTATGTTGTCTATGCATTTTGGGATAAAAGCACAAAAATGTACATATGGAAAATAAAATGAAACAATGAAAACATCACTGAGCACACAGAAAAAGCTACTTGGCAATTCTTTGAACTTTTAAATATATGTTGTGGTCCTTGTGCTGTTGACTCCTTTAGCTTGTCCTCATGTGGATTAGCTGCCCTCTTCCCTAAAGAGCACCTCTCTCTATCCCTTTTCTTGGAAAGCTCTTGTCCCCAAGATGAGTCTATACTCTACTTCTTCAGTCCTGTGTCTCTCTAAGCAGATGGTGTAAAAGGATTTTTTTTTTTTTGCTTTAGTCATTAACTTTGTTAAATGTGCATCCGAACCTGGGGTCCTTTCCCTTCTGGCATGAACTAACAACCTGTTAAGATGACATTTTCAGGCCAAGTTACAGTAGGTGCAGAGCGGGGAGCACCTGAATCCTGGCACTATGAAGCATATGGAAATGGAAACTTCTGGAGGAAAACATCCCACTTCAGTGTTTGGCAAGGAAAATAAGATTGAGAAAAGAGAAGGGGAATTAGATCATGACACATGTTACTTGGCGGAAGAGAGGGTTGAGGAAAATGGGATGAAGAAAAGCCTGAGAGACAAGATTCTGACCTTCTTTTCCCACCTAGGACTCTCCTCATTCCTTTAGCTTCCTTCCAAGCTGATCTTTATTTTTGTCATTGCTTCTATGCTCTCAACACTTCATGAATCGAGTGTTAAAGGCCATTTAGTTATATATTTTTCTAGAAAGCTTTTTCCACATTTTTAGTGTTCTCCCTGATATTCTTGTGGATTTTTAGTCTTCTTTGATTTTTAGGAAATGTGTCAGGTTCCTGAAGGCAGTTTTCTTGTTGAGCACAGTTTTGAGGTGTGCTTAACTTGAGGATTATTCAGAAGATAGAATATTCTGTTTACTTTTAGTGCTTTTCAAAGTATATATAATACATACCTTAAAACACAAAAATTAATGTTATTAGCATAATGCTAAGTAAATTTGGCAGCAAGAAGAGAAATATAAGATCCTGGCATCCTATAGAGCAATGATTTATTTCCAAGTAAAATTATGTTTTCAAGAAGGTAAAAAATTATATTCTAGCCATTGGACCAAGATCAGAAAGAGAATTAGTATATGCTAGCATTTTGGAAAATATAAGATATAGTAAATTAAGCAAGCTTTTTATTTTCTCTTTATTGTAGCAGAAAATAATTTGTATGCATTTCTAAAAGTCTGTTATAACCATACTTTATATAATAGCACATAAAGTGTATCTGATGCTTACAAATTTTAGTTAATTATCATATAATGAATAATACTTTTATAGAATTATGGGATAAAACATTACTGCCAGTAAAAATACAGACTTCCTTAAAGTAAGGAAAATTATTTTAAAATGGTCTTAGAATTCAGAAACTTGGTGTATAAAAAATGAAAGAAAAACTGAACTACATGTTGACAATAAATTATATAATTTAAAATGATAAAAGATTATTTTGACAATCCTGGTTAAATTATATTTTGATAAAACATTTGTTTTTTCCATATAATAGTTATCTTCTTTCATCTAATGAAAATATATGCTTCAGCCTGAAAAACAGTCCTTCTTATCTGTTTCTTTCACCATAACTTCTTGTTTAGCATATCACACCACTCTTTATCATGACTTCATGTTTAAAATTATAATATACAGAATATTAATTCATTATATATGAAATATCAATTCATTATAGAATATTAACATATAGAATGTTAATTTATTATTGTGATACAAACACCTTTTTTATGCTTAACATTTTATAGAAAAGTAATCTGTTCACATGGCAAATACACAAAGCTATGAAAGAGAATACTAACTATTCACCAAAATGTATTTCCTCTTCTTCATGAGCTCATGGTCATAGTGCATTTCTCAGTCACTATGTAAACCTCAGAAGCCACATGCTGGAGATGCTTGAGCATTCATCAGAAAAATATTTTTGATAATGTATGAGGTAGTATACATTTTAAAGTCCATTTTATATAAGCTTAGCTTACAGTTCTTAATTACCTCAATATGAATATCAAAATAAAATAGGTTCACAATTTCCTGTAATACATACTCGTATGAAATAGATTCTCTTTATAAATACAGTTAACTTTGACATTAATTTCAATATATTTTCTACTAGTATTAAAACCAGATATCATTAGATTCCACTGACAATTTATAGAATTTCTTTATAAAAATAAATCAGTGGCCAAAGAAGAATTGTCTCCACTATAATAATATAATGAATAATTACTTAGGTTAAGAATTTAGCAATAGGAAAGTTATATCTATTTATGTGGAGAAGCTATTGACCAGTTTATAAACAGTCTCACATTGTTATTTTATTGTTTCTATGTAAAAACCTATACGTGAAAAAGACAAGGAAATGGAGGCCCCATGTGTGACTTTCTTAAGGACACAGTTAGAATGTAACTGAGCCATGTGAACTTAATATTCTTGTGAGAGCCATGCTAGTTGTATAGACCAAAGCAAAAGTTTCTGGAGCTAGTCCAGAGAATAAGTCATAGTATCCATCAACTTACTGTTTCTATGCTTGGTTTGGATAAGAAAATTCAGTAAAAGAATCCATCAACAAAAGCTATATAGAGCTTGTCAAATAGCATGATTCGAATTATTTTACTTTCTTACATAAAATTGAAGAATTTTAAATGAAGGCAACTTAGGGGCCACTTATTTTAGCATGTCTCTCAAAACAACAAGTTATATCTCTGATACGATGTAGTTTCCCTAGTTTTTCATCTTTCATTTGAACATTTATTTATTCTTAATTTTTTGATGATGTGTTAGACATAATAGGGGCTCAATATGCCATATTCATATATGCACATAATATAATTTGATCAATCTCATTTCCATTGTTTTTCCTTTCCTTGCCCTCCTCTACTCCTCAGATCCACTTCTTCTACTCTACTGATCTCCCCTTTATTATTATTATTATCATTATTATTATTATTTTATGCACTCAACTATTTATAGAATGGTTCTCACATCCTTAAAAAGATAGTCCTTGCCACTTTCAGACGACTCTAATGGTTAGAAATTTACCTTAAGTTCATTGAAATCTATCTTCCTGGGACTTTAAATGCTCTAAAGCAATCAGTTTTTGCTTTACTGTAGCCTTGACTCTGAGGTACTTCAATTCCTTTCTGACCACATTTGTTCTACTCTTTTTAAGCTGAAGATCAATTTCTTTGTGAGAGAAGACAGAGCAATATCAACATTTCATGGCTTTACTTTCTCTGTGTCCTCAGATATATCATCTTCAAGAAGTAGAGATATTCCTGCCTTATTTGCAAATGGATTTTTTAAAAAGTGTGCTGTTTTTAGTACTCTTGAATAAGTCAAAGAGTCTGCCAGTACTTGAACAAAGCATTATTTTTGGCATCTTAAGAAAATCAAATCACTTTTTTTTTTTATTCTCTTCAAGTGATCAGGCCATTCTTTCAATCTCAGCAATAAAGAATGCATAATATTTTTTGTTTGGTTTCTAAGTCACACTTACACATTAACATTAATGTATCATACATTTAGGAACATCATATTAAATTGATTCATATCCTGACCCTAGTGTTGCCTGCAAACAGAGAGACTTTGACCTTTATATCCTTGTCTCTTAAAGATGGTGATTGTTAGGCAGGTATATGTTTTGTGATTTATTGTAGCGGTTGCTTTAAACTTTTCTTCCATTGTTTCATATGCTAAATGATCATTTATTGTTTGTAGAATTTTCTCTTTGAAGTAAATGGGTCTCAAATTATGTTTACTTTATAAATAAAGAATTCATTTGTCACAATAGAGGGCATTCATATTAAATGCATATTTAGTCATGTATGACTTAATTTTGTGGGGAGGTTACTAGGGATTGAACTCAGGGGCACTCAACCACTGAACCACATCCACAGCCATATTTTGTATTTTATTTAGAAACAGGGTCTCACTGAGTTGCTTAGTGTCTTGTTGTTGTTGAGACTGGCTTTGAACCCTCAATCCTCTTTGTCTCAGCCTCCAGAACTGCTGGAATTACAGGCGTGCACCACTGTGCCCAGCCATATCAGACTCAATTTTCAACTCAATAAATTTTATTAGTTTATGAGACTCTTAAAATGGCACATATGGCTTTGAATTGCCCTAATCAAATAGACAATAATCTTATAATTAATGGCTACATTTTTCCTTAGATATGTCTATTTGGTTTTTTACTTAGTATAAGAAAAATTATGAAAATTTGCTTTTGTAGCTCAATTCACAATTTAAGGTTGTCTTTATAAACAAGGCTGGTATTGCTGACCTCTGTGTTGAGAAACAAATTGAAGATTCAAAAGAAATTAAATGAAAGAGGACTACCCATTATTTTACTAATAATTAGCACTGAAATAACACTATTTGCCTAGAATTCTAAGTGATTTTCACATACTAATCATTTACTCTTCACAACCATCTATGATTTAGGGACTATTATTATTCTCCTTTTACATATAGGATAAAATGGGCATAAAGTCACATGGATGTTAAGTGACAAAACTGTGTTTTGGATAAAGTAGTCTGTTTGTAGTGACCACAGCCTTATCTTACATATATTTATCTTGTGAACATTTATTGAGAGCATGTGCAAAATGCTGCATTGTGTATACTAAGAGCTATAACAATTAGCAAACTATTTGAAGAGACAAACCATAGCCATAACTAATGAAAATGAAGCTAGTTTTCAAATATTATGGAAGCTTTAAACTTTTCCCCCACCACTGATAACAAGCAAGAGAAAAGGAATTTGGATGATGGATCTTGGAAACCATTTGAAGGAGATAAGATTTGAAGCTCTGCAGTCTGAGAAGTTCTAAGGCAGATGAAGAATTAGGGAAGAGCATACCAACAAGAAAGCATGACCAGAGGCCTGGGGAATGGAACTACTGCAGAAAGGTGAGACTGGCCCATATGGTTGAAGGTGAGGGTATCGCTAGAAGGGAAGAAGAGATGAATTTAGGAACACAGCCTGAAGCGAGATTGTGGAGAGCCTTGAACACAAAACTGAGATTTGGATTTATACCATATACAGTCTGAGCCTGGTTAAAGATTTTAAGTACATGAGTTAAAACATCAGGTAAATTTAAGGTGATATCTCTGGCAGCAAAGAAAAGCCCGTTTGGATAGGGAAGGGGAGCAGGAAGGAAAATCAGTAGGGTGTGGATGTTGTTTTCCAAGTAAGGGAAAAGCCACGATTAAGTGAAGTGAGCTAGTGAAAACAGAAATTAGCTCAGAAACAGGATCAAGATTTGACAAATGGGTTATTATGGGAAAAAATGGAAGCAGAAATAGGAGATGGCCTCATAGTTTAATGACTGAATAATAGAGAAGGTGCTCCTGTAGTGAAAGGAGTCATGGAAGAAGAGGAGGTTTGAATGGGAAGATAGGGTGAGTTTGGGAGGGGTGTGGAAAAGCCAAGCTCATAATATTTTTTTTCTATTTCTGAATTTTAATAATCTGCTCTGCACAGTTTAGTTCTCTGCTTGTAGTGGTGTGTGTGTACAGTTACATAAATATGCACAGGTGATAATATAGGTATGTGTAATATTATACATGTTATCTGGGGTATGTCCTGTAATCCTCCTTAATGCATTTATGCTTTGAAATTTTGCCTGGTTAACAGGCAAATCTGCTCCTATATTAGAAAGCTCCATTTTAGTCTACGTCATCCTTTACTGTTTTCATTGGTCACAGTATCACTCCTAAAGCATGAGTAAATATTTCTGTCTTCTTGAATATTTAAACTTTAAATATTAATATACATTTGAATATTATTGATAAGTAGGATCAAAAGCTGGGTGATTTTGTTATGTGGTACCAATCTGGTATTTTTAAATAAAAAGTCATGATTTTCTTCTTTTGCATTATTCCCATGGAAGACCTTGTAATAGGTTTCTGGGCTGTATTATAATATGTTAAAAATTTTGCAATTTTAGGATATAGTACTTTCTAATGAATAACTTGATTATCCTAGTAACATTCTATTTAGTTATTTCAATGGATAAAACGTCTATGCTTTTGCTGGATATTTTTGAACTCTTCCCACATTTAAAGTATGATTAACTTTGGTGTTTCCCAAAATTTCCCCAAATACTGTCTGGCCCAGTATTTGTGGCATCTCCTGAAGAGGGTTACTCCCTTTATAGGAGTAACCTATATATACTCACCTTAAACCTGCCATATAATTTTTAAGACATTTTTAAAGAATTTATTTTATGTCTTACTATCATGATTCAAAATTTTTCCCATAATCAATTATAATGTTTATATGTATAAATGATAATAATAATAGCATATATTTATAAAATGTATATTATTATCTTTTTTGCAAATCAATTATGAAAAGTTACTCAGTCAAAGAAATTTAATAATGTCTATGTCTTTTAAGAGTTTATTTATATCTTCAACTTATCAAATTTGGGCCCAAGACAAAAAGACAAATTCCAAAGAGTTATTAGACTATCCCACAATTGTTTTGTTGGTTTATTATTGTCATTGAGTTTTCCCATTGTGTTTCTCTAACTCAGGCCTTCTCTGAGCCCTGATGGTACTTCATGCTCATTGACTTTAGGCTTGGCAACCTACTTTGTTTGGGCTCTTAACATGAACATGGAAGTAACTGTTGCTTTTTCAAGAAGAATCATTATGGTATTGTCTTATTTCCCCATCTTTTAAATTCTGTCTTCCTCTAGACTAGCATATTGCTGAGGGACTTCTCGTTTAGCCTTAGTCTCAAAATAAAGTGCCCTTGGAGCAGAACCTCAGTCTGAACCTCCAAGAGCACTTGTTAAGATTGGCCTGGGAATGTAGACCAGTGATAGAGCATTTGTCTAACATGCACAATGCCCTGGGTTCCATCCCTAGAACTCCCCAACACCCCACAAAATTATTTTTTTGTCAAGACTGAATTTCCTTTTGGGGATGTTGAATTGGGGAATAATAGTTTTTGAAAGCCAAAGGAAGCTTGATCAAGTTATTTTTTAAAAAATATCTTGACAATCCACTTAAACATACTCTCTTAAATATTATTTGTTCATTGATTTGTTTTTAAAGAAGTCCAGATTCTACAAACAATGCAAAGGCACACCTATCATCTCTATGCCTAGTCTTTTATACTTAAGTATCAGTAGAACTGTGATAAATAGTATTTCTCTAAGTGAATCTAAATTGTGATTTAGATTCACTTAGAGAAATAGCGGCCACTACTCAAGACTTTGAGGTTCTAAAAAGCCATCATGTGGGTAATCAGAAGAGTTATAAGTTACACAGTGCATTGTAAAGTGTTGTGGTTCTGTTTAAAATATAGTAGTGCCACACACTCTACAATTTATATTCATCCCCCTTCCCCCACGTTAAATACGTTAAATAAGCTCTACTTTCTCCAGGTATCTATGTTTTAGTCAGCTTTTTCATAGCTGTGACCAAAAAGACCTGACAAAAACAATTAGAGGAGGAAAGGTTGCTTTTAGTACTCGTGATTTCAGAGGTCTCAGTCCATAGACAGCCGGCCCCATTCCTGGAGGCCAAGGTGAGGCAGAACATCATGGTGGAAATGCGTGGCAGAGGAAAGCAGCTGAGCAGGAGGCAGAGAGAGAGAGAGAGAGAGCTACAAGAACAAAATATAAACCCCAAAGGCATGCCCCTAGGAACCCACCTCCTACACCCACACACTACCTGCCTACAGTTAACACTCAGATAATCCCTATCTGGTGATTAATTCACTGATTGGGTTAAGCTCACAAACCAATCATCTCACTTCTAAACCTTCTTGCATTTTCTCACACATGAACTTTTGGGGGACATGTGACATCTAAACCATAACACGATACATACCTCATGTTGTTTGGGGAGTGGTCACTCCATCTTAACCTCAGAGGTAAATATTAGTTGAATTAAGCCACTTGTGGTAGAAAGTCTCACTGCCTCCCACATGGCAACACCATTGTCTAGTTTTGTGACCAGGGAGAGATGAGCTTTGTTGTTTTTGGAAATCTTCCCTTCTATTTAAGTCAAAGACACCAGAAATGATGAACAGCAGATGCAACAGAAATTAATTTACTCACAGTTCTGGAGGCTAGAAATTCAGGATTAAAGTGTCAGCAGAGCTGGTTTCTCCTAAGACCTCTCTTCTTGACCTGTGGACATTTGCCATCTTACTGTATATACAGGGTCTTCTCTTTGTGCCCAATGAACATCTTCTTGTGTATCCAAATTTCCTCTTCTTAGAAGGATACTAGTAATATTGAATTAGGGCACTCTAATGACATTATTTTATCTTGATCACCTCGTTAGGACCTATCTCCAAATACTATCACATTCTAAGATACTGGGAGATAAAACTTCAAGTTTTGAATTTTGGAGAGATACAATTCAGTCTGTAACAGCATCCTAATGGCAAACTAACTCACTGACATTACTAGAGAAGATCAATGAAAAGAACATGGGTCCTGGAAATGACATAACAAATATTTCTATATTGTGTAAGGAACTTGAGTTGGCATTTCTCTTACTTGAAATAGAACACATCTACCTTGAATCTAAGAACTGGGGAACAAATAGAAAAATCATTAATGTTACCCCTATTATTAGACTGTAGAGCTTTGCTAGTTATTTTGTAATACATAGGTTATGGAAACTCTTCTTTTTGAAGAGAGCTAAATAGGTTTGTGAACCTTCTGCAGTGGAAAGAAGGATTTCTCTCAGGATTCCTAAAGATTGGTTTGGTATTCTTTTTAGTTAAAGATCATTCTTTTTGAACTTTTTAGGTCATTAGAAGCACTCAACATAGGTTCATGCAGATTTAAAGTATGCTAATGGCAAGAATTTTATATTTGAAAAATGTTCAGTTTTTTTAATTGTCTCATGACAATAAATGGAAAATAAATATTGATATTCAGGCAGTTCCTTGATGCTTGCACACATAGCAACCAGGCTTTGAATGTTTTAAGTGAAAAAAGGTTTTGTAGAAAGTTATTGATTTCTTATAAATATTTTATTATATGGTTTGATGGAAAATGAATAGTCTACATTTGTTTAGGTCTTGCCTAAAACATTTCATGCTCATTTTTTCTTGTGGATCAGTGTACCAGGGTAGATTTTGTAGATTTATGTTACTCACTGAAACTTAGGTTAAGGGGTGGGGGTTGTGGCTCAGTGGTAGAGCACTTGCCTAGCATGTGTGAGGCACTGGGGTTGATCCTTAGCACCACATAAAACAATAAAGCAAATAAAGTTATAAAAAATAATGTTTATTAAAAAAACTTAGGTTAAATTTTTCACAATCAGACGAAGAATAAGAATTGGAGCCATAAACTACAGTCATATTTTCTAACTTTCATAGGTAGGAATTCTAGTTTGGAAGATAAATATATAAACAACAACAACAAATCATAACATAAACATAAGCATATTTTTTAAGACTTATCAAATGGTAACAATTTTGGTCAGGTAGTAAAAAGGTGTATATGGAGAAATTTTATTGTCTATGAGATAAATGGAAGATATAAAAATTGTGAAATTTCTAGAATTAAAAAAAATCTGAAATAAAAGGTTCTCAGGAAAGGATACTTCAAGGAACATTTCATCATTAAAAAAAAAACAGTAATATCTTAAAATCAACAAGGGGAAAACAGCATTATATACAGGGGAACAGAAATAAAAATGATCACTGAGTTGAATACAAGCCAAAAGTGTATGAAATGACATCTTTAATGTAACAAAAGAAAAAAGAAAACTGTCAGCCTAGGATTCTGTATCCAGTTGTGGTATTCTTATTGAGGCAACACAAAGGCATTTTGCGTAGACGAAAGCTGAGAGAATTTGTTGCTGCTTTTTAAACTGAGGGAAATAATACAAAAAGGAGGCTCAGATCTATAGACAGGAATGAAGAGACCCAGAAATGGTAAATATTTGGGTAAATAAACTTCATGGTTTCTTTAAAATAAAATTGACTGGTTACAGGAAAAAAATTCATGGAGACTAAAACATATTATTTTAAGTTTTTTACACTGTGTATGGAGTGGCATAATATTAGATGGCAAACTAAAAAGTTCAAGTTGGATGTTATGATCCCCTTGAATAACCACATTAAAAAATAAAAGTGAGATATAGCTGATAATCTAATAGAAGACAATGTGAAATATTGAAAATATTCAATAAATTGAAAAGAATTAAAAGAGGAAAGAAGAACACAAAACAAAAGAGACAAATGGCTATTAAGCACAAAAAGAGATGTCCTGCATCCTAATTAATACCACAAGAACATACCAGCAAACATCCCTTATAAAGTCTGAAACTTTTTTAAAAAATTTGTCAACATTGTAAAGTTATGGAGCAAATATAACTTTATAATATTGGTTGTTGGTTGGCATGTCAAATATCACAATTGCTTTGAAATTTACTTTTTGGCAGTATCTTATAAGGCTAAATATATACATGCTCTTTGACTACTTTAAGATATATGCCCAAACATGTGTCCACTAAACAACTAAATCAAGAATATAACAACATTCTTCATAAAAGCCAAACTGGAAATGACCCAAATGTTCACCAATAGATGAATGTATAAGTATTTTCTCGTATATGCATGCAGTGAAATAATACTCAGCAATAAAAACAATGAACAACTGATATATGTTGAATATATCTCAAAGAAGCTAGACCCCAAATAGTCTATCTTCCACAATTCCATTTAAATACAATTCTTTATAAGCAAAATTAATAATAGTGGCAGATAGTATTTTAAATGTTGTCAGAGGCTGAGAAGAAAGTGCTATAGAATTGACTGCAAAAGGCAGGAGGGATTCAAGTGAACAAGCAACAAAAAAAAAAAAAAAAAAAAAAAAGGCAGGAGGGAGCCTGTTAGTGTAATAGACACGTGCTATATCTTTGTCAAAATTCATTACACTGTACATATACAATATGTACATCTTGATGTAAATTATACCTCAATAAAGCTGACTTCTTCAAAAAATAATAAATTTGGAGAATTAGTCCAATAATTGAAGTATAAATCAAATTTTAATCAGTTAATATTATCACTTATTATTGAAGTTACAAATTTCAAATATGAAAGAATTCCCTCTCTATCTGAAGTCATCCCTTTAACTGCTTCTTCCCCAGTACTCCTTTACCAAAATCCAATTAAATATCTTTCAAAGCTTCATGTTAATTACAAATAAAGTCAAATGTCTAAAGTAGTGAGAGTCATATATGTGTATGGTATGAAGAATTTTTAATTACAATGGCTCAATCTACAGTAAATTAAGCCTTCTTGGACTGCATATAATATATATAGAGATGTAAACATAATTGGTTGGAATAAGTTTGATCAACCTCATGCACATAAGTATTAAATGTATTTGGCAGCTGGGTGTGACATAAGAAAGATGTCAATAGTCAGGTGTCAAGCAAAAGGCTATCTACATTTTGTTTGAAAGTAAATTAGAAACAAATATAGACATCATTTGGTTGGCACATGGCTCTTTAGAATTAAACAGAATTTGTTTTTGTTGTTAGAAACTACCTATGAGAAAGATGTTTAATCGCAATATATCTTATTTTGCCCTGTAATTTTGGTTGCTTATTATGAACCCTGAGCCTCACCATTCCACTTCATTCCTATCATGTATACCAAGAAGAAACATGGAAAGTAAAGTAACAGAATTCCTAACAACAATTTTTAAAAATCAATCATTGAAACTTCTGTTACCAGTGCCAAATAAATAAGCCATTAGAACTATGAATCAAGATCTTATTAGATTTGTGATTAAGTAGTAAAACTTAAAAATTAGACTTTAATTTTGTCCCTTCCCCCCACCCGGTACTATATAAAAAGTACCAAAGAACCAGAGATCAATAAAATAAAATTTGATTTTTCCCTTTTCAAATATCTGTACAACTATCCTGCTATCAAATCTCAATTACTGCAACAAAGAGTGGGTTCTTTGAAGAAGTGAGATTAATAAACCTTTAGCCAAAATAACCAAAAGAAAGAAAGAGAGACAAAACCCAAATCAATAAAATTCAAGATAATAAAGGAGATATCGCCACAGACACTTCTGATATATAGGGAATCATTAGAAGCTAGTTTGATAATTTATAAACTAGTAAACTGGAAAATCTACAAGTCTTTGACAAATTTCTAGATACATATGACCTGCCCAGATTGAACCATGAGAGTATAGAAAATCTAAACAGACTAATATCAAGTAATAAGATTGAAGTAACAATTAAAATCTGTCCAACAAAGAAAAGCCCAAGACCAGATGGGTTTTCAGCCAACCTCTATCGACCTCTAAAGAAGCACTAATGCCAATCTTTCCAAAATCATTCCATGAAATTGAAATGGAGCGAACACACCCAAATTCATTCTTTGAAGCCAGTATCACCCTGATACAAAACCAGACAGACATATTATACAGACACATATTTCTCTAATGAACATAGATGCAAAAATCCTTAATATAATAAAATATCAACAAATCGTGTTAAAAAAAATACACCAAGAAGATAGTACATTATGATAAGTGTGTTTCAGCCGAAGGATGCAAGTTTGGTTTAACCTACACAAATTAATGAATGCAATTCATCACATCAATACAATTATGAACAAGAATTATGAATATCTCAATAGAGGCATTAAAAGCTTTTGACAAAATTTAACACCCATTCAAGTTAAAAATGCTGGAGAAAAAAGGGATAGGAGGGACTTACCTCAACATTATATAAGCTTTATATGACAAACCCAAGTCCAACATAATACTGGAAAAAAATGAAAGCATTTCTTTTAAAAAACAGGAATAAGACAAATGTTCAATCTCACCAATCATATTCAACATAGTTCTTCAAACTCTAGCTAGAAAAATCAAGTCAGAAAAAGAAATGAAAGGGATATAAATAGAAAAAGAAGAAGTCCGTTTCTCATTTGCTGATGACAGGATCCTATATCTAGGAGACCCAAAAAACTCCATCACAAGTCTTCTAGAGCTAATAAATAAATTCAGTAAAGTAGTAAGATGCAAGATCAACATACAAAGCAATAACTTTCCCATACTCCAATAATGAATATATTGAGAAAGAAATCAGCAAAACTATCCCTTTCACAATAACCTCAAAAAACAAATTGGGATATAAATCTAACCAAAAAGGTAGAAAACCACTACAAGGAAAATTGTGGAACACTGAAGAAAGAAATGGAAGATCTTAGAGGATGGAAAGACCTCCCATGTTCTTGGATAATCAGAATTAACACTGTCAAAATGGTAGTTGAACTTAATCTTGAAGGACTCTTTCACTTCTGAAATTCTTTGACTGTAGGAAATTGTGATATAAAGTAGAAGAAAAGTAATATGAATACTAATGCCTCCTTATGGAGTATCCAAAAATACTTTCTAATGGTACATTTCATGCAAATTCATTCAGAGAATGTATTACATTATATGGACAAATTATATTCAGATACACATACATAATTATTTTAATATTGGAAATGCAATTCATGACATTAGAACAAATTTTTTCATGTTGAAGTAGATGAAAAACAAATTGATACTAATTATATTTTAGGACAAAGTTACCATATATTTATACTATAATAATTTCTATTAATACCATTGAGTTATGTGAAATTGTAAAAAGCACATAGACATACTACTTTTTTTCAGAATGTATTTATACACAAATAAGTAAATAATGATTTTATGTTTCTTTGTGGTCATCAGAAAAAAATGTAGACTACTCTTATTTACACTGATTTAATCGCTATATTTACATATTTTTGCTTCTGATTGGCTCATACATCTGGTCTTGATGAGTCTATGAAAATTATGTGAAAACCACAAAGTTAAGGTTTTGATGAGTAGCTCAGAAGCAACCCAATATAATATAAACTTTAGAACATAATGCTTCTCATGGCTAGTAATGGGGTGGGGCGGAGGATGCAAAGCCATAGAAAGCAAAAATCAGAGATACATCTGTCTCCAAGTTTAATAATTTTTAAAGAAGCTAAATGCTTCTAAATGTGCCATTTTCCTGATCTTGGTCTGTTTTATATTTGGAATAAAACTTTCCAAGGATAGATTAACACTTTTTTGTGTGAAAATTTTACATCATCATTCTAAATATCAGGTAAAAAAAAACCTTGAAAAGATATGGATGGTAGTGATGTCCCCACATGTGAGGAACATGAAAATATAAAGGCAGCAAATAGTTCAATGGACACAGAAGGAGCACTGTGCTAGAAACTGAAAAAAAATGTACTTTACTATATTTGGAATCCAGATTGATTCAAAAAGTAATCTTATCAAGAAAGAACAAATAAGTTTCAGAACCATTAAAAAGGGAACTGAGTAAGATAGAAATAAGAAATTATAGATTATATTGTTTAATGCGTAATCACAAATAAGCATATCTTATGTATCCTTTCGCATTGGTTCAAGTGCTTGTCTCAAATAAAATGCAAAAGTGCCATCTTTTAGCCTCTCTGGCCTTTATCTTCTCATCACTAAAAATGTGGGGACTCAGTTAGTTAGGTGTAGCATCATTAGTTGTTGTGCTAAGATATATAATTTAAATGCAGAAGAATAATGAATCAGATGACATTTCTGTATCACTTTCAATTATAAGATTCTTTCTTGTTTATTCCTTATTTATTAAGTATTTATCACTTTTCCATTCTTATTCCTTATCCATTTCTATGTAATCTGAACATTATTAAATAACTGAAGAATGTTAATACATAAAGAAGGATGTGGTTGTATAAATGAGTTCCACAAGTTTAGGGAGTAATTTGGCTCAATGTCAAATATCTATAAAATATTTTATTGAGAAGAAAAAAACAGAAGTTGAAGAGAGATATGCTTGCTGTTACAATTTTTAATGGTTGAAAAGCATTTAAAACTATTATATCTTTGTCACTGGGTAAGTTGAAGTGTAAGAATAAAAACCAGCCTGTAAACAATAAGCATGAAATCAGAATAGCTCTTACATGGGTGGGAAGGCAGAAAGAATATTCAGAGAGAAAAACAGATATGTTTGATTATACTTGAAATGTTTAAATATTTTACACCAAGAGGTAGATTTGGGTGTTTATTACAGTACTTTCTTACCTTCCAGCATTTCTGAAATATTTCATAATAAGGAAGTTTAAAGGAAACAAGAATATTCAGCTTGAAGCTAGAAAAGTGATTTAGTTTTTGTGTGAAGCATGAGAACCAGCTGTTTTCTGCCTCCATAAATAGAATTGGAAATTTAGGTTAAATACAAGGCTCATTTTTCCAGTTTAATGACATTTTAAATATTACCATAGGTTGCAAAGAAAAATTTATGTGCCTCTTTCTGAACATTTTGACACTGGGGCTGGATTCTTATCTTTCTTAAGCTTGGGTGGCCCTGGCTTAAAGTGGAGTACATCACCTCCTTTTTTCCCTCTGGCTTTTCAAGCATAATTATATGATAATAATAGTTTAAGACGAGGAAGCAGAGGAGGAGGAAAGAACACTTATGAGTAAAAATATCAGAGGTCAAAGTCCCCAAAGCAGCCAAATATTAAATATCATAGAGAAGTTGTTTCTTTAATTTTTGTCTTTTATTATTACAAATTTCTACATATATCTTTAGTGTCTCTTTACTCAATATTTTAAACCAAATATTTAATTGCATAGGAAGTTTTTTTGGGGTAGGATCTTTAAAATGGCCTCAAATGACAGTAGATTGGAAAAGTCTCAGTCCTTTACTCATCCATTTCTATGTTCAGCTGAGATGGTTGCAGACTGCCCATGGTCATTATCTCTTTCACTGAGATAAGATTAAAACTGACCATATAACTGGAAATGGGACTTAGATTATACCTCCTACCTTCTGGTATTTATGGACAAGGGACCATATTCACAGGCTCCTTTTTCTAAGTATATAAAAAAAACAAGCACTTCATGAATGCCATTTATCATTTGTTATTGTTTAAATTCAGCTTTGATGTGACATCCTGAAATACTGCCTCTTTTGTTATATTTAGGAATCAAAATGCATGTTTAGATGGAGTAAAATTTGGTTTATTTCCTCCTTAACATCTGGTTACTGCAGTTAGGGTACCTGCTAGTTACAGAAAAAAGCAATCATAAATCTAAGGTTTTTTTTTCACCTTGATCCTTTACACAAGCACAGAGAAAATTCCCAGCAGCGATGGAGCTCACGTTGTTTCCTGGTCAAGTTGGCAAAAAGTTTTTCTAGTAATTTTGTCTGTTGTGTTCCCTGCTGTGTTCCTGAGGCCTAGAACGACCTAGCATGTAGTTGTTATTCAAACTACATTTACTAGATTATAATTGTGTTTTCACGCATGACTTCTTCTGAAGATTTTGAAAGATTTCTTTACTTATATAAATGTTAGGATTTTAATGAGCCTTTTTAATTCCCTCTAGACATAAATAAAAGTAGTTTCAATTTCTCAGTAATAAATGTTTATAGAGTAAATATTTAACCTAAAAGTTTGGTGTTGAAATATTTTTAATGTTCATAGAATTTGGAGAATACAGGATTGTATTGCTTTTCATACTGTTATTTCTAGAGTAATACACAGTTTACCATTTACTTGTGAATTACACACACACACACACACACACACACACACACACACTTGCTGGGGAGGAAATAACGTAGCATGGACCTGGTTATTTCCGTAGCAAACTGATATATGTCTGACTTTCCCCTTAGGCTGAGTCTTCCCCCAAATATTACCTGTCTATTTCTTCCTAATACAATTCCATTTCAAAATGTTTCTGGTGAGTTTGGCTTAATCTACTCTATGGATGTAGCACAGTTGGATGGTAGAGGTATTTGAAGGCTCATTCTAAATTTCTTTCCCCAAAATGAGACATCGAGTCTGTGAGTGAATTCTATCTCTCTGTCACCAGCTTGTTAAATTAAGGGATGACACTCAAGAACACACAAAGAGGAATCCAAGAGAAAAACCAGAAGGATACAACACAAGACGACTCCAGCTGAACAGGAAGTGGTGGTAAAGTGTATTGAGCACTGGGAGATCTGAGATTTAATCCCATATTTGTTATAAATTTGTTGATGATGTAGAAAGTTACTTAACTAATGGGATTCCTTCCTTCCCTTGTGTAATAAGGGTTGGGGGATAAATAGCCTGAGCTGCTTATAAATTCTCAAATTCTATGTGCCTATTTCTTCTCCATTTAAGGGGAAAGAATAGAGAAATTATCAAATTTTGTCCTTTTACAAAACTTTCTTTTCTTTTTTTCTTTATTTTTTAAATTGGTGCTTTAGTGAAATACATAATGGTAGGATTTGCTGTGGTATATTCATATATGTACACAGCATAAAACCCTTTTTTTCTGTTTCTTCTGTCAGATTTAGTAAAAACATAAAACTTTATTTTCCATATTTTTAGAAATTCTTAGTTTTAGAATCCTAATTTGAAGTTCCTAAGATTCTTTATTTGATTTTTTTCTTTTCATATTAAATCACTTGTTATATGTTGCAAGTATCCTACAGTCTATGTATATAATTGTTTAGTCTGTTCAGCTTATTAAGTGTTCAAAATGACACTGTCAGGTATTTTGAAAAATAAAACAAATATCTTCATTTTGAAGGAATGTATTATCAAAGTAATCAACAGCAAGGCATTTGTCAACCTGGACCATTGGTACAATGAAATTGTGTCAGAATGCACCATCTGGATCAACGGTGGTTTTGAGATGCAAGAGTTGAGAGAAAATTTCAGGAAAGCACCTCAGAGGCTCCCCTTCAGTCCCCAACATGCCCACTCTGCCCTCCTATAGTGCACATCATTTTTATTATAAAAACAGAATGCACTGAGACAGAAATGTCTTTTTGAACATAAATTAATTTGAAGTAAACTCCATATAATTATGAGTCTAGTCATCTTCCACAGCTTCCTTTAAAATACCCAACAAACAGTGGATTTTATAATGATTTACAATCTAAAAACAAGTTGTACTTTTGTTTCCCATAATGTTTATATGAGCCAGGGTTCTCCAGAGAACCAGAGCTAGTTGGCTGTGTGTCTGTGCATGTGTGGGCACATGTGACAGGTACACATGACTGCAGGCTGGAGAACCAGTGTTATGTTTTGGGTCTGGAATGTACCCCCAAAGCTCACTGGTTAGGCAATGTAGAAATGTTCAGAAGTGAAACGATGGATCATGGGGGATGTAACCTCATCAGTGTATTAATACATTGATGGCTGAATGGAAAAAGTTGAAGGCAGTAGGTTACTAGGGGCGTATCCTGGAAGGGTCTATCTTCTCCTGACGCCTTCCATACTTTCTCTGCCCCACCCCTTCTCTCTGTGCTTCCAAATCACCATGAGCTGGCCAACCACAGACTGAGTCCTCTGAAACCATGAGACTAAAATAAACTTTTCTCTCCTAAGTTGTCCTTGTCAGGTATTTTTGTCACAGCAATGAAAAGCTGACCAGCATACCCTAGGGAAGAGTTAATGTTTCATGTACTTTCTGGAGATATTCTAAAAACAGAATTTCCTCTTTGTGGGATTTCAGTCTATTAAGACCATCAACTGCCTGAACAAGGCCCACCCACATTATGTAAGCTAATACCTTCACAAAGACAGCGAAACTGGTATTTGAACATATTTCTAAATACTGTGGCTTAGCCAAGTTAACTTATAAAATTAACCACCAGGACATGCAAACAAAATATTATTCTTTGCTTGTTTAATAAAGAAACTAACATGTTCAGTATATGTCAGAATGGTATAGAATCATATAGATGCTTTAGGAAGTAGAAGTTTTCTCCTTCATACTCTCAATCTTTGCTCTAGTGAACTTTATAAACAATTTTAGGTCTGAAATTTTTTTTCATTAACTTTAAAATAGGAATTTTGAAGGAGCATTCTTCTGGAATAACTTTATTTTGGCACTGGAAATTGAACCCTGGGGTATTTTACCACTGAGCTACATCTCCAGTGGTTTTTATTTTTTATTTTGAGATAGGGTCTCATGAAGTTGTTGAAGCTGGCCTCCAACTTGGGATCCTCCAGCCTCAGCCTCCAGAGTCACTGGGATTACAGGTATGTGCCACCATACCTAAATAGAATAATTTTTAATACTGAAATACTTATTTACTTATGTTCTACATTAGGGACTTTTTAGAACCAACATTTTTAACTGTTTCTTGACTGACAGTGTTCAAAGGCTGAAAGTAAGAAGGAATTTTGCATTTGTAAATTCCTTTATTCAAACACAATTAATTTAAAATGCAGGAGACAGTGTGTTTATAGAAGGTGACTCCAGGTTATAGGGGAACAGAGTGATAATGTAACTGTCTATGTAGGGAAGATAAAGGGGAGGGAGAGCTGTCCAGAGACCTAGACATCTAAGCTGGGGCAAGGCAATCATTACAGATGACTCATAAGTTAGGTTACCTGGATTCATAAGTTAGGTTACCTGCCTACTCTGTTACTAATCAATTGTCACTTAGAGAAAGTTCTTTAACTTTTTTAGTACTCAATCTTCTTTACTACAAAAACAGTTTTCTAAGTTTTATAGATTAAATATGAAAATATTTGTAAAACACCTTGCAAAAACAGAGAGGCACCTGATGATGGTGGTAGAACATCATTATGAGGTAGAACGTGAGGAGGGACTAAATGATCCCATACTAGGTATGTGGATCTGTTCCTGGTGTCTAGATTGGACTGGGTGTAGGTATAAAAAGACATACTCAAAATGATAAAAAGAGGAAGATCAAAGAGAGCAAAAATGATTTTCTCAGAAATAACATCCTCATGTAATATTTTTAGGTGTTTAAAACATATACCTGAGATGATGTTGTTTTGTAAGGGTAGTTCCGTGAGATATAACTCAAGGCAAAATGAAAAAAAATTGCTTAAAAAAATTTATTCCAGGTGACCTAAATACCCCAGTAGGTATGTCTCTTTTACATGGTCACCTAGGAAGTAGCATTTGCATTCTGAGGATGCTCCCATTAAAACAAATACAATGAACAATATGGATTCTGTGTGTGAGTAAGAATATTTTAGTTTTTGATCTTTCCAATTGATTGTGATTTTGGGGGGAGTGTAGCTAAAAAATGAAACAGCAAGTCATATTTCAAGAAAATTTATGAAACAGTTTTATAATAGTATCTTTGGAATCTGTATTCAATGTCAAAGTATAACAATTTGGAAGACAATATTCCTTGTTTTGTTTAAAAACATAAATTTTATTAATTTATATCAAAATGAAGATGTTTGTTCTTTTAAATATAAATACAATTTAAATAAAATTAACAATGGTGAAATTCAACTGGCCAAACCAGAACTTTAAATTAAAAAATTCTACCTATGCATATGTTTTTCTGTCCCTCATGCAAACACATACTTTATCCATATTGAAAAGACAAAGCAATAAGTTAGAATGGACTAATTAATTTATAGGCATAGAGTGTGGAGATTTCTGCCAAGTCTCATGTCCCACAGACATGGTTAATGGAGCACAAGCTCTGGCATAGAAGCCCAAAGACACTGTTCAGTCCGTACTCTGAACATCTGAGTTATCACGGGTAAGATGCTTAACTTCTCTGCCTCAATTTACCCTTGTCTAAATCTGCCCATAATATATATCCTGGTTCATTTCAAAGGCTGTGGAAAGAATCAAATGTAATTACCTATTTAAAAATTCTTCAAAAAAATAAAATACTAAATACAAGTTAGGTGCTACAGTATGTGTTCTTTATTTAATTTCCTAGAAGAATTCAAAATAATGAACCCATATCATAAACTGTTTCATTTTTTAAATTAAGCAAATAAATTTAATACCAGTTTTTAAGTTTGTTTCTTTCTTCTCACCTCAAATAAATGTTATCTATTTTTATTATAGCTAATGAAATGAGCTCAGGTTTTTGACTATGCTTGTTTTCAATCTTGTAAAATGCAGAGCCCATACTATCAAATCAAATCTATAGGTTGAAATGATGACCTCCATGGATTAGTTAGACCAGTGTGTGGACACAAAGTCTGTAATGCTCTGAAGTGTACATGTTTAAGGAGTGTTATCTGTTTCACTAGCAAATAGGGGTTTCCTCATAATTTGGAGTCATCACAGAGCAAGGAATTTATGGTTAGCATATTTCTCAATGGTAAATATTTTGCCTGGCTCAATAGGTCATAAGTCATACTATTTGATTCTATTTCTGGCTAGAAAACATAGACATACTAATTGCATTTAACTAGATTGAAATCTAATCTGATCTATGTTAATTTTTTAAAATCATTCATAAATGTGTATTTTCAGGAGAGTTATAAAAAATAAAGAACTTTATAAATTCGTAACTTATTTTTTAAATATCAAATTTATAGCCAGAATGTTGGATTTTGACTAGTTATGCTTACTTGTACTAAATTGTAAAAAAAATGGAACCATAATAAAATATTAGCATGTTTTAATCTAGTTATTTATTCCTTCAGAATAACATATTTTGAAGGTCTGTCACCCTACTCACAAATGTTCAATTATCCATTAATGAAAATTTTTTGTGTAACCTGAATTTTTGTATTTGCATTTTAAGACAATAAAACTTTATTCTATAATTATTCAAACTATGAAACTCCAGTAAATATTCTCATTAACATAACTCAAATTTTGGATATAATAAAAATGGTGAATTCTAAAATTATTCCAGGTGCTATAAACATTCAATGAACATGCAGAACAAGGGAGCTACAGAATTCTGCAAGCATAAAAACAAGAAAAATGTGTTTTATAAAATTTTTACTCTATTTCTTTATTCAACTAGAACCATGAGTATGGTAGCAAGACAAAGACCTTTTTTCCCCCCGGTGTCTGGTGATTTAATTGCATTTTTAATGTTTCAGAACCATATACAACAATTTCCCTTTAAATTAATATAAACTAGCAAATGTATGAAACTCTCTCCATGTTTTTTTTCTTATTTGGAGCACAATATTTCATAGCAATTGAGTTCTGGGAATTGTAAAAAGTATATAATTCTTTCAAAAACAGTAAAAGAAAGATTGCATACACAAAAATGCTTATTCTGAACCCATTAGAAATAGTGTTACCTTTTTCTCAAAGTTAGTAGGCCAATAAAACTAGTTGAGATTACAATTACTGGATATAAAAATTATAATCTTAGAGGATTTAAAGACAAATATTTTCCCAAAGCATAAGAATAAGCATATCCAAATGTTCTTTCAAGTAGAGAAGAATGAAATAAAGATACACTCTATAAAATTGAGTATGTAATATGTTAATCCAAGGATTAGTGTGTATTTTTTTAAAAAATAAATATTTCAATGTCTTTTTTATTATTTTAAAAAATTCATTTCATAAGTTAAATTTATTCACATCTTTTTATTTGTATATTAGATGCTAAAAGACTTCATATTAACATCACTGCAAATATTTAGCCAAGAATGCCAGCTGTTGACGGAAAACTTAGCGTATTTCCAGTCAGATGCCTTTACTGTATCCAAAATAGATCATTTTTAAAATACAGTTCTTCTCTACTGAAGGATCTTGAAATTAGCATATTTGAGAAAGTGCACCCTAGGTATTGATACAAAGCCATTAGAGCAGGGGATTAACCTAAAGTTGAAAGTCCAGGACATCCGGTACTGATGTGATACCATTAAAAATCAGAGAAGATTATAGATGCACACATACAAACTCAAAGGTGCTCACATCCAGAGTAAGAATGATAGCTAACGTTTTTGGGTGCTTCCTCTGTCTAATCTAAGTGATGCACATAGACAAGCTCATTTAATCCTATGAAGCAGAAACAATTCCCATCACCATTTTACAGACAAAAAATACTGTGGCACATCAGATGTCATATTATTTGTCTAAGGACCTCAAGTCATATGAACTTTGGAAGCCACAATTAAAAATATTTTTTTAGTTGTTGATGGACCTTTACTTTATATATATGTAGTGCTGAGACTCAAACCCTGTGCCTTACACACGGTAGGCAAGTGCTCTACCACTGAGCTACAACCACAGCCTATGGAAGTCACATTTTTAATTCACTGTGCTATGCAGTACTGTCTCTTACACAAATATTTGAATGCAGGGATTAAGGACTCCAATCAGATGATGGTCACATCAGATTAGGCATGTGTTTCTCAGGGATGTCCCTCCAGTATGAAGTCAGAGTGGATGGACTGGCTTTTACTACACCAAGCCTATTGTTTTTTGCATAAACATCACTGTGACCACAGTTGGAATCTATCATTGGAGTACATTTAACTATATAAAATTGTCCTCTTTTTTCCAATAACAAAACTCTGAAGTTGCTTCAAAAATATGCTTGTTTTTTAAAAGATGCAACACTGAAGTATTTAGGGGCAAAGGGTCATTTTATCTGCAGCTTATTTTCAAACAAGTCAGAAAAATCACGTGCATACACGTAAGTACACTGTTAGAAAAAAACAAGTCTGATAAAATATTAATTTTGGGAATCTGACTGAAAGTAAAAGATAATTTGTGTACTACTTTTGTAGTTTTCCTATAAATCTAAAATTATTTATTTCAAATAAAGAATTTTTTAAATAAAAAATAATTAATGGAAAACTACTTGGAAGTTTAGAGAATCAAAAAGACTTTCCTAAGAAACAGCAATAGGGAAACAAATATTAAGGATATAAATATGCCTGAATTGTCACTTTGGAGGCAAAACTTCACTATCTTCTGTTTACAGAAGACTGTTTAACATCACCTTCCTGGAGCTCCATTTCAGACTCATATCTTTTTTGTAATCGAGACTGAAAGAGAAAGTAAGACATGGATTAAGTTTTCCTTTCTATCTAAAGTCTGCATCTCAGTTCTAGCTTTCTCTCTGTGCATTCTTTCTCTTTTTAGGTCATTTCCTCTCCACAGAACTGAGTTGCCCTTGAAACTTTTCACAAGATAAACAAATTGGAATGTAATAAAATAGCCCCAATGTCCACAAAAGAGATTTGATAGATTCACATTTTATATTGAGGCTAAAAGTGAACTTCAACATATTAGGGTGAATTAGTGTAAAATCAAAATTGTCTTAAAACAGTTTAAAAATATTAAGTAGGGGATCATTGAGTTGTATAGTGTCTTGTACATAGTAAATTCTGATAGCTCCTAAGCTTAACAAAAGGAACAAAATTAAATATTTCCATCCAAATGAGCCCTCAGATGATTCTGCTCTTAAGATAACCATCCAATCCTGAGATGTATATGGTATTGGGGGTGAGGGAGTGAGACGAGAATTTAAGTGATTCTTCTTGCTGTGGAGTTTATTCTACTTGGTTTAATGTTAAGTCTCCCAAAACATAATGTATGTAAATAGAATTGTTTGTTGTTGGGGTTACACAAGAGTAGAGCAAACAGATTTTGCTTCTAGCCACAGTGGAGGAACTCTGTCACAGTAGGCCTCCAACCATAAGCAACTATAAAAGTAGACACAATATATAAAATCACTACTTTCAGACATTGAACAACAGGTAGCAATGACTGTGATCCCTAATAGATGAACAAAAATATTAGTGCCCTGTCTATCACTCAGCTCTCTGCCTGACATTACTTCCTAGACTATTGATCAGGAAGAATATCAAACAATACATAGCAGTCCACCCAAGCTGAGGCCACGATGAGAATTCAGGGCCATTGAGATGGTAGAATCTGTATGACATGGTCTGGAGGGAAGTAGGCTGAGCAGAAGAGCTCCAGAAATCTGCACAGAGGTCCCCCTTGAATCTTTGGATGAATGGTAAACTGTGTATGTGTAGGTTGAAACGGCCTGGGGCAGGACAAAGGATAGCAGCTAGAAAAAGGACAAGAATAGAAGAATGGGAAGAATAGAAGAATAGAAGAATGGAAGCTAGGAAGAGCAGGAAAACATTTGTGTAATGACCAGTGTTGGCCAATTCAAGCTCAGAAACTGAAAATATAAAAAGGATTCATCCACATAGTAAAAAATACCCATAAAACAAGAGTCTGACCACATTTTAACATGTATACACAGTCTCTGGACATGATGTAATTATCTGCTCTTTCCAGATATCTGCAATCAAAGCATAAAGGTGACCAAAAGTTCACATTCCCAGGCAGCATCTTGAGATATGCATAAGTCCTTTCCCTACATGGCCTCCTGACATCATTCTGAAAAAAAAATCTCTCAACGTTGCTTTCATCACATTTTTTTCGTTCTATTTATGCACCTGCCAAAGGACTTTATTAAGCATTGCAGATATCACAGAAACTCCACAAAGTCCATACCTCAGAAGGAGGGACAATCTAATCCTAAGGAAAAGATTACCCTTTACTTATATTGACAAGTTTTGAAAGAATCAAGGTCATCTGCAGGTTAATTAACTGCCTATGGAATGATACTCAACATTCTATTAAGGATGATGATAAAAATTCAATCACTGATGAAGTGTCTATAATGTCCAGTATATAATAAAAATTACTAGACATGCAGCTGAAGGAGCCTAGGGAATTTCACCCCAAAATATGACATCCTGGGATGCTGATTATTTTAAATTAAAGGCTCTTGAAGCTTAGATATTGAACTTCCCTAACAGGAAAACAATTGCTTCTGATCCACTCCCTGAGGTTTCATTAACAAAACTCATATTATAGGAAGGAAGCTTGAAGAATGTCATTATACCTGGGCATATTTGTCCAATGCTATTGAATGTACCTAGGACCATTCATTCTAGAGACTACAACTATTGTCTGCCCTCTTACTCCATTCATACCTCTAATAATCCTCTTTAAAATTTTCTACATTTACCCATTCTTCTCTTCTGTATGTAGAAGTGTATAAAAACAACTGAACCACACTGGATTATTGGGCACTCACCTTTCTGTGATGCCCCAGTGCACACACAATAATTTTGTTCACTTTTTGGTCTATTGTCAATTCTTTCTAGTGGAACTTTGGAGGGAGAAAGGGAAATTTCCCCCCATTTTCTACAAATGTGACCCATAATCAGAATAACAATCATGCAATAAAACAGAACCAGAAATGTACAGATGATGAAATTAGTAGACCATGTCTTTAAAACAGCTATTATAATAATATTGAAGAACCTTAAGGAAGTAAAAAGAATAAAGAATTGAAAATAAGAAATCACATTAGTGAAACAGAAACTAAATAAAAGGAAATACTACCAACAAAAAAATATATATAATATAAAAATTTAAAATTTGCCAAAAATCTCATCTGGAAATTATACACTGCAAAAGAAACTATCCGTAAACTAGAAGACAGAACAATGGAAATTATCCATTCTGAAATATTGAAAGCTAAAAAAAAAGCAACAACAACAACAACAACAATAACAAAAACAGTTAAAAATAATAATAGAATAGAATCTTAGCACTGTGGTACTTTTAAAAGTAGATCCAAGAAACTCAACAAAGACTACAAAGTCTGAGCAGAATAAACACCATGAGCATTCCAGGGCATATTAATCAGGGTTCAATCAGGTAAACAGACCTACTGTGAGCCACATACAATAAGGGATTTATTTTGAGGATTTGCTTTCAGGCAGCTGTGGAAGCTGCTCAAGGGGACTGTAGAGACTACAAACTGCCTCTGTGCTGGAACTAGGTCGTCAAGGAAATAGAGACACGAAGTGAAGACATCAGGAGTGAACATTGAGGGAACCTGTGGGGGGAAATGTAAAATCTGTGAGGAAAAACTAGAACCTACCTGAACAAATAGGAACAGGTTTGTCTCACTCCCTCACATTTGATGATGTTTTAAGTCGCAAGCTAAGGCATTACCCTTCTCTGTGAAACTGTACATGACCTGGCCTGGGATTTAAACAATCTAAAAAGAATATTCTAGAAACCCAGATAATTCTCCCCAACACCAAGTAGGTGAACCATCCATCTAATCAGTAAAACCATACATGAGGTACAACAGTGCCCGGCCCCATGTCAAGTAGCCTAAAAACTGCCTACTATTTCACTTCACATCTTTTAACCATATTTAACATCTAAATGAAAACAATCCAGTAAAATAATTTAACTGTATAATGTGATGTGAGTATTCAGATTAAAACTAAAAACATGCCAAAGCTCTCCACAAAAGAACATACAAAACTCTCTTTATTCAGCTTTGGTTAATGTTAATTTTTCCTTTAACTGAATTATAGTCTCCCTTTGACAAACTATAACTTAAATATTGAAAAAAAACTTAGTTCCTATTAATGCATCTTATGTTTTAATGTTAACAGGATGGAGAAAAAAGATAATCTTAAAAAATATATTCATATAGAAAAAAAGAAGAAATACTCAAATAAAAGCGTTGATTTCTGTGGCTGATTACATGATTTTAACTAATATTTCTAACTTTATTCTTCCACTAACCATTCATTCCTTAAGTTCAAGCAAGCAGTTTGACTGGTTGTGATTCTTTGCCTAGTGGGATAAACCAAACTTATTGCTGTGAGGTGAGGATGAACCACTAGAAGTCTTGCTATAGTTTTTTGTTGACTTTTATTATAGGTGTGGAATTACTAAGAGGTGTCCAAAGATATTTCATGAATTTCAAAATATCCCTCCTTACACTAATAATACAGTAGAAACTTAGTTTCCTTTTGATAGAATCAAATACTCCAGTCAGCTCCAAACCTCCCTTCTCTGCTCATTGATTTACCACAGTGTCAAACTCCCATTTAATAAAACCATTACTATGTCCCCTGATGGAAGCATTTCTCTCTTGAGAACTAAAACCTGTAGACATGTTGTTTGCTTAAGGTTGCAGAGAAGAGAAAGAATAATTTTGTTACCAATGCATTCAGGGCAAACAGTGAGCTAAGCCACTCATTTCTATTTCCATTTCTTGGTTACCAGGTCTGTATACTGAGAGAAAAAGCACCATAAATAAAACACTGATTTAGAGAATATAACCTACCTTGGATGACATATTGAAGACCCACAAAATGTTGCCAGGCTTTTGGCACCATAATTTCATCTTCAAAAGGCCATTCTCTCAGGCTAGCTGCTTTAGAGGAATGGAGAACATAATGATACAAGTGAATTCTATACATACAGAGGCATTACTATATCTTATTGATTGTAGAATGAGTCTCTTGGTCAGAAACAATGCTTTATGGAATACCATGATAGTGAATAAAACATTTTTAACATCCATAGAGGGTGATTTTGGCAGAAGCTTCACAGGCAGGCAAGTGTATATACAGAATAAGTTTCTTTTCCAGTGAGAACAAATGGAAATAAATTATATAATCTACTTGCTACCAGGTAGTTGGCTGATTCTCCTGGTAATGATGTTATATTGGGGCTCAGTATTAATCTCTGATAGCAGTGGCAGTTTTCAGATCAGTTTTGATGAGTAGGTCTAATGCTTATCTCCTGAATAACCTCCTTTCCTGCTGCCCATGGCCACTTTGATTACGATCTCATTGGATAAAGACAGAGGTGACTGCAGAAACAAGTCCACAGAATGACTTATAATGTCCACCTCTTCTGAGCATTGATGTAGGAAACAAGCACCTTTATAATATGTGTCAAATATCTATCCATTTTTCAATCATTGTTCTTTTAACTGATAATCATCCAACCAAACTATTAGCCATAGCCCATAAATTAATGGGTATCTGATCATATCTTTTTTCAGACCAAATGTTCCTCAAGGATAAGAACAGGAAAAAGTTTTTATTTGTGTTTGATTTTATTCAAAGTTCTACTTTAAAAATTAGCTAGTGCTATAAAAACAAAAGGAAAAAAAAGAAAAGAAAAATAGAAACAAAAAGCATAAGTTTTGGAAAGAAAGTAGTAAACTATTTTTATTCAAAGATAACATGATAATGTATATTAAAAACTAAATAATCTTTAAAAAATAATGCTGGAGTTTATGAATGTTTTTTTATCAATTCCATAGACACAAAAGCAGCATGAAAGTATCAATTGTATTTCTACACACTAGTGAAGAACACTAAAATAAAAATACAATTACATTTAAAATGGCATAAAATAACATAAAATATTTAGGAACAATAGTATTTGCAAGATCTGTATACTAAAACTATAAGACATCACTGGGAGAAATTAATAACCTAAATAAATACAAACATATACATGTACATGAATGAAGACTCAATATTTTTAAGAGGTGAATTCTATCTACATTGATCTATAGATTTAAAATATTCACAAAGTCTTTGGGTTTTTAAAAAATATTTAAGATGATTCTAAAATTTATATGGAAATATCAGCTGTGCAGAGTAGCCCCAAAACATCTTAGAATAAAAGAATATTTTGAAGTACTTATACAATTTGATTTCAAACTTTCTATAATCAAGATGGTGTGGTATTGCATAAAGATAGCCAATAGATTGATGAAAGCAAACAAATAGTGAGTATAGGAAAAAAGACTCACATATACATAGTTGTTTTTTTTTTTTTCTTTTTAACCAAGGCACCAACATAAGTTAATGGAGTAAGGAAAGTCTTTTCAATGGTTTTGGAAAAAATGTGAAAATAATGCAGCTTAAACAATCCATAAAAAGTTAATTAAAGATAGTTCATACTATTAAATGGTAAAATGAAATTTCTTAAATTTTCTTAAAGAAAACATAGAGGATAATTTGGGCAACCCTATGAAAGACAACTCAACTAGTAACTTGTTGGCTTCCATGTACTTTGTGTTGCCCAGTTTTAGCAAAAATCTCATAAAATTTGTTTAGCCAGAATCCCCCAACCTTAATGTCTGAACATCCTCAATATTTGATCAAGTGCCTCACCACCACATAGATGATATCACCCTAAACTGCCTTGAGCAAGAATATTGTTAGTCTATTTAGACAAAATCCCATCTTGCCCTTGCTATTTCCTTTTAGTAATTTTCTCTCCACTAATGTGCACCCTGCTCCTCAGTATAAGACCCCACTTATCTATATTCAGAATAGTCCTCTGTTTTACCACAAGGTCCCCCTATGCAATAGTTTCTGAATTAAATAAATCTGCTTAATCTACTGCCCAGCTCTGATTTTATTTAATACTTCTTATCAGTAAAAAGTTCTAATTACTGGTAATATACAAGAACATAGATAAATCTCAAAATATGTTGAGTGACCGAAGCAAACCACAAATATACAAACTGTATGATTCTGCTAATCAGTAATGAAATGCTTCAGAATAGTAGTTATCTCTGGGTGAATGACATAGAGATTGGTTAGGAAACGGCACAAGAGAACCATTTGGGGATTATAGATTTGTAATATTTATATCTCAGACAGTATGTGATTTTCAAGGGTACACAGTTGTCAAACATTGTGCTTAAGAGACATTTCACTTAATCTCTGCCGTTTTGATTTTATAATAGTACTTCTGTGGGGATCATCACACAATAGATGTTAGAACGTTTTCTTGGAACTAAATTATTTTTTATTATACTCCTAAGCTCACTTTTTAAAAAGTTGTGTACTGTCTTCAGCAGTTGTTTCCTGCCTTTGTATTTCCCTGTCTAACCCTTATGGAATAGTTATCATCTCAAGCACTTGAGCGTTTGCTTCAGGATCTCTTCCAGCTCTCCAGAGCTCTTCTGATTGATGATGTACTACAGAGTAAGGAAGGTTCCTAAATCAGAAAAGTCAAAATAATCTGTTATAATTTCACCTGCAGGCCACAGTACACCACCTCTTTTCAAGATAAATTCCTCCTTTAGCAAAAAAGGGTCATCATTTCCAAAACCTGAAGGAATTACCTGGTATGTGTTCTCATCAGTTGGGTAACATTATATAAAGTAAGATTCTTTTTGCAATGGTTATATATTTGATGCCCAAAAGCAGGCTAAGAGTTTAACCTCACATGCTCCTTCCCCAGGCTACAATCAATGTCCACTGGTCTTTGAGGGGCTGTGCATGGTGTCAAACCTCAGAATTTCTAATACTGCCCACAGGTTCCCATAATGTCCATTGAATGTCTGTCATTCTTAACTAGTGAATGAAATTAACCCCTACAGAAACAAGCAAAACTTTCAATGCTTCAAGAAAGGATAGTGAGAGGGAATAAGCAAAATTAAAATGATTTTAGAAGAATAAAACAAAATAAAAATGAAAAAGAAAAAAGGAAAAAGTGAGCAGGAAAAAAACTCATACATAGCACAAGCATTATTAAAGCCATCAAAATAACTAATGAGAACAAATTTTTAAAAAGTCCATTTTCTTTTTTGAATAGCTCCATTGAATTTTTCTTAAAAAACACACAAATCTTAGCTACACCAAGAAATATTTTAAGCTTGCTTCTTCATTCATATATTAAAATTTGTTGGGAATATTTATGTACCTATAGAGTTCTTACAGCAACATGGGGAGTCAGAATGCTTCCTGATCAAACTTAACTTTGAATCAGATTTTTCTTACTTAGAAATAAATAGGGTGAACTTAGGACATGGGAGATTTCCTTCGGGAAATAGGATGAACCATTTTCCAAATGTCCCCAGTTTTTTTTTTTTTTTCAACTTTCTGAATTATGGGTAGCCTGGTCTGTCACTCCTACAACTTAACCTGGTAGTATTGCCTTCAGTTACAACTCTGTAGTCAGACTTGCACCTTCCATTTGTTCATTAATCTAGAATATAGTCATTGAGCACGTACTACTGTAGGTATAGGAGATACAGTTGTGGAAAAGCCAGATGTAGCCCTGCCCAATGGAGCTTAGAACCTCTTGTCACCCAAATAATCATACAAATGATTATTTTATTTAATTATAAATATGGAAAAGGTCATAAAGAAACAACAAAGATAAGCAAGAGAATATCTCAATACCATTTAATTGGGTTGGGAGGTAGAAACGCCATTTTCGAGGCCTAGTCTAGCACCAGGAAGTAGTCTGACTTTCACAGATGTACTATTTGGGGGCTATATTTTAGTCACATTGACACCAGCTCATCCTTCTGGTGTTGACCAAATACTTTATTGATATGATTCTTTGCCTAATATGGAAATGTTCCAGTTTTTATTGCTTGGATTATAAACATTTACAACATGATTTAAAATATTATCTATTATTAAAAAGGCATTTTCTTGCAAGATAGGATCTTGTGACATGATGAAAACTGTGTTTTATTTATTCTTTGGGGGAAAGCAGAGGAAAAATACTTTCTTTATTAAATAAGATGCTAGAAATTATAACAATAAAATGCATTACATATTTCCTTATCAAATGCATTATTTTTGCAGCTTTTGTTTGGAACATTGTAACTACAATACAAATTATACTGCAAATGTAATTGTTATTTAACTTGCTTAATTCTAGTGGTCTAACCATTTAGCTATATTGTTGAACTATATAGTTACTATTCCATGACTATAAATAATTAAATAAATAAATAACAGAAAGTGAGATTTTACTTTGTAAATTGCCTATAACTCATGACTATTTTTTTTTTCACTTTTCAATTCCTTAACAATTTCTATAGGTTTATATATGACAATAAATTGTCTTGCTACATCTTATTTGGAAATTCAAAACCAGCACAAAATTTGAATGTCTTTGCTGAGGTGTATCTAAATTAATAGCTTTAAGTGGCTTTTAGTGAGATTTAAATAATCATATTCATTTTATAGTGGAATTTCACAGAGAAACTGGAGCATAAAGCAATCACAGTTTTCAAATACCTCAATATAGAAACTTATTTTGGAAAATGCAAGATTGTGTTATGTTCATTTTGCTAAACTTTTCGAGAAAGTTCAAAACTTTTTCAAGAAAACAAGTTATTACTTTAGTTTGCTCACACTGTGTAACCAGATACCATAGACTAGGTGTCTTAAACAACAGAAACTAATTTTCTCACAGTTCTGGAGACTGGAAGTCCCTGATCAAAGTGCTGGCAGTGTTGGTTTGTGGGCGAGAATGGAGGTGAAGTTCATGCAAGCCCAAGTGTTCTCTGGTCTCTGATGTCTCTTTTTTTTTTTGTAAGAGCACTCATCCTGTTGGATCAGAACTAATCCTGTGAACTCATTGAACCTTACTTAACTTCATTAGTAGCCCTATCTACAATGATAGACATACTGTGGGTAAGGTCTCCGAGAGACGAATTTGGAAGGGACACATACATTCATTCCATAATAGTAATTGAAATGTCAGTGTCATTTTACTCCAAAATCAGTGACACAATGCTTTATTTAATGAGAATAAACAAATCTCTGATTCTCTAAGCGTGGGTTCTCATCAGGAAATTAGGCCATTGGGTCCAACAGAAATAATTACAATAGTCTGGTGATGTAGCTCTGTGGTAATGCATATGCTTAGCATGCATGAGGCCCTGGTTTGATCCCCCTCACCCCCCCCCAAAAAAAAAAAAGCAGAAAAAGAAAGAATTGCAAGTTAAAGATATTACCTGAATATGATATAAACTAAACATCAGAGAAACCTATTGATAAAAACTTATTAACAGTACTTATGTTAGGGATGGTTATTAAAGGAGGCACATGACAAGATAGTGATCAACCATATTATTATAGACACAGCCCACTCTCTGTACTACAGGAAGAGAAAAAAAACAGAAGTATTGGAATTATATTAAAAATTTTGGCATTGCCAAAATGAAGCTATTTCATAGATACATGAAAAGAAAATGTCAGCCAGATGCAGTGTCAAATGCTTGTAATCCCAGCTTCTTGGGAGGCTGAGGCAGGAGAATCACAAGTTCAAGGCCAGCCTCAACAACTAAGCAAGACCCTGTCTCAAAATAAAATATAAATATTTTTTTAAAAATATTTTTTAGCTTTGTATGGACCTTTATTTTATTTATTTGTATGTGGTGCTGAAAATTGAACTCAGTGCCCCACGCATGCTAGGCAAGTGTGCTACTACCAAGCCACAACCCAAGCCCCAAACATAAATATTTTTAAAAGCATGGGATATATAGCTCAGTGGTAGAATGGACCCCTGAGTTCAATCCCTAGTAACACACACACACACACACACACACACACACACACACAGAGAGACAGAGAGAGAGAGAGAGAAGGTGGGGGAAAATAAAACATTAAATGAGGTAAAATTGTGTGAATTAACCTTATGATTATTTCAGCTTAAACTTCAGCTACCAAATTTCAGCACAGCTACAATGAGATAGATTATTCAGAAAACGCAAGTTTCAAAAAGTGAGGACTCAGATGTCCAAACACAGAAGACAAAAACAAGCCTGGAAAATACTGCCCTTGGAGAAATTAGAACTACAAAGAGTTGCTTTCCAAAGTTGAAATGTCTGTGGTAGAATAAGCACCTCATTCTCATGAAAATGATAACTTCTTAGAATGGACACCAAAAAAATAGCAACTGGGTTCAGCTGGATTGCTGCCTGGTTTTAAGTGCAAGAGGACCAGTGTTTTTTAAACAAGAGGCCAGTTGTTACCAAGTCCCACAGAGAAAGAACTCCTGGATCCTGGTAGATGCCCACTTGTGCATGTGCACCTCTTGTGTATAGCCTGATCCTGTGATTCAGAGCTTCACACAGAATCATAACATTGCTGGGAAAGGGGGAGCAAGAGAAAATAAAAGGGAAGCCAAAGAGAACAGCTCCCGACAGGTAGAACATTAGTCAGTTCAATGTTCCAAAGGGTTCCACAGTGTGCACCTTGGCATAGGACCAAATTAGGTGAATAATTTAGGCGTCAAAAGGACATGAATCACAGAATGATCGGTGAAAGTCCAGTTTAAAAATGAAACATTTAAAAATTCACTATGAAAATATTTTCTAATAGGTAAAATGTATTGAGACTTTTTTTTTTTTTTAAATCTGAGACCAATTATAAATTTTGACAACTTGGATTTTGGTCTGATAAAACTTGTGTGCCACAGCTGGGGTATGATTTTTTTTGTCTTTTTTTTAAAAACAAGAGCTTTAGTTAAATAGATCTGGATAAATGAAAACTGGAGAGAAGTCATTACTTATTTCATCCAGCATTAAATATCAGTTATTGCAGTAAAAAAAAGTACTAAGCTATAATTATTAGCCAAATTATAAGTTATAGGAATATAATTATATATCAAAAAGTATTTCATCTTACCAAACAAAAGAGTCATAAAAATGAATGGAGCTAATAAAGTACAGTCTTAAAAAATTTCACTGGTACTGATAGCCTGCCATTTGATATAATGTATTTAATATTTTATGATAGGTAGCCTGAACATAGGAATGTTGTGAAGTTTATAAGAAACTCCATAGGAAAGATGAAACTCATAAAGCAAGGCAGATGTACTGCTACTACCTAGAGAATGCCTGCCACATAATAGTTTCCCTATAAAGATTTGTTTATGCGTCAACTGCTTTGGCTTGAAAACCATAATAGTATAAATTTTTTATGAGGTGCTTTCTAAATATCTTGCATTTATCTTCTAAATGTAGCTTTTGGCTATATTCTGAGACTGGCTTTCTCTTTTATTGTGTTATAACTAACAGACACACTGAGTTATTAGCTTAGCTTTGCTTTGCTTTCTACATTTTCTCTTACATCTTTACAAGGGATAACATGGGAACTATTTTTTTAACATCCAAGTAGTCTGCCTCTACAACTACCCTATGTTAAAAAAAAGGACAGAGAAAGAGCAATAGGAAACTTCATGAAGTATGCCTTCAGCTTAGAGGCAGATTCTACAATCCAAATTTTGCAGAGTATGAAAGATTAAGCTACAGGGGCCCGGGATGGAGATGGGGGAAGTAATAGATATACTGATCTATATGAAGAAATCTGTGAAATCTAGTTCTCTGAAGGGAAACAGAGGTTGGTTAAGGTACTGGCTCTACCATTTAAATTAAATGAGCTCCAGTTTCTTTCTTTGTAAAATGAGAAAGAAGTATGAAGATTCTAGAAGGTTCTAGAATATAGAAGAGGATCAAAAAAGTGTAACTTTTATTATTCCAAAAAAATTTGATATTGATAAATATTATTCAAGAAATATAGAGGATCCTGGGCAGATGATTGTTTAAAAATCCTTCTCCCAGGTCAGTCCCTGAGCAAATGGTATTGGAAATAAGAGAATTGGGAATAGTTGAGGTCTTGGGTTTTAAGGGAGTCATAAGGAGCTATTCTTCTAGAGGTCAGAAAACCTTACCAGGTATTGGCTAAGGGACTCATGAAAAATTCTTATTGCCAATTCCCTAAAATCCCTCTTTTTCTATCAACCATTCTCTATTTCTCCAGAGTTGGAGCAATCGAAATCTCCATCTAGTTGATTACTTTAAAAAAAGAAATTAGATTCATTGTCCACCCTGAAAATTTAGTGAGTACCCTTATCCATGGTCATAGGTCTCACATCCTGAAGCCCACATTTCCACCCCAAGAAAGGTACATGTAGTATTTATTCAACAATTTACAATATCAGAACCTTTAGTTTAACGTTTGTTGGTGGTGGAGCTGAAATCCACTTAGAGAGCCTTCCTGGAGTCCTCTAATACCCACATTAGAGAACTTCCTGGTTACTAGAGGGTTACTAGAGTGGATTATAGTGGTAGGGCCTGGAGGCAATAGACCTGGAAAGGTAGGCTAAAGTCAGATCAACCTCTTGAAAGTTAAACTGAGGACTTCAAATCTTACTATGTAGGTGACTGGAAACCAGAGTGATTAAGCGGAGCAGGTTTTCAGGAAAATCAATCTGCTGTTAGAATATAGGGTTTAATGGAAGGAGTTCTATTCTAATAGATTTCTAAGAGGGCATTACATTAATCTAGATCTAACAGGACAGGATTGGCAACTGAAAGGGGGTAATTGATGTGAGCCAGGGAACACTGGCATGACCTGGAGACTGACTGAAATGGAGTATATAAGTGATGACCCTAGGTTTAAGAGTAGATAATGAGCACACATAAACACGCATAACTAAGCAGTTTTGGTTACTAAATTATTTAATCTGAACCTAAATTTCATATCCTAAATTTAATCCTCCTCTCTTGTGCTATCTCTGACTTTAATATTAATGTTTATGTCCCTGTGACCCATTACATTATAGTCTAATTGATTGTGATATTATTTTTCTCATTTCCTCTTTTCCTGAATCCATGGATATTAATAGGTAGAGTTGATAGGCTCATACAGTCTGTTATATCTTTTAAAGAACAAAAAACGAATATTAGAGATAAAAATAATAATGATAGCTATCCTTCACTGGACTCATTGTTTTAGTAAGCTTTTTGGTGCTGTGACCAAAAACACCTAACAAGGATAATTTTAGAGAAGGAACAATTTATGTGAGACTCACGTTTCTGAGGTCTCAGTTCTTAGATGGCCAACTCCATTACTCTGAGCCTGAGTGAGGGAAAACATCATATAGCAGAAGGGCATGGCAGAGAAAAGCAGCTCAGGACATGAGGATCAAAAAGCAGAGAGAGACAGCTCTACTCTGCAGGAACAAATATATACCTCAAGGCATGCCTCCAGTGATCCACCTCCTCTAGCCACACCCTACCTGCCTATAGTTACCACTCAGTTAATTTATTCAAATGAATTAATGCACTGATTAGGTTAAGGCTCTCAGATCCCAATCCATTTACCTCTGAAATTTGTTGAATTGTCTCATATATGAGCTTTTAGGGGACACCTCATATCTAAACCATAACACTTATGTACCAACCTCAATGGTGAGTTCCTTATATGGATTATCTATTTAATGCTATTATGGTTTGGATGTAAGGTGTCCCCCAGAGGCTCAGGCATGAGATAATGCAAGAAAACTTAAAGGAGAAATGATTTACTGTACTCAATCAGTGAATGAATCCCCTGATGGGATTAAGTGAGTGGTAACCAAAGTGGATATGGTGCAGTTGCAGGAGGTGAGCCCCTGGGGGCATGACTTTGGGGTGTGCTTTCTTTCTGTGCTTTCCATGTGAGCTGCTTCCTTCTACCATACTCTTCTGCCATGATGTTCTGTCTCACCTAGAGTCCTGAGGAATGGAGCCAGCTCTCCATGGACAGAGACCGCTGAAACGGTGAGCCTCCAAATAAGTTTTTTTCTCCTGTATGTTCTGGTTGGGTCTTTTAGTCACAGCAGAAAAAAAAGCTAACTAAAACAAATGCCCACAATAACCCTATGAGATAGCTACCATTATTATTACCATTCTTTATAGGCTGAGACCTATAGTAGGAACTTGCTGAAGGTCACAGAGCCTGAAAGGAATTAGAAGGAATCAGTATGTGTCACCCCCAACTATGCATAAGAATTATTTTGAGTTGAAGACAACTGAGAAAAAATAGACCAAGGAAGAAGTCTGTGACTTTTCCCCTATATTCCAAAAAGCAGGGATTTAAAGTATTTTCACCCCTGAAAGCCAAAAGTGGCAAGACCAGTATTGTTTCACTTTCCTGTTTCATTAAGAACCCATACTCTTAACCATTTTAATAATGGTATAATAATTAATTATAAAAGTATTTTTAAATCTTCTAAATTAGAAAAGCAAGTGAGGAAAATATGATATTCTCTTTTATATATAAGCAATGGCTTATTTATTGCTATAATTTGCTTGTCAAAAGGAGTGTTGCTGTGATTTTTTTTTTTTTGGAATGTAATCCAAAGACTATTAAAATAGTTAATGCACTAAAACCTGAGCATAATATATGTCCTACTAGAGAGACTTTGATATCATTTCAAAAGACTTGAACTTTACTCAATATATTTTTTTGCCTGTTATAAACATATACATAGATGTAGATAGAGATACAGAAGTTTCAAGGTATAAATTCTTGAACAGAATGTCAGTGAATTATGATACACACCATAAAAATGTCTAACTATATATTAAACAATTACTTTATTTTATAAAGCAGAAAGAAGAGGTTTTTTTAAGTGCTATTTCAATCTGAAATAAGTAAGAGTGCTTAGAGATCAGTAATTCAAAGGCACTATATCAACAGTATGGTGATTGATACGCTTGCTTCTGGTGAAGGATTTTCATATCATGAATCAACTCTTCATTTAAACTACCCACAAATGGAACTTTTGGAAGAGCAGACATTTCATCTAATTTCTTCTAAAATGTCTCTCCCAGTCTCAAACACATTTTCAAATATGGCATTTAAGGTTGCTACTACTTTAGGATAATAGCAACAACAGATTGATGAGAATCCTAAGTGGCACTTACTCAGTGGAGTGATTGGAAGCTGCAGTTTTTATGCAAATACATGTTCCTCTGAGGGAGGAGAAACTGGCCTTGAAACTGCAGCTGTGAAAAGCTAGTGCTGGTAAATGAAGAAGCAGAGGGAATTAAAGTTGAAAGAGCCAACAGAGATGACTGTGCCCAGATGTAATAACGATACGCACGGAGAAGTTCAGACCAGGATGGGATGGAAGAATATAAATCCCAACCCATGAAATAGAGTGAAGAGGAAATACATTCTAATTTTATTTATAAAATACCTTTTCATTTCTATTTTGAGCTCTGATTCCACCAACGCAGAAGCATGATCAGGTACCTGGGCTTAAAGAGCATTCCAGATTCCCACATCTAAACCTCTTGCAGGTGTGGCAGGCTAATTGCTAACTTTGCACTCACTGGGCCATTGTGTTTTACTTTATTGCCTTATTAATGGTTTTGAACTTTTTTGATGCTATTGCTTTTTATTCGTTACCATTCTTTTATAAATGACATTCAAATGATCAAATACACTAAAGAAGAAATTTATTTCATTCATTTGCAAGGCAGAGCCTATGGATTTAGGTTCTCTTTGCACTTTCAATGGAACAAACAGTGCAATTTTTGTCCCTTCTGTTTTTAGAGTAGCAGCTGTAAAAATAATTAATGGCTGAAGAAAATCCAGCATGTCCTACACAGGGCCATTCTGCATTCAGCATGAGGTTTGGGCCTGGGTGACTGTTGTTTCATGCTTGGGGACAGAGAGAGAAACCCAGTGAATACTCACTAAAAGACTTCTCTCCCACACTTATCTCCTGGGCACCCTGATTCATTTTGGTTATTCACACTAGTTTAAAAACAAAACAAAACAAAAACCCTGTGTCCACAGGTATTTTCATACTATTTCCAATGATAATTTTGGTGTATATACAAGACTTTTAAATCTCTGGAATTTGATGACAATGAACTTAGGCCTTCTATGTGTAATTATAAAAGAAGTGAGAGTTGTTGCAAATTTTATAAAAGGAGTGGTTTTTCTCTGATTATTTCTTTTCTCTTCCATTTCCTTCTCCTCTGCCTTATTTTTGTCCCTCTACCTTCCTTCCAAATATACTTTGTGAAAAACATACCTGCGGTTAGATCATTTCAGGTAGAATAAGGAAGGCTTCCTGGGGTGCCCTCTGTCTGTGGAGGTAGTGTGGAACTGACCAGAAAGGCTGCCCTTCAGGCCTAGCAAGGATCTTTACTCTGACCCAGAGTAAATTGCTTGTCTCTCGGATTCTCTGTTTTCTGATCTATAAAATAAAGATCACAACACCTGGCCTACTTGCTCAGTTCCCTTGAGGGATGTTGAAGGTGATGGCACTGTGTAAACCAACAGTAGCATTCTATATAAACAAAAGGAATGATGATATTGTTGACTGTGATATGATAGAACAAGGCTACAGAAATAGCAGGGAGAGCAGATCAGTCCTGAATTTCTGTTTCCATCTAATTGACTCAGCTAATACCACTGAGGCAGAGATGTATTCATCATGCCTCGTGGTGGATCAGAACACACATTTGCTAGATGTGGAAGTGAAGATGAGCTTTCTGCACTGCCTGCCCGTCTGTCCTGGAGTCAAGCCAGGTTGCATCTCCAAGTGAGGTTACCCATCTACGCACACTCAGGACCCCTGGCTGCAGCTCTGCCGCTGCTCCTCCCAAATGCTCAAGAAAGTGGTGTGAGGTTGTCAGGGTTGTTGCCTCAACCTTGGGAGAATGCCCAGGGGATGTGGAACGCCCCCAGGCAGCCCACAGGAAGCTGGACCTGAAAGTGCAAAGTCATTGTGTGCCCAAGCACTGCAGGCAGGTCTTTCTCCACCACATACATCTTCAGTGGCTCTCTCACAAATACCCATTACTCGACACTTAAGAAAGGTGGGAAAGCATTCTGCTAGCCTTTTATTCTCCTTGTAAGATGATAACAATTGTCCAATAAGTATTGGATAAAATTGGTAAAAATTGATTATAAAAGTGAATCTGCTAAATTTATTGATAACTGGATTAATTTCACAGGAAATATTTTGTAATGCCTCTAAAACAGTAGTTCTCAAATTTACTGGTGTCAGGTCTGTTAAATTCATGAATTATTTAGGACGCCAAAGGTTTTTTGTTCAAGTGAATTATATAAGTATATAATATTTTCTATATTAAAAGTTAAACTTGGGAAGTTTTAAAAATGTCTACTAACTCATTTAAAGTTAACCAAAATAAGCCCATTACCTCTCAATATCAGAACGGTATCATCATATATCATATAGCTATTGAATAACTCCATTGTATGCTTAGAGTAATAAATGCAAATAACTTCTCTATTTTTCTTAATTGGAAATTTCTTTAAGAATGTTTGTTCTGGGACAGTTTTTTTCTCTAAAACATTTTTGTCTTGATAACAAAATTTCAAATAAAAATAAGGAACTATTATTTATTATAGGATGTTTAAAAGTTATTTTTATTGATCTGCAAAAGAATATTTGCATTGTTAAAGGTGGTGATTGAGTTTGAATTTGCAATGAGTTTGAATCCCCTGTTTTTCTTGCCACATACTCGTATACTGGCTGCATGACTTTGGACAAGATAGTTAAGCTTCTAGGCCTCAGTATCCTCATCTGCAAAATAAAGATAAAAATTTCTCTACCTGATTTGGGGATATTGGGATGAACAAACAACTTAATACAAATATCACAGGCAGGGTCCTCCAAAAAACAGAACCAATAGGATGGATAGATGGATGCATAGGCAGATAGAAATAGAATTATTTTAAGGAATTGGCCAAGATGATTTTGGAGACTGGCAAATCCAAAATGCTCAGGGTGGATCAGCAGGCTGAAGATCACAGGAAGAGCTGATGATGCAGTTTAAGCCCAAAGGCTACGTGCTGGCTGCACTTCCTTGCTCCAGGGAAGTTCAGTTTTTCAGACCTTTAACTGACTGGATGAGCCCACCCACATTACAGAGGACAATTTGCTTTACTCAAAGTCTATTGATTTAAATGTCACTCTCTCCCAAAGAAACATCCAGAATAATGTTTGACTTCATGTCTGGGGATCTTGACCCAGCCAAGTTGACACATAAAATTAACCATACATATAAAATCCTTTTCATAGTGTCTGGCATATATAAATCCTTTACAAATATTTGTTATTATGAATTACTAGTATTATACTGACTGTGTTATTTGAAGATATTGTTGCATGAAAAAATCAAGTAATAATAAAGCAAAATTTTATTTTTATAAAGAAAAATACCACCAACCCTTATAAGCATGTGTGCGTGTGTGTGTGTATGTGTGTGTATCTTTAAATGTATATATTTGAAAATTAAAGTAATAAATGTAAACTTGACTCTTGATACTTAAAAATATTTTACCTATAAGCCTCTAGGCCTCAGTATCCTCAATACATAAGATTGTGTTAATACATAAGATTGAGAAAGGTCAATGAAAAAAATATAGCCCAGAAATAATATTAATAGTTATCTGATATAATAAAAATGTCATTGCAAGTCAATATGAAGGTTGGGTCAACTACTAAGTAAACAGTGTTTAAAAAGTTGCTTGTCTTAAAAACTGACTTTATATTATTACTTTGTTCTAAATACAAAATAAATTCCAGGGCTGGGGGTGTAGCTCAAGGGTAGAGTGCTTGCCTACTATGTGCTAGGCCCTGGGTTCAATCCACGTCACAGCCAATTAAAAAAAAAGAAAAAAGGAAATCTCTTTGGACATTACTTCATAAAAATGGAACTTAATTAAACTGATTTATGAGGGTGTATTTCAGAATAGATTTGTAATACCAACAAATAAAAAATGGATTTTTCTAGGCTTTGCTTTTTTAACTGATATGTAGCATCTTGTCTAAATTGTTTGAACTCTAACCCTCCCTTGTCCTATTTTTTTGACGGTCTTCCCAACTGCAATCCTTTTCAGGCCCATGCCTCTGTGATTCAGAAGGACTCACTTTCTATGTCAGGTCTCTCAAAGGGTCTCACACCTCACACACCAAGTCTCAACACCACGTATAAGAACAAATGCTATAAAAGATTAATTGTCTGCACCAATTTGCAGTCTCATCAGCAATGTATGAGTGTGCCTTTTCCCCCACATCCTTGCCAATACTTATTGTTGTTTGTCTTTTTAATAGCTCCATTCTGACTGGAGTGAGAGGAAATCTTAGAATAATTTTTATTTGCATTTCTCTAATTGCTGGAGATGTTGGACATTTTTTCATATATTTATTGATTGATCCTCTTCATAGAAATGTCTGTTCAATTCCTTGGCCCATTTATTGATTGGGTTATTTGTTTTGTGTGTGTGTGTATGTGTGTATGTTAAGATTTTTGAGTTCTTTATATAATCTAGAGATTAGTGCTCTATCTGATGTGGCAAGAATTTGTTCCCAATTAGTAGGCTCTCTATTCACCTCACTGATTGTTTCTTTTGCTGAGAAGAAGCTTTTTAGTTTGAATCCATTCCATTTATTGATTCTTGATATTAATATTTATAGCAGCACAATTCACATTTAGCTAATGTGGAACCAGTAGATGAATGGATAAAGAAAATATGGTACATACACAATGGAATATTATTCAGTATTAAAAGAGAATAAAATCATGGCTTTTTCAGGTAAATGGATGGAGCTGGAGAATATAATGCTAAGTGAAATTAGTCAATTCCAAAAAACCAAATGCCAAATGGTATCTCTGATTTAAGGATGCTGATCCATAATATCCTGGGGTGGGGGGGGCGGGGGGATTAAATAAACTCTAGATAGGGCAAAGGGGAAGAGGGAAGGGAGGGAGCACAGGGGTAGGAAAAATGGTGGAATGTGATGGTCATCATTATCCTAAGTGCATGTAAGAAGACAAGAAGGATGTGACTCTATTTTGTGTACAACCAGAGATATGAAAAATAGTGCTCTATATGTGTAATATGAATTGTAATGCATTCTGTTGTCATATATAACAAATCAAAATTTAAAAAAGAAGGATCGTCACTTTTTAAAAGGTATTTAGAGAGAGGGCCAAATTTCTGATGCTCCCTTTCCTTCACCATTTCCACAAAAGGCATGGCATAGGTTGACTCTGGTCACCTTAGACCAGAATGAAAGGACTGGCTTGACTCATGGTGATTAGAGTGGGCTGGTAGGCAAAAGAGCCAAACCCTGATTCTGCCTGCTACATTAGAGCCTTCTGTGTGGTCTGGAAAGAGAAAACTCGGCTGGCAGTTGGGAAATCAGAGATGTGCTCCTGCTGCAGTTTTGAGAGCTAGTGACAGGGCCAGGTCTGCTGGACTCCATGTGGAGCTCAAGTATCTGCAGCTTTCAGTTCTCCTCAAAACAGTAAGGCCCTTGTATTTCTGTATTTTTAGAAGTGAATCTTTATCACTTGTGAGCTTCAGTGATTAAATTTGCCTCTCTGAATCTCAATGTTCTCATTTACAAAAGGAAGAAAGTCCCTGCATTGTGACACTTAATTGAGAATTAAATAAAATAATATATGTAGCATTTTACTCCATACATGTGGCACGTGCTTGGCATACAACCACCTCAGTAAATGAACTTCCTTCCCTTCCCCTTGGAGAACATCTCACTGTCTTGTTTCCCAACAAACCCACGTTTGATTAATTTTCAGAGAGGAAAAGATCTTAGAAATTCAACTTGTGTGTTATTGGTTAATGAAGCATAATAAATGTTCTTTCCCAAGCATACCAGCATTTTAATAAGGAAAAATGAGAAATTATGGTCTTACTTGAGGCAGCAAGAAGAAGCCAACTGGGATTGTGGAAATTCTGGAGAAATTTGCAGGAATCCAATCTTGTGACGCAAGCCTTCTGAAACTGAAACTGCCATGGTTGTGAAACAGGTGGAATATCAAGATCATTGTCAGCATGTTAGTGTGGTTCAGCCCTCAGAGCCCTTTATAAAAGGAGATTCTTAATCTCTGTGTGTTGCGGGGAGTAAGGTTCAGATATTTAAAGAGTACAAGGAGGAAGGAAAGATGGAGAATACAAAGTAAAACCTTCATATAATTCCCACTTGTACCCAGGATAAAAAGGTTCAAACAAAAGGAGTGGTATAAATAAGTACTTTTGCATGAAATGATTACAAGTGTTAATGTAGGGTATTTTAATTTGTCATTCTTTATTTTCAATTTTTCTACTCAAAGGCACATTCCAAATGCCCTTCACAATCATCACAATCCTGTACTTATTGTGAATTCCCATAGAAGATCACACATCTTCTTCCTGTTGAACTATTGTTCCACAAGCCTAGTATTTTCCTAGGATTTCACTGTTCAAATTTCCATGGCCTTCTTTGCGGTAAACTCTATTGTGTACGGTAATAGATGACAACAACAATGCATAGCGCCCGAAAGCTGTATGACTAGCAATTCTGTGGTCAGTAAAAGGAAATTATATGACATTGGTTGCCAATATGCTGTTAAGGGGAAAGTCTTCACATTTCACCAACTCACCCCTTGCCCCTGTCACTCGCCACTAATAGTAGGTTTTGCAAATAGGTCAGGGGTAAATGGACCCTGGAGACCTATTCTTTGTACCCCAAAACCATGCCAACCCTTCTGCTTGGTTATTTCAATTCAGTGGGAGGTGAGTTTGGGTGTCTATAACTCCCACACAACTTCACTCTGCTCTATCAAACTACATGTGTCTGGCACTACTAGTTCAGGTACTTGGATTTTGCTTTGTTTACACAAAATATCTTTTAAAAGAACAGGTTGACTTGGGATACAGTTTATCCTGGAATTTTCCATGTGTGTTCTGCTGGAGGTGATGTGTCTTTTTGTTTTTTGGTGTTGGGGGGGGGCATTGTTTTGCTTTACTGTTTTGAACATTTACTGTTTTTTTAAAAAAAAGCAGTGGCAGCAGTGATTACTATTTCCATATCTCTTTGAGGCTTCCTCTTGAAATCTGCTTCTCTTTCACAAGTAATTGGCTTTCAAGTCAAGTCTCTGCTATTCTTCACTGTGTCAGGGAGCCATTGCTCCAGGAAGGGAGGCCCAACCCCTGGCCTCTAACTCGCCCTGACCCCGTGTCTGGCTTGCATTGACCATGATTATGGCTCTTGCTGGCAGCACTGTGGCCCTTGGGACTGTGGGGCAGAAGGCAGAAAAGGAATTTTGAATTACAGGGAGAAATGGTGCTTAAAAAAGGCAACAGTTTACTGACGTCTATTTTTTTTCTCTCTTAAGATATTTTCATAGTTTGATCTTCATTTTAATCAAGTATAGTTGGTTACACTTCTTAAGGAATTTTATTTAAGTAAACAATGCATTTTGGTGAAATAATCCAAGAACACACTATTGAAAAAATACATAGGTGCTTTCTTCACAAAATGTGTCAGAATGGATATTGAGGATGCTAATATTTTTTAAAATTGTTGACTATAAAGATTGACATATTTTGTAGAGTTAAGATTATACAAATTATATTTTTTGTTCAAATTAATTGGTATTTAAATTCATTTTAGACAGGGCAGTGAATTCTTTTATACATTTGATTTAGTTCTTGAAAGATTATAGATATGTTTTTAAAAGTATATATCACTTAGAGAATCACATCCATTATTTTTGTCACTACTTAGTTTTATAAAACTGACAATATTTTATCTTATTTTATATAGTGTGAAAAGTAATTATTGTATTTAATATTTCTAATATTAAGAATTTCTTTAAAACAGACATTCTTTCATTAATCTTCCTCAAAGTTAAATATTTATTACATTCCTTCTCAAACATGAAATTTTATCAGTAATGATTCATTTCCTTGTGTGTTTCTTACCCTACCAGACTTGATCCAATCAGAACCACACACCTGAATGAACCCCCATATTCTGGCAGCTAAGGAATATAGACTTACAACTAAGCAATTAAAGCCAGCTGGCACATGGCACATGGCATTCACACTGGGAAATAGGTGCTATATTTTTCATCATGTCCTCCTCCATTGCCCCAAGTATATTTTATCAAAATAGATAACATTTTCTTCCTACCAAGCATATAAAAGGAAACTAATATATAAAAATTCAAAAATATAAATATATAATATATATAAATATATATAAAATATATGACATATATAAACATAATATATATGAATTTATATATATATATATATAAATGCAAAATATATATATTTGCTTTGTTTTTCTTTGTAGCAATTTTAATGGAAATAGGCAGGGAATAAACAATGACTAATAAAGGAATCATAAACATCACTAATTGTGTGATTTTGTAATATAATTCCTATTTGAGCTACTAGGAACTAGATCCTATGTTTCTCTTGACACCCTTCTTCCTCTTACCTTTTGTGTTGACGATTTTCTCCTTGTTATTTATTTATTATTATTTTTTTAAACTTTCAAAGTGTTTCTCAATGGTATTTCCTAAGAGTTTTGCTTCTGAATCACTTTTGTGTTCATTACAAAAGAGTTACTGGTGCCCACTCATCAGCACTACTGAGAGAATCATACTCTCTGGAAGTCAGAACTTCAGAAAAAATGCTCCTGCCCTTCCCAGTTAGTTCTTATTCATGTGAAAATTAGAAAACCATTGAGGAAAAAATTTTTACCTACAACACAGTTACACAATTATTCTTCTAATTAGGATTTTCCCCCCTCACTTTCTCCTTTTTTGTGTATTCACTCCTCCATCTCAAAGAGAATTTGTGAGTCAGTGCGAATAAATATTGCTTATTCTTACTCAGGAAATATACAGCCAACCTTAGATATTACCAATATCAAGAAAGATTCATGACTATTCAGCAGCTGTAATTCCTGGAAACTTTTCTTAGTCATTTAAAATAGTCTTAGGTATCACATCACTGGTAGGGCACACTTTAGCATCATGATTGGCACAATTGTGTAGTGAGACTTCCTGGAACATACTTGAAATAACAAAACAGACAAACCAAAAAACTTCCACACTTTGAGCTTCTCCTTTTTATATCTGTTTGCAAAAGTGCCACACCTTGCAAGTACTCTCGGTTCTGCTCTATGCTTCTTTCCCAGGAGGCTTCCTGACACCCCTTTGAGGTTGCAGCTCTTTTTCCCACAACAGTGCTCCTGGAACATAGTAAATACTTACATACATTCTTGTTATTATATCATTCTCAGCATTGTTATTTCTACACAGGAAACACTTAGGGCAGTGTCTTGTACATATAATCCATGATCTAAATTTTAATTATAATTATTTGAATTCTTCAAAACTACACTGAAATAACATCTTGGGTAACAGAGTAGATCACAGATATCACCCAAAAGCCTATTAACTAATTTACCAACATGCTGGTAAACTCTAAACTGCAACTTTGGAATTTACTTCATACTAATGTGTATGACATTATTATTAAGTAAGGATTCAAAATAACTGTTAAAATTATAATAAAATTGATGTTCTCTATTCTGGCATAACTTCAAATCAGAAAACTCTATCCCACTTTAATGTGTAATCAGATTATAAAAGATGGTATATATTTTTAAGTTGGGTATTTGGTAAGTCTGACATTTAGTAGAAAAAAAAATCAAAATGTTTCTTATTATGAAATCCTTCCTTTGATTCTGGGCAACTTATGCCCACCTACCCTATGACTTTTATCTAGCCCACCCCACCAACATAAATAATCTCAGCACAGGTAATTTGTCTTTTGAGAAACCTTGCTTGACCCCCCCCCCCATATCTGTTGAGGTAGAGCTCCCACGGGCTCCTGCAGCCCTCTGCTCTTACCCATTCGTCCCTCACTACTGTAGTCCCATTTGTCTGCCTCCCTGCAGCCTGTAAGTCTGAATTGTTTCATTCTGGAGCTCCAGTACCAGGACCTGGAACACAGATGTACAGATGGATAAAGTAATGTACCCCACACTTGCAAAAACAAGCTCTGGATACTTTTAACACATTTATGACACTTAGAACCCTCTGTCTTTACTCTGCTAAAGCAAATTGGCCACTCCTTCCCTGTTCCATCTGGCTCCTGCCCCCCCAGTGATGACTCCCATTTTCAGTATTCATTCTGCTCCATGAATTTAGCAGTTCATTTCAGTTTTTCTGGCCCTATCTTCTGAGCTCTCAGGGCACTCTGGCTCAGGCTCGACATTCTGGATATTCCCAGTCCTCACAGCTTCAGGAGTATTTTCTGACCTTGTTCCACCTCTGCACACCAACCCCAAGGGCCCCTTAAGAAAAGGGACCAACCCCTGTATGTCCTTGTGAGTGTTTTCAGTCTAGAATTCTAACCTCCTTGAAATCATGAAAACACATTTTTTCTTTGATTCATTTTATCTAAATGTCTTGGACAGTTACATAAATGGGTTTGTTGATAATAACTATGAACATGTTTTCTTTTAAACTATCTCCCTGATGAGCATTTGGTGGATTTAGAAAGAGTTTTTGCCTATTAGCAGAGGGTGTTGAAACCTGAAGGTTAAATGGATGAGATTGACTTTGAATGACCTTACTGAGGCAAGTTGTTGTGAAAAAGACTTAATATTTTCAAAAGCCTTCTATTTGATAAGACCACAAGAAGGCTTTCATCAACCAGGCCTAGCTTTTGGAAGGACACAGACTTCTATTTCCATATTGTTTATCCCAAGTTAATGAAGTTTCTAGCTTTTCCAAAGATATGCACCTGTATCTCAGGCTTGTTGGGTAGGTGGGGCAGAAGGGACAAATTTATCACTGGACTGAGCAGTAAGCCTATTTGGTATCTGGCCAGACCAAAAATAATTTTTGAAGGGGGCCTCTCTTTGCCATGTTATTTCTCAGTTTTTGCTCAAATTGTTTTAGTGATTTTTTTTTTTTTCCATTGGCATCAAGGTGAGCTACCAAAATACTAGACCCTAAGAGTCTAGTGCTGGACAGAAGAACCAGAGGAACACCAAAAGCCCTTAATCTGAAAGAATGGGTAGAAGAATTCAGAGTGTCAGCACAGATCCTTCTACCCAAGAGGGGGCCTGGTCTGAGTGCAATGGTCAAGTCCTCCTGAAACTCATCCAGAGGCAAAGTGCAGAGCACTTGGAATTCACTGAGTGTGTTTGTGTTCATGAATGAATGAATGAATGAAAGCTTTCATTTATATTTAATCTTTCATTGGGACATATGCCTTCTTCCTGAGCTAGATCTGGAAAAATAGCTCAGAATCTGGCCATTGGTAACTTCATATTGTTCAAAGTCCCCAGTACCTTTTTGAGTTTGACCAATGACTCAAGGAAATGATCAGCAAAAGCTCTCCTAATCCCATCCATTAACCACTCCAAGGCCAGTTTTGTGACACAGTTAATTACAACCCCCAACTCTTGGGGGTGGAGAAACCAGCAAATGAAGCCCCAGATACCACTGAATGTGCTGTAAGGTCAAGGGAAGAGCTTTGTCTGTCTTGCCCTTGAAAAGATACCCCAAAGACAGCTATATTTAAGGGGGTGGGAAGTTTTTTGTTGTTGTTGTTGTTGTTTTTTTTTTTAGAGAGTTGAAGGGCCCATGACTTAAGGATGGGAGTCTTCTCCTCTAGCCAATGGATCAGCATCCTCAGGGCATTACCCTTAAGACCCCATTCTTGTAGATTTGTCTTGTGCTGTTTACATCAAGAAGGAAAGACCTATCTTGGCAATGGGTAAAAATGACAGGACTTGTAAGGTCTTACAGGTTTTTGGAGGCATTTCACTAATGACAAGACAAAGGAAATTGGAGAGCTAGGCTAATCACTCTTGCCTCATTCTTAAAGTGGACTTGCTCCTGCCACCACAAGGACTAAAATATTGACATAGTATAGTCCAGTGGCTAAAGTGGTCTTTCTGAGGAGAATGGTTCAGGATACTTCTGCTCTGTGTTAGTGCTCTACCTTCTCTAGTCTATTATTTCCAGGCTTAAAGATCAATGAATGGTTTCACTATTTAAGATTCCAGTTGAGGTGGAGAAGGCAAGAGTGTGAATTTGTGGGGAGGAAGAAAGGAAGAGCAATCACCAACTATCATATGCCATGGGAGTTAATTAGCAGGAGATAGATGTGGAATGGAGTGACACTGTCTTTTCCATACCAGTGACTCTTAGAAGGAAGACTGGAAGTAGGCAGCAGGGTGTGTGGGCAGTAGGAGTAGCCAGATCAGCTATAGAAAGACACTTTGAAGGGAGAGCTCTTGATTTACCAGTAGTGTAAACCAGAAATAGATACTGAAATGTCAGTTCCAAATGAAAGAAACCCAGAGGAGCATTTATATGTGAATAGAATTACTAGAGAAAACAGAGAGGTCTGCAGGAAGGAGGGGAGATCGCCAAGTTCATTGGAGAGCTGGGAGTGAGAAAACTTTGTTTTATGTGGTGAGCACAGATTGTAAAAAACAGCTCTACCTCTTTCAGAGTGACAGTAGTGACCTCAGAGAGATGAAGAAGATGCCTGCCAAAAGCCAAGTGTCTGAGTAGTAAAGTTTTATAAAGTACATGGTGCGCATGCATTTTATAAAGTATATTTTGTGAGGAAAGTGTGATGTGAGTGTGTTTTTAAAGACTGTTTATGCAACTAGCACTTGTATGTAGACTTTTGTTTTCTCAAACTGGCCATATCTGACTATGTGAAGCTCAAAATAAAATAGGTACATTGGTGTGTGTACAACTTCCTGGAGTATTCTCTATATTCTCTGTCTCTCTCCTCCCACCACACACACACACACACACACACACACACACTCACACACACACACACTCACACACAAGCAAAATTGTTTTGTAAAAGTTCAATGGTTTTCACTTCTTGGAAGTTGGGTGTTACCAGTTTGTTCATTGCCTTTCTGGGAAGAATGAACTACCTGGTCAAAGATAAAAATATTGCCAAAGTGTCTTGTCTCTTACATTGCTGAAAGACCCAAGGGTAAACTCTGTTTTATAATTGACAAAACATTAGAACCAGTTGTTAAATGCTTTCTCAGGGGTTTAAATGAAACTTATAACTTATCCACCGACCACATTTTTCTAATTAAAATATATTAGCATAATACCAAATATGATTGTGAGTATCCACACAAATGAATCATCAAAAGAATGTGTGATTTTCACATAAATATTGTTTCTGTCACTAATTTAATTTTAAATGAAATGTGTGTAAAAATAAAATGCTTTCTGTATGTTCAATATTCACACTTAATCAAATATCAGTACTTTTTATAGAAGCCCCTTAAAGGACTCTGTGTTTGTCTTTCCCTCATTCTCTGCTCCCTTCCAGGGCCTCTTTTCTTCTGAATACCACAGTGTCACAACCCAGAGTCACCATGTCAAAGAACCCTGACCTTCCTTTGGTCCCAAGATAGACAGCCAGGGTTTTCTTCCGATTTTGAACTTGAAACCAAATGGAGTATGAGGAAGATCCCTTCCATGTCAGAAGCTGTGGAATGTAAATTTTGAAAAGTGTCAGTAGCCATAGTTCGAGGCCTATATGGGAAACTACAAAAGTGAGCAAGACTGAAATTGACATCCCAAGAAGAATAGAGAACATGGAGGAAAGTTCCAAGCATCTTGGTTGTATAAGTCAATAAAGCCCACTTGTCCTAGATAGTTATTATTTGGGGTTTTGATCATTTAAATCAAGTATTCTATTCAGAAAATTTGGCAAAGTCCTAGGTATGAATATAAAAATAAATACTGGAACAGATTTTTTCAAGGAACAGTAATTAGAAATATTATTCCACAGCCAGACCTATCCACTGCATGATGCATGGTTAATACATATATGATTGACCATAACCTACAAGCATGGCTTTAAAATATAATAAATTCTTTTACATTCCTCCTCCTCTCTTCCTAAGGTGAGATCTAATTCTTTCTCCCTTTAAATATGGACTTGACTTAGTGACTTGCTTTTAATAAATAAAATATGGTAGAAAAGATGTCACATGAATTCCAAGACCAAGTGTGAAAATAATCACCTGTTTTTCTCTCTCATGGATCACTTGTTCTGGAAGAAATGAACCGCCAGGTCAAGCAGCCTGGAGAGAGCACACATGGAGAGAGACTGAGGTCTCCTGTACCAGCCTGGCAACCATGTGCTTGAGCCATCTTGGACGTGGATACTCTGGTTCCATTAAATCTTCAATGGCTACAGCTCTGCTAAATATCTTAACTGCAATCTTATGGGAGATCCTCACCCAGAACTACTCAGTTAAGTCCTGACACATGGAGATAATAAAATGTTTATAGTTTTAAGTCACTATATGTATGAAAAAATGCCATATAATAATAATAAATAATACTATGTTCAAGATTAAAAGAAATTACTCTGAAGATATTAGTAAATTATCTTCAGTAGTAAGTAATGACAAGAGATATTAAGATAACCAACACAGATAGGAAGGGAGGAGGAGGAATGTAAAATAATTTACCATATTTTAAAGCCATGATTGTAGGTGATGGCCAATCATACATGTATTAAGCATTCATCATCAATTGGAATTCATGGATTAGAAGTTTGACCTTCTATAACTAAGGTTCTGGTGGAAAACAGTTACTAAGTAAATGGGAACAGAATAATTCTAAAAAGAAGATAATAATGTAGTAATCCAAATACACAGTTTTAGAGTCAAATACAGATTCAAATTTTGATTCATTAATGTCTATTCGAATTTACTACTTACCCATCTTCTTGGGTTATTATTTTGATGTAGACTCAGCCTTATAAAAGTATACAAAAGATATCAAAAAAGAACTGATGTACTCTTCACCCAGCTTCTCCCAATGTTAAAATTGTGCATAAGAAAACCCAGGACAAACATCTCCAGTAAAAATATAGGAGTCTAATACCAGGTCCATGAATAATTCTTCCCACAAATGACTCCAATCTCAATTTGTACTCCTAAGAAGTATATTCCTATTGCTTCCTTGTTCCCTTTTTGCTTTTTCCTTGGCCCTACTTTTTTCAGGACACCTGGGTTATTCTTTTTGCCCTACTTTTTGTTCTTTTCCGTAGCAAATTAACCAATCCAAGCTTATTTCTCTCTTAAAAAGTTACAATAGGAACAAAGAAGACAGTGTGAAGTTTCTCATTTCCTGCCTTTCAAACCTTTCGCATACAAAATTTCCAAAATGAACTTTCCTCATCGACTATGTCCACAACAAGAAAATTTGAGAAATCGATCATAAATTTCTCAGAAAAAAATAATTCAAGAGACATATACCTTTTAAAGAAAATATTCTTTTTATTACATAACACGGAGGAAATTGTTTTTGAAACTTGAACTCAACAATTCAGAGCAGAAGAATGAATATATCAGCGACATCATATGTAAATGCTGGTTGTTCTGTCTCCCCAGCTGGTTGTAAAGTCCTTGAGAGTAAAGACTGCATGAACTCACTGTTTCCTCTGTATCCAACACAGTGCCTGTCACATAAAAGAGATGTTGATTGACTTCAATGTCATAGACAGGTTTCCTCTTAAGTATCCAATTTTTCAGTAACTGATGCAGAATTTGAATAAGATATCTAGCTTAAAAAGTTTAATAAAGGATCATTTTGAAAGCTTAGAAGTCAAGGCCTAATTGTTAGGTAAATGAACAGATCTCTCCACCAGCACACTTGGGTGAGCATTCGGTGGCCAAGACAGCTCCCCATAATCCCTTGTCCTTCACTGCCATGGGCCTCTTTCAGGTCTTTCAATATGGTGTATCCCTTGGTAATTTTGTCTTCACATCTGGCTGCAAAGTAGAACACAGCAAAACCAGCTCACTGTCTGGTTGCACTACCGGCAAGCCAACAGTTCTTATTTTCTTCTTTGAAGGTCTTTTTTAAAATTCATTACTGGGATGAAATAAAAGGGATATAGCAGAAACAAATACAATGAAATGGTCAGGCCTAAGAAATTTTGCATAGTACTTAGGATCATGGCCCAAGTTCTTTATTCTAATTTGCTATCGAGAAGGAGTCCCCTGCCCTTTGTTGGGCCTCTCAACCTGCACTGCACTGTGCTGTGCTTAGTTTGCTCCCTGAGGTTCACATGGTATCCAGCGCCTTCCTGGAAGGTCTTGTTCATAGTGGCGAGAGGATTCTGCAGTATCCACACTTAGAAATTTTTTAGTAAATAGTTGCTGAATTAGCAAATGACTGAATCCTTTGGCAATTTTTTTTTTATAGACCTAACTGATGAGTGAATGCCATAAAAACATTGCCAAAGTAACAGAGTTAGCAGGGGAGGGCAGCTGGGGGAACAAATGTATTTGGGAGATGGCACAGGAGAGGCACAGGCCAATCGTTTATGCTGTAAATGCAGGACATTCTCTGCGGAGTTCAACTTCCCCACATAGTAATTATGTGTCATGCTGTGTACATACTCTATAGCTTATTTCTCAAAACATATTTGTGGGCACTTCTTGCCAGTGTTATTTTCATAAGACATGTGCCACATAAATGACCAGGAGCAGTCAGAAGCAAAACCCACCAAGTCCTGTTCTGTGTTTATCCTCTCTTTGCTAATGTATGCAAGACTGAGGAAAAGTGAACTCATACTTCTCCCATCTAGAATAGAATTTTCTAAGTTTTCCAGCTAGCCTACAAGCAATCTGCCCTGCTTCTGTGGCGTTATAAGCCAGAAGAGCTGCTCTATTTTGTGTGTATGTGTCGTTACCACTCTCTTGGCACATGGTAAGCATATTTTTTTGACTCTCTCTTTGCTGACATGAGCTACAGAGCCCAGTTGAGAAAACCCTCTGAGAAAACAAACAAAAACTCACCAGAACAAATTAGGGATAGGGCAACTTGGAAGCCATGTGAGTGTTGTGAAACCATCAGAACACCAGGATTTAGGATGCTCTTTTAGAGTTCTTTAGAATTTCTGGGAACATGAGGAAGGGTTTTGTTTTTATGAAAAGTTGTTCCATGCCTCATGGCATGAAGGAGCACGTGAAGACTGGAGATTAGGAAAACATTTTCAGCAAGAGCTGCTGTGGCAGCAAAAGTCTAAAAATTGCATTTTCACAGCTCTATCAGAATATGCAAAAAAGTCTTGTCCTTATCTATTTTATGACATTAAAAATGACTTAAGGCAATTGATACTTCTATTTCCTCCAAGGGAAAAAATAGATTCTATAGCATTTAGACATATATCTGTGCATAATTGCATTAAATCCTCATTTCCACTGGAATACACTGTGTATTAAAGCTTGCCTGATGGACTTTTATTTTTCTTTCTTTTATTCTTTCTCTCTCTCTCCTTTTTTTCCCCTCAGTACTGGGGATTAAATCCAAGGTCAATCTATCTCTCTGCTTGAGCTACATCCTCAGACCTTTTTAGTTTTTATTTTGAAAAAGTTTCTTGTAAGTTGTCAAGGCTGGCCTCAAATTTGAGATTCTTCTGCCTCAGCCTCCAGATCACTGGGATTACAGGCAGGCATCACTGCACCCACACTTAATATATTTTTGTTCATTCCCTCAACATTTATGGAACTTTCATGAAGTGGCAAGCACTTATCTCTTATGGGGTATGCAGAGTGAAAAGGAGAGCCAGGGTCAAATGAATGAAAAATCAGGCTGAGGTTGTGACTCAGTGGTAGAGTGCTCAAATAGTACCCTATGAGGTACTGGGTTCGATCCTCAGCAATACATAAAATAAATAAATAAAATAAAGGTATTGTGTCCAACTACAACTAAATATATAATATATATAATATTTATTTTATATTTATATATAAAATATAAAAAAGGAGAGAGAAAGAATAAATAAATATTTATTTTATGAATATATAATTTATATTTATATATTTCTATTTATTTTATAAATCTGTTTTTAAAATATATATAATGTATGTTTATATTATATAAATAATATATATTTTAGAAACAGATTTAAATTTCTATCAAGAAAATATAGGGTAGACACATAAAGAATCGAACCCAGTGCTCATCTCACAACTTATTTTTATCTGCAAACACAACTGGAGTACATTTCAGTACTTCACTTAGATGACCTGGATATTAGCCGTTTAGAATATGAAATAAGACTTAGGGAAGATTATAAAGATTGTGAAGTAAACAATAGGATGTGGGAATGAATATAAACCTTATCTTTATAGGTTAACTGTATTTGGATGCTGTGGGTGAACATTTAAAGAAAAATGAAACAGAAAAGAATTTCAGCGATCAAGAGACATGTAGAGCAGATTTTAGCAGACCTAAGAAGTTCTAGCCAGGCTGGGCCTGACTGTCCTTAAATAGTCTAGTGTGGCTTCTGGTATAGAGCTATTATCCCAAAAGAGAGTTGCGAGTAGGGCTGGGATTGAGGCTCGGTGGCAGAGCACTTACCTACCATGTGCAAGGGCCTGGGCTGTTCTATTCCAGGGAAAGAAAGGAAGGAAGGAAGGAAGGAAGGAAGGAAGGAAGGAAGGAAGGAAGGAAGGAAGGAAGGAAGGAAGGAAGGAAGGAAGGAAGGAAGGAAGGAAGGAAATAAATCTGATTCTAAAGGGACCTGCTAGAAAAAAAGTCCATCTTTTCTGGTGTTAGACAGTATCACCTTGGCTACTCTATGTTTCCTTCCCCTCCCGTAGAAGACAAGAGTACAGCCTAAAAGATGACAGTACGAAAGATTTGTGACCAGGTTTGGGTTCTACTCTGAATATTATGAGCAAGTTGTATGATTTGTGTGAGTTTCTTAGCTCTTGGTGCCTCTGATTCCTGCATCACAAAACGGGCACAGTGATGCTTCACAAAATGGAATGAACACAGGTAAAGCACTTATCTCCAAGTGGAGCAAGGCACAAGGCAAGGTTTCAGTTCCTACTAACTGCAATCTCTCTTAAGGTCATCCAGGCTACATCTCATTAATCTAAGTGAACCAGCTGGCCTCATAGGTGGTGAACCTCTCAGTAACTGGTTAGCATGCCTTCCAAATTTTCTTAAAATTGGTACTTATGAGCAGATAGTCAGAAAGATATTCGCCACCAATTCTTCCACACCGAAAGCGTTTCATAAGGGCCATCTATTTAGAGCATCAATTAAAAAACAGAGAACTACAGATTCTGGAAGTAAGTTTTATGTTGTTGCCTTATTTATTTCAGAAAAGGACAGGATCTGAGTCGTGTTGCAAGAAAAAAAAATCTAGCATTTTTGAAAGTACATTCTATGAAGAGAACTGTGAGAAGAGAAAACAACAAGGTACATTATTATTTTAAGATGTTTTCAAATGAGATTCAAAGCCACAGCTACGTTGTGAGGGATTTGTGCCACAACATGACTGCTGGGCTCAGCTTCTCTTTTCGTCCTCAGCTTCTGCCTTCCTGGGACCGAGCTCACAGAGCTCACACTTGTTGGACTCATTCTGTCACTTAAACAGGATTTCCTGTTCTTAAAACAAACTTACATACGTAACAGATCAAATATCTTGGAATCTAAAAGTCCAATCTAAGTCAATGGAATTTTGGAAGGGAGATGAAACTGTAGGTCACCATTTTCCCTAGCTATTCCCCTCAGATTGTCAATACACTAAGCTCATCCCTGGTCTAAAGGAACTTATGACTTGACATTCTCTCAAGATATTGCTCCCTTGATGCTCTCCTCTAGAGCCCAGAGTCTTTAGGAATCCCCCCTAAAGGTATCCATTTCCTCCACTACCATTCACAGCTCAACCTCTTGCACTTCCTGCCACTCTCTTGAGATTGCTCTCTGCCCAGCTGGATGAGAACTGGCCACTTGGAGTTCACTGTAGACTTAAGAAGTCTTCACACAGCTCCAGTAGAGTTCCACCCTCTCCCAGGCTGACATTAAAGGCATATTCTCTTCCAACTTTGCCAGTGGCCAAGTAATGCAAACTCTACCTGCTGAGGTAAGAAGCAGGAGAGCTGTGTTGAGAAATGGGACCAGAAATGGGATTCATTTCACTGGAGAAATGAGTTGCATACTTGGGAGTCACCCAGTTAACCAAGCTTGGGAGAAAACATTGATCATTTTTTAAGCAAATTTGTGCTCATTCTCAGAGATCCCACTTGCATTCTGAACAATCTGAATCTCAAATTATCTCAGTTCCTTAAAGCTACAATGATCATATTCATTTAATTTGAATGAGTAGACAAATTTGTTTGTTTTATGGTCGCACATTAGGAAAAAATTAGAGGAAGAGCCCCTCTGTCTTGAGTCTGCTTCCTAATTACATTAATTTTATTTGATTGATATATTAGGCTTTGGGGTAAGGGAAAAGTGGGGACAGGAGGCCACAATACAATCCCTTATTCTCAGCACCAGACAGCACAGGAAATCCTCAATTAAATTGTACCACTGCCCTCAGCACTCCATAAACCACATGCATTATATTTAATATCTTTAAACTCATTTATAATAATGGCTTTATGTGACATAGCAAAGTTAACTTATTCCTTCTAGACTTTATTTTTATTACTATTGCAGAATAATGCATGCTTCTTTTTTAAAAAGTCCTAAGTTTGGAAGAATTAAAAATTCTGAAAAATTAAAATCCCCTCCCTTAATAATTTTTTTATATAAAAAAAATTCTGCTACAGATTACTGAATTTGGAGAGAGATATAACAAGACGCCAACTCACTCACAGCCAGGAAATTATGAATTTTCGACACGCTGGGATTTCTTCTTGACATGACTGAGAAGGATAGAAGATTCCCTAAACCCAGGACAAAACACAAATGGAGCAATACAACATTTTGCCCAAGAGTCTGGCCATAGTCATGATTTTGCTGTGAAATTTTCTCCTATAAAGCTGGGTCTGACTTAGAACAATGTCCTTGTTGTGTGCACCCTTTTAGGAAGGGCTGGCTGTACCCCAACAATTAGTAGCTTGGCACATAGCCTTCTGAGCCCGTGTCCCACTAAGGGTCTAGAACTAGTTTTCCTTCACTCCTGTTCTCCAGACCAGACTGGGATCCCACCCAGGTGTACATTAGCTGAGATAAGCTGTTTCTTCTGGGAAGCCATTGCTTCTTTTCTTACCCAGGGCCAAACAGTCTAAGACCTGGAGGCCCAGATGGACCACAATTGTGAGGTATTTACTTTGGGGTGAGCATCTGAGAAGTACCATCCCCACCTCCCAAAACTGCTAAGCTTCCTGTGAGGGAATGGACCCACCCTATCTAGCTCCACCCTTCTCTAAGTTGACCTATGCCTAGAAGTATGTATTTTCTCCAGAACTGGGGAGTCTGTGAGTGTCTTCTTAATGTCACCACACTGGCAACACCAGCACTTTAGAGGGGACACATTTAAACCATGGCATCACTCTGTATTATTCAGATTCATAGGACTTCAGGTCTAAGAAGCCCAATGCTCAGCAACCATTGCCTGGTTAGCAGGTCTGTTTCCCTCCAGGTAGATGAAAGGGAACTTTGGAGAGATTCAGCACAAACAAGAGGAAAAAAGCAACGACTCAGGGTTAAAATCTGTTCAGAAGTACTGCTTATTTGGCTGAGTATTTTATATCTCAAAGGGACAGATACATTTTGGAAGGCTAAAATCCCTGACAGCATACTCCTTTCCTATATTGTCAAAGTGTCTTAGAGATTGTGATCTAAGAAATTATCCTGATTCTGTGATATTTTTTCATGTTTTCCTGGCTAGTTTATGATAGAACTAGAACAAAGGGCTAACAGAACACTATTCCTCAAAATTCATTAATCCTTATTGTCTCTAATTGGATTGAGTAAGTAAGAAGAAAGCTGGTAAAGATCAGCATCCAAGTACCTCTGAGGATTAGGAGGGACTTTCAAATGTCCTGCAAATTAAAAAGATTCCCAAAAGTTAATTGTCCTGAAGTTTTTAGCTTTAAAAATTATCTGGTTACAAAATTAGCTTAACAATTATTGTTATGTTTATAAAGACTATTTTAGCACTAAAGCTATCTTCAATTGATTATGAGAAAATTAGCATTAGTTTCAGGATAGATAATTTTGACTACTTCAAAAGATGTTTGAAGTTCTTTAATTATCTTTACAGTTCCTCTAATACTCAGATGTTGTATAGTCTTAATCTGTTTGGGCTGCTATAACAAAATGCTGGAGGCTAGTTTATTTATAAAGAACAGAAATTTATTCGCTTACAGTTCTGGAATGTAAAATAAAATATATGTGTGCATTGTCAGTTTTTGTCAACATAACTAAAATATATGACATGAACCATTTAAGGGATAGACTTATTTTGGCTCACAGTTTCACGGGTTGCAGTCCACAGGATTCAAGGAAGAAACACCATGGCAGAAGGGCATGATAGGGGAAAGCTGCTCAGCTCCTGGCACCAGGAACCATGGGGAGAGGAGAGGCAGAAGGGGCCAACATGATGTGAAACAATAGGGTCAACATTATGTGAAACAATGGGGTCAACAAAGAAGTAGAAGACATGATATTCCTTGGAGCCAAATTTATTTAATCTCTTTGTAGTTGTGGAGAGATTAGGCAGGTAGACCAATGAGTTGGAGGAAAAAAGGTGAAAACAAAGAGAGTAATCTATCATCCTTATATTATTGAGAACTGATTCGTATAGAAACAAAGATTTGAGCTAAAAAAAAATAATAGAGCAAATTATGTCACGTGTAGGGTACCAGAGAAGATTATGCAATCACCTTCTTTTTGAAGGAATTAAGCAACATTAAGTTATCCTTTGGTTCGAAGAATATACTCTAAAGTTTTCATGGAAGTAAATAATATTTTGCTGTTTGTCTCAGTCTATTTTTCTGAGTGTTTCTTTGAATTGTTCTTGTCTGAGTTGACAGGCATTTTCCAGGATATAATTAGTAGATATTATCCAATTCGTAAACTCTTCCTTTTCAATGAGTGTTCCCATCATTGTGGTAACATCATGTTCCCTTATACCTACTGGGTGTGTTAATATTGAAGTCAGAATATGCTCGAAGAGACTGATTCTTTCATTTTTTTTTCTTCGATACACTGTTGCTACCTTTTAAGAAAGTCTTTTCCTGCTTTAAATTTTGGATCACAAACAAAGCCTTTATCGCTTATAAGGGCCTATCTGATACTGACCTTCCACTGAACAAGAAACACCTGAACTTCTATTTGTGCCTAACTTGGAAGAAAAGCTCATTAGATTTGCTTCAGAATGTCTGAGAGGGTGACAGAAGCAGGAATATTCTCCAAAATACCTTTTTGCTACCTGGACAATGTGGGAGGAAGCTTGAATTCTGACAGCTGTCTGCAGAGAGAAATTTTTAGCCATTCTTACCTGTGGTTATCTGTCACTTTTACTAACATGATTTTATAATATGGGCATGGTTTCTTTTTAATGGAGAAAAATCCTTATGCCCCAGATTTAGCATGTATTTTAGTGAAAGAAAAGAAGAAAGCGTAACAGAGGAGATAATCTCTGTACTGGACTCTGTCCCTGGCCCTACCACAATATAGAATGATCCCTAAAGTGCACTGAATCCCCAACAGGCTGCTGGACAGTCATTTGAGTCCTGCCAAGATTTTTCAGCTGCCTTCACTCTGGGACTAGAGGACTGGGGGATGGCCTTCACTCACATTGAAGGCTGAAACCACCAGCAGCCCCCGTGGCCTCTTAGGATACTGTCTTCCAATCGGATTCCTTACTCAGTGGTTTGGTATCTTTTTTTCCCTTCTTAGGTTGAGAATAAACAATTAACCAAGATTGAAAATGTATCAGAAATCGACTTTAGTGCGAGTGTTGCTTTTAGGTGCTAAAATAGCACACACAACCAACCAAGAAATGAAACATTAAGCAGGATGGTGATTCTCACTGTTTTAAAAATTGTCAAGAATTCTTTTCATTAATGAGGGTGATTTTGAGATTTTTCCTGCAAAGCAGACTGCATTAAAATCATTATACTTCCTACTCAGGCTTCTTTTTACATCATGTAAATATAGTCCCTTTTACTACAGTAATAAATATGATTTTTGTTTTTCCTAATGACAAAAGTAACAATCCACCAGAGCTTTAAACAACACAATGTGGTCAACAGGGATTTACTAAATTAATCTTGCTCAAACTAAAAATGAGAAAGTTTGACAATTCTGTTGCTCTGTTAACCATTACTATTTGGTATCTAAATTTTTTTAAGATTTTAATATTTATTTTTTTAGTTATAGGTGGACACATCTTTATTTTATTTTATGTGGTGCTGAGGATCGAACCCAGTGCCTCTTGCATGCTAGGAGAGTGCTCTACCTCTGAGCCACAAGCCTAGCCCTGACCATTTCTATTTGGATTAAACTTTCTAAAAGGGCAAAACTGATCTAGGAATCCACCCTCCATGACTATTCTCATTGAACCCCAGGTTTCTTAGCTTCTCCAGGTAGGATACCTAGTCAGAATTTGCCAAAAAAAAATGGTTTAGGTTTTTACCTTCCCATTTCCTGTAGCAGCTTCAATTTTCATGGTTTGATGTTCACAGAGCAGTTACCAAGATACAAGCATAATGTCCTGAGATCCTAATACAAGGGTTTTCGACTGCACCAAATGTGCAAGTGTTCTTGCAATACATGGCCTGGGGTAGGAAATGTAAGAGAAATAAGGGTCAAGAAAAGAAGGACCTGAGCCAAAAGAAAGCAAAATTATCTTTATAATGCCCCCCCACGTAGATTTTTTCACTCTAAGCGCCATTCACAGAAATTTGGTATCCATGGAGACGAGTGCAGTACATGCTGAGGTTACATACTGTCTGCAGATACAAAAGGCTATCTATCTGATCTGATGCTGCCTTAAGGATTAGCAGAGGAACAGTGTTTGAGAAAAGTATTGAATAATTAATTGAGCACCTGTCATGTAGAGGGGACCATGATTGGTATAAGAAAGAATAGGAAATGATAATGGCTATGGGATCATCTATTTCCATGTAGGAGTTTTTGGTATTCTGGCTTTTCTGAAAGCTATAATATTACTTAAGAAAATATGTGAAAATGTTCCTGTCACAATTTACCTTTTATCCCCTACTTTAGTAAGAAACAAAGTTTGTCAAATAGAAGGATTTTCCCAAGACTTTATTTTTTTTCTTTTTAATAATTGGGTGATAAACAAGAAAGCAAGGAAATCCAGAATTTCAGTAATATGATGGTAACAACCTTTCAGGCTGGTGACCAGAAATAAGGCAAAGCTGGGGAGAAAGGGAAAGAACTGAAAGAAGCATGAGTTTGACAGCATGTTCATTTAATCAGGGCTGAAAGAGCTGCCACCATGAAAAGAAGAGTGTGTTCAGAGGAAGAAAGATCGAGCAACAACTTGGAAACGAGAACCCATTCAGGAAGTTGATGTAGATCATGAGGAGGATGGGGAGGTTCGTGGTAATTTCTGCAAGTCAGAGGTGTCACTCCTCTTGGGATAATGGAAATGCCCAGTGCTGCTCTTTTGCCTGAACTCAAGGGTGAGTTCTAGAGAAGCCAGCTGAAAAGAATTTCTTTCTCAACTGTCAGTGGAATTGGGTGAGAGGGTCCTTGCATAGCCTTGGGGAATAAACCTGCTTGTTTAAAAAAATGATAAAAAATAAATAATTAAAAGCTTAATATTATTCAAATTGGACTTAGGGAATAATATATTTTGGATCAATTTATAGCTTCTTCAGAAATAGATAGTTACTGACTGGCCCCTGCTTCTTAGTTGTTGGTCAGTCCAAGTACACAATATGAGTATTTCTTTAATCACCAGGGAGTATGGAGATGGTGCCAATGTCAGTATTGATTAGAGATTATGCAGCATGGGAAATGTGGGGTTGGCTTGTTTCACGACAACAAACAGGCATAGGAGTTAATGGAGGAAAAAAACTGACAAGTCTAGAGAAAAATGTATCCATGTTTTCAATCTTTTGCTGAAAATGGCTCCTAATTATTCTTTAATCTGAGAATCAAGAACATATTCTGTTGACAAATGTCTGCCTCAATGAATAATATGACAGTTCCATACTAGGTATTTAAAATGCTTTATGTATACACAATTCAAATGGTTTTCAAGTTACAAAATGAGATTTATGTCTGATTCATTCAACACAATTTGACTGAAACTGTTTTTTTTTTAATTTTATAAAACATGTCAGTTGCAGCCATCATGGAAGATCCATACTCTAGCCAGGCCCTTCCACTTATCCCTCTCTCCAACAAGGTTCAAGGTTGTCACACTGTGATGTAGAGGTAAAAAGACCTTGGAGTTCTTTGGCAGAGGGATTTTATAGTATGGTGGTAAAGTTTCAGCCATCCTAAGTGGTCCTGATTGAATTAAAAATTGGCCCTCACCCTAGTCATGAAGCTACAAGAGGCAGAGACTTCTTTGTTTCTGTTTTTAATGGAATTACCAACTTTATTTATTCATTTTCCAGTGCTGGCAATTGAACCTAGGGCCTGTGCATTCTAGGCAAGTGTGCTACACTTAGCTACATACCCAGATCCATTGGCCTGTTTCTTAAATGATTAGTTAAAACCATTTTATGACTTTGAGATGAGAGAGCTTTTGTGAACAAACTAGATCTGCTACTTCCAGTCACTCAGGGAATATTGGTATATGAGCATTCGGTTTGCTTAGACCAATCCATTTCTCATTTTACTTTTAACACCCATCCTATACCAGTTCTGCATGTATTTTTGTTCTTCTTCCAAAATCCCTAAAAGAAATACAAAAGAGGAGTTTCCTGCTGCTAGCAAACCTTCCTGAAACATAATCTCTTATATCTCTTCTTTAATGCTGGGAGAATATCTGTTCTACTGTCCATGCCCATCAAATCTTTGTCCTCCTGCAAAGTAAAACTTTATTGATTGTTCATAAAGTGTGTAATTTCTTTCGTTTGGATTCACATAATCTGGACTCACAGCACAGTTAAACTGCTGGGTTACTGAATATGTTGATGTGGGGCTTCCTTTTCTCTTTGAATTGCACCAATCCCATTGGCTCATTAATTCAGTATTAAACAACTACATACTGATGGCTACTAAATGCTGGGTACTATGCTAAATACTGAGAACACATTACACAGCTATTTAGATTTGATCAACTGGTCTCATAAAGCTTCCTTCCTAATGGTGGTCTATTACTGAATTCTTAATAAAGTTATGTATATTCCTTTGGAAAATACTGGTGAAGTATTTTGCTACTTACTAGAAGACTTATAAAAAACAACATGTGAGCTGAACTCTGTAAGATGAATTCAGGTTTTAAATCTTACTATTTTAGGGAATCCTGTGTAGTTAATAATCAACTCTAATTTTTAATAAGGATTTGAACTTCTGCACTGAAACTCTTCTTAATGTTGATCAATTTTATAAGAGCTAAAAACTCAAGCATTTAGAAAATGCAAAAAAGAAATCCTGTATAAATAGAATGTCTATTTTAAAAGCACTGAGGCCAATTTCTATTTAGAGGAATCCTGATCTAACCTTGTAAAGCATATAATTAACCACTAACTGACTCTTAATAAATCTATACTTTTAAATTATAATTTTTACATTGCAGAAAATAAAATTTTAGACAAAATAAAAATTTAACTGGAAATAAAAAGTAAAATGTAAATCATGGGAAAATATTCATTGTTATAATGACAAGAAACACGCCAGCTGTCCAATACACAAGACCCTTTACTTGTTGTTCTCTGAAGAAATGATTTCCCCTAAAGTCTTTGCCTTAGGATTTATACTCTGGTGTGAATTAGTGTGCTAGGGCTGTCACAACAAAATACCCTAAACTGAGAGGCTTAAATACAGAAAGTTATTCTGGAGGTTAGAAATTCAAGACCACGTGTGACAGGGTTGGTTTCTTCTGAGGCTCTTCTCCTAAGCTTGCAAATGGCTGTGTTTTCCCTGGATTTTCAAGTAGTGTTTCCTCTATGTGTGACTGTGTCTGAATCTCCTCTTCTTGTAAGGATACAAATTGTATTGAATTAGGGCCTAGAGGACCTCATTTTACCTTAATTACCTCTTTACAAGCACTGTCTTTAAATACATACAGTCACATTCTAAAGTGAAGAAGGTTTAGGACTCAATATATGAATTTTCTTGTGATGTGAATCAAAATTCAAGCTCATACACAGCATGTCTCTAGAAAATTCCATTTTGAAAATAGTTATAGAAGTCACGACTCAACCTTTTTTCTTTTTTCACCTCCTATAAAAACTTTGGTGTAGATTACCAGACAACCACCTGTTCAAGAAAAAGGCACTTAGCTCCCTTTGCTCTAACATCCATGTTTGTTATATCTCTAAGTCTTATAAACCCAATGGATTCTGTAACAAATGCAGTCTAATGATAATGCATATCTGACAGAAGCCTTCTGTTTTTAGGTTCAAATTAGAGTTTTTCTTCACTAAAATAAATAAATAAACCCAATGAAGATAGATATATTAATATATAATAATATATCAATTATTTTATCCAAGTTGAAATATCTTACAATCTTCCCCTTGTCTATTAACTTTGTTTAGGATGTTTTTGTAATTTCAGAAGACTTTATGATGTAAATCACTTTGTCAATTTTCTTTGTAGGCTTTGCTTGTGTATCTGACATTTTAAAAGATGAGGGTCTTCCCTAATTGGAGATCATTTGTATCTACTCTTGCCCACATCCCTCGTGTGTGGGCAGTGGAAATGGGGTTCCCTTCAGTGGAATGGGCTGGCTGAGAAAAAAAACCAAGAAAGATAGAATTGCAAAAAAACCCACAAAACACCAAAAGTAATTTCAAAAGTGGGGGCAGGACGGGCAAGCCAATCAGATGGATTGAACTTCTAGACTCTGGCAAATTGGAGCCTGCACCTGCTTTATTTATATCAGGAAACATCAAAGGCCTTCCATAGAGTGTTCTTCTCTCCAAAAAAATGTTAAAAAAAATGTCCAGTTCCCAATGGGTTACACCCATCGTCAGAGCTACTATGAGGTCTCTTCCTAACACAGTGGAGATAAAGCTCATGTGCATTGGGCAATCTATTATGGTGGGAGAGCCAAGGATAGTTCACAATGTCAAACCTAAATCTCCCTGGCTACCATACTGAGAGAAGACTCTCATGTAATTCATGGATGGCTTCCCCCAATCTACCACCAGATATTTTCTGACTATTTCATAGATTTGGTTCTTTATATTTAAATCTTTATCTAAGTGAAATTTATATTTATATCATGGATTTTGGAATGAATGTAAGTCTAAATTGTTTCAGTGTTTCATTTTGCAAATGACTAGCCTTGTCTAACCATCATTTACCAAGTAGTTCCTTCCTTCTCTACTCACCTTAAATAGGGTTTTTATCATTCCCTAAGTTTTAGAACCGGTATTAATTCACTTTAAGATTTTTTTTCTGTTACATTGATTTTTTTTTATTTATTCATATGCATGAATATTGCAGTATTGTAGTTTATAGCTATTTAGAAGCTATGTTAGGTATTCTTTTATTTCCCTCTCAGTAGATTTAACATCATTGACTATGTTTTACATTGCAAAACACAATTTGCCTCAGTTTCTGTGATACCACATTCTTCCTTTCTTCCTCTTACATTGTCACCATTTTTCTAAATCTTTATAGGCTTCTTTACCATTGTATAACCCATTGTATTTCTTTTGGTTTTCCCCCAAACCTCTTCTCTCCTCACTGCAAGTATATATTCTGAGCCCATATGGCATGATTCATTAACATGATGATACTTGAAACTATTCTAGCCCAAGTGTTTCTCCTGAGATTCATAGAAACATATGAAACTCCACTTTGATATTAACTGCAGACAGAGCTGAACTTCTCTTTTCTGTCATACCTAACCCAATAAGTGGTACCCATTTGTCATGCATGAAACTGGTATCTTTCTCATCCCTTGTTCTCACTTCATAGTAAACCCCTCATCTTTCTGCTGCAATTCATCACCAAATCTGATTACTAATATTTTTTTAGTTTAATTCCTAAATTTTCTCATACTTCCATGTCAGCATAACTACAAACCCCATCCACGATACCATCCCTTCCCTACTGATCTGCCTCCAGGCTTTCCCTGCTATGACCCCCATGCAACTCCAAAGTGATATTTCAATATATACATTTCAGCTTGTCCTTCTGCTTCTAAAACTCTTAAATATATGTCCATTTCTCTCCTAACAAAGTTATAATTCCATAACAGATGAAAAATACCCATCCTGTCTTCATGTTCTGTCCCCCCACCCAAACTGACCTTGCTTTGGTCCTTGGAGTGAACTTGTTCATCTTCGCCTATGTGCCTGTGTAAGTGCTGTTGTTTCAGCCTGAAACTCTTGTGCTCCTCTCTTTCTAGTGGAATATTTTCTACTCATCCCAGAGTTCTTCCAGTGTATCCTGTAGACTTTACCCCTGATGTCACTGTCTGCAAGGAGAAATATTTCTGAAGCTCAAAATCTGATATTTTTATTTCTCTCCTTTGTACTCCCAAATTACCCTGGATTTCCCCTCTCACACTAGGAATTCCTCTGTGTTATAATCACATTTGTCTTTATTTATCACTAGACTGTTTTCCTTATAGAAATATAATAATGCTATTTCAACCTCCTACTTGCAAAATTTCAATATCTTATTCCCTAATAAATACAGTTCAAATTCCAAAGTCAACTATCATTTTCACTAATCTGCCATGTGGAGACACAATATATAGTCCTTTCCCATTTGCTCTACTCCTATCATTCTGAACTACTGGCCAGTCCCTTACTATTATAACATGTACCATTTTGGTTAAAGACAAGAAAAATCTTGTACATATTACAATCTTCCCCACTTCCCTCAGGTGGAAGTCATCTCCCCTTTCCCTGAATTTCCATTGTACTTCTTCCTTTAGAGACCTCCTTGCACCTTCACTTTTACTATATTATCAAAATGTCTATACTCACTGTCAAATGTCTTTTAAAAGTAGAGATCACATCCTGTTGATCTCTGTGACTCTATTAGTATGCTCAGCATATACTACCAGATTGCCTATTAAAGTATTCAGTAACTATTTCTTGAATGAATTTAACACCTGCAAGGTCACTGAGAAATTTGTTATCCTAAAGAGGCAGCAGAGGAATTGTATTTTCTAATACAAAATAATTGTATTTTCTCTCTTTAATAGAGAAAATAGACAGTTGAATTGTAAAGGAAAGAAAATTACTGAGTGGTCAATTCTGTGAGTCATATATCATGGGCTATTTAAGAAGGGGATTAAGAAAAGAAATGAAGAGATTTGAAATAAGGTCACTTTTTCAGATTATTTTTATAACTAATACATTGCAGAAAGTGTGGTCATTTTAAATGTTGTGATCCAAAGAATTACTCCTCAAGCTGGTGTTTAATAATGGTGCCTCTGTAGACCAGTTAGTGTTTTAAACTTAGTAGTTTTAAATTGATATCACTGTGTTTGGTGGAGTTAGATAGGCACATAGTCACGATGTATAGGGACATAGAGTTTCCTCAAGCTACAAGTGGCAAAGTATTTGTATCAGGGAGAAGGGAGTTGATAGTCACCTCTAGGAACATGGATACACATATTAGAGTTGTTAGAGCTTTTCCAATTATAAGTAACAGAAAACTAAACTTAAATGACCTCAGGCAAAAAGGAGAATTCATTGACTAACATAACTGAATGTATTAGTTTTCTTCAGTTGCCATAATAAAATATCATAGACTGGATGGTGTAAACAACAGAAGTTTATTTTCTCATAGTTATGGAAACTGGAAGTCTGAGATCAAGGTACCTCCATGGTTTGTGTGTGGTGAGGACTGTTTTCCTGGCTTACAGACAGAGTGGCATTCTGTGTCCCCACATAGCAGAGACAGTGACCTCTGGAGTCTCTTTCCTTTCTTATAAGGGCATAATCCTTATCAGATTAGGGCCCCAACATTAGGACCTCATTTAACTTTAGCTTCTTAAAAGCCCTATTTCCAAATACAGTCACACTGAAAGTAAGGACTTTAACAAATAAATTTAGGTAGGGAAGAGTTTCAATTTAATCCCTACACTGACTCTTGGAACCTGATGTCTGAGAGACCATTTCCTTGGTTGTTCATCTCATCTACCTCCACAGCTACTCCTTTGTGGTCCCCCTTGCTGGATCTGCCTTAACTATGAAGTATATATACATTATAGAATCTCAGATTTTATCCGGTGAGTCTCATGACCTCTCATGGCTTTCATTGCCATTTTATCTATCCATGGCTCTAGAATTGTATATAAACTACCTATGCAATACTTCCAGGTGATGTCGTATAGATATTGCAAAGGTAGCATGCTATGGAATATTTTCCTTAGTTCATGATACTTGAATGAAAATAGGTCCTAGTCCTCTTGGCCATCATCTCTCATCAAACCCCTTCAACCTCTCCTATCTTCCCTTTTAGCCAGTATTCAAAATTCCTATTTCACTGAGAAATTAGAAGTCACAGAGAATGTTTCCAGTCTCACATCACCATTGCTACTTGCTACCACCTACATCTTTTATTCTGTCTTCCCTTCTCTTTTTATGGATGAGCCACAACTGCTCCTTCCCAAAGCCAATAACTCCATTCTAGTTTTATGTCACCGCTGAAACATCACAAAATTTACCAGGTCATATTTCTCTTGGGGGATTTGGCTAGGTACTCTGCTTGTAGTCTACAGGGCTGAAAGCAAGGTATTAGTAGGGCTGTTCTCCTTTCTGAAGGCTTTGAAGAAGAATCTCTTCTGAGCCCATTTGGGTGTTGGTGGAATCCAGTTTCAGTCATAAGATTCAGGTGCACATTTTCTTGCTGGTTGTCAGTTGGAGAGCCACCCTGAGCTACTGAAGACCTCTCTGTGGTCCTTATTCATGTCTCTATCACTCAGAGCTGGTGTGTTGGATCCCTTCTTGAACTTTGAATTTCTCTGATTTCTTCTACTGCATCTCTCTTCTGCCTCCATTGAGGAAAAAAGAATCCTCTCCTTTAAAGGGCTCATATAATTAGATTGAGCATACCCAGATAATACAGGACAAATCTCCCCACTTTAAGATTCATAACTTCCATCATATCTGCAAAGTCTCTTTACCCATGTAACATATTACCAGGTCCCAGGGGTCAGAATTGTTTTGGACATATTTGAAGGACTATTCTTCCTATCACATATCCCATTTTTGCTTCAGCACTTTCTCTCTTTCATCAGCAATTACTTCCCTCAAGTGGATCTTTTTCATCAAATAAAAACTTCTGATATTTCTCTCATATTAAGAATGGTCTCTTTGACTCTCCCCTCAGATTACTGCTCCATTTCTCTGCTCTCTTTGGAGTGAAACACCTTGAAAGAATGATCTATACTCTCTGTTCTCAATTATTCCATTTTCTGTCCATCTTTCACCTTTTCTACAACACTAAATCTGCTTTTTTTTAAAAGGTAGGAATGATTCTAAATTCAAGGCTAATTCTCAGTCTTCATCATCTAGCTTTCATTTGACAAGGATGATTACTGAAATAATCAACTTGCCTTCCAAGATGCCACTCTCTCTTGGATTTTCTGGGACCTCCTGGAGACTGCTCAGTCTCCCTTACTGGTTCTTCCTCATATTCCTGATGACTTAATTGTGGCCTGCCTGCCGCTTTCCCATCTGCATTCATTCCCTTGCTAGTCTCCTGCAGTCTTAGCTTTAGATGCCACGCATTAACAGTGACTTACAAATTTATAAGTACATCCCAGAACTGCCCCCTGAACTCCAGGCTTTTATACGCCACTGCCTATAAACAACATCTCTATGTCTTATAGGCAATGTTAACATATTTGGCATCAAATTCTCTATCTTCCCCATGAAATCTGCTTCTCTCACTGTCTTTCAGGCAATGCCAGGGCTGTTCTTCCACTTGATGGAACAAATTTTGGAGAAGTCATTGTTTGCTCTAACTAATCATCCTCTCTTGTACTTAACATCCAATCCATTTAATAAATATTATCATCTCTAACACCAAAATAATACCAGAAGCTGATGGTTTCTAGCTACCTCTAGCAAAAGCATCCCGATTGGTACCACAGTGACCTCTGGCTATTGTTGCAATAATCCCTTTACTAGTTCCCCCTCTTCTACCTTGATATCCACACAACTGCCAGAGAGAGCATGTTAAAATTCAGTCTGATCATCTCACTCCACTGCTTAAAGCCCCATTTCATTCAGAAGAAAGGCCAAAGTCCTTATAATGAGAAAGTTCTATATGATCTGCCCCTTTTGGATCCATTACTGTTTCCTATTTACCAGCCAACTCACTCCTCAGGGAACTTACACTCAATGTTTCCCTGCCTTTAATGATCTTCTCCCACTCTTCTCTCATCAACTTCAAATTTGTGCTCAAACATCACCTTCCCAGGGACATCCTCCCTGGATATTCATTGGAAGATCACAAGCCCCTATTTGTCCTTTCCCATCTAACTTTTTTTTCTCCACAGTATAATATCCTGGGTAAATTTTTTTATTTATTGATATGGGCTCTCTCCATTCAGAAGAATCCAAGTCTCATGAAGGCAGTGTGTGTGTGTGTGTGTGTGTGTGTGTGTGTGTGTGTATGTGTTCATTGCTTTATCTCCAGCATCTAGAAGAGTGCCTAGTACAGAACAGATAATCAATAAATATTCATTTCTGTTGAATGAAGATCCAGAACCACTGTTTCACATCAAACCAGGCTCCTTGCCCAGTTTACCCTGTGTCAATAAATGGCAACTCTCTTCTAACTTGCCCAAGCAGGAACCTGGGAATGATTTTTGATTCCTCTCTTTCACATTCATGTCTTCAAATCCTGCCAACTCTATCTGCAAATACACACACAGGCTTCCAGAATCTGGCCCTCTCACCTTCCACATTGGTCTGACTTAAGCCCATGGTCTCTCACCTACCTACTTCAATGGCCTCAAAGTGGTCTCACTGCTTCTACCATTTCTCCCCAGAAATCTATTTTCCACAGTAAAGAGAAGGAAATTCCTCTAGAATATATATCAGATAATGAGCATTCCTCAGTTCATATGTTTTCTGTCCTAGAATACAGCCCAAATCCTTTCCATGATCTCTAAGACACTTTATGATCCTCTGCAAGACACACTCTTTCTCTTCTAATTACCCAATTCCCCTCCTGTCCCCAGAATATTCCTGTTCCTTGAGCATTCACCTGCCTTGTATCCTTGAAAGGCTTCCTCTACCTGGAGTGCAGAAATACATAACCCGTGTCTTACCTTCATTTGTCATCTTCCCAAAGTTGTTTCATTAGAGTACTTCCTAATTGTCATACCTAAAACAGCAAACACCACACACACACACACACACACACACACACACACACACACACCACATGTACACACGTGTGTGTGAGCACACACACACACACACATTTTCTGGCCCTTACCTTACTTCATTTGAAAACCCCTTATTACCACCTGACATTATATATTTACCTACTTTTATTGCCTGTCTTCCCACTTCTCAAAATGCAAACTCCAAGGGAGAAAATGTTATGTTCACTACTGTATCTTCAACATCAGTGAGGAACCCCGAAAAACCACAGGGTTGCTTAACCCTAACACCTAGGATCTGAGTTACAAATACCTTCTTTCTCAAAGAGTCAATGTGAGTATCTGAAAAAGGACCCTGGACTTCCTGAATGTTCTGCCTACCCTTAAAACATTTTCTGTGTCTAGAGCCATGGAGGCATCTGATTGGCCAGCATGGGTCACAGGCCCTCTCATAGTTCTGCTCTTGGGGTAAGGCTGGTGGGAAAGGCTGTGTAATTCACAGATAGAGGGGGAAGTTTCCAGAAGAAAAAGTGCTTGTGTTAGTAGGATTCAGGGTGTAGGGGGTGGGGACAGGGGAGGATCTGGGGGTGGCAGTAGCAACAGATGGCTACCACAGAGATTTTCCAGAGTGGGAAGAAAAACACAGGGATAAGCTGGGGCCCCTGGTAGAGGAAGTATCCCTAAATAACTGTACCTTCACACACTTTGGGAGCTGACATGCGGATACCCCAGGCAGGCCTGTGTTACCTCACCATGCCCTGCTTCTTGAATGATTCCTAAGGGGATTGCAGGAGAGAGATTCCTAACATGAATAATCTTGAGGCTTCACCCCAGAAGATGCAGGAAGGAGGGAGAAGCAGGGACCAGCAGAAGCAATTGCTACACAAGTCCAACTTTTCTCTGCACATAATATGGTCCACAAGCTCACTGGCACAATTCTATATCCATGGCTATCAGGATTAATTAGCAGCTCATTTTTAGGTTAGGGTAGAAATGAATTAGTTCAAAAGTAAGCAACAGCTGGGAAGTGGGCATATGCATGCACGCTCACACATGGAAAAAAATATAAAGCTTGCTATTTTATTTAGCTCAGGGTTCTTTGTTTCATTTTTTTTATACACCTAACCACAAGGTATTTTTAAAGTTTTAAAATTTCTTCCTGATTATAGAAAATGTTTCTTGGGTTCTCCTGAGAGCGGGGCACCCCGGCTAATCACAGGCACACACACACATTCTTCCCATAGTACAGTACTTTAAAATTAATAGCACATGCAGAGGAAAAACTAAACCCTTTGACGTCACTCTTGAAATGAGGAAACATAAACAGAAAAGGCTCCACTCCAGTAAGCTGCCAGCCTCGAAGCCGATTGGTCTCTGCTTTTCCTTGCCTGTGGCAACTGACAGCACCTCCCAGCCTCACAGGCCGGCTGCCTGCTCACCCGGCCAGTCGGTCGGACTGGGCACTGCAGCACTTGACTGGGAGAAAAGTGGTGTCCTCACCCAGAGTCTCTCTTTCTACCTACCTTCCTTCTCTCGGTCTCTGTTTGCTTTGTGTGTTGTTTTTTTTTTTTTTTTTTCTTTTTTCTTTCACTTAATTATATTCCTAATCCTGGATGAAGTTGCTGGATTCTGCAGCACAAGTCTTCATGAACAAGCGGCACCGCTCAGAGATTTCACGGCATTCAAAGGTCACAGAACTGCCACTATGGTTAAATGTCTTGTTTAATGGTTGAGGTATGTACAACAAATTTAAGCGGCAATCTCATTTTTCTTGAGAGAATAGAGGCACAGAGAGATGGCAGGATTTTTATTTAAAAGGAACCTGTACATATATATGTATATATATTTTGTCTGTGATTGTTCCTACAGCAACCAGCTTTTGAATTTCCTTCCTTTCTCTAGGCAAACTGACTAAACATTATCACCTACCCTGAATTAACAGTTTGAGAGCAACAGGATTTCTTTCCAATCAGTGTAATGAGACTCCGGCATTTCCATTGCACTTTGAGCCTCCACTGGGAAGGGATTTATTCTTTTTTTTTTTCTTTTTTTAGTGAATGAAATATTTCTACTCCAACATAAATCTTACAGTTAGATTTTGTTTTTCTTTTCAATTTTCAGTGGGACATGGTAGGAAAATGTTGGGAAAGGGTTCGGTGAGCTGTTACAGAAACAGGAAAGAAAATCAGTTTTTTCTTGAGTTTGTCACGCTGGTTGATAGCACATTTCAAGATGAAGAAATTAACAGGAAAAGAGAAGCAGCTGGTAGCAAAATTGAAGGTAGAAAAATCGATAGAAGGTGTCTGAAAAATGAATTCATGAGGAAAAATTTACTTTATCACCTTGTTGCATTTTATAAAGAATATTCTGAATTTAGAAGTCAGTGGGAGAAATGTAGTAGGCACTGAGTTATATGACTAGTGATTTACATCTTATTATTTATAAAGGAAAATAAAACTTTATCATCACTGCAAATTTTGCTAATTATCTTTTCCTACAACTGCTGAAAGCAGAGTCAGATATTTAATTAGGAACTTAAGTGACTGAGCCTAGGGACTAATTAATCAACTAAAAATTCTGTTCTTCATGTGCTCTGGCCAAAGCAACCACTGCAATGATAGAGTAAAGCTCTTTGCACCAGGAGGCAGACAAGTATATACACGTATATGCATGGATGTGCATTCATATACAGTAAGCACATTAAATGCTGCAGGAAAGGCAACTAAACAAGGGCTAAAGTTGTTTTCAATGGTACATTATTATGTGTTGGAGGGGACCCCTGCTAAAAATCAATCTTATGCACACAGTCAATTTTTGTAAAAGTAATTCAGGTAATATAGTGTTAACATGGATTTCCTTATTGCCCCTCTCAAAGTTAGGCAATAGCTAGACAGGATTATTTGAAACCATTACCTTGTTCCAAATTTTCTTACATGTTTTCTTAAAGTTTCTATTCTCAACATTGAGAACCAGAAATTTGTAAAACTGGGTCATGTTAGCAGTACTGTTAAGCAAGGCATCAAACATACAGTGCATTCTGAGGGGTTAACAAAATTAACAGCATAAAAGTGTAATGTACCAAGTTAAGGACTGCAAAAATATTAGCTCTGAAATGCAGAGGATGTGCTGTGAATGGACAATTGCTTTTCTGCAGCGCCTAGTGGGAAAACAAGGACTTTGTGTGTTGCAAATGCCTAACTGCAGCTCCTCCATTTCCTCTGCTTTATCTTTTATTTCTGGCTGGTGAAACAAAGACGGGTGTCAGTAGTTACATCTTGATTGACATTTTTTTTTCTAATAAAATGAAGTCGCTTTGTGTCTCAAGTAGAAGCCCAAAGTTAACTAGTTGCTACTCTAAAATTGGTATCTCATTTATAAGAATTTTTACCTGGCACTAAGCTGTCTGATTTCAGAGTGCACTCACTCAGTTGAATGACATGTGACAAAATTAGTGTTGACTCCATTTCAGCAAATTAGCTTGGAGAAACTCTTTTGAATCAAGTTACTTAGGACAAGGGTGGAAAAATCCAAAATGTGTTAGGAGAAGACCTGAGCTTAAGAAAAACGATTATATCAGTACACCTTTTAATGCCCAGCCCAGTGTTCAGCATAAAGCCACTGTTGGTGCTTGACATAAACCTAGTTAAAATGTTTGCTGACAATTTACTACCCAGCATATATTGCAAATTATTTAAATAAATTTCAAACATGGCATTTTAAACTATCTTTGGAAAATGTCTTCAGTGTTAGTTCAGACTAAAATATCATCTGGAAATCAACTGTCAACGATACACAGGAGGGCATTCCAAACATTGGCGAGCGCTATTTTCAGCAAAGGGACATCTTAAATGCAAAAGTAAAATGACCAAGTTTCCTCAAAATGTACAACCTGAGTAACACCTCTGCCTAGTAGTTATTCTTCCACAGTCTAATTTGTTGTTAGCCAGGCTTGAATCACAGGGGAAACTGCTTGTTGACTCACAGAACGTAGTGTTGGAAGGGATTTATTAAGTGGTAAACTAATTCCAAGCATGACTAAAAGGGCTTCATTATATTAAAAACAACTGTCAAATTTAAGGATCAGAACGGACTTGGGAACAACCAGTTATAGAAGTTAACAGGTATTATAAGTGGCTCACCTCACATTGCTGAGGGATACGATTTATAAAAGAAACTTCTATGTGCAGAAAATTTTATCCAAAGATAAAAATTACCATCTTAAAGATTTTGCCCCCCCAAAAAAGTCTATGGACAAATAGGAGTCTCCTCTGGCAGTCACATATGGCTAAGGAAGAAGGGATTTGGCATTTGGAAATTTAGGGTTCACTCACACAGAGGTGAGAGCATCCCTATTAGTACCTCCCCATGGTGACATCCCCACTTCTTCTAAGAATACACTCAGGGGCCTCATCCCTCATCCATACAAGAGGCACCTTGGGGTCCGTACCATTGGTTCTACAAGCATCCTTAGTGTCTCTATTGATATCCAGGCTTTGATTCATTAATGTGGTTAATATGCAGATTTGAGGAAAAGAAGATGCAGAAACCCAAACTGAATGAGTCCTTACTATGTGTCAGGCACTGTTAGAAACTTGAACAGAGAATAGGAAATGTGTCTCAGTTCTAGTGTATAATCAAGGCATTTATACTTTTCTTCTTCCTCCAAATCATCTAGGTATCTATATGTATAATTTGTACTTAGAGAATGATCACATGAAGTGAACAGACAGGAAAATGGACAGAGATAGACAATAAAGTGAACATCCTCATTCAGGCTCCAACTAACTGGGTGATCTAAACTACCTACTTATTCTTTGCTTCAGTTTCCTCATTTGTAAAAGAAACCGGTTATATTGGGTTATTTATAACATTCCTTTAGGTCAAATTTTTGTAGTATCTTTATTCAGAGTTTTCTTTTTACGTCATTTATATTTCCTCAAAATGTACAACCTGGATAATACCTCTGCCTAGTAGTTATTCTTCCACAGTCTAATTTGTTGTTAGCCAGGCTTGAAACACAGAGGAAACTGCTTGTTGACTCACAGAACGTAGTGTTGGAAGGGATTTATTAAGTGGTAAACTAATCCCAAGCATGACTAAAAGGGCTTCATTATATTAAAGACAACTGTCAAATTTAAGGATCAGAGTAGACTTGGGAACAACCAGTTATTTGTAATGCAAATGTAAGTGTCAAACTTTAATTCATAAAACATTGCTTCATGCTTTCAGCATGTCAAGAGCCATGTCTGTAGAGGTGAAGTGAATATAAAGATAGGCAAGTAATGATCCGCCCCTTCAGAAACAAATGAGTGAAGACCATGCAGAGCAATATAGGAATTAAAGAAGTTTGGGAGTGTTTTGTCAGTGTTATGTTACTTTGATCAAAAGGCCTGACAAAAACAATGCAGAGGAGGAAAATTTTCTTGGGGCTCATGGTTTCAGAGGTTCAGTTCATGATTGGCCAATTCCCATTGATTCTGAGTCCAAGATGAGGCAGAATATCATGGAGGAAGGATATGGTGAAAGAAACAGCTCAGGAAGTGACAACCAAGAAATAGAGGGATCTCTGCTCACAAAGGACAGATATAAACTCCACAGGTACATCCCCAGGGATCTACATCCTCCAGCCATATCCCACCTGCCTACAGTTACTACCCAATTAATCCATATCAGCAGATTAGTCCACTGATTAGGTTAAGGCTCCCAAAACCCATTCGTTTCACCTCTGAAAAATTCTTGCATTGTCTTACCCATGAGCATTTGGGGAACACCTCATATCTAAACTGTAATAGGGAGGAAGATTATGATGAAGAAAAACCACAGGAAAGGCAAGATGGAGTATAATAAATGAAATTTTATATCCATCTAGATATTTATTTTTACTATGATGATTTTTTTTATTATGGTCAGTTGAAGACATTGTTACTCTTTTGAACTCATGTTTGTAATGGTGTTCTTAAAAAATAGGATGTTAAAGACAGCCAAAGTTTTACCAGGGCTGATTAAGCTACTATACCTATCTGAGATATCATGAATCCATGTATTGAAACTACTTTCACCATCCCTTGAACTTAGATCCCTAGGAATTATTGGAAGCAGGAGTCCTTTGAGAAAGAGCAGCCAGGATCCCCGCAGGCATTTGATGTAAAAAAGGAAGGTTCACAGAAGAGATGGGCTTCAACACTGGTGTAGTCCAGTGTCTGGAAGTGTCTAGTAGTGGCTCAGAATTTCCAGAGATTACTTGTCTAAAACAGGACTGTTAGATGCCTCTGCCTTTCCACATTCTGAGAAGATTAATATTGAATCCTTAATCCTGCATTTGTTTTTATTCTTCCACCTTTCATCCCTTATTTATACCACTTCTTTTTATAGTATGCCATAACTCATTTATCTAAATTTACATAATTTGCTTCCAAGATAGTCCCATTGCCAAAGAAAAACATAAACAAAACAAGGCCCTGGGTTGGAATTTCTCCCCAGCAGGACCCTGGGGAGATAACCTCTCTGCCTTATTTCTCTCCTGTGAGGTTGAAGCTTCTCCATGGTTATAGCCCTTCTCTAGACACATAGATGTGTTTTGTGTTCACTGAAGCTGGGAGCTTCAATGTTATGAGACAAACATCTTTTTCCTAAATGTCAATCATGCCCTAGATTTTCTATATTACTTCATTTAGTATCTCTTCAACTCCAATTCTAATTTCTTTAGAGAATAACTGGAAATGTTAATAACTAAGTGACAATCATTATTATGATCAGTCGAAGGCATGGTTATTCTTTTGAAATCATATTTGTACTGGTGTTCTTAAAAAAAATAGGATGTTAAAGAAAGCTAAAGTTTTGCCAGGGGAAAAGAAAAAAATTGGTGAGCTAATTGTCCATTAAATATCTATTCTGAGACCTTGACCCCTTGGGGGAAGGATTGCTGCCTCTTCTAGTGGTAAATAGTGGTAACAGTTTGGTTACCCTAACCCAGACAGTGGTATATCCTATGTGGCTCAGAGACTTCTGTCTGACATCTCTTCTGAGTGTGGGTTAACAGCTCATCCTGGCTGATAGGGAGCAAGTTTTATTATTTTGGATAACCCTAACAATGTGACCCAACTCACCAAAAAATCTATTCAGCAATATGAATTCTTAATATTATTTTTGAGTACCTCAATATTTTTTAAAATATAAATCCTATCATGAATACTGTCTACACTGATTTGCATAGTCAAGAAGTATGAAAATAATAGCTGAAGCCAGTATGCCATGCCAAATTCTTGTCATTTAAAGTTCCTTCCTGCTTTCCCTCCCTCCCTCTCCCTTTCCCTTCTTTTCTTTCTTCTTTCCTCCCTCACTCCCTCTTTGCCTCCCTACCTCTTCTTTCACCTTCTTCTCCTCCCCCTCTTCCTCCTCTTTCTTCTCCTCTTCCTCCTCCCTCATCTGTAGGGTGAAGATTGAAATAAACAAAGATTGATAAGGAGGTTTTGATGTTTTTTTTTTTTTTGCGTAAAATATCAAGGGTTTTATTTTTCCTCTGTAGTGATTTGTGAATTAGCCTGAAGTTTAATTTAAATTCCTCCTAAGATTTTTTTCTTATTAAAATCTTCTGTGTTCTCTTGTCATAATTAATATATAAACAAGAAACATATAAAATATCCTTTCTACAAGATGAAAATCATCATTATCTGCCTACTGCTTCAGATATACACAAAAAGTCTTCTGTTCAAAAATGGGTTTTATACATGACTTAAATATATTGAAGACTATTTTTAAGAGTCTTGAACTCTAAGAATCTTCTTGTTTTCTCCTGGTATGGTATGGGGGTGCCACATCTGGTCCCCAAACTGGTGTGAGCAGTGTGCTTTCACAGGTCCAATGTAGATATGGGGAATGTACCATTTTTCTGAGTTAATAAAAACTTGGTATCTGAAGGTACCAGATGGGCAATGCTGTAAATCCTTTTTGACCATAGCAAATCTTAGTTGAAAACATACATAATTATCTATTATTATATTTTTTGTAATATTAAATATCAGAAGCTATGTGATGTTAAAATAGGTAAATTGTTGAATACATTGTTTTAAACCAATGCAACATAATGCCATATAGCTATTTTTTAATGTGTTATGTGCAAACAATCCAGAATGATTTTTCAGAAGCAGTAAGTGGAAAAATATCTACATTAACATTTATATAAATACATATGCATATTCATATACACTATAGAAAATTTCCAAATTCAAATTAAAATATTATAGTGAATACCGTTGGAGTACAGGATAGGAACAAGACTAAGACTTAATTTATATATATATATATATTCAAAATTGTTCAACCTTTCCCATAATAAATTTATTGCATTTACAGTAGAAATAATTTATTTGTTATTGTGTGATATTTTAAGTTGAAATAAAAGAGGATTAAAGGGAGAGTCCTATTTTCCTTTTAGATTCCTTTGTTAGCATCTTCCTTGAAGAATCTGAATTGTTCCCATCTGCCTTTGATATTGTTAGGAAGGAGAATGTCCTAGAAGCAGGAGTTCTGCACATGAGAAGACAGAGAGCCCATTGCCCCAGTTTGAGTGACTGGGCCAGTCAGTCTTCTGGCACCACTTTCCTCCAGAACTGAGGGACTTAGACTCTAAGTTCCTCCCAGTTTGGAAAGACGTCTAAGAAAAGTTCTTGTCCTATTGCATGCCCAACTGTTTAAGATCTTCCTCCATAAACTGAATACACATATTTTACAGGTTTGGACATTTTCACTAAATTTTCTGTTTCAGACTTGATCAGTATTTGAACATTTTCAAATTAATTAAATATGAAAAACATATTTTTCCCAAATACTGTTTAGAGAAACCACACACCATAGAGAGACTTTTTAAATAAAATTATACTATAATATCAGTTTTTCATAAAACAGAAAACACTATTTACATTAAGTGTCCAGGTTGTGCAGTTACCCAAGCAACTCATGCTGCTTTAGTTTAAATATGATTTATATATTTCTGAGTTTTCCAGGAGTTAAAAAAAAGGCCTTCATTTCCCTTTCTCATTATGCCACTTGCCAGCTGTGTTCAGCCAGATGAAAGGACTCAGTCATTCACAAAAGTGTAGAAAGCATTCTTGTGAAAGGAGATGCCACAGTAATATGGAGGTCTAAAGAATGCCTCAATTTAGAAAAAGGTCATTAAATCTTAAAAAAAAAATAAAACCCAAAGTTGTTTTCTATGTGATAGAAATATAGTATAATTCCATGTCCTTAAGACTAGTTTTCTTGCTTTTCAATTAAATGAAAACCCAGTTTCAATTTAGTTTTTAGTATGATTTGGAAAATATGTTTTAGTCATTTAAAATACATAGTAATTTTTATTTCCTGTTTCTCTAGACCTTTATTATTGCATGGGAACCAAGAATAATCTTTTAGGTTAAAATAAAGCAAAGGGGATAAACATTAAACAGGAATGTATGTGATAGCAGCTTTGGATAGCCACAATTAACAGTCTAATTTTTCTGTTTAGATCTCTTTTAATCACTAAAGAGTCATTATAAGAAAAAATATTTCAATGGCTTATAAAAAAATACTTGATAAGGACTGTTTTCTTTTTTACTGAATACATGGTCCCCAAGTGCCCATGCATGGGTGCATGAACAAGAGATTGAGAGCAAGGCCCTTCTCAAACTTAAAGATAAAGCGAGTATAAAAGTTTTATGTGTAATATTTAAGTCAAAACAAACAAACAAAACAGTGAGTTGGAGAACAGCGTACCAAGGTATATTGTTCCCTCTAATGTAAATCTTTAAAAGTCAAATAAATATATTTATTGAATTAAATGGCAACAATATGTAATTTTTAAAAATTCAGCTTGTGTATTTTATGTAAAAGGAGATAAGGAAAAGAAGAAATAAATGAGGACCAAACTGCTTTTCAAGTAGCACTGAACTTGTAACCTAAAGCCCAGGGTTCAAGTTCAGGATGCTAAGATTGTTAACTTGTGGCAAATTATTTAACATCTTTGGCTTTCAAAACTCTAAAGTGTAAAATTTAAAGCAAAATATCATTAGGTTCTATCATTTCTGGCTTTCATACATAATTAGATACTTCTCCATTCACAACACAAATGCCATATCACTTAGTTCTCATATCATTGCTGTCAGGTAGGATTAATTATGTCCATTTAAAAGGGAAGGAAATTGAGGCACAGAAAAATCACAGCTAATAGAATTGGGGTTCAATCTCAGCTTTTTGGTGATAATTTTTAATTGTTTTTATATATTTATTTTTTTTTCAATTTTTTTTATTATTAGTTGTTCAAAACATTACAAAGCTCTTGACATATCATATTTCATACATTTGATTCAAGCAGATTATGAACTCCCATTTTTACCCCGTATACATATTGCAGATTCACATCGGTTACACATCCACTTTTTTACATACTGCCATACTAGTGTCTATTGTATTCTCCTGCCCTTCCTATCCTCTACTATCCCCCCTCCCATCCCCTCCCCTCTCCTCCCATCTTCTCTCTCTACCCCATCTACTGTAATTCATTTCTCTCTCTTGTTTTTCCCCCATTTTGTATAACAATGAGGGTCTCCTACTTTACCATGCAATTTCCCTTCTCTCTCTCTTTCTCTCCCCCCTCTCGACGCTGTTTAATGGTGATCTTCTTCTCATGCTCTTCCTCCCTATTCTGTTCTTAGTTGCTCTCCTTTTTATATATTTAAAACCCATCTTTAACAGTAGCGCGCTCACCTGGCATGCGTGCGGCCCGGGTTCGATCCTCAGCACCACATACCAACAAAAATGTTGTGTCCGCCGAGAACTAAAAAATAAATATTAAAGAAAATAAATAAATAAAAAAATAAAAATAAAACCCATCTTTAATCATTCTAAGTATGAGGTAGGAAACATTTTTTAAAATATTTCTACAAAGCATAAAAACATCTGTTTCAAAAATTTTAAAGCATTATTTATATACAGCAGGTTCAAATATATAAAGGAACAACATTACTTCATTTTAAATGCATTCATAAGGGACAAATTTGACACTTTAGACTTCAAAAGTTCTGCTCTTTGGACTGGGGATGTGGCTCAAGCGGTAATGCGTTCGCCTGGCATACATGGGGCGCTGGGTTCGATCCTCAGCACCACATAAAATAAAAAATAAAGATGTTGTATCCACCAAAAACTGAAAACTAAATATTAAAAAATTCTCTTTCTCTCTCTCTCTCTTAAAAAAAAAAGTTCTGCTCTGAGATGCAGAAGAGCATAACAGTAAGCAATGTACAACTTGATAACCTTCTACTTGCTTTGCTTTTTAGCTCTGTGACCACATTCAAATTACTTAATCTCTCCAGACCTTACTCTTCTTATTTATGAAATGAAGGTGTTTATAGTATTGTCCTCATAAGATTGTTGAGGAGATGAAATGCATTTTACTTTTAAAGTGCTTAGAAGAGAGTATGGAAGAAAGTAAGCATGTGAGCATATTAGCTAGTACTATTGTTTTACAAGTTTTGAAAAATATTTCATGGGGTTATAATTATTTTGCAAATACTGTTGATGACTGTGCTAAACATTTAAGAAACATAGATTACAGAAACATGGCTACAGAATATTTTTCCTCGAGAATTCCTGTGCTGGGAGTTTGATTCCCAGTGTAGCCATACTGGGAGGTGGAACCTGGAGGAGGTGTTTCATTCATGGTGGGCAGAACTCTCATAATGGATTAGTGTCATTAACATGTGGGGTGGGTTAGTCATCCCGTGAGTGGGTTGCTATGAAGGGAACCTGCTCTCACCTGGTCCTCCAATGCTGGCTTGCTTTCTCCCTTTTACCTTCTGCCTTGCTGTGAAGCATCCATCTGGATACTGGAACCACTGTTTGGAGTTTCCATGCCTCCAGAACTGTAAGAATACATTTCTTTTCTTTATAAATTAACAGGTCTCAGGTACTCTGTTATAAAAATAGAACACAGACTAAGACAAGTTTTTTCTTTTCAAATTTTTTACCTTTTGTATTAAACAATAGCACATATAACTGAAAATTACCAAACATATAAACTCACAGTATGATTCACTTGTTGTAAGTGAATCTCTTTGTAACTGAGCCAAGTCAAGAAATATATATATTTATATACATAAATATTTTTTACATCAGCAGCACGTCAGAAATCCCATCACATTTCCTCTATTATTTCATTAAACATTATATTATGTTGACTCAGTTGGTTGATGCATATAATTGTATTTTTTTTGTTTTCATTGTTGCATGATGTTTAATTATCTGAATGTACAACATCTATTTGTCCATTCTATTGTGGAAAACATTAAAATTGTGTTCAGGTTCAGTTTTTAATAATAAATAATGCAGGCTCAGGTATTTGTTTACCCGTCTTTGGGTGCCTGTGCCTGTGTATTTCTGTTGAGCATATACCTAGGAATAAAGTTGCTGGGCCACAGGGAATGTTCATGTTCAATGTTAGTAGAAAATTCAAAATTTCTCAAAGTTATTAAAAAAATTTACACTCTCACCAATAGTGTATTTTGGTTGCTCTACTTCTTCAATTTCTATACATTAGTATTTCTGGCAGATGTGTTGTGGAGGCTTTTTTAATGTGCATTTTCCTAATTATTAATGAGATAAATAAGTTTAAGTACATTTTCATATATATTAGCCATGTAAACATCTTTGTTGTCAAGAATCAGATGGAGTCATTTTGTATATTAGTTTACAGGAATTCTTTATTACTTTATACAACTTTTATTATTATTTGTGTCACAAATATTTTCTTTCATTGGTAAAATTTCCCATTCTTCTTCAGGATTATTTTGATCAATTTCTGTTCTCTACATTTCCACATACATTTGAGGAATAACTTAAGATTCCCCCCTAAAAAATCCAAAGCACTGTTGAGATATAGAACAATTAGGGAAGCCAGTTCTTTCCTGAGTTTTCAATTTATGAACATAGTATACCTATCCATTAATTAAAATCCGTGTTAAATTCTCCCAGCAATATCTTCTAGCTGGATTTGTGGCCATTATAGACATTCCTTGCCAATATAAATTTAGAATTTTTGTAATTTCCTGGTGCATAGAAATTTTATCATGATAAAATATCCCTTCAATTATTTTGCATTCACTTTTACTTTGACAGTAAAAATCCATAAAAGAAACTTTCCATGTATTAACATGGTTTATCCTTTTCCATTCTTTTACTTTTTTATTTTCTATATGTTTCTGTTTTAGATGAGTCCCTTTACAAGGAGATAAGTAAGTTTTGTTTTATCATTCAATCTGATTATCTTTTATTGGAGTATTTAGAACTTTTCTATATAATGTAATTAGTGATTTAGTTCACCCAAGTGCAGTCTATTTGTTCTTCCTGCTGTACTTTTTTTTCCCTCCTTGCTTTAATTTCTTGGGATTAAGAATTTTTGTCATTGCATTGTCCTCTTCCCATTAGCTTGTTATTTTTATAGTCATTTATACCACTCTACTGATTAGTACTGAAGCACAGAATGCATCTATAACCTAATCAAAGTGTGATGCAAATTAGTATTTTTATCCCTTTGTGGGAAGTGTAAGAACTTGAAATGCTATAACTACCTTTGTACTCATCCTGAACTATATGCTCGCTAGGTATTTAATTTTATATAATTTAGTTTTGCAATAATAATTTTATTATGATTATATAATAATATATTTTAATTCCTTCCTCTATCTCTGAGATCCCATATAGAATTTTCCTTAGTTATGATTTAACTTGAGTTGTGTTTCTTGACTTTGTCTGAAATGATTTTATGTAATCTTGATATCTCAAACGTGCTTTTCCTGGGACTAAACTTCTAGATAGGTAATCCCCCCCCGCCCCCCCCCCCGCCACACACAAAATTTAAGATATTTTTACATTGTTTTATTACTTTCATTGTTTCTGAGGGTAAATCAGATAATAATCTTTAAAAAGTAATCTGTTCTTTTCTCTGCTTGTAATATTTTGTTTTCATTTTTGATTTCTTATAGGTTTGCCATGATTGCTCAGATATGATTACTTGCACTTATTCTAATTTGGAATCTTTATGGTTCCTTAAATTGTATCCTGATATCTTTTAACAATTTTGGAAAATTCGTATTAGTTGTCTCTCTTAATATTCATTCTGTTTCATTTTCTCTTACTTTCTTCTCTTCCTCCTCTTTCTTCTTCTTCTTCTTGTATTGTGGACTGAAGCCACAGCCTCATGTGTGCTAGGCAAGCACTCTACAACTGAACTACATCCCCAACCCCCCTTTTTTATTTTGTATTTTGAGATAGAGTCTTGCTAAGTTACCCAGGCTGACCTCAAAGTTGTGATCCTCCTGCTTCTGCTGTCCAAGTAGCTGAGGTGTGCCACTGCATCTGGCTCTGTCTTACCTTTCTTATGGGACCCCAATCATGTGTATGTTCAAGTTTTGGATTTACCTACCTCCACTATTTGCCTTTGATCTCTTTGTTCTTCATTTTGAATACTTCTTTTGATGACTATTTCATTTTCCTAATTCTTTCTTCAGCTACATATAATCAGTTACTTAACCCATTAAATGATTTCTTAATTCAGTTCACAATTTTCTAAGCTTTTTGTCTTTGTAGTTTCTGTCAAAATTCTCAATCTTGTTTATCATATTGTGGAACATATTCTCTTTATGATTTTAAAATTTTGTAACTGTTTTAGTTGGATCTCTTCAGTGTCTATATCTATTGTCTGCTGGTTGGTTCAAATTGTCTTGACTTTTATCCTGAGTTAAATTTTTTTATTTCACTATGGCTATTATAACATTATTTTTAATGGAACACTGACCCTTGTATATGTGTGTGTGTGTGTGTGTATGTGTATGTGTGTGTGTAGGTAAGTAGGTAGATAGATAGTTAGACAGAAAGAAACTTGAGGTTGAGTGCAATGTAGATTTTTCCAGATAGAATTTACATTTGTTTCTGTGAAATTATCAGCAACACTAACAATCCCAACTGTCTTAACCTGATTTTATGTTGAATGAAAAAAGGCACTTAAGGCAGCAGCTGGCACTTAATAAACATGCACCTACTTCTCTTTCCCTTTCATTGTTTTCTTTAAAAATGAAGAAAGAAAGTACAAGAAGAAAGTATTAGGGAAAACATATATGACATTAAAAGTTCCCATTATACACCAGAAGTAAATTTTCAAATGTTGTTTCATTTTTTAACTTTTCTCTTCTGTCTGAAATAAATTTAAAAGTGGGAAGTCATATCCATAAAAATCATGAAATAAGTAAATAATAAGAAGTATGAGTTAAATTTTTGTATTTCACTGTGGCTATTATAACATTATTAGATAATTTTAAAACAAAAAATTACAATTGCATTCTATCTCATAATTGTTATCTGCAAGTAGTACTTTGACAAACATCATTTTTGACACTGCTGATATGCTAGAGAGCTCTTGGGTAAAGAAATAGTTATTATAGACTCTGCTTTTCATCTGTACTTCACATTTCTAATCAAGGATAGCTACCAAAATATATTTCTTAGTTCTTGATTTTTGGATTTATAAATTTTGTGTATGGAAGTTATTGTTGTCTTATACAGTAGCTAATATAAATTAGCTTAAATGTGCTCTTAGTAACTTTCTTCATTATCCAAATTATTTAATAACTTAGTTTCATACAAGTCAATTTAATGTTTCTGAATTATAATCCATATACATCATAAACATATAAAATTATTTTCATTATCATATCCATGTCCTATAGAATTTATAAATTAGATAGTTGCAAATAAAATAAGCCATGGAGTAAACTTAGTTAGGCTATAGTCAAATTCTGATTTAGTTACATAAAACCAGGTCTTTGGTGTTTTGTATTATGTATAGACTCTATCAGTTCATTATCTTTTCTAGGGTGTTTGTGTTTTCATAGTACTTTCTGTGTTTTTTCCAGTGCTAGGTTACCTTTGGAGCACAGGTAAACTTGAATTATAATTAATAAGTACAAATTATGCTAAGTCTTTAACCTAGAATTCAATCATTAATTATTTATGAGCAAGTTATAAAAAGCTTAAAAATATATGTGTGTAAAGAGAAATGTTAAACAGTTTCAAATGCACTTGATATAAATTTCAGGATTCTTTTTATAAATCGATGTATATTTATAGTTTCATACAATATGTGGTCTTTTTGTTCCTTTTCAAAATAGAAATTGAAAATTGGCATATCCAAAAGAATGAATATTTATAACTTTTAACTATGTCACCAAATGTATGCTAAAATATATTAAATTGAAAAAAAAATATGAAGTAAGATATATGAAGTGTTACTATGTTCAGTTGATAATATATATCTTACAGTTAACTTAAGGAAAATTGACTTAATATTTCATCCAAAGGGCTAAGTAAATTTTCATGTGTTACTTGATAAACTTTTTCACTGAGAAGAATTTTTAACTTTAGCAATTTATAGAGTAATAGCCAAGGGTTACTACAATCTGGGAATAGAGAAGTAAAAAATAACAGTTATGTATAGTTTGCAACTGTTTCTTCCTCAAATTCTGAGGAAAGGGGGTATGAGCTGTTTGTTCTGGCTGTTAAAACAACTATTTATTCTATTTCTTCTTAATAGAAATGCAAAAAGATAGCTTAAGAAATGAATGCATAAATGAATTTTCAAAGTTCATTTTATAAAAATAATAATTTCTAATCCTGGTAATCTTTTTTTTTAAGGAGAGAGTGAGAGAGGAGAGAGAGAGAGAGAGAGAGAGAGAGAGAGAGAGAGAGAGAGAGAGAGAGAGAGAGAATTTTTTTTTTTAATATTTATTTTTTAGTTCTCGGCGGACACAACATCTTTGTTGGTATGTGGTGCTGAGGATCGAACCCGGGCCGCACGCATGCCAGGCAAGCGCGCTACCGCTTGAGCCACATCCCCAGCCCAAATCCTGGTAATCTTGATGTGTGCTTTGGTTATTCATATAGTCTTGAGTAAGTAAGATGACTTCAACTATTTTCTAATTTTGTAATTGAAATGGTATCATCTATTTCCAAAAGTTCTGAGATCCTGCTCTCTCTCTCTCTCTCTCTCTCTCTCACACACACACACACACACACACACACACACTTTTTTTTTTTTTTTTTTGCTTAGGATTTCAAACCAGGGGAAGTTTTTTGGTGCAGCCATGATAAGTTTCAAATTCCAGATAGCAAATTGTTCTGAGTCTTTGTCCTTGTTCTAGACCATTCATTGTTCCACTGTTAGATGCCATATCACTTCTTCCCAATGCCTGTATTTAATCAATACAAATGGTGTGATAAATCAGTACATGGAGATAATTTTTAAAGAACATTTATGCAGGGCTACCATGAAAACCCAGAACTGTAATTTTATGGGACTTCTCTGACTTTCCCAGTAGTGTACAGCTAGCATCAGAACCATGTTCAGTGTTAAATCCAAGCAAATTCTTAACATGTTTAACAGTTATTAAACTTTAGGCACAATAGTCTACATTGTCTTGTTTAGTTTGGCCTACATGGCTTAAGAATACTAGCTCAATTATATTTTCACTCTGACAAACTCAGAGGAATAATCAGATGATTCTGTGTTTCATGCTGTACAAAGTTGTATACATATGTTCGTCTGTATTTCAATGGCTAAGCCATATTTTGGCTCCAAACGGTCAAATGTCAGCAAATGTATAAACAGTCAAATATACAGCTAAATCATGTGTGTGTGTGTGTATACATATGTACACATACATATATGAGAGTACATAAACTGATGATTGGTACATAAAATTGGTCCTTTAATTACTAGAATCTAAAATGGTAAGTAATTGTGTTAGACCTTAGAACTAGGATGGATACCGTTTTAGTCAGTTTTTTCATTATGTTACCAAAAGAACGATTAGAGGAGGAAAAGTTTATTTTAGCTCAGAGTTTCAGAGTTCTCAGGCTATGGAAGGCATAGCTCTGGGCCCAAAGTTGAGGTTAAACATCATGGTGGAAGGGCATGGCAGAGGGAAGAAGCTCAGAATATGACAACCAGGAAGCAGGTATAAACCCCAAAGGCATACCCTCCAGTGACCTATCTCCTTCATCTCACACTCTATCTGTCATCAATATCAGTTGATTAATCCACTGATTAGGTTACATCTCTCATAACCCAATCATTTCACCTCTGAACTTTCTTGCATTGTCTCACACATGAGTTCTTGGGGGACACCTCATATCTAAACCATAACTGATTGTCTTCTTTCGATTGATGTGAAGCTAATTAATTGCATATTTGACAACAATTAATCAGATTCAAATTTTGGTATATTATTTTAATAAGTGTGTATATATGTACATATATGAAATAAGCATACTATTCATGTGTAGTACATTTTATCTATACAATCATGAGGAAAAAACCTGATTTCTGCTTAAATCTCTCAAATAGCTGCAGAAAATCTGCATTATATGGATGTAATCATCCCCATTTTATGATCAAACTCAGACTCCCATTGATTAAATAATTAGTGTAAAGTCACTGCTTCTAAGTGACAGAGCTTGTACTCATTCACTCAATCATATTGAGGGCCTTAATGTGGTCTGGGGACTCAGGACACAGAAGAAGAAAAGACAAAAGTCTCCATCCCCAGGAAGCTTGAATTCTAGTGAGAGAAGATTAACAGCGCATAAACTAGTAGACTTAACAGTTAATTTCATATTTTGCTAAATCTATGAAGAAAATAAGGCAGAACAACAAGATATCAGGTTGCTGCCTGTAGAGATGTAACCTTGTAGCTGGGGAGCTCAGCAGAGTGTTCTCTCCAGTAAAATAATGAAACCAGGCAGTCAGAAACCTAGGAGAAAAGTGATCCTGGCAGAGGAGAGAGCAGGGGCAGAGCTGGAGAAGGGAATGTGTTTTGAGTCTGAAAGAAGAAAGGTCAGATTTGTGGGATGTAGTGTCATGGTGAGCTGGGAGGAGAGGAGTGGGTAAAGCTGGCAGGGCCCGATCACATGAACATTTACAGGGTTTGAATCTTAGTCTTTTCATAGTAAAATGGGAAACCACTGAAACCTTGTAGACAGAGAAGAGATTTAAACTAATTTGTGCTTTTAAATGATCAATCTGACCCCTGTGTGGATGGCTTGTTGGATCATAGGTAGGAAAGCCCTTAGCAACAGTTGATAGTTATTGCAGGCCAGATGAAAGATGAAGAAGGCTAGGATTAAGGCTGAAACCATGGAGTGGTAGACAGTGTTTATGTGTCATGTGGGTGTTTGACAGTAGAATAGATTGGATTGGATATGACGGAGAGACAGCAACACACAGCTTGCAATCCCAGATTCTGGAACTGATCCCCTGGGTTCCTGTTCTGGCTCTGCCTCTACCAACTTTGTAACTTTGGATGCATAACCTGTTCTCAGTTTTATCATTTGTAAAAGAGAAGGAGGATGCTAATAGTGCTTATCTTATAGGACTGCTATAAATTTTGTGTGTGGTGGGGTGCATACATGCACACGTGTGCTTTTGCATACATACCTATGCATGCACCTGCAGACACACATTTAAGAGGGGGGATCAATAGTAAGTACCATGTCTATTGTATGTATATAAACTAAATAAAATTAATTTGAAAATGGCTCCTCATCACTGGGTGGTACCATTCAGTGAGTTGGGGAAGACTGAGGGAAGATCAGGTTTGGGGTGTAAAGGAGACAAGAAGTTAAGAGCTGTGTCCAGGACCCATTAAGGTTGAAGTACCTATGAATGAAACACAGGTAAGAAGTTTGTAGTTCAGAGGGGACATCAGAACCGAACCTAGATTTATTGACACATGTGCTATTTCAAGCCATGCCACAGGATGAACTCACCTAGGGAGATGATGTAAAGAGGAAAAGCCCTACCAGTACAGGGAGGTTGAGGAGGAGGAGCTAGAAAATTATTCCAATAAGTGCACATCTGGTTTTCACATTGTGCTGCTTATGTCACTGGAGCCCGGCCAGAGCGCATGCTTCAGAAGGCTCTGCAGACTTGAAAGCCTCTTTATACATTGCTAGTGGTGAGGGGCTGTGGCTTCCGCCCGGACCCTGATGACAGGAATTTTCCATTTATACTTGAGAATAGTACAAAGAAACTGTGGTATTAATCTGCTGTTCCATGTTTATCCTGAGATGTTTTTAGTGCAATTATAGTTTATGTGGCCCCCAATAAAAATCAATTGCTTTAAATTGTATCATTATACATATATAATTTTACACAAAAGTATATGGGAATCTCCAACTTACAAAGATGTTTTGGTTCAGAATTCTAGAATTGAAAAAGAATGATTGCATGGACACTGAATTATTCATGACAGTTTGAGTCCCAGTCAGCCATTAAAAGTCTGGTTAACCCACAAGGATATGAAACCAGAGAGTACATAGACCCTAAACAACAGAAGCAATGAGGTTTGTGGGAATACTTGTTTAGATTTCCTAAGATACCAGGAATGCATTTTCTTCTCTTATTTGGAACAAGCAAAGCAAGGACAGAGAGTTGCCTGTTGAGTGGGGGTGACAGGGAGTGGGTAGGGTGCTCCATGGCCAGTTTCTTACATATGAAATAGTTAGTGATTATAGAAAACATAACTGCACGAGCAGAAGGAAAGAATTCTGCAGAAAGGCAGGACCCTGGAAATCTATCTTAGCTTTGATACCCTGAGATGCAATGACCTGAAAATAGTCACTGACTGTTCTGTGACTCAGTTTCCTTTCATTTTATAATTACTATTAAAAATCCCTTGCATTGTTTTCAGAATTGTATTGGTATATAAAACATATGTATATATGTTTAATATTTGTGCATATGATATATGCATTTGTGTGCAACAGGGTTGAGAGTGGGGAGATCTAAGTAACTATTAACTAGTGTTCTCATTATATCATTATTGTCATTCCATAGCCTCAAATCATCTCTTCATTTTTTAATTAATAATATTTAGGAAACTATCCAAGGCAATGTTTTAATAATGTGGAGCAAAAACAACAGAAATGAGTTTTTTTTTTAAAAAAAAAACAACTAATTCATGTAAATCGGGAGTTTTGCACATAATAACATTGTGATTAGTTCACATAGTTTCTTAATAGGTCTTGCAATTTTTCCTAACAGATCCCTCAGTGAGTTATCAAAAATGGTCTAATTCCAGCTTTTTTACTGACTTGAGAGCTTGCAATAAGGAGTTCAGTTGCTAATATATTTATCTTTTGTAAATATAATCAGTGCCATCCTGATAATTTGCATCCAGAAAGCAATCTAGAATTTTATTGTGAATCATTATTTAGTACTTCAGCACTGCTCTGTGTCTAAGCCAGAAAGTATTCCTATTTAAGGTTTCACAATTTTATCAATGACTCCCCAACATTTCTGAAGTTTTTCTACTGTAGTATTGTTCACATCACATTAGCATTGCTATTGTCTTTAAAAAGATATTTCTGTTTCAAAAGATTCTCTTTTATTTGTTCTTTTAGATACATGTGACAATAGAATGTATTTTGACATACATACATGGAGTATAATTTATTCTAATTAGAATTAAAAGATTCTTTTTATTTCACATAAGATACTAGAAAGCAAAAGCAATACCAAAAAGATGTATTTGTGCCTCACAACGTGTATAGCTTCTCTGAGGAAGGCAATATGTCAAATGCAAATATTTGTAGTATATTAAAAAGAGGAAAAATCAGAAATGCCCACTTTATTCTGCCTGATTAATACTTTTGTTGTGGTTTGTATATGTGGTGTCCCCCAAAAGCTCATATGTAAGATAATGAGAGAATGTTCAGAGGTGACACAATTAGATTATGAGAGTTGTAACCTAATCAGTGGATTAATCCACTGATATGGATTAACTGGGTGGTAATTGTAGGCAAATGAGATGTGACTGGAGGATATAGGTCACTGGGGACATGTCTTTGGGGTTTATATTTTGTCCCTCATGAGGGGAGCTCTCTGCTTCCTGATTGCCATGTCCTGAAGTGCTTTTCTTCGCCACATCCTTCTTCCATGGAGTTTGGCCTCACTTGGGCCCAGAGCCATGGAACTGGCTGACCATTGACTGAGACCTCTAAAATCATGAGCCAAAATAAATTTTTGCTCTCTAAGTTGTTCTTGTCAGGTATTTTGGTCACAGTGATGAAAAGCTGACTAAAACATCTTTGCTGCAAGATCACACAGAAGGAAATCTGACCCTGGGGCACTTCCCTACCTCATAGTCTCACAAGGCAAATTCATTCTGTTTGAAATGGGCCTGTTAGATAAAGATGCTGAGGTCAACTATAGTGGTTTCACCTGAAACATAACCTTTCTGCCACTTTAATCAAAGTTTTGATTAGTTGTTGCATAATAAAATTCATTCAATGTGCATGTGGATTTTGAAAAACCCAACTTAACACCGCACATTTATACATTATTATTGAGTGAACATGCAAAGTTCTCCATTTCTCCATATCTAAACCTTCACTAAAACTGTGTAAACTTCATAATCTTGGACTTAGTAAGGATTTTCTCTGATTTTAAACTTTATTCTTTAAATAGAAAGAATTCATTGTTCATAAGACTCAATTTTTGTGTCTTGATGTATTGTCTAATGCATTATTAATTTGATCTTTTGACTTCAATTAATTTTCTATAATTAATTACATTAATGAATTCATTTTACAAACATAAAAAATTTACTCTGATAACAGTTTGTGTGCACAGTCACCCTTATGATGAGAGTTGCTGATTATTTTGCTTACACTGGGCTTAGAGAACTGAGCTGAGAGTAAGCTGATCTAGAAGTCTATCAGTAAGTGGCAATTGTTTAATTTCCTTCCCTCTTATTTTCTACACAGTTCTGAATTTCTCCTGTCATTAAACACCCTGAATTTCTAAATCATCTGCAAACACCAAGTGGCATGATTAATAGAAACATCTAAGCATAGGGTAAAGATACCTCCCATACCGTTTGTCTTCATGTTTTACAGACTTGACATTTGAATCCAAGAATATGCTCAATTTTTTTCATACAGTGTAATGTGAGTATTTTCATTATGGAATTTTTTGCCTAAATTTTTTGAAGTACTCTTGAATGAACTTTTTATATAGATCTTTATATGTTAAACAATTTCACTAATTATGGAAAATAAAAATTGTTGTTTATGAGGGCTGTGGTTGTGGCTCAGTGGTAGAGCCCTTACCTAGCACATGGAGTTCAACCTTCAGCACCACATAAAAACAAATAAATAAAATAAAGTTATTGTGTCCAACTATAAAAACTAAAAAATACTTTAAAAAATTGTTGCTTACAAATGATGATAGAATTTGCTTACAATATTAACTACACATATATGATTCATTTGGGGGGCATTTTTTTAACCTTTTTTGATATTACAAAATGGGTATGATCATTTTGCAAATAATTGGACACATAGAAAAATAATAGATAATCATTGTGAACTTAATTTTTTAATTTCAAATATTCATAAGATTTTAGAAAACATGACATTTTGTATGCATCTCTTAGATAGTTATGCATTCATTCTTGAACTCATTCATTCATTTAATAAATATTTGTTGAGAACTATTAATCTAGACATTGTTTAAAGCACCTGTAGATTTATCAGTGAGCAAAATAGATAATAGAGGAACACAGACAATAAATTTAATGAATGTGTAAAAAAACTATCATTAATTGATGATAATTGCAAATAAAGAAAGTAGAGCAGGAAAGATGTCAGACTGGGCATGAAAGTTTTAATGGAGCATTTGGGAGGCCTCACTGAAAAAGTTACTTCTGAGAAAAAAAACCTGAAGGAGTTGAAGGGTAAACCATGCAGATACCTGGGGTAAGAATGTTCTAGGCAAAGGGCACAGCAAGTGCAGATCCCCAGAGGTGGGAATGCACTAATGTTGCTTCTGTTGAATAAATTTCTGTGCTTGATTCAATGATTTTCTTTCTTCCCCTGTCTTATGGTTTACTGAATCAGTAAGCTGGTTTACCACATTTTAACATTCCTTCCCTTCTAATATATACCATTCAAACTACAAATTTCCCTTTTTAACTGAATATCATAATCTATGCAATATGCCATATTTGTTGCAGTTCATTTCTAAATATTTTGTTGTTTCCATAATTTTGTTTCTCTTCCATAATTATTTAGAAGTGATTATTTTAAAATTCTAAGTATGAGAGGTATAAAGGAGACTGCTTTGATCTCTAAATACAATGCATTGTGTTTAGGGAATGCTGTTTATGTGAAATAACTCATAAATACCTTTGAGACTTGCTTATTGCTTGTTAAATCACTAATTTTTGGTTTAATAAATCCATAAGAGAATATATTTTCTGTAATTGTTAGAAATGGTGCTTATACAGAGCCATAATATCAGACTTAATTAGGTGGTCAAAATTGTGTTATTCCCTCCTAGATTTCTACATGGTAGTTTAATGAATGCTCTATGTCAGTTAAAATCTCCTGCTATAATTAGGAATTATTTGTGAATTACTCCTTAAAAATTTGTCAATTTTTGCTTTGAGGTTTGCCTGGTAGGTAAGTGTAAATTCAGAACCATTATCTTCTTGTTACTTTTATTGCTGCAATGAAGGCTATTCCTTCTAACTTTAAAGTAGTAATATTCTAATATTAAAAGCCACTATCCCAGTTCTCTCTGGTTAAAATTTTCCTGACATATCTTTTTTATCCTCTTTCTTTCAACAGTTCGGAGAGTTCATATTTTTGGCATGACTTTTTAAAACAATGTATAACTAAATTTTATTTTTTAATGCAATCAGATACTTTTAAACTGTCAAGCTAAATCCACGTACACATTAAGATTTGTTTATTCAATTCTCTCTCTGATTTTCTATTCATTATGGTTTTTTTTGTTACTTCTTTGATTTTTTCCCCTGCTTTCTACCAGATGGATTGAGTGTCTTAATATGTTTTTTTTCTTTATTGTTTTGAAAATTAGACAGTTTTTATGGTTTCAGTAGATACCTTTACATTGTTAACATTTCATACTAGGATTAAAGTGTAAATAGGTTCATCTGTATTTAATATCCTTATTGCACCTTGGAATAATATAAGGAACTTACTTAAATTATCTTAAAATGAGATTATGTCTACCTCTAACACTAATCATTATTGTCCATTGTTCAGCTGTAGTTTGTTTTTCAACCCTGAGCTATTTGTCTTTTTAAAATTTTTATTAAATGCTTATTAAAATTTGTCTATATGTTTTCAAACATTGTTCAACATTGTCTCCCACATTTTGTTTTATTTCTGGTTCACATTCATTTTCTGAATTTGTAAGTAATAAATACTTTCAGAGATTTTCACTGGAAAGTATCCTTATTTAACACTCAATCCTAAATGATAATTTAACAAGACATAAAATTCTGTAGATTTCAGTCATTTTCTCTCTCAGCACTTGGAGAGTAATATTCACGTGCCATTTGCTCCATTATTGCTGATAAAAATTCTGTGAGGCTAATTGATGTGACTATGGTGACCATTCTTTGTGATTTTCTCTGTGTTGATTCAAGTCTTCTGCAACAAACACATCAAGACAAAATAGAAATACAGGAGGTTTCTTGAGTGAATTGCCTGTGAAGAATAAAGAGGCCAGAGCCAGGAGTGGAAGGGGAGAGACTTCAGAGCACTGTGCAGGTCTGATACTGTGAAAGGGGACGGAGAAGAAAGGAATTTGGGATAGGAAAAGGCTTTGCCTGACGTTAGTCTAAGAGCTCATGGGGTGTTCTAAGTAGGGTCTTGTTAGAATATTTTGGCATTGGATGGGCAGACTTTGCTGTAGTACCCACCATGCCCAGCACTGAATGGGAACAGTCTGGAGAGAATGACCTTGAATGGGCATATGGTGGTGGATCCCACAGTTGGAGGCTGTCTTGCAGCAGCTCTCAAGATGAGAGCTGAGAATGCTACACTGTGTCCTGCAGGTTCACTGAGATATCTAGATTTATTTTTATTCATCTTGCCTTATAATCTCATATTTCTATTATGTTTCATATATTTCATCAAACCTGGTGAAATTTCAGCCGTGTTTTCTTAGAAAATTACATTTCCACCTCACTTTCTTCCTTTCTCTTTCCTAAGCTTCAACATTCTCATTCTATCATCCATGGTTAGCTACTCATTCACATTCGCTGTATCTTTATTTCACTCTACTTCACTGTGAATTTTTCCTTAGGTTTCTCTTCCAGTTCATTAATCTTGTGAGCTATGTCTAAAATGTATTTGATCTGTATTTCAGTTTTCATCTTCATTTGCCATACCTCATTTCTAGAAATATATTTTTTTAAATCTACCCATTCCTGTTTCAGTACACTGCTTTCTCTGTAATTTTTATCCTCTTATTTAGCTCCAATAATTTGTAACCTGCCTATTTTGTGGATTCCTTCAAATTATTCAGTTTACCTGCATTCTGATTCTCCTGTCTGCTGATTCCTTCTTAAGGAACGGCTTCCCTTTTCATTGTTTTATTGTTGGCTTATAGTAAATAGAAATTTACTTGTTTCATCTCTTAAATATTTTGCTTCTAAATAGTGTCCCAGACATTTTGCCATTCTAGAACCAGCTTACACATTAATTTTCCACACTTCAGATTCTTCTGCCATTTAGATGACAGGCTCAGGTTTTGGTTTTCACTTTCAAGTGTTTTGTTTAATGGTTGTTTGTTTATTTGCTAGTTAGCTAGTTAGTTTAGTTAGTTAGTTAACTTTTCCCATCCTTGTATAATAGAGAAATTGGCTGGTTAACTCCCTGGAATGATGAACAAAGACCTTTTGTTGCTCTTTTCTCATGAGGGAAGCCTATAATATTGCTAATGCAAGATTCTTGGTGCAAATTTTCTTTGCTTTGGCTTTTAAAACACTAGACATATACCTGAGGTCTTAGAATCATCTTAACACTGGTTCCCCAAAGGGAGATCCTGGAACAAGGACTGAAGGGCATTATAGACTCTTGTGGGTGCACAAAACTTCAAAAAGAGCAGGGGAGAGAAAAAAAAAAAGGAGATGAAGGAGACAGGCAGAGTATATGTGTTTCAGCCAGAGACCTCAATGGATGAGTAAAGTGGAAAACTATGAAATTGTGTAAAACACACTTTGGAATTAACCCACCATGAGGGCTGAGGGAACTGATCTACTTATGAACCATATCCAGGAACTCATCGGTCTGAGGGTTACTAGGGCAGAGGGAGGAGGAGAGAGTATTCTCTGGCCTTTCCAATGTGCCATGTGCAATCAGGGCAGGCCTCTAGAGTTCTGAGGAAAGACAGCCTCAAGTTACAGAGCAGAGGATCCTGGCATTGGAAGTCAACAGGAGCACACTGAAAGGCACAAGGAGAACTAACTCTGAGAATCTGCAGCAGGATCCTGCTAGCCGCCACAGTTCTTTAAGAACTGTAAACACGTGGGTTTAAGTTTTTTTTCTCTGGTTCTTGGGGATTTTCTTTTCTTTTTTTTGTGTGTGTTCAATAGTATATTTCTCTTTTATCATCACATATTTTATTCAGTCCTTTTTTAAAAGTATATGTTCATAGTTGGAAAGAAATCTGCTCAGTTCTTATGTTGTTGGGGACAAAATTCCAAGATATTTTAATGAACACCCTAATTTTATAAATTAAGATCATATTAAATAATGCCTCACTACTTGCATATAAGTAACTTTAAGTTATTCAAAATAACTCTAACACTTTTCCATAACTGTAAATGTCAGTTTACGCCATTCTTTTACATTTATTTTTCCAAAATAATACAGATGTTTAGTTACAGGGTGTCACTATTACAAAAAATGTGATAAACATTATCACTTATGTTCATGTATTACCATTTTGTGCTAGTGTGGTTGTGACTTAAGTTCCTAGCACTACAATATATGGGTCCAAGCTTTTAGCACATTGAAATTTTGTTAAGAGGTCACCAGATACATCCAAATTACTTTTACTATTTTTTATTGTCCGTCATCACATTTAAGTGTAACTTGAAATCTATAAAATAAATTATTTGATTCTTTGATGATCTTATTGAGGGAAAAGTGATAGATTTTGGTTTAATTTTAATTATTAGGGAAGATAAATCACTGTATATTTCTGGTTATTTGGTATTCACTTGTATAATTTTTTTCTCATATTTTTATTGGCCTGCCCATTTTTTAATTTGATTCATAAAAGCTTTTTATATCATGAATACTAGCTCTTTGTCTGGTATCTCAAGTATATTTTTTGAAGTTTATGTTTCATCTCTTGAATTTGTTTATTATGTTTTATTGCCCATGTAAAATTTTATGTAACCAATTTCATCCATTTTGGGCTTTGTGGTTTCTTATTTTCATATCATTTATTTAAAAAGCTTTCTATAATTATTAATTATAAAAAGAATTTGAGCAGTTATCGAAAGCTTACTATGAACTGGATATACCATGGCATGTGGGAAAGGGACAAAGATGAATAAGGGACTGTATTGCTGCAAAGAGTATCATATTAAAATAAAATATTTTGTTCTGTGGAAGGAATGAAATAAATAGACTTTTCCCCTCCACAAACAAACAAGAGAACAGATAACAATTCTCCAAACTTGTGTATCTTTTTTAAGGAAAAACTTAAACCAGTCAAAACATCAACAAGTATAGTAAATAATAATATTTAGAGCTGATCATCAAGAAAACCAGGCCTAGAATTCAAGGTCTGTTTACATACTGATACTGTGAGACTGTCAAAACTGTGCCTTTCCTTTATTAACTGAAGCCAATTCTGTAGGAGTTACACAAAGAGTAGTTTTTTGTTTTTTAAAGTACCACATAGGTACATTTTTAAAATTATTTTTTAGTTGTAGTTGGACAGAATACGTTTATTTTATTTATTTTATGTGGTTATGAGGATCGAACCCAGGGCTTCACACGTGCTAGGTGAGCACTCGACCACTGAGCCCCAACCCCAGCCCCAAGTTTTTTGTTTTTAAACACACTTATTAAAATGTTTAGCTAGTACTCATCTTAGTAGCATTTCTAGACACCAATTGTAATTTACCAGGTTTTGTTGTTGACACATAAGAAATATTATTGAAAACATAGTTTCTGCCCTTAAGGAATTATAGTTGGAAGATGCATAAATGAAGCAATGAAGAATAACTTGAAGGCAAACAGTATAGGACAGACCCTGTGTCTAAGTACACGTAAACAGAGTTCAGGAAGAAAAGACTTAGTGTCCCTATGGCAACCAGCAAGTATTCCTCCTAAAGGAACATACAGATTCCTTAGGTTATAATCTTAAATGATCAAAATCACATTTGTGGACACAAAGAACTCTTAGACGTGGGGAAAGATAATACAAATATAAGTCAAAATTTATATGCATACAAGTATACAGACATATAAATGTCTAACAAAAATTTAATAAGGAAAGTTCCAAATCTTGATTTTTTTTTAATGCTAACGCAGAGAGCAGAACAGAGAGCAAGCAATGAAGGCAGATGTTCTAGAAAAATCACTTATCTTTGTTTTCATACAGATTAGAACATCAGCACACAAACCATATACTGACATTGCTGATATTTACCCCCTGCACATGCCCTGACCCTCTTTGACTTGAGTTGTCTGACAGAAAATTGGGGTTCAGAGGGAAGATCTAAGGGAGAGAGCAGTGGACCTCACATTATACAGAATAGAAAATCTGCCCAGGAAATGTCTCCTCTGGGTCATGTGCTTTGGAAACTGGAATGTTGGTGTATAACTTAATGTCTCGTGAGTTTATTCATCCAACAAACACTTATTGAATACCTACTAAGAGCCAAGCACCATATGTTTAAATGGATGGAGCCAAGAAGCATTTTTCAACCAGTTAGGGAAGAAAAATCCCAGGCAGGAGTACGATAAGTTGGAATGGTAGGTTGGATGTGCAGAACTAAGAAAAACATCACAGGCAGTGTGACGACTGGGAGGAAGCTTCAGGTTAAAAGTGGAAAAACAAAGTAAAACAGGATTCAAAGTGATGCTTGGGAGCCTTGCCATGAGCGTGCGGGAGTAAATCTGTCTTTGTTCTCCTGTCCTGGGACTGAAGAAAGAGAGGATTTGGAGTGATCTTCCACTGGGCCCCTGAAACTGAGGGGAGGCAGAGAAGGTTAAGCCAAGATTTCTACATAAAAGATGGGAGTTTCAGAGTGCGCAGCTGCATGATTTCCATGGAACTGAGAAGAGAGGCTGGTGCATTCACAAGGGTGAAGCAGGGAAGAAGAGAGCAGTTGTCAGGATGCTTTGTTCACAACCGAGATAATACTGGAGTCTAGCAAATGTATAAACAAAATTATAAGTTTGAAAACAGTGCTAATCCCAAAGGTGGTGAAGACAAAGAATTTTTTTTGTCCTTTCTTTTCTTTTTGATGTGAGAGTCACCTCAGGGATCTCAGACCAGATTTGGTGTTGCCCAATTTCCCTCCATTAGTGTATTTCAGAGCCTGTATGTACAGAGACGCCATAAGAAGGCTATGTATCGTTTGCTTTTGATGCATTTACGTTTTTGGAATATGCAAGTGTTCTGTGCTATTGTATCAGGCTCTACAGAGGACATACCTTCAAAAGAGTTTATGCTGGAATCACAATGTTGTGTAAAGGAAATAGTAAGGTCATTACTGGAGTCTGTATTCTAATATCCAGGTCCTCCTGCACTATGTCTTTAATAACAAACACCAACCACAATGACCTGTTAATCTAGAGCAGCCGTAGGCCTAAAAACCTTAAGGGGATATAAACTAATAAAACAAAGCCAAGGTTTACTGTAAGTAAAGGAATTTGTGTAGACACCAGAATTGAATCCATTTGCAAGACACTATCATCTCTCTATATTTCTCCTGCTTTTTCTCTGCATGATACGAGATTTTATTTAAGAACTCAAAAGTATTCTAGGAGAATGCAGTGGAAATAATTGTACTGTGTAACTGAAACAATTGTACAATTGCTGTTTCTTACATCCAAGTTTTTAAAAAAGTTTGAAAATTTGTTGAAAATAAACTGGAAGAGGAATTATCTACCATAGACTCCCCATCTTTCTCCATACTTTTGTATTGTGGATCAGGTTTAGAATAAGTATAATAGAAATAAAATTAGTTTTGTTGAATTTCCGTAATATACTTTGGAAATATTCTTCAAGTCAGATTTAAATTTGGCAGGAAGTGATTAGATTTGGGATGAGACATGAGGCCAGCAGGAGCAGCTGGCTTGATTTATCTAGGGGAATCACTCAAAGCCTTTTTGGTATTAAATTTGTGGCTAATGTTCCTATTGGGTATCCACAGCACACCAAGTGCTTGTTTATTAGCATGCATTGTGACACCAGTAACAAAGACTTTGGTTAAATTATTTTCTGATTCCCTGAGTTCCCCTTCGTGATATGATATTTTATGTATTTCATGTAAAAGAAAAAGCCTTCAACTATATGAAGATTATTTCAACTGAGTTTACCACTATGTTGCTCTGACTTCCTGTTCCCGGTTTTTTGTTTCCCCTCAATATCAAATTATATTCCACACTGTTTCTTTTACTTTGAATATTCTTGGTTTCTCCCTTTCTATTCATTAATTCTCTCTGCCACCTTCCCCTTAAGTAGTTCCTCAATTTAAACCTTATTCAATACATTAATACACTTTCCAGACAGAACAGATGGATTGCAGGGTTTTTTCCCTAGAGATTTGCATGTATAGCAATTTTAACTTTTCAAATAAAATAATGATAATGATGATGGTGATGATAAGTGTTTGATCCTTGAGGAATATCTGTGCTCTTTGTTTTGACAGTGTGCATGATATAATTTCAGAAATCAGGCTCAGTGCCATACTGGATGTCGAATTTCTATTTAGTTAACTAGATGTGCTCTATGGTAACAACAGCAGCAATCAACTCAAACAATTTGAACACTTCCAAGAACCAACTGAGACTTCAGCATTTTCCTAGATAGTATGACCAGTGGAGGCCTCAATATTTCCCCAGTAGTTTGTAATGACTGAGTTCCTGGTCATTATAAAAGTTTCCATCACAGGGAGCTGAAATTCGTGTTTATTCTTGACCATTAGTATGATGAAGAACAAGCACATTCTTACTTTCAAAAGGCAAACATTGAAACATCAAAAGATGTTCTTCAGACATCTTCTTCAGACTGAGCATCCTCAATTACTCAGGTCTTCATCAAATGCCAGTGTGTCTAAGCCTTTTATGTGCATTCTTCATTGTTCAAGTTCATTATGTCCTTTTACTCATATACTCGAATTTGTCAAATTCCCTCTTTAACTCTTGTCATTGATCTGGAAAAATGGATTGACCATACACAATTTATGACATATATCTAAAATGTATCCCATATGTACCATCACTTAAATTTGTGTATCCCATATACAGGAAATACCCTGCATGGCCTTTTAAATGCATGGCCCAAGAATATGGGTCACCATCAGCTAAAGAGGCTGCTGCATCAATGAGACATTCACTATGCATCCTAACACCTCTGCTGAGGGAGGTGACACTAAGTCCTCAGAAGGAGACCTTAAAGCCTGCCCACCTCACATTTGCTGATGTTTTTCACTCCTCAAATAACAATAATTCAGCCAAGCTAAGTGAGAAAGAGGCTCTTCCATGTCTTATATTTATTACTAGGCACACAAATTCTCCTAAGCCATCAAGTCCTAGGAAAATAAATTTCTCTGAAGTGTGATTTCTAATGCTGTCTGTAAAATATGATGATATTTATTGCTTAAAATACAAGTCTGTCTAGATAATGCTTCAGACAATAGACCAATTACAGTAAAGGGGTTTTGTTATTTAAGTCAACAGAAACCTGCTTTATTCAAAGACATTAAATCATCAAGTGTTTACCTGTGTCAGGCACTAAGCCAGGCTGTGCCTCTGTCCGTGGTTCAGATTCTTTTTGGAATGTAAATGTAATCCCAGGTCACCAAATGTCCTCTACTGAGATCCAACTGGGGGGTCCCAGCCCACCAGTAAAGGGAGCTGGTTTCTTGTCAAGTTCTGCCCAGTCTCACTAGTTTGAATGGCATGACTGAATTTGCATGGTTATTTCTCCATTGGCAAAGTCATCTGGGTTTCTGCCTTATTTTGTATTTTCTAAGAACTCATTTAATACACATTAAGTACTTTATTTTGTAAATTTTTATGTAAAATAGTCTCTGAATTCTAGCATATATAAGTAAATTTTTATCCATTTTAAATCACAGCAGTTCACATTCTACACACTGATATAATTTAGTTGTCAACAGTGTCCATGTGGAATAAATAAATACTTCTAAATATTTTATGGGTCCATGTTGGCCTCATAGTTTGCTAAAATAATAGATGACATGATTTACATATACCATATTCACTGGAGAAAGATCCTACTAGTAAACACAGTATTTATTGACTTCACACAATTTTCAGAATTTTCCTGATTCTCTATAACAGAAATGCTCAAGTCCCTTGTGTCTCTGCACTCAAACTGGATCTTCTTGTACCTCCTGGATTTCATGTTCTCAATGTCTGTAACCCTGTGGCAACAAGTATAACTGACATTTGAAAATATGCATCATAAACTCTCTAAGGAATCAGCACCATCTTCCCTGAGATCATTATACATCCACCAAAAAAAGAAAAAAAAGAAAGAAAAAGAAGGAAGAGATCATGAAGAAAGATCAAAAGAAGCAGCAACTATAAACTCACCTGTTTATGTTGTTTTGAAACAAGTTGCACTAAGTCCAGGAAAGCAAAAAGGTACTTTTCAAGATTCATGCAGAAAAATGCAGAAACTGTTAATAGGGAAATGACCACAAACCACTCAGTACTATAATATTTTGGATATTTCTGCTCTGCACATGATGCTCTATCCATTGAGCAACTCTTTTCAAGAAATTACTAAAAGTTGCAGTGTTTATTCGCATGTTATTCGATACTGTAAAAAACAAAGCTCATTTTCTCTTCCTGCATTCACAAGCTATCACTAATGATGCTCTTGTTCAAGCTGCTCTTTAGGATGAACAGGACTTCTGCCAAGAGCAGACTTAGATTATTCATCTTGTGGAGCGCGGTGTGCCTTGGCTTTAACAGGACACATTCCACTGGCAACACTGTGCTGCAGGTGCAACGGTTCCCTCCCAGCACAAGAGGAGAAACATTGCTTCATCTTTTTTTTTCAGTGCTTAGAGATCTCAAGTGGCAAGCACTCTGTCTCTGAGCTATACCCCCAACCCCTGCTCCATCTTTCTGACATGACCTAAATTGTAATATTGTGCAGTATTTTAAAAATCAAATTTTGAACATGAAGAAATACAGTTAATTTCAAGATAAGACAACAAAGAATAGTAAAAATGATTAGTGAAGAGAATCTGAAAGAGTGAGATTCATTAAAATTAAAATCTTTGTGACAATAAGTACACATAAAATCTCAGATAATTAGGGGTCGAAGGAACAGTGTATATGCCAGACATTAAAATGGTCAGTTACTTTTATCTTTTCCTACCATGTATTAAGAATTTCACTCATGTGTCTTATTAATCTAGGAGCAAAATGGCAACTTCGGGAGCCAAAAGAAAATGATGAATGGATTATAATGAAGCCAGTGATTCAAAAGAATTTTAGACCAGGAGCTATTTGTCTATTTTGTTTCTTGAGATAAGGACTCACTAAGTTGCCTAGGCAATCCACCTGCTTCAGCCTCCCAAATAGCTGGAATTACAGGTGAGCGCATCTGTGCCTACCTTAGACTAGGAGTTCGTAACCAGAGGTCAATGCCAGAACCATGTGGAGGAAGCGTGTCAAAATGGGCATTCTGGGGGCTCTACTGCAAATTGTTTCCAAACATTTTTGTGTAGAATGAAACCCAGGCATGTGAATTTTGAAAAATCCTTCTAAATGATTTTCATGACAACCCTGGATAAGAAAGCATTGTCTACTTTGTAATTACATATCTTCTACCTTCTCAGCAGATTGCAAACTCCTCTGAAAGGAACCTCCTATATTTACCTTCTTCCACTCTGTTAAGCAAAACTAGACTGTAAACTTCAGGAGGGAAGAAAGACCATGTGCTGCTTTTGTTATTATAATTCCAACTGCCCACCCTGCCATTCTCAGTCCCCCATCTCCCCAAGCCCCCATCTATAAGACCCAGATCTATGGTTGAAGTCCAAGAAACTGATTTTTAAAATGAATACTAGGAATTTAATTAAATACATATGGAGTTAAATTTCTTTTCCTCATTTCTGTTATCATAATTTTCTACCTAGTGAGTTCTCAAGTGTCTATTGAATGAACTCACTGAGTTTAAAAATAACTCATAGGAGTTATTTTAAGGGGCTTTTGGAGTTTTGAGTAATATTTCTAGAAATCACTCTCATTTTTGTATATTCCTCTCCTTTGTGGGAAGGGAGACTTCTGTAAAATATATCTTTGTTTTTTACTGGATTCATAAGAGTAGCTCAATTCTCACAATTCTGCTTTCAGAAATTTGGGAATATATAAGAACTAATCCAAAACAACAAAATAAACAGATACAAATAGATACTAGGGCTTCAAGAACCTTCCAGATGGCAGTGTGAATGGATTTGACTCACAGGACAAACATAACATATTTTTGTTACCAACACATCAAAACGTTGAGTCATATAACTTGTTTATTTGTTCTTCTTGGGTATACATGACAGTAGAATGTATTTTGACATATTATACATACATGAAGCATAACTTCCCATTTTTGTGGTTGTACATGATGTAGAGCTACACTGGTCATATATTCATATATTCATATATGAGCATAGGAACTTTATGTCCAATTCATTCTTCTGTCTTTTCTATCCCATCCCCCATCTTTTACTTTCATTCCCCTTTGTCTAATCCAATAAAATTCTCCTTTGTTGTGGGTTAGCATCCACACATCAGAAAGAGTATTCAGCCTTTGGTTTTAGGGAACTGGCTTATTTCATTTGTATTATATGAAATATAAAAAATTATTTTTTCCAAATGAATTTTATGTGAGTCTTATAACTTCTAAAGTCTTATAATTAAAATTCTATTATGAGGAGCCACTTCTTAGATTTTCTAGTGATGTTACATGGAAGGAAATAAAACAGTCCTAGCCATTAAATAATTAACACAATCAATACTGGCATAATTTCAGGTAAGGAAATTTAATAGTTCACAGCTTCCATATTATTAAGATCCCATTCATTGATCACTGGAAATAAGCAAGGATGCTAAACTTGATTGGCCATCCAAGCTCATATGTAGAAGATATGTTCTGAAAGATTCATCTAGCCACCCTCATGTAAATTATAGCAAGCTAACTAATTCTCAGTATCTTTATTGAAGATGCCTGTGCTTTAGTAGTATATCAGCAATGGATCAAGCTGAAGATGTATAAAGGGGATTTCAGACTGTTTCCATTTTCTCTTGTGTCTCACTTATTCTTCGTCTATAATCTTGCCTCTTTTTGAGCCCTCATGACACTGATTTTGTTGCTACCTTATGGGCTGTAAGCTACATTATCCTCTTCTATCTCCTTTTAGAAAATCATCTTTTAGATTTCTACCAAACTGCAAACAGCTGTCAGGATGGGCTCTCTTACTCATCCTGTGTCTCCTGCTTTGACATGCATGGAGCAGATACCCAATTATAGCCTCTTTGAATTGATAATCCTTTATCCAGAAATTAATAATGACAATCTCTTCTTAATCCCAAGAATAATTACACCATTGTTGCTAAAGTAAAAAGAGAACATTCAACTTCAAGTTTTGAAGTCTTTTAAAAATAGATATTATAAGCTGATTTAAAGTGAATCTTTTAAGCTGTCACCAAAGGCATTTATTCTAGTTAAAAACCAGATCCTTTATACATTCATGCATAATTTATATCCCACCTACTTCCAAAAATTAATCGAAGGAGCTATTAAGATAATGGCAATTATGGAAGCTACTAAAATACCAGAAACAAAATCATCACAAGAAGTTTTATTCTCAACTTTGTCATAGTACTTTTATTAAAATGTTTATATGTAAGAACATTGACCACACCTACAAGCATCATCTCCACACAAAACAGATTTGGGGGAGGTTTATTTGTTGAATATTTTAAAATAGTTCTTAGGCGGTCAGATAATTCTATTTAAAACATAGCATTTATATTATTTTTCTTTTAGTTTATACCATTAATTTATACTATTATTTTAAATATTAAGAATCATACAGTTAATTTAAATATATACTTTAAAATACAGGTGAGCACTCACAGGCATGTAATCCCAGTGGTTTGGGAGTCTGAGGCAGGAGGATTGTAATTCCAAGGCCAGCCTCAACAACTTAGTAAGGCTGTAAGTAACTTAGTGAAACCCTTTCTCCAAACTTAAAAAAAAGGCATAGTGGGGCAGGGCTGGGGATGTGGCTCATTAGTTGAGTGCTCCTGGGTTCAATCTATAGTACCAAATTAAAAAAAAAATCCACCGCAGGTGAAAAATAGCTTAATTTCCAGCTTCAAATAAATTTAAATATAGAGAATTTTAAGTACTCGAGAAATCAGCCAAAACCTTTTTAGTCCCAGCAATGTTGTTTGCATTTTTCTTAAAAGGTAATCGGGGTAAGGACTTCCAAGAAACAACAGTTTTCTTCCAAGAGAGTAACATGAGGCAAAGAAGACAAGAGGAGAGAGGAAAACCCAAAGACAAAAACCTCCCAGCACTCCCTCCATCCAAAGTACACTTACCAAATTGCAGTGAGCTCTGCACAATTAACCTGCCAAAGAGGTTGTGTGGCCGGGTTTTCCTTTCCATCCAGCTACGTTGAAATGTATAGTACATCTTGAACATGTCATTTAAATTGAAAATGAAACATTTTGGACACTTCAGTACTGGAGGTATCCCTCCAAGTAGGGGAACATATTTACCCAGGTGGGTTCAATCATAATTTCTACTCTGTGAATAAAAATTCTAAGCCAGCTTGTAAAAACTAAAAAATTCATTTTAGAGTTTTCCTTAAGAAAAATTTTATCACACAAAAAAACTTAGTTCAACTTTAAATATTGAATAATTTGATTGAATGCCTTTATATTGAATGTTTTAAAATATTTGAGATAGGATCACAGTAAGAATAAATAAATTCTTGGGCTAAGATACAGTTCAGTGGTAGAGTGCTTTCCTTACACTTGGGAAACCCTGGGCTCAGTCCCCAGTGCCAGAAAAGACAAAGAAAGAAAAAGAATGAATTTGCATTAATGTTACATGAAAGCAATCAAATCAGATAAAGCAGACAAATCCTATTTCTCCAATAAAGACAAGCTTCTGATTAAAAAAAAAGTTAGTTTTTAAAAGGCACACTTATAATAGAAGAACTTTATATCATCCTGCAAGAAATCCATAAATTATTAGAAATCTATTGAAAAATCAGAGTGAGCAGTGAAAGCTAATAATTCTATGATCAATGCAAACATCGTTTCTCAAGTCCTGAAAACTAAATTCATACTGACTACTAATACATCAGATGACTCACCAGCATAGAGGTGCAGCAAGAGTTTGAGGCCAACAGAGAAAAATCCAATTGTGGACTGAAAGAGATCTGGTATCCCGATTTCTCTCTGTTGGATGCCAGTATCACTAAATCCACGGGTAATTCAAGAAACTACTATGCTTCTTATTGAGGCACCCTCCACTTCATTCCCCAAAGTCCTTTGTCCAGTATAAGTCAGTACTGGTTTGCCTGTAAATATTTTAACAAAGATCAGCATTAAATATGGTTGCAGGTGCTTCAGGACTGTTAGGGGCAGGAACATTATGGAAATACTTGCTACCAATTAGACTTATTGTAACCTGGGCATGGAAATAAGGTCTCATGAAAACAAAACATGAGAACCAAGCAGAGCTTTCTATACTTGTAAATAAAGGCTTCAGTTGCACACTGACAGGGCTTGCTAAGCCAGTAGCTTTAGTGTTCTTGGAGGTGCCAAGGGAGAGAGGCAGAAAGGGAAAAAGAACACAAAAGGGATTTTTGCAGAGTAGACACAGCCTTGCATTTGGTATTTTTCCTTGAACTAGCACATGCTCCATCGCCTCCCTGTCTCACCCCAGAATCTCCTAAATCATTCCTTCCTCCTCAGTTGTACTGATCTTCTTATCTTTTGTGAACCGTGTCTTTTCCAACATCTTTCTCCCCATCAGGTGTATTTTTTTTCATGTGACTAACTTCAAGCTCAATGCCATTTGCAAGAAGTTTCACTGTCAGACAAATGCAGAATGATTTCTAGAGATATTGGATCTGGAATATGCCAAACAATAGATAGATAAGGAAAATAAGGACAGCCCATTCTTCTTGCATGAGTAGATTCACATTCCTCTGAAGAACGTGAGCGTGGATCAGGACTGGAGGTGGAGCTAACATATATAAGCTGTGATTCAAATGAACCTGTTCATACATAACACATTGACCAGTCCTGGGGATCCTGCCAGGAAAAAAACAAAACAAAACAAAACAATACAAGGCCACCCTTTGGCTCTAAGGAAACTAACTCCAAGCCTTTGCTCCATGTGACTGGCCTGGCCAATGTCACCCTATGCATTTCATTAGGTCTGCAGCCTTAAGAATCACATCCACAGCCCCACCCTATCACTATGTGCCCACTGCTATCTGGTCAGGTAAATCTTAGAGTTAAAACATCCAATTGTAATCTTTGCCATGATTTATTGGGTACCCCCCTTATGTCTAGTAATGTTAAATCTTTTATATGAATCTGCTATAATCCTTGTAACATATCTACTATGACAGTTGCAACTGCAATGTAGACATTACTATCCCATTTTAAAGAAGAAGAAAGGGAAGAGAACTTCAAAAAAATTAAGTTTGCAAAAGTGGTGATTACAAAAAAGAAGGAAACCAAATTAGAGAGGCCCCAAAGTCAATGTTCACTGCACCAAACCTGCTCCTATTCAATAGTTCCTCTGCATGCTTCCCCCAAGCCCTGCATGATTCTGCTGCTAACAGAGCAGTTCCATCTCTGGATTTTATGAAAACATTTTCTTTATCTTTTAATAAGCAAAGCCTCTGCCAAGAGGTTCGTTAGCATGAGCACTTCTTATTTTTTTTTTTAATTTAATTTCTTGGGTATAGTGAGCACGTTTAATCTGAATATATGAATAATTGTAGCACAAAAACATTTCTTTCACTGAATCTTGATCATTGCTCCTTAAATATTTCTTTTGTTAGGAACCTCAGTAAACTTTAGTTTTTAATAAACTTTATATGTTTGCCATCTTTGTCTCAACTTTGTTTTTACGCTACATTGTTCTTCAAGAGTTTCCTGTGTTTTTCCTATGTATTTGATTCGATTTTCTAGAGTACTAATTCCAATCTCCATTCTTTCCAGTGAGAATTCAGATATTTCTATTGTGATAACAGCTTTCTTTCACCCTGTTCTACTCAATTTTTTCTAATTCAGCCTATCATTGTTTTTCATCCTGATTTCTTTACTTTTTTCTGTCTCTTCATGTCTCTCTGCTCCTAGTTCATGAGAGACCCGCCTACTTGCTGCCTATTTCAGGAGCCAAATTCTTAAATATGTTCTTTTAGCTTTAACAACTATTTTTTCCTATGCATCTTTAGAATGATTTTCTTACTCTATAATCTTTTTCAAAATCTTTATGTACAAGATAGCCTGCCATACTCACTATTTCCAATTAATAGGCTATTTGATTGACCTTGGACCTTCTCAGTTATTTCAGTGTTGATATCAGCGATTCTTCTCTCTCCATGTCTAGTATCTTGGTAACATTTAGCTGGAATAGTTTTGGTAGTTTGATGTAATATCTTTTATTCTCAATCTGGTTCTTTGATCCATTAACTCAAATGCCATTGGCCTTTCTAAAAGTCTTTCCAAGCCTTTTTCTCAAAGATTTTTGAATGTCTATAACTACCTAGAATCAATGGCTAGCAGCAGGAAAGTGAGACCTTGGACTTCTGCTTACTAGACTGCTAGGGTATTTACCAATAAAATAAAATAGTAAACACTCCTAAATATTCCAAGCTTGCCCGCCACAAAGGGGTAACCTTCTCCAATGAAGAATGCTTCTCTTTAGGAAGAAGCAGAATGAAGCAAGGCAGAAATGGAAAAACTGCATTCATACATAGCTTTTCCTGTAGACTTAAATTTACATAGCTAGTTCACTAACAGCCATCAATCTGTATTTAAGAACATAACAAATCTTTACATTCTCTTAAGTGTGTGTGATGAATGCTGAAGTACCTATAGCATATATATTTTATTTGATGGGGAAAATAGTAATTACCTATCATTATTAAGTGTGGTTGAAATTTTGACTTTGAAGATGTATTCAATAACTGGAGGTTCACAGCCTAACTCAAAATAGATGTTCGATAAATATTTGTTAATGAATAAATGAAGGAATTAGTAGAAACCATGTCTTTGCAAGAATAAATCTGAAATGGGGGTGTGTGCTGAGGTGGAACTGGAGGTACTATCTTCTTCCTATCTGCAAGAGAGCCTGCTGAGCTTTGGAAAGTAGAGCACATGTACCTGAGAAGGTGCCAGGTGGAAGGTCAGGCTCCAAATGGTCAGCCAGCAGCACTCTCCAGGGAGCGACTTTTGACGAACCTCAGTTGTGTCCACAATCCATTCAGTTCCAACAGACCCTGCTCGGTTTATTATCTACAGAAATATGTAACTGTACAGCAGATAACATACCTAGTTTTCACGAACAGTCACTTTGGCCTTTGTGCTTTATATAATGAGAAAGAAGTGTGGAGACATTGACTGTTACACACCCTGTTGTCCTGAACCAAGCAAGGAACTAGCAAGCAGAGCACTGGAGTTCTAATCCAGCCTTGGGCCCCATCTGACATTGGGAATGTTCCTGAATTTCTCTGAGTTTCAGTATCCATGTCTGATTAAACCAGATCATTTCTGAAGATGCTTTATTCTATAGATTTATGATCCATTTTTCAGACAGAGGGGATACCTTGCCCTTACTGGACACTAAGGTTTATTCTGCAAAGGTGGCCCGCTGATAAGTGTTTGGATGTGAACAGGAGAATTGCTTACAGGCTCCTCTCTCTACTGTTGGTTGAGATTAAAAGGTGCTTTTTTTCAATATGTTCAGCTTTCAAAAGACGTGCTAGAGGAAGTCAGCCAGCTTCTGCCCACACAACTTCCAAGTGACGTCAATGGAAGCAGAGCACACAGATCTAAGCAAGTTTTGGCTCCTTATGTGAGGTTTTTTTTCCCCCCTCCTTTCTTTTCTTTTTTAAAAGAACAACTGCAAAAATGATTGCTCTCAACTCAAATTACACAATTTGTTCTTCTCTGTGCCCTGAGTCAGCAACAGACAATGTGGAAAATATAGCAAGATCTCCTTTCTCACATCAAGTAAAACAGGACAAAGTTATGTGAAACACAGAATACTTAAGATTCTTGAACACTCTCTAAGCAATATTCTTGACACAGCCTCCTATTAACTTTAATATAAAAAGTTGATAAATGATCCAGATGGAAAACTGAAAAACATACCTAATGATTCTTATTTTGCTCCTACATTTATTCCTCAATCTGCCATCAATACTATATATTTGGGAATAGGAAGTGTTTTTAAAGAATTTTCCTGTTAAGAAAATATAATTTATGTTTTATAAATTATCAGCTCTGATTTTCATAATAAAGTCAGATATATCTGGTCATATGACTAAAAGAAAAGTAGCCACTCATCATGTTGCTCTTAATGTATTATTGGCACATACCGACTCAATTCTCATAGCAACCTTGTAAGGTAGTGGTTTTAGTCTACTAATTTTACTGTCTAGGAAACTGAGAATCAGAGAAGTTAAGTAAGTGATTTGTCCAGAGTCACACAGCTGTGCATTTCAACTTAGGCAGTCTGGCTCCAATATCTATATTCCTAACGTCTATGTTATCAATATAATAACTTATTTTTCCTTTCAGAAATCATTTGATGATGCCTAGGTATTCCAGGCTCTGAGTGGTCAGTTGCTGGGGAAATGTACAATCATGATATAGAAACAATATGAAAAGATAGAGGAGGGAATTCAGATTTTGTTCATATCTACACTAGACCAGTCACTGAATTAGACAACTCACATCTATGGTATTTTTGCAAAAGCCACCTGAGCAAAAACTGTATCAATGAGATCATAGTGATGAATAAACTGAGTTTTAGGAGGTTGTCATTTGCCAAAGATCACATATCTGGTAAAGGCTGAGTCCACCCAGCCTGTTTCCACCATTTGTTTGCACTTTCTTCACCACATCAGGAGCCTCCATGAGCACCTGCAAAAGGAAATACCAAGTTTAGTGTCTCAATGAGAAAAGGCATAGGAAAATTCTCCAATATTTGGGAAGTTCTGGGAATCTTTTGAAGGGTGATGTCAACCACGGGGAATCTCTGGAATTCAAAACTTCTAGGATAGCATTCCACTGTAGTTGCATGGTTTCAAACAGTACTAGAGGACTGCATTCAAGTCTAGGCCCAAAGAGGTCCCTTGGACAAATTAGAATGTAGTTTTGCTTAATAGCACATATTTGAATTACAACAGCATCAAGATACTGAATTTCTTTTTAAAGCAATTGTAAGGGAACTTGGTATTTTGTGTACTAAAGTCTGGTATTTTTAGAGGAATTAGCAGAAAAATTTTGAATGAAATTTCAAAGACTTTCATGAGGATAGAAATAAAAAACAGAATCCTGTGTATGATACCCTCGACTATTCTATAAACATTAGAGGTGAAGTAGATGAGAAATGTGTAAAGAAGCACTTTAAGATTTTCCAAAGTAAAATGTAATATAAATTTAAAGTTATTTTATCATTTCTTTTTTATTTGCATAGAACACATTTTGTCCAAAATATTGCCAATTAAATAAGAGGCAGTTTGGGTTTAAATTTTCCTCCTTTGTTCACATCACACCAAATGTCTTATTTATATTCAAATACCACAGGGAGTGGGCAAGGAATTGTGTGTTTAAACTGGACTTTTTCAAGGCCATTAAGACCAGAATATTTGCTTTGCCAAAGACTAAATTACAAAGTGGAGAAAGCACCTGACCTTGTGGTAAGTCAGAATAAGAAAATATCTCCACCTGGAAATGGAAATAAATGCCCCCAAGACCCCAGGTCACCAATTATTAGCTAGGTGACAGCTGCCTGCTCGTGGATGCTGACTCTTTCAATATACATGTAAAGATTGGAGATCACCCAGAGATACTGCCTCTATAACACAGAGCCTACGGCATTCATGTATGTGCTCTTGTGAATTATTACCCGGTCCAGGCCACCACAGTTCCTAAAAATCTAGAAAATGCTTATAAACAGGTTATGTCGATCCGTACTTTTTCTGTGTCCAAATGGATATTCTGATCCAACTTTTAAAAAAAAAAATTTTGTAGTTGTAGAAGGACAAAATGCCTTTATTTTATTTTTTATTTTTATGTGGTACTAAGGATCGAATACATCACATGCTAGACAAGTGCTGATCCAACTTTTATCCCCAGAAGTCTCACCATCTCATATTTTTCTAATAATATATAAGCTATGTTGTTATATCAAATATTGTGATATAAAGTAACTTTGTTATGTGTAGGAACATAGTCTCCCTCTCAATCATAGCATTAACACACCTTAAGGCATTTTTCAATTTTGCTACTTTTTGTGGGATATATAGAGATCTCTTAAGAGGTCTAATGTATGCCTAAGATCAGAGACTGCCGTTCTTATCCATTCTGTGTAACAGTATATGAGTCACTGCTGTTCATTAACCTCACAGAGTTTATTTACCTTCTGTAGATCCAAAATTTACGAATTGTGTCAGTCAACATTCATGACTGTAACAAAATGCCCAAGGTAATCTTATAAAGATAAAAGGTTTATTTTGGCTCATGGTTTTAGGGGTTCCAGTCCATGATGGTGTGGGGTATGCATGTATGTCGGGTGGAAGGAACTCATGGCTTTTAGACCACTGGTGACGATGCCAGATGGCAATAGGAAGGAGAACATAGCAGAGAAAACTGCTGACTTCATGGCCAGGAAGCATAAAAGACAGAGACTAACTGTACCCACAATCCCCTTGGAGTACCTGCTCTAGTGACTTCAGGACCTCCCACAAACTCTTCCTCTTAAAGCTCCTCAGTACCTCCCAATAGAGCTGACCTGAGAACGAAGCCTCTAACAGCAAGACCTTCAGGGAACATTCAGCAGTCAAACTGTAACACTGGATCTTTGCAAAGCTGGGTGACAGGACTTAGGATTCCTGGAAGTCACATTTAGGATTGGTTCATGGGCACATAACCCAGAAGGTTACAGAGTCCCACACTCAGAAAGGTTCATGCTTAATTTTATGTTCTGTTGTCACCACCTTGAAATCATTAATAGTTTGTTTGTTTATTTGTTTTTACCAGGGGCCTTCTATTTTCATTTTGTACAAGAATCTGCAAATTATATAGCCATCCCTGGTCACAATGTTAATGTAGCAAATATAAAACACTGATTTAAAATACGAAATGAAAAGTTTACCGAAGTGCTATTGCCATATTTGAGAGGTTCTCCCCACCCACCAAGTAAGACATTCCCTCTGGAAGATATACCTAGATCTTATTTTATTTTTGGCAAAATAATCCCGCTGTTTAACTGATCTAATGCTCTAATGTATCATATGGCACATGAATTCATGCATATTGGCATGTAGACGGTGTAGGAACAAGGAATACGTTTTGTTAATGTTTGACAATTAAATGGAACAGGAGGTAGGTGAAAAACAAGGATGGCCAACCAGCTTCCAGAACCTTTTAACTCAACTGTGGCTGCAGACTAAGACATTTAACACTTCTCTCTATAGTCATTATATTGCCTTCTCTTTCAGAGAATTCATATTCCTTTATTATTTATTTTTAAATTCTTGTAAGTTTATAAAAACATTGCAGATGTGCACAGGGACACCACATTTGGAACATGCCAGTTAAGCAGTCTGGGAGCCGGGGCTGGATGCCGGCACCACAGTGAGCCAGCCCGGCCAGCCTTGCCATGTTTCTCTTTCTTTCTCTGTGTGGGTGCAAGGGCGTGGGGAGTGGGCCAACATGACGCTAAACGCACTGTGCAGAAGCCAGCATGAATCCCAGGCCTTTTTGTGGACAGAAAGGACTGATTGTGTGGCAAGTAGCTGGAATGCACGCCGGTCACTTTTGGAGTGGTGTTAGCAGGCATCGTTTTGCTGGATTGTTCTAGAAAAGGCAGAACAAGGACAGAAGGGAACTTGCCTGCCTGCCCTGTATTTGAGTGGCCCTGTAATTTTCCTCATCTTCTTTGTTAAAATCATAAAGAATCATCTCATACATTCAGAAAACTTCAACCCCGTTTTCTCAGTTGGATGCTGTTGTTTCAAATGGGCAACTTCCTTTCTTTGCTGGCTGTGTAGAAGGGGGCTATTTGGGAAGTGTGCCCAGAATGACATGAGCTGGGGTGAGGCAGAGCAGGCCTACGGGAGACTTAGAACATGATAGTTAGGACCCACGGAGAAGACCTGGAGAAGGCCTGGGCAAATCAGTAAAGAGCTCTCGTAACAACTAGCATTTTACAGAACTTCTTGAATAAACGCTCAGACAAAAGTAAAATGATTTTTGATGACATTTTTAAAGTTGATCAAACAATTTTTAAATTTTTTGCAAAACAATGAACAAAACCTTTACCCAGTGGGACTACTGGTTACAAGCTTATAAATTTGGAGAAACTCCAAGCTCTGCCTTTGTCCTATTTGACGTTAAGCCATCACCCTGTCAGTTTGGGACTCAGTGTTGTGAACGTTCATCATTTTACTCTATATAACTGCACACCAAAGCCTTCAGCTCCTGCCCACCCAATTTCATCAGCTGAGAAAACACATTTTACATAAAACTGTAAAAGAAGAAGAGAGTCAAATGTCTTCCTTATTTTGCTATATTTTTTTCTAGCATAAATACTTATATGTCTTAAATGAATATCTGCTTTCTTATTTTGACTTAGTTTAATAAGGATTTTTTTTCTCCTTTTTAGTCCTCTATGCTTTTCCCAGGATGTCACTGGAGAAATGTGGTTAATGAGATTTCACATGACTCCACAAGCATTTTTAACCTCCATGTTATAGTTGTTAGGGCAACCAAACTGAGCCAGTTAAGTTGATTCCGAATTGCCACCTACTATTCTCCCTAGCTTATGAAAAGCTCTGGACAAAGATATAGCTGTATAAAAATATTCATAAGCGTAATCATGACAGATAGTTTAAACACAAAAGCAAACAAAATGGAACAACTCCAATGTCTGCCACAGTGCCCAGGAATAGTAGGCATAAAATGCAAGGAATTGCAGAGGTAGCACTGGAGGTAGCCCTCAGAGCACCCACAGAGGGCTCTAGGCTGAACAGTTCAAAGCTAGTCCTCCAGCACTTGTAGAGGTTGCATAAGCTACAGTTATTCTTGGGATAGCATCCTCTACTGTTTCCATATGCAAAATAAGGTTCCTGTGCCTTGGGACCCCAAACCCTGATAGGTGTATTGCTTTTGAGATATCTGTGGGAACACGTGAGAATGTTCAATAAAGCCACCAGGAAGATGAATTTGAAATTTTAAGAATGATGTCTGACCTTGAGATAGACAGGTGTAAAGCAAAGCCCGAAGAGTGTGAATCATAAAGAAGATCCACTGCAACATTGGGATGTGGGGGTGTCCAATTAACCAATCACCAATTCCTTGTGCTAAGATAGCATTGGGCCAATCTTGGAATCCATTAGTCATACTACAAGCCAAGTTTATACTCATAATTTTGGAAACATCCGTAACACCTATGGATACATCTACATATTCACTAACTCTATTTTTTTCTTTTTTACTTTTGTAGACTTTATTTCTAGAGCAGTTTTAGGTTCACAACAAAACTGAGCAGAAGGTACAGAGATTCCCCCGTACAACTCCTACCCAGACACATGCACTACTGTGATTCAAACTGTGGCTTGCCCCCATGTGTTGGATGCTGTCATGTGATTGTCCCATCTCAGACGTGCTCTGCCACTGTGATACCATCTACCAGAAGGTCCAAACCAGAGCTATGCCAAAGCTAACACCATACCCTTGAACTCCAGAACTATGAGCTAAATAAGCCTCTTTTATTTATAAAGTTTTTAGATTTGGGCATTTCTTTATAGTAACAGAAAATGGACAAATACATGCATTTGGGACTCAGTATTGTGAACGTTGTCATTTACCTATTATTTACCTCCCATCCCAGTGGCATGAGTTACAGTTCATCCATTGAACTTGGATTTACACATTATGATCACCCCAAATCCATACTTTACCTTACAGTTCATTCTTGATATTGTATATTACAAGTTTGGGCAAATGCATAATGATATAAATCCTTCATCCTAGTATCATACAGAGTATTTCATTGCCTTAAAATTTCTCCATGCTCTACCTGTTCATTTCTCCTTCAGTCCACTCTCAAGTTCCCCTAACCACTCCTATCAACCCCTGGAAAGTTTTTAACTTTCTTTGATTACATCACCTCGTGGTCAGGGACATTATTTCATGACATGAAGAAAATTTCTCTGAGAGAGACCCCATGCTCTCAGAATATATGTGACCATTACTCTGTATAATTAAGCTATATTCTAGTGTCAGAAGCATGATAGAGAAGGTATTGAAAAAATAGTTTAGGAGAACATTTATTATGTAGCTGGCAAAACAAAGTTCTACCCTGTATACATAAATTTTTCATAGATGGAAAATATTTGAAATGTAAGAATAAAAAAAAACAAAAACATTTGGCTATGAAAGAGGATTGAGTAATTACAGTGAACATCTCATTAAACATAGTCTTTATTTTCGAGAAGGCTGGGAGAACTCTAATTAAAGTCATAAGCTGTCCCTATGAATAATTAGCTGTGGCAGGAAAATTCTAGGTGGTCCATTAAATCTCCACACCCACAGCTGTTCAGAGAAAAATATAAGCAAACTCTGATTGCTTTTATTTTGAATGAATGGTGAACTTTCTTCTGGGACAGACTAGATGACCTTGTCCACCATAGGTCATGGATTTCCTTCCCCAGGGAAAAGTGAAGTTCTCTTTTTCTATTAATAAGAATAGGATTTTTCTCAACACTCAACAAATAACATCTCTGTGAACTGATTTTTCACCAATGTGATGTAAATAATTTACAAGTATTTTAAATAGCTTTTACATATAGATCTTCATGAGTTGGTCCAGGAATATTCTGCTGTTTGGTCATCTGTATTTGATATGAACTTTCTGCCCTGTTATCTTTGTCTTTTGTGTTTCTGTGTTTGCTGCCTATGAGATACAGTCTATTGAGGGCAAGACACTGTGGATCTGTGTAGAAAACCACTGAAAGTGTGCTGTCTCATATGGTAGCCACAAGTCTTTTGTGGGTTTTGAGCACTTTGTTGTGGGGCTCTGAATTGAGATGTACTGCAAGGGTTTCACAAAGCTACTCCCCCCATAAAAGTAAATTATGAATAATTTTATATTGAGTATATGTTGAAATGATAATGTTTATGAATAATTTTATATTGATCATATGTTGAAATGATACTGTTTTATGAATAATTTTATATTGGTTATATGTTGAAATGATGATATTTTTGACTACTAGAAATATTTAGTGACTAGAAATTTTTGAATTCCATATGTGTCTTGCATTTGTAGTTTGTAAAATATGTTTACAATATTATGTATTGGATGGCACCAATACATGTACCCCTTTTGGATTTGTGAGCTCAAAACACTGTGGTATTTTTGGAAAGAAATCAGGGGGTCCTATACCTATTGAATTTCCTGGCTGGAAGAGAGTTCAGAAAGTAAATGTTATCAAAGTGCTTAGATGTACCCAACATAGACCCATTTACCACACACATACTCAAACCCAAACTTCAGTACATCTAAAACTGATCAGAGTAAGTAAGGAGCTGTTATTAAGACTGACATCACTTGCAAATCCTCCAACCTCTTTTTTTTTTTTTAAGAAATGCCATGTGTCTGTCATACTCAGGTCCTGTGAATGCTAAGCAGGTGCTCTACCTATGAGTTACACCCCCAGCTCTGGGATTTCTAAACCTTCTATTAGCATGAAAGTTGGGGAATTAGAGGAATAGTATAAGTGAAGGAAGAAACTGAGAGAATTGGCAGGAAAGACCATACCATGGATGGATGGGGAAGCAAAAGGGCTTTTAAGAAGAGGAAAACAAAATGAGAAAAATAGAGAGAGAAAAACAAGTGTGGGTCTCAAGAACAGTGATGATTGGGCTGTGGGAAATAGTAATTTATATCTGAAAATAACTTTTAGCTTATAAAGCTTTCTCAGAGATTGTTTTATTTCCTTGTCATAGAAATCTGGTTTTATCATTCCCATTTCACAGCTAAGGACCCCATTTAAGAAATGTACCCAGGACTACACAGTTAGTCAATGATGGAACCAGAACTTAGAGGACCAACCATTGGCTTGCCTGGGACTGGGGTTTCCTGACACACAGGAATTTCCAAGAGAGAATGTCCAAGGCAAATTCGTGGAGTTGGTCCCCCTATACTCAAACCCTAATCTTTTTATGCTAAATCCCATTCTCAGTGCATGAGTAATAATAACAAGCATTTATTGAATACTTTCTATGTGCCAGGAACTACATAGTAAGGACTTTGTATAATTGTTTTCTTCTATAATTAAGTGTTGATTTTCCTCTCCCTTCTCCTATGAACCTACATTGTGTGGATTAAAAAAAAAATTTAACTCCAGATCATTGGTAATGAATGATAAGTGGTCATATGGCTGATAAGTGCCTAAATTCACTCAGGCTGTCCCAACCTGGGCCCACACTGCCTCAAAAGTTACCCAGCTGTCACCTCACACACTTGCTAAGGACCAGGACCCCTAGTGAGCCTTGGCCCCACTCATGTATTCGTCTTTCCATCTGGAAATACATCTTGCCTGGATCCAGAGGCTTTTCTCTCTGGCACTCTGCCGACTGCAGCCACTTAACTGTGTGAGCCACATTCTACCTGGCTTTGATCTCACTCATCCTTCACCTCAAATGACCTCTTACCTTGACTCTTACCAATGCCCATCTCATCTTTTACTAAATGTCTGGGTTCAAGAAGAGTTCTTAGAAAGTAAAAGAAAACAAAATTCCTTTCTCAAATTGCCTTTAAAATGATAGGCAATTATATTTGCCATAGTAAATACATTAGGGTTCTCTAGAGGAACAGAATCAACAGGAAGTATGATTATATAAAGGGGATTTATTAGATCAACTTAAGTGACCAGAAGTTGGATAGTCCACAATGGCCATCTGCAGGCTGGAGAGCTAGAAGAACCAGTGGCTCCACAGTCCAAGAGGCTGAAGCCTCAGAACAAGAGGGATCAATGGTGCTACCCTAGTCCGAGGCCAAAGGCTTCTGGAAACTCCCTGGAGAATCGCTGGCAGAGTCTGCTTTGGAAGAGTAAAGAAGGGAGAGTCTGATGTCCTCAGGCAATCACGGCAGCAATCAAAAACCTGTTCCAGAAGAAGGGAGCTTGCATCTACTGCTGCTTCCTTGTTCTTTGGACTTTTATTCCATCCAAGACACCATCCTACTGGATGATACTGCCCATGCTTGGGTGGGGGTGCTATCCCACATGCTGATCATTCCTAGACACAACCTCATTGACACAACCAGAAGCCTTTTAATAATCAGCATCTATTAATCCAATCAAGCTGAGGATTCAAATTAACCATTACAGTAAAACTTTAGATTTTGTTATCACCTTTGATGTAATTGGCTTTTTAAAAATCCTTCTTTGGAAGAATATGCATTAGTTGCATAGAACAGACCTTCTTGGCATCATTTATGGAATGAGAACAGATACTCAATGTTACTTCATGACACCATTCCCACGATGAGAGTGATGAGCCAGAGAGCTTCCTAAGACTGTAAAGTCCTGGGTGAAGATGGTCATGTCACTTTGTTTTCCTTGTAATCCACGCTTCACTGGCCTGGTGGTTAATGTATGTTTTTCAGAAATTCAGAGTTGAGTTGTGGCCCTGGGTGAGACCAGGGAATTTATTGGATTTTCTTGTGGCCAGTGGCTTTAAATCTTATCACTTCTTCCTCCTAGCACCTCAACTTTCCAGAGCAGTGTATTCTAAGCAGGATTGGTACAATTGGCTCCCTGTATATCCATGGGTTCTGCATTCAAGGATCGAATCAACTACAGATCAAAAATAGATTGAAAGAAAAATATTGTGTCTTTACTAAACATATGCAAGCTCTTTTCCTTTTGTCATTATTTCCTAAGCAATACAGTATAATAACTATTTGGGAGGAAGTTATTGGGGATTGAACTCAGGGGCACTCAACCACTGAACCACATCCCCAACCCTATTTTGTATTTTATCTAGAGACAGGGTCTCACTGAGTTGCTTAGCACCTCACTTTTGCTGAGGCTGGCTTTGAACTCTTGATCCTCCTGCCTCAGCCTCCCAAGCCACTGGGATTACAAGCCACTGTAATAACTACTTATATTATTTAGGTATTATGAGTAATTCAGAGATGAGTAAAAGTCTGTGAAAGGATGTGCATAGATTATATGAAAATACTATTCATTTTATCTAAGGAATTCAAACATCTGTAGATTTTTGTATTCTGTGGTCACTCTGGAACCAACCCCGGTGGATTTCTAGGAACACGTGTATATATTGGCTACATCAGAAGGAAAAATGGATGATCAATATTTGAATTACTTATTTTTGAGGTTTTATTTAATAATACTCAATTTGCCCTTTTAAATTCATTAAGTTTGAACAAACATGTAACTGTATATGGACACAATCAGAATCTAGAACATTCCATCATTCCAATGTTTCATGTGTTCCTTTGTTGACAAGTCCTCCCCCATCCTAGTCCCTGGAAGCAAGTAGGTTTAGGGATAGGCTTCTTTCACTTTATCTGATGCCTTTAGGATTTATCCCTGTTGTTACATACAACAGCATTTGTTCTTTTTATTTCTGATTATTGTTCCAGTATATGGATATATCCAAATTTAATTATCTGTTTTCCAGTTGATGGACATCTGCTGTTTTGTCTTTGAAAAAAAAAGCTGCTATAAACAACATATGAAGTTTGGGTGTGTATGTGTTTTCATTTTTCTTGAAAACATACCTATAACTGAAATTTTTAGGTCATAGGGTTTGTATTTATGTATCTTTATAAGAAACTGCTGAACTGCTTTCCAAGATCAGATGGTACTTTATGTTCCCACCAGCAATGCATGAGACTTTCAGATGAACCACATCATGGCTAATACTTGGTATCATTAATCTTTTTAATTTTTAGCTGTGCTTGGAGATGTATCTAGTAGGTGTCTCATTGTGGTTTTAATTTGCATTTCCCTAGAAATGCCATGATTAGACCTTTTTGGGGGGTGGGGGTATCATTTCCATGTAGTACAATAATCTTATACATTAGAGTTGGATGCCTTTTTACAAATGCATACTTTTTATGTAACACATACCACATTAAGATATGCCTATATCACATGGGCATTAAGGTATGGCTAGTCCCCAGAAGTTCCCTTGGGCTCTGTTTAGTCAGTCTCTCCTCACTGAAAACAACCCCTGTTGTGATGTTTTGTGTTGTTTTTTTTTTTTTTTTCTCTCAGCATAGATTAGTTTCACCTGTTGCAGAATTTAATAATATGGAATACACTGAAAATACTGGTCTGTGCGTGTTTCCTTTCACACAGCCTAGTATAATTCAAAGGTCATCTGAGTTGCAGGATGTATCTGCTGTACATTTCCTTGCATTGCTGGGTAACTTCCCTTTTTGTGGAAAACCCACAATTTGTCTATTTTCCTGTTGAAAGACATTTTAGTTGTCCTTGGTTTTTGTCTATTATGAATAAACATTTTTGTTCAAGTATATTTGTAAGGATACATTTCTCTTGAGTAAATAGCTAGGGGTAGAATTGCTGGGTCATAGAGTAGGTAAATATTTACCTTTATAAGAAGTTGCCAAGTTGTTTTCCAAAGTGGCTTTTCCATTTTGCATTTCCACCCGCAATGTTGAAGAGTTTCAGTTGCTCCACATCCTTGCCAAAGTTTGTTCAGTTTTTTTCAAGTTTAGCCATCCTCTTGGGCGTGTGGTGATACCTCATTGTGGTTTAAATTTGCATTTCCATGATGACTAATACTGAACCTATTGCCCACTTGTATATCCTCTGTTTTCTGTTTTGTTTTGTTATTGAGGATTGAACCCAGGGCCTCGTGCATGCTAAGCAAGTGTCCTGTCTCTGAGCTACATCCCCAGCCTTTTTTCTTTTTCTTTTTTGCTTTGATTTGGTTTGAAGTTTGGGTTTTTCTTTTTCTTTCTTTTTTTTTTTTTTTTTTTTGGTACTGGGGATTGGACCCAGGGTGCTTTACCACTAAGCCACATCCCCAGCCTTTTTAATTTTTTATTTTTAGACAGGGTCTGGCTAAGTTTTGCAAGCTGGCCTTGAGTTTGTAATCTTCCTGCCTTAGACTGATGATGTTAAATGCCAGCAATCCCAAGTCTCTGGGATTACAGGTGTGCACCACCATGCCCGGCTGTAGATTCTCTTTGTAAAGTGTGTTTTCTCAAGTCCTTTGCCCTTTTAGGAGGATATCTGTTTAATTCTGAAGTGTAGTTATTTAATTGACAGGTATTTTTTTTTTACATATTCTACATACAATTGCTGTGTCAAGAATATCATTGAGAATGTTTTGTTTTTTCCTTACTCATGACTAGGGAGATATATTTATAATATATTTAATATAATTTATTCTACATATTTAAAGTAATTTATGAAATTTTGCAAAATGCAAATGTATGTTTGATGAGAAAATGTTTTTATTTTGTCTAATTTGTCAGAAAATGATTTAATGTTAATTCTTTCTGGAGTATGCACAAGAAATATTTGCTTACCCAAGACTGAGGAGCTGATCTGTTTTCTTCTTTGCATTTTGCACTTTTACATTTAGGTGTAATAGTCTGGGACTACTTTGTGTGTGTGCATGGTGAAGTAAGGCTACACTATGATTATTGCAAATTTATCACAAGTCCAAAACTCAAAAAGTTCTTCAACATTCTTTTTTTTTTTTTTAAAGACTATTTTGGCTATCCAAGGTTCTTTACTTTTCCATGTACATTTTAGAATTTACATACTTTTTTTTTTAACAAAAAGTCTGTTGGGATTTTTTTTTCAACCTTTGTTCTTTCTGCATTTTAGTTTCTGTAGTTTTTATTTTCACATTTTCCATGTCATTTATTCTTTTTCTTCTGTCATGTCCCATCTACTGTTAAGTCTTACCTGATACATTAATGTGGGATTTTTTTCTCAATTCTAGAAGTTTCATTTGTTTGTCTTTTATAGTTTCCAGTTTCCCACTAACATTCATCATCTGTTCACTCATTATGTTGGTCTTTTTCTTTGGAATTTTTAAGCCTGTTACTAATACTTGTTTTAAAGGCTTTGTCTAATACTTCCAAAATTGTCATTTCAGTTCTGCCTCTATTGACTTTTTGTTTTCTTGTGTGTGTGTGTGTGTGTGTGTGTGTTGGTTGCAGTTTGTTTTTGACTTCCTTTGCACATATAGGAAATTATTTCAGTGTGCTGGATATTGTGAATCCTATTTATTGAGAGATTTTATTGTCTTCTTTTCAAATTATTGAATTTTGTTCTGGCAGGAAGTTAAATTGTACGTATAAATTAATTAATCCTTTCAAGGTTTGTTTTTAATCTTTTCTAGCAGGTGAGTGTAGTAGTTGTTGCTCTAGGATGAGAGTGGCTCTCCTGCTATGGAAATTTGGAGATCTTTACTGCATGCCGGAGTGTCAGGGAGTCCTTTCCACTCTCACTGGCCACAATTTTTTGCTACACAAAGCCCTCTGCATCCCTGCAACCTTTATTTAACTCACAGCTCCCTAACAGTTCACTGCTACACTGCGTAGTCTTGCCCTGGACATGAGCAGGTTGGTTTTGATGAAAGTCTTCAAAGAACTTCATGCAGATCTTTGAAGTGTCTTTTGTGAGGTTTCTGCTTCTCCCTAGGAACCTGCTCCAAAATCCTAGCCACTTCAGCAGTCCTAAACTCAAGCGTCTGCCTCCTGGGCTCCACAAGATCTCTGTGCATTGCTTGGGTTCCATCTCCCTGGGCCTAGATAGAGAACGGTAACAATTGGGAGGTCTTATAACATGATTCCCTTCTCTCCAGGACCACATTTCTGTACTGAGAGTCTCCTAACATCTGAAGCAGTTGCTTCAAACATTCTGTCCAGTTTTTCACTCATTATGGCCGGACGAATCCTTTGTTACCACTTACTTCTTTGTGGCTAGGAGCAAAAGCTTCCCATACTATATCATATGAACTTGGAAATAAAATTAAAATATTAGACCTCAGAGATTTTCTTCTTTAACCTTTGGTGTCATCTCTGAAACAAGAATTCCAATTTTGTTCCTTTATCACTATTAGAATACGTGCAGCTCTGAAGCTGCATCAAAGTGCCCGAAAAAGACAACATCTGTCTTGCTAAAGTAGTATGCTCCTGTACAATAAAATTCCATGTCAGGATGCAATTTATAGAGAAGCTTTAAAAATATTTGTAATTTTAATTTTATTTACAGCAAGTTTACTTTTTTACCCTAAACAAAAAGTTCTTGACTATGACTTAGGGAGATGTTATAAAGATATTTAAGGTAGAAATACAATATCTATGACATTCAAAGGCATTCTCTTTATGCTTGTGCATGGAATAAGTGCAGATTCCCATCATGTTTGGAATACAGTGTCTTAAGATGCTATAATGAATAAAATGTTCCTAATCAGATTATTCCTAGAAGTCGGCTGCTGTATTTTTTCAAGAGGATTGTTTTATGTTATGCTTATTTCCTCTGTGATCTAACGGGAACTTTTTTTTTTGTCTTTTTTTATTGATTATTTAAAGCATTACATAGTTCATGATATATCATCTTTCATACATTTGACTCAAATTGTGTTTTGAACTCCCATTTTCACCCCAAATACAGATTGCAGAATCACATCTGTTACATATTCACATTTTTACATAATGCCATATTAGTGACTGTTGTATTCTGCTACCTTTCCTATCCCCTACTATCCCCCCTCCCCTCCCCTCTCCTCCCATCTTCCCTCTCTACCTCCCCTGCTGTTGTTCAATTCTCTCCCTCTTTTTCCCTCCCCCTTGCCCCTCATAACCTCTTATAATTTTGTGTATCATTGAAGGTCTCCTACCATTTCCAGGTGCTTTCCCTTCTCTCCCCGTTTCTCTAGCAAAGTGCTTTGTATATTCATTTAACACTCCCCAGATTATTATTCCTAATAGGGAGAAATATGAAGGTATCAAGATATCATAGCACGTTTTCAGGTCAAATGAGTCTGGAATCCATACTCCAGGGTAGATGTGGGTTCAGCTTGTGGAAAGAATCACAAATGTCTTCTCAAATAAAAGAACTCCTCCAGCTATAATATGAGAGGAGAACAATCCGAGCCAATCTTTCCACTTGTACTACTGGGCGCCTCCTTTTTTGAAAGTCTTCGGTTTCAATTGAAAAAACAAGGGCAGCAAATAATGAATGCTTTGTTCATTTTGACCTAACAAGGGGCCTTTCAGGAGTCTCACCTAAGGATCCAGTCCTCTAGATGTTACAACTGCAACTGTGTTGTTATGACTTCATGAGTCTTACTTAGTGGGGGGAAAAAATATATATATATACATATATATATATATATATATATATATATATATATATATATACACATACATATATATACATACATATATATATATACATACATATATATATACATATATATACATACATATATATATATACACACACATACACACAAACACACACAGACGTGTACATATATATGTATACATCTCTGTGTATGTGTGTGTGTATATGTATGTGTATATATATATATATATATATATATATATATATATATATATACACATATATGTATACATCTGTGTGTGTGTGTTTATATATGGCTGGGGGTTGTGGCTCAGTGGTAGAGTGCTTGCCTAACACTGGGTTTGATCCCCAGCACCACATTAAAAAAAAAAAAAAAAACAACTAACCAAACAAACAAAATATATAAAGACAAAACCACCTAATAAATATTATTTAAAATCATGTAATTTATTCATTTAGATAATCTTGCTGTGGATCACTCTATGACTCCCTACCAACACACAGATTTATTTTTTTCTCAACATGACAGTGGTACATTCCTTCTGCAATTCCATGAGCCCCATTAGATTATTTATGTTGTGTTCATTACAAAGGAAGTCTTTAGGCAAAACATACTGTATATTGGTTTTCCTAATATTTCAATATGCACTTTCTAGGCAGAAACAACTCTGAAAATGGAAGAGAGTTTAAATTCTGACTTTGTCACTTAGGAGCTAAATGTCCAAAAGCAAATTATTTAAGCTTTCCATGACTCACTTTATATGTTAAGTGGTTATTTTGATAGTACATGCTTCACATAGAGTTGTGAGTTGTGAGCATAAAAAAGTTAATACAGACAGAACAGTACCCAAACTGACCATGTTGTAAGCAGAAAATAAACTTTACCTGTTTTTGTTATTGCTACTGCTACTATTTACAAAGGTCTTTAAAATTAGTTAGCTCATTAAGTCTTCACAACAGACCTTCAAAGTAAATATTGTGATTGCTGTTTAATAAATAAAAAAACGAAAGTCTAGGTTTCTTACACTAAAAACCACTTGTTTTCTTATCTCCATTTTCTTAGGTAACATGAAAGCATTCATATATTTTATTGGTGCATTATAATCATGCATAATAGTGGGATTTGTTGTACATGCACACAATAAAATAATATAATTAGGCCGATATCATTCCCCAGTATTTCCCCTTTCCCTTCTACCCTCCCTCCTCCTGGTCCCTTTCTCTACTCTACATCTTCCTTCAATTTTCAAGAGATACCCCTCCACCACTTTTCTTTTCCTTTTTCCACTCCAGCTTCCACACAAGAAAGAAAATATACAGCCTTTGACTTTCAGAGTTTGGCTTTTCCTGCCTCACAAAATGTTCTCAAATTCCATCCATTTTCTTGTGAATGACATAATTATTTTTTCATTCTTCCTTATACTGCATAAAACTTCATTGTGTACATATACCACATTTTCTTATTCATTCATCTCATTCATTCATCGATGAGCACCTGGCTGGCTTGTAGTGTGCTACTGTGGAATTTTCTCCCATTCTGTAGGCTCTCTCTTCACAGTCTTATTTCCTTTGCTGTGTAGAAGCTGTTTAATTTGAGACCATCCATTTACTGATTCTTGGTATTATTTCCTAAGCTTTAGGAGTCCTATTGAAAAAACGTCATTGCCTGTTGGAGTATTGACCCTATGTTTTCTTCTAGGTCTTGCATGGTTTCTGGTCTAATTCCTATGTCTTTGATCCATTTTGAGTTGGCTTTTGTATAGTGAAAGATAAGGGTCTATTTTCATTCTTCTCATTGTGGGTAGATAACCAGTTTTCCCAGGATCATTTGTTTAAAAAGCTATAATTTCGCCAACATATGTTTTGGGGACCTTTGTCAAGGATCAGATGACTGCATCTATGTGGGTTTGTCTCTGTGTCTTCCATTCTATTTCATTGGTCTATATTTGGGTTTCCATGACAGCACCATGCAGTTTGGTTGATATAGCTCTGTTGTATAATTTGAAGTCAGATATTGTGATGCCTCCAGCATTGCTTTTTTGACTTAGATTTTTTTTAACTATTCTGGGTCTTTTATTCTTCCAAATGAATTTTAGGAACCATTTTTCTATTTCTGTGAAGAATGCCATTGGTATTTCACTGGGGATTGTGTGGAATCTGTATATTGCTTTCGGTAATATGACCATTTTATTTATTTATTTATTTATTTATTTATTATTATTATTATTAGTTGTTCAAAACATTACATAGCTCTTGACATATCATATTTCATACATTTGATTCAAGTGGGTTATGAACTCCCATTTTTGCCCCATATACAGATTGCAGAATCACATCAGTTACACATCCACGTTTTTACATACTGCCATACTAGTGTCTGTTGTATTCTACTGACCTTACTAACCTCTACTATCCCCCCTCCCCTCCCCTCCCCTCCCATCTTCTCTCTTTACCCCATTTACTGTAGTTCATTTCTCTCCCTTGTTTTTTTCCCTTTCCCCTCACTTCCTCTTATATGTAATTTTGTATAACGATGGGGGTCTCCTTCCATTTCCATGCAATTTACCTTCTCTCTCCCTTTCCCTCCCACCTCTCGTCCCTTTTTAATGTTAATCTTCTTCTCATGCTCTTCCTCCCTGCTCTGTTCTTAGTTGCTCTCCTTATATCAAAGAAGACATTTGGCATTTGTTTTTTAGGGATTGGCTAGCTTCACTTAGCATAATCTGCTCTAGTGCCATCCATTTCCCTGCAAATGCCATGATTTTGTCAGTTTTTAGTGCTGAGTAATACTCCATTGTGTATAAATGCCACATTTTTTTATCCATTCATCTATTGAAGGGCATCTAGGTTGTTTCCACAGTCTTGCTATTGTGAATTATGCTGCTATGAACATCAATGTAGCAGTATCCCTATAGTACGCTCTTTTAAGGTCTTTAGGGAATAGTCTGAGAAGGGGAATAGCTGGGTCAAATGGTGGTTCCATTCCCAGCTTTCCAAGGAATTTCCATACTGCTTTCCAAATTGGCTGCACCAATTTGCAGTCCCACCAGCAATGTACAAGTGTACCCTTTTCCCCACATCCTCACCAGCACTTGTTGTTTGACTTCATAATGGCTGCCAATCTTACTGGAGTTAGATGGAATCTTAGGGTGGTTTTGATTTGCATTTCTCTGACTGCTAGAGATGGTAGGCATTTTTTCATGTACTTGTTGATTGTATGTCCTCCTCTGAGAAGTGTCTGTTCATTTATTGATCGGGTTATTTGTTTTCTTATTGTTTAATTTTTTGAGTTCTTTGTATACTCTGGATATTAGGGCTCTATTTGAAGTGTGAGGAGTAAAGATTTGTTCCCATGATGTAGGCTCCCTATTTACCTCTCATTGTTTCTCTTGCTGAGAAAAAACTTTTTAGTTTGAGTAAGTTCCATTTGTTGATTCTTGTTTTTAACTCTTGTGCTATGGGTGTCCTCTTAAGGAATTCGGAGCCCGACCCCACAATATATAGATCAGAGCCAACTTTTTCTTCTATCAGACCAAGAGTCTGTTTTGATATCAAGCTCCTTGATCCATTTTGAGTTAACTTTTGTGCATGGTGAGAGAAAGGGATTCAGATTCATTTTGTTGCATATGGATTTCCAGTTTTCCCAGCACCATTTGTTGAAGATGCTATCCTTCCTCCATTGCATGCTTTTAGCCCCTTTGTCAAATATAAGATAGTTGTAATTTTGTGGATTGGTCTCTGTGTCCTCTATTCTGTACCATTGGTCCACCTGCCTGTTTAGGTACCAGTACCATGCTGTTTTTGTTATTGTTGCTCTGTAGTATAGTTTGAAGTCTGGTATCGCTATACCATCTGATTCACTCTTCCTGGTTAGAATTGCTTTTGCTATTCTGAGTCTTTTATTTTTCCATATGAATTTCATGATTGCTTTATCTATTTCTACAAGAAATGCCGTTGAGATTTTGATTGGCATTGCATTAAACCTATAGAGAACTTTTGGTAATGTCCCCATTTTTATGATGTTAGTTCTGCCTATCCATGAACAGGGTATATTTTTCCATCTTCTAAGATCTTATTCTATTTCTCTCTTTAGGGTTCTGTAGTTTTCATTGTATAAATCTTTCACCTCTTTTGTTAGGTTGATTCCCAAGTATTTTATTTTATTTTATTTTTTTTGAGAATATTGTGAATGGGGTGGTTGTCCTCATTTCCATTTCAGAAGATTTGTTGCTGATATACAGGAATGCCTTTGATTTATGTGTGTTGATTTTATATCCTGCCACTTTGCTAAATTCATTTATTAGCTCTAGTAGTTTCTTTGTAGACCCTTTTGGGTCTGCTAGTTACAGAATCATGTCATCCGCAAATAGTGATAATTTAAGTTCTTCTTTTCCTATTTTTATGCCTTTAATTTCTTTCGTCTGTCTAATTGCAGTGGCCAGTATTTCGAGAACTATATTGAATAGAAGTGGTGAGAGAGGGCTTCCCTGTCTTGTTCCAGATTTTAGAGGGAATGCCTTCAGTTTTTCTCCATTTAGAATGATGCTAGCCTGAGGCTTAGCATAGTTAGCTTTTACAATGTTGAGGTAAGTTCCTATTATCCCTAGTTTTTCTAATGTTTTGAACATAAAGGGATGCTGTATTTTGTCAAATGCTTTTTCTGTGATTATGACCATTTTATAAATATTAATTCTGCCTATCCATGAACATGAAAGCTTTCCCATCTTGTCATTTCTTTCTATTTCTTCTTCAATGTTCTATAGTTTTCATCAGAGTTTTTCACCTCCTTAGTTAGATTTATCTGTAGGGATTTTTTGAGGTTCTTTTTTTGTTTGTTTAATGTTTGAGGCCACTGTGAACGAGATTATTTTCTTAATTTCATTCTCAGCAGATTCACTATTGGTGTACAGGAAAGCTATTAATATTTTTATGTTGGTTTTGTGACCTTCTTTGCTGAATTTATTAGCTCTAGCAGCCTTCCAATAGAGCTTATTGGTTCTTCTAAGTGTAGAATCATGTCATCTGCAAGCAGTGATAATTTGCCTTCTTGCTTTCCTATTTTTATCCTTTTTGTTTCCTGCTCTTGCTAATTTCTCTGTCTAGAATTTCTAGTACTATGATGAACATGGCTAGTGAGAATAGATATTGTTGTCATGTTCCAGATTTTAAAGAAAATACTTTCAGTTTTTCCCCATTCTTTATGATGTTGACTTTGGGTTTGTTATATATAGCCTTTTATGATGTTGAGGTATGTTCCTTATATCTCTAGTTTTTCCAGTATTTTTATCATGAATGGGTGCTGAATTTTGTCAAAAGCTTTCTTTGCATCTATTGATATGACTATGATTTTTGTCTTTAATTCTATGTATGTGGTGAATTATATTCATTGATTTGCATGTGTTAAACTATCCTAACATCCCTAGGATAAAATCAGCTTGATCATGATGTACAATCTTCTTAATATATTGTTGAATACAGTTTGCTTCTATTTTGTTAAGAATTTTTGCAACTAAATTCATCAGAAGTATTGGTCTATAGTTTTATTTCCATGATGTGTTCTTATCTGATTTTAGTATGAACATTCAGACTTTTCTAATGTTGACAATGAATCCTGCTAGCCCTAACTTTATCATCTTCTTATATTCAACATTAACTTCATAAGGGTATTCTTAGTGTCATCCAAAAAAATCTTGGTAGAAGATAGTTTAAACTTGTAATGCATTTCTACTAATAGAAAGTATTCCTATATTTGTTTGACATGCTTTCCAATTAGAACACACAATTCACTCATTATAAATTGAGAAAAAAAAAAGTTTAAATATTTACTAGCTTGCCTGGCACAAAGCAAGTCATTTCCCTTCCAATCTCCTTTTTCTTTCTAAACATATGTATCCTAAATTTCTGACCCACTTAACCTTTTGAGGAGTTATTTCTCTAACTCTAGTTTTCAGTTCCTAAGTGCAATGATTTCCTCTACCAATGTGCACAATTTGCTTCTCAAATCACTGGCAGTTCCACCTCCTAAAAGACCAGTGTGTCTCTAGGATTATTTTGTGTTATTCTTACAATAGGCTATTTGAACTTTTTTCCATTTCCATAGAAGTTTCCACTAGACTAACAATGTTTCAAAAAGAGAGTCACCTAAAAATCAGCAATTATAGTTAACTTATCAACCCCTAGAAAAATAACCACAGCATATGAAGTTCCTCTGGAATCCTTTTAAGTACTGATTTAGCCTGAGTCTGTGATTTAGGTTACTTTCCACTTCTTTTAAGAGCTAAACACAACCTAGTAAAGAAAGGTCTTTGAAGTGTGAGCTGGTTGACCATTTCCTGCACAGAACATCCAATCCAGTCAAAACTGTCTTGGAAATGTCTCCAGCTTCCTCAGCAAGTGCTGGGGATGACGTCACTGTGGGATTTCTACCGAACGTTGTGTTCTGATAAACAATGCGGTGTTGGATTTGCCACTGGTGAATTCTTTTTCTCTTGGGAAGTACCAGTGTAGCTTCTTATTCATATTTAAGCTTTGTTTGAAGAATAACAGAGAGCAAGTCACAAAGATCTGGGGAGTGACCAAGTTCTGGGGGAAATTACCTACTATAGTCAGTTGTTCTAGTTCTTCTCCTTCTTAAGTCAAACAATGGGAAATAACAAGTTTCTTGAAAAATAAGCTGTTTCTATCTTTCCACCACTTGTCTACTGTTTCAACATTCATCCTCATGGTTTGCAGTTTTTATGTGGATGGCATGAGTTATCTTGACTTTAATGCCTTTCTTCCATGAATGGAATATTCGGGAAGTTGCAGGGTACAATGTAGTAAAAAGTCTCTTCAGCAGCAATAATAAAAGAAGCCAACAGGCAGTTTTGCAAGTTTTACCCAAGTAAAAGCCAAGAGAACACTGCTTGTCACCAAACTGGGGGTAGGGGGCAGAGTTTTTACAGAAATGAGCACATGAGAATTCCCTATTAAAGTGTTCCTGTTGTATGTTCCTCTGTATTAACATCTTCACAGCATAATGCATCCCATCATGGGACATTCTGAAGGTCTTTCCTGGTTCTTTTTGTTTCTCAAGGACAACTACTTACATAATTGTTGTTTACAAAAAATAACTTTCATTTTCTTCAAGAAATAAGGCCAATTGGCCAGTGAAGATAAATAAAACATATCTCATAATTTTATTCTAATGGCTTCAGATAAAGTTAAACCAGGTTAAAAAAAAAAACCGTATTGATTGGGTAGATTGTGAGTGTTTCCGAATTTGAGGGGATATTGTTATACTCTAACCCTAACCTAACTCTAACCCTAACCCTAACCCTAACCCTAACCCTCAGATACCACTCTGGGAAAACACAAGACACAAACCTAGAGTGTTGTTTTGTATAGGCCAGTAAGATGCACCTGTGCCCCAAGTGGCAGAGGAACCAGGGAAAAATCTCAAACCGCAAGGTTCTTGAGTGAAACTTCTTGGCTCTTACAAAACCAGGTCACAGCTGCCTGGTTTCCTAATTTGGTTTGATGTACTGTGAATTCCCAACAGGGTGAGTCACTCTCTTATTCATATGTAAGTATAGGAACTATTCCAGAACAAAAATCAGTCTGTGTTTATATGTGATTTTAAATACCCTCTACCACCCCACTATACAAATGGTCTAGAGTTGATCTTCTAATTATTCAGCATATTGGATAGAAAGTGTAGGGTATCTTTCTTTTGAGGTATGGGACTTCATTACTGTGAATACTAACTGAGCTGATATTTCCAAGGGATATATTTTTCTGTTTAGGAAGTTTAACTGAAGAAGGATATCTATCATAAATCAATGAACACAAAACCAATCACAGAGAAAATCAAAGTAGTAAAATGAATCATAAACTATCTTAATAACAGTGTATGTCAAGTCTATGTAATAACATTATTGTACATTTATTTTTCTTGTTACCTATTAAACTCACAAGAACATCATAAATACCTTGCTTTATATGATTTGATGAGATGAAAAGACCTTCCCTGTTGGTCATCAAATTAAGATGCAGTATGACTTTACAATTTGTTCCATTTTAGAATTTGGCTGTGTTCTATCTCTATGTGATTTCCCAGAGCCAACCACTTCAGGGTGTTTGGGTCTTTGCCAGCCGCCATGCCACAGATGCTTTTAATAAAGGGAGTAAACACCTTCTGGAAAATCTCATTGCTTTACTAGAAATTTCAAGAGATATAAATCCTGTTTTATTGGTGTTTGTTTAGATATATAGAGAGAAAATAAGAGAGTGAAGAAAGGAAGAAGGGAGGGAGGGAAAGAAAGAGGAAGGGAAGTTAAGTACCAACACAGTCTAGGTTGTCTGCTTGTGTCCCTTCTTTTATCGCACAAAACAGAATACTTCTAATAAATGGTATAGGGAATACTATTTAGAAAAAATATAAGTTATACCTGCCTCAGATAGAACACCAAAAAAAGGAGATTAATAACTATTTGCATTAAGAACCATAAAAAAGAAGGAAATGTTTTTGAGTACATGTATTCCTCATAGGAAAAAAGGAGGAGTTTATAGGTGTAAAAGTCATAAGTGAGAAAACAAATGTCAGATTTGATAACAGAAAAAATTTAGAAGTTACACATAGAAATTTTATAAAATTTAAATGTAAGTGACAAACTTAATAAAATACCTGGAAATGGGACAATGACTCAATATCCCTAATAATTAAAAAACTCATGAATCATCTAATATTACCATACAGCAGAAAAACCACAAGTGATATATGTCATTAGAAATGCACAGTGATGTGATGGGCATGAACATATATTAAACTTTATTAATAATCTAAGAAATCTAAAACAATAGTAATAAATATAGTTTGGGTTATTAAGATGTTAACAAATATTTTTAATAATAGCCATACAAAAGTGTACAGGTAACCTCATTTATTTCTAGTTGAAACTAGAAGAAAATTCTGGCGATGTTTTTAATAGTAAGTGTTAAGAAAAAATTTAAGATATTATCTTTTTATTTATTAATTCCATTTAAAACATCACCTAAAGTTAAAAAGAAAATTAAAATATATTCAACACAATGTTAAGAAATTGGAAACAAATGTTGTTACAGAGAAACAAATATATGAAGGAAGAACTTTTTTCAAAATAATTTAATGATAAGAGAAAGCTCTTGAGCTATCAATAAGTATAATGTTTTAGATACACTCAACCAAACACTTGAAATGCATAAGTTCACTTGATAAATTAATTAAACATTTACTGTATGACAGGCATTATTCTTAGTGCATTATATGAACTTCATATCTATTCATACTCACAAAAACCCTATGAGGTAGGTGCTAGCTATATACTCTTTTAAATTTGGCAGAATTGAGGCACTTACTTAAAAACTTGCCTAGCATTATCCAGTAATTGGTAAAACAAACAAGACTGCTGACCTTCTACAATTTACAATCTAAAAGAGGATTAATCAATGAACTAACAAAAAAAGTGCAAAATTATAGCTATGTTAATGACCCATAAACTAGAATTCCACTCTGGAGGAGTTGAAGGAATGCTAGCTTCCAGGGACAATAATTGAATTGATCATTTAAACAAAGATAGGAGTTAACTGAGAAGACAAGAGAAGAATATTCCAGGTGGAAAGAACAACATGTGGAAAAGTCTCAAATAGAGGGGTGTACAGCATTCTTAGGAACTGAAGATGCTATGATGGAGCAGAAAGAGAATACAAAGAGAACATGAAGAGTCAACCCTCCAGTCCTAACACACTGTATAAAGATGCCCTGTTGAGAGGGGAGCATTCCAAGTCCCAGAAGCAGGGGGACTTGTTCAAAGTCACACCTTGCACTTTGGGTTCATCTGAAATCAACCTCAGATCTGCTGGTAACAGGACCAAAATTGTTCTCCCTTATTACATTTGCTTAGAACAGTGGATTTCACACTTTTTAAAAATTTATTTATTTATTCTAATTTGTTATATACGACAGCAGAATGCATTTCAATTCATAGTATACATATAGAGCACAATTTTTCATGTCTCTGGTTGTACAAAAAGTAGAATCACACCATTCGTGTGTTCATACATGTACTTGGGGTAATAATGTCCATCTTGTTCCACCATCTTTCCTAACCCCCGGCCCCCTCCCTTCCCTCCCTCCCCTTTGTCCTATCTAAAGTTCCTCCATTCCTCCCATGCTTCCCACCCTCATCCCCACTATGGATCAGCTTCCTCATATCAGAGAAAAAAAAATTCAGCATTTGGGTTTTTGGAATTGGTTTACTTCACTTAGCATAATCTTCTCCAACTCCATCCATTTACCTGCAAATGCCATGATTTTATTCTCTTTTAATGGTGAGTAATATTCCATTGTGTGTGTGTATGTGTGTGTATCTCACAATTTCTTTATCCATTCATCTACTGAAGGGCATCTAGGTTGATTCCACAATTTAGCTGTTGTGAATTATGCTGCTGTAAACATTGATGTGGCTGTGTTACTATAGTTTTAAGTCCTTTGGGTATAATGGGATAGCTGGGTCAAATGGTGGTTCTATTCCAAGTTTTCCAAGGAATCTCCACCCTGCTTTCCATATTGGGTGCACCAATTTGCAGTCTCACTTGCCATGTATGAGTGTGCCTTTCTCCCCACATCCTCGCCAACATTATTGTTGTTTGTATTCTTAATAGCTGTCATTCTGATTGGAGTGAGATGAAATCTTAGAGTAGTTCTGATTTGCATATCCCTAATTGCTACAGATGTTGAAAAATTTTTCATATATTTGTTAATTGATTGCATATCAGCTTCTGAGAAGTGTCTGTTCAGGTCCTTGGCTCATTAATTGATTGGATTATTTGGTGGGGTTTTTTTTGGCTTTTTTTTTTTTGGTGTTAAAATTTTTGAGTTTTTTATATATCCTAGAGATATATAAAGTGCTCTATCTGATGTGCATGTGGTAAAAATTTGCTCCCATCCCATAGGCCCTCTATTCACCTCACTTATTGTTTCTTTTGCTGAGAAGAAGCTTTTTAGTTTGAATCCATCCCATTTATTGAATCCATCCCATTATTTGAATCCATCCATTTATTTCTTGCTCTATAGGAGTCTTATTAAGGAAGTCAGGACCTAATCCGACATGATGAACCACTGAGACATATCCCCAGCCCCATTTTGTATTTTATTTAGAGACAGGGTCTCATTGAATTGCTCAGTGCCTCGGTAAGTTGCTGAGGTTGGCTTTGGGATTTCATGCTTTTTGAGTGGCAGAATCTTATGCAAAATTTCCAACAAATTAAAGAGATCCAAGTATTGGAGTAATATAAACATAGCTTTTTAATGTCAAAGTAGGATGTTTACAAAGTCAATCAGTGAGAAGCATATGAAAATATGAGAAAAAAAATGTATTACACTTGTCTGACAGCAAAAGTGATTAGGTTGAGTGGGTAGTTTGGTTTTTAGCATGTCAACAAACAGAGGCTGTTTTAATAGCATAAAATTTGAGTCTGAGTGATGGATGATATTTGTAGTTTTATATCAAATTCAACATACAATGTTTCTCTGTATTTTGTCCTTTTATGTAACAAGAAAAATTCTGTTTCATATAAAAAGTAGCTGCAGAAAATGGTAACCATTTTAATAGTTTATATAGCAATCTCAAGATATTATTGGAATTAAAATGAAAGAAAATAAGTAGAAAGTCATGTTTTCAAAATAAATAATTAAAAATATCTAACAAATATTATATATCTTAATTGCCATGAGTTCAACTTGGAAAGAGTCAATAACAGGGTCCTGAGCCAGTTTAGATTTTCAATGACTTTGGGGAGGATTGTTATCTTGTGACATTGTGAGGTATTTAAATGGCATTTCAAACCTTTCAGATGATCAGTAAGGGGATAGTCACTTTGCCTCACTTGATATTTCAGTCAAATTTAATCATAGTGACATTTTGCATTGTTAAGCATGACTATAATACAATCTTGCAAAGCCATGTTGGGCTTATTTGGTTTACTACCAAAAAAAAAAAAAATCAGTGAGGCATGCAAACCAATGAAACCAATTTTTTTTGAGAGATATTTTACCAGAGGAAATTCAACAACAACAAAAAAAGAGTTTGTTTTTTTTGCTACCAAAGATTGAACTAAGGGGCACTCAATCTCTGAGCCACATCCTTAGCCCTATTTTTTATTTTATTTAGAGACAAAGTCTCACTGAGCGGCTTAGTGCCTCACAGTTGTGGAGGCTGGCTTTGAACTCAGAATCCTCCTACCTCAGCCTCCTGAGCCACTGGGATTGCAGGCATGAACTCATGGTCAAAAAAGATTTTTTTACCAGTACTTTGCCACAAAACATTCACAGAGCTCAGCATAAAAATAAAAGTCAATTCTGGAACTCGTAGTGTACATATTATTAAAATTTCTAAAACAGATAATAACCAAAATATTCTCTGCAATTTAAAGACAGTGGTTTAACATTTACAGTTAGAATGATCCAATCCAGTTTGTGTCTTTGGCTTCATGCCCCTGCATATGGGGATGAAGGTCTTGTAAATGAAGGTCTTTATAACATGCTTCAGAGAAAGGTCAGAAAATCTTTCCTGCATTGCATGACCATCTTCAAGGAAGAAAAGTCAGAGAGAACTTCCTGCTTCAACTGTTTTCTGCAATGATAAGAAGCCATATTTGGGGGGTTACATGCCCAGATCCCATCAAGATCAACATAATCATTCCTACAATTTTTAATAAATGACAAGTGTTTAATAAATTTTCTTCATGTTTTCCTGCATAAACCTACTAGACAGAGAAAGAAAATCAGCAGTAGTGACTCTCAAAATTTCGATGTTATGAAGATTTTACCTGGAATTAAGTCTTTGAACTAATTTATCACTTTCACTGAATTCCCATCCTTAGATTATTCTCTGAGTTATGACACCATGGTTCTAATTTTTTTTCAATAGCAGCCTATTCACCTTGTTAGTACACAGTTTAATGAGCTTTTTCTAGAGAAAAATGTGTTTCGTTCTCACAAACAACATAATACTTTTCTCATTACTGTAGCAAATATGCCAAATTTTTTCTGTAGCATATATGCTAAATTAACATGAATGTCTTATTTTTAAGCTTACTATATTTTGTTTTAAAATAATGAACTTGGCAGAATGAATAGAGCTACCATGCAAAAAAAAAAAAAATCATAGCCTAAAATGCTATGAAGACTTGGATAACTTTTATCATTCTAAAAAGTGCATCCTATAACTAATAACGCCCAAAGCAATTTCCTAATGACTTTCTGGAAAATTCTCTTGCATTTTGCTTTCATTCTTCTCTCTGTTTGTGTGGTGCACAATGGTGAAAGTATCCACTGGGGTCAATATATCAACTCCTTGTTTTATCTGTAAGCTCTTGTCCAATCCATTGTCAAATTATCTCTTCCAGTTTCAAAAAGTGAGCTATTTCTAATTTAAGTGTCCTGTCACATTGCATTTTTTGAAATTTTTAAATACAAAAATTAATTGAAGAGTTTTAAAAACTTATAGTAAACTGATGAGAAACATAAAACAGGACAAAAATAATCACCTAATACTTCAGGGAAAAGTTTGATCTGTAAATATACCATTCAAATATGGTTAGTGAGCACATGGAATGTAGGTAATCCAAAGTGATATTTGCTATAAGTATAAAATAAACTCTAGATGTCAGATAAAAAATAGTAAAATATCTCTGCATTAATTTAATGTTAAAACATTTTAGGTATCTTATGTTAAATAAAATATACTATTAAATTTAGTTTTTTCTTTTTCTTTTAGTTTTTCCTTTTTATAATGTGCTGCTAGAAATTTATAAATCATATATGTGATATATATATATATATATGTGAGATATATATATATATATATATATATATATACATACACACACCATATTTCAGATGGACAGTATTGTCTCTGATATACCAATATTCAGCCACTTAACCATGCCAAGGGCATGTGTTGAGCAAATGTACCTGAATTCACTAGGCATTTAATTGAGTGAGGTACAAAGAAGTTGCAGTAATGTGCTTCTGCATTAATTTTATATAAGCAGGCACACATAGGCCTACAGAACTATAATTGTTCCAGTCCAGGACACATTGTCAGAAGTTCAACTATAAGATCAGGAACAGCAGATGTTCTTTTCCTGACCTATAGGTACCTCTGTAGTGGCACATTTTCAATCAAAAAATTTTTAAAGACCATTTATTTGTGAATGGTATTTTTATTTTAGTCTTTTACACACTTAAAATAGTTCAATTGAGATGTTAATCAAATGAGCACTCAACTAAGAATACATCTGAAAATCCATATGGTTCTATAAAACTTTTCTGAAAATTTTTACTTCTAGGACAGTCTTCATACATGCTAATCTTTGGCTTCTTAGTCAAATGCATTTATCTTTCTGTCCTTAGCTTTATTCCCTCCCTTTTTGATTTAGTTTAGTGGTTCCCAAACTGCTATGTGCATGAGTGATATGGACCACTTTTTATGAATGCAGATCACTTTCCTTCCACGAGAGACTATTCTATTTGCTGCATTCAGCAAGCCTGTGGGGATGCCTTGGATCTGAAATGCCAACAAGCTCCAGACCTGGCACAATGAGCCTCTACCCATTGAGAAGCCCCTTGACAGGAGTTTTGCCAGCCACTACTGAAGTCAAAGTCTTCTTCACCTTAAATATCTCTTGAAATCCTGCCTTTGAGGTCAATAAGCTGGATCCTGAGATAGGCTGAAAAATAGTGGTCAATGAATCTTAAAAAAATAGCAATTGACATTTAATTTGTTTCTTTTTAGAGTAAATTCTTCAGATTTGTGACATTGGGAACTGAGTCCACAAATTCTACTTGGAATAAACTCCATAAAATCATTCTGAGATAATGCATAAAAATTAGACACTGTGTCTGTCATTGAGAAAGTACTCGCTTCTCTCTTTTTCCCTGTATATGTGTATGTACATGCATGTGTGTGTGTGCATACATGTGCAATTACTTTCAGAAGAAAGATTCTTTGTCAAAAGTGCTTTTCTTCCAGATGCATATAGAAACTAGGAATTTGTTCAATCAGGAACTCAAGTTGTGACTATTTAAATATAAATACCATAATGATCTTTTATCTTTCTGGGGATTCCAAAACTCTGTTGCTCCTTGACATTTAACTTCTATCAGTGACTAAAAACTGAACTGCCAAGTAAACAAATTCTTATTTGCAAGAACTCAGTTACTAACAAGACATTTGTTTTAGGTTTTTTGAAATAGCGAATTGAATATCAATTGAGTATTTCTTAATGCACTAATAGACAAGTCCTCATAGGGCAATGAAATACCACATAAAACACAGAAAATGTAATCAAACCCCAATATTTTGCTATCATTCCACCAGATTAGATTATATCCAGATGAAAATACTGGCCTTATTTAGGTTTTTTTTTTTTTAACTCCAGTGGTTTGTATATGTCCATCCATTTTAGACAGAGTGTATTTTTGATAAGTTTCTGTCTTGGTAAGGTAGAATGAGCCTTCAGTTCTGGACCACATCTCTAGCCTAAAATTAGGAATAGAGTGAAATCAGAAGTTACATTATATTTTTAAGAAACTCTTTTCAGAATATTTATAAAGCTTTAATAGTTCTTGTGATCCAAGAGATTGATTAGGTTTATCTGTACTCCCCTTGGGAGGAAAAAATTAGTGGACTATTTTTTTACTATTTTTCTGAAACACAAAAACTGACCAGATCAGTAATGTTTTACAGAGGTATTGAGAAATTCTCTTTATGTAAAAGATACATGAATTCTGCAAATTATCAATCTGATAACTATAATGTCATGTTCAAATTCATTTTCCTAACTAATTTTGATCATTTTTTCCTGGATGAGAAATTATTATTTTAAAACGAATCAGAAGATGTAGCCTTTTAATGGCTTACTTCTTGGTGAACAACACCCTTCTTGACCAACTTCTTGTACGCTTCTTACCTAGTTTTGGTCAAGTCAAATGAGACAAGGATTGTTGGAATGAATTCAAATAATTGAAGAGAACCACATACCATAAAAAAATCTACCTAATTCACCGAGGTGGAACTGGGACTTAGGTTTCCTACCTTTCTGGAACTTGGAGTAGTATGAGAGTCTTCTCTTTGCTCATTACTAGACTGTGCTCAATAGAAAAGTCACTAAACAAAAAACAAATAAGTTAGGACCAAAAGGAATTTAGAAACATCTAGTCCAAGTCTCTCATCTTGCCAATGAGGAAGTGGAGGTTCATAAAGGCTAAAGAATTTGCTCAAGATCAGTGCCGACTCTGGAGCCCAGATCTCCACCTTCTTAGTAAATACATTCCCCTTTGCCAGCATTTGCCCAGGTATCATCAAAGAACACCTGAATCAGTATCACCAGGGGTGCTGCTCAAGTTTTTAACTTCCTGGGTCCTATTCTTTTCCTCTCTCATTATAGAGCCCAGGAGCATCCATTTTAACAAATTCATAGAATAACCTTTATGCTCACCAGAGTGAGATCATCAATGCACCTTATATTTTACATTTTTAAAGGAAAAATGTATAGTTATTTTTATATCAAACATATGTAAAATAAAAGACAATATGATTCAGGCAACTTGGAAAACTTACCCAAATTAAGAAAGATTATTTAAGAGACCCTTCTTAGAGCAAAGGAGGTGAACCAATAAAATGGGCAATCATCATATTTTGCTAAGGTTAAATGAAGTAATAATTCATTTTGGTAAACACATAAAAGTGGAAATTACTAAGTTGTGTGTGTGTGTGTATGTGTGTGTGTGTGATCAGTGGAACTTAGGAATCATTCTGGAAACTGAGAAAAAAAATTAAATTCCATGGAAAGTGATTCTCATGGGAAAATAGTCCCTGTGTAACTGCCAAGTTATCATGCTACTAGAAGCTTTGGAATTTTACAGGTGTATGTCATTGGTAATGAAATTTAAAAACACAATAGCAAAATCAAATATATGTGTGTTGTTTCTATTTTTAGCAATTTAATTCAAAATTACTTGTGCTATCTACATTTGACCCAAAGAGAAGAAAAACTTCCAAACCTTAGAGAGCTTAAAATCTAAATAAGGTAATAAACCCTAACTTAAAATTATTGCTTATAAGGCAGAGAATGAAAATCATTCTCTGCAAACTGGCATGAAGATTTGGTGAAGAGTGAGTTACATGGCTGAAAGAGTAATAGCACAGAGAAGGGGGCAGAGATAGACAAGGAAGGTGCCCATTCTGCTGGATCTGGGGAGCAGATAGAATTTAGTTGCATTCAATGATTTGTTGATTTTGATCACTTAAAAAGGCCATTTTCACTACTTAATGTTGATTTTGAGCTTTAAATTTCAATCATTCTAAATGATGTCTCCTCAAACAGAAATGTATCTTTTCTCAATTGAATTTGCTTTTTCATAAACAAAGTAAATTTCTTTATCTTCTTTGGATTGAGAGGAAGCAAGAAGACAAAGGTTAGCTCATGGTAAATTCATAAAATTGAGATGATATTTATAAATATAAAAAATCTGCAAATGATTGTATCTTGATCTATAATGCAAAATGTTTAAATTGCTCTTATAGTTTTTAGGTATATATTTAGCCATAGATAATAATATCTCAAAACAGTAGTGTGTGCTGATAACAGAGAAAGAATTTAGTATTGATACTTTTGATGTTGAGATTTTTTTCTAATGAATCTAAACTTAAAAATACCAACAGATCACATGTCTATAATTACTAGATAAGCAGAGGTCCAAGATACAGATAATCCCCCTGCACCGCATGCTGCTTATTTTCAGTGATATTTTTTGATGCTAATTACAAACAGATAAGTATGCAATGTATTTGGCATACATTATTATCAGGTACAAAAGTCTGTTTTTCAACCAGACAAAAATTCTGGTATCAAAAGATTTTCTAGGGGTTTTATTGTTTGTTTGTTGTTTTGAATCTAGGTTTTCTCATATTGTAGACACTGAACACTATGTTGATTACTCTTAGATTGCTAAGTAAACTTTTGTGGGTATTCCTTTTTGTTTTAATAGTATCACATGCCATTCTATTCCTGACTCCTTCCTTCCTTCATTCAACAAACACTTATTAAGAACCTATTAGGTATGAGACCCTTGGTAAGACACAAGAAAGCCATTGAAGATAAATTAAAGTCTTTCCCTGATTTTTTTATACTCAACCTTCCATATCCATGGATTCTACATCCAACCCTGTGGACATACTTCTTTAAACAAATGATGTCTGTATTGAACATGCACAAACTTTTATAGTATAATGAATAATTTGGTAGCATTTACATTGTATTAGGTATTGTAAATAATATAGAGAAAATGTAAAGTATACGGTATGTTACTGTCATGAATATCTAAAGAGAACAAATAAAAAATTCAAAAATAAAGTATATGGTATGATATACATAGGATATATGCAAATACATATCATTTTATATAAGTAATTGAGCATCCGCAGATTTTGGTAACCAGAGGGATCCTAGTACCAATTCCCCATGGATACGGAGGGAGGATTAAACTAGGAAAATATGTAGGTGTGATTGATGCTTCAGTGAATGGCTGGGTGACTGAGGGTGCTTGGGAGAGGCTCTTAACAGATATGTAAAGGTTCAAGAAGGCCTTCAGGAGGACCAGGTGATGTCACGACCGTAACCAGAAGGATGGATAAGGAGGAGCTCCCCAGTGAGAAGGCAAAGGCAGAAGAATGAACATTGTAGAGTAGATCACTAAACCCAAAACACTATGCAGTTCTGCTAGTGCCCAACTAGGAATTATGGGTAATTGTCAGGGCAAAGAGTAGGCACTGAGGGGTTTGGAGTGGGGGAGTGACCAGTTAAGATGGTCACTCTGAATGCTCTGTGACAATTAAAATGGAGCAGATTCTTGGGACAGCTGTGCAAAAATCAAAGTTCAGGGCAAGTGTGCTGTGAGAACTGAGGCACTGGCAGGGGACGGGGGTGGGGAACTAGATGGACTTGAGAAATAGAAGCAAATGAACTTGAAGACAAAATTGCTTTGAGGCCGAAGAGATTAGAGGTGATAGGCAGTGAGAAAAGGGGAGAAGCAAAACTGGGACACCTAGAATTCTGACTTGTGCAACTGAGCTAGAAAAAAAATAATCATCATAAAGGATATAGAAATTATTTTTTAAATACTAATCTCCAGATATCTTAGCAGTGCATGCATGACTAAGACTATGATATGTTCATTTTATTATACAATAATAAGATTTCTGAGGCTACTTGGAGTTACATGTGCAGCTTAAAGTATGTGTAATATTTCATTTTTAAGAGTATTGTTTGCCAGAGCCCTTTGACATTATTTTGATCATCAAAATAATTTCCTTTTGAGGAAGCCTTCTTGTCAATGCACCTAACCACATATTTGAATCACCAGTTGTTAATAAGTTATTATTTTATCTTCCTTAAAATTTGCCTTACAGTAAAGATTTGCACACGAAAGATCACCAAAGATATTCATTTTCTTTTTTAATGGTTTAAAGCCACATTCAGGTCTAAAATTTTTAAATAAAAACTAACAACTATTTATCATAATGAACACATATGTACAATGAGTAATTAACTTTAAAGATAATAAAACCAGGTCCAGCTTTTGGAAATGTATTTTTGGACCCAGTTCCATAATTTTATGCTTTTACTCATAAATTTCAACTAAATGCTATGTTTTTAAAAATATCCTTTGATCACCTGATATAGACAATAGTATAAGAAGTACCAATGGCCTGTTTTTACAGATAACATTAAGAATGTTATCCAATATCAAGATCATTCATTTTGAAGACAGAAAACAAAATTACTCCTGGGGTTTAGACAACGCAGGGTTTCAGTAAATGAAGGGCTCTGAAAGAATGTTGGCATCCATAAAAGTAAAGGTATGAATGGTGGCAGGCCAAGGAAGCAACTGAGTATTACTTCCTGATTCCAAACATTTAATATTTTTCATTTATAATCACAATTTTTTCCTGGATAATAACAAGACCTATTATAGAAAGTATTATAAGGGAACACCTCCTCTCTAAATACCTTGAAATTAAACAGGAGATTTTAACATGAAGAGCATAATGCTACCATGATCTCAGTACTGTGCACTCATATTGCTTTTTTAAACATTTTGAGGTTTTAATTGAAGGCTTTAGGCTTGGTTTATTATCTTTTGCAATGTACATGTATGCAGGTGTATATGTATGGGGGATGCTGGTCTGTATACAAAAAATGAAAGAGAAATCTACATCAGAAAGAGAAGTATAATCAACCTCAAAATCTTTGTAGAGTAAGACAGGGTACAGGCAAGATTTAAATGGATGCTCGTTAAGTATTTTCTATTAGAATACACAGAAACACAGATATACACACCTATATGGATTCAGGCTGTAAGGTTTTTGAGATCTAGTGGATAAAGTTTTTAAAAAAGTGAAGTAGAAAGTGGCTAAAAGAATTACAGGAAATACAGGAAAAGAGAAGGTCAACTTAGGCTCAAAAAAAAAAATCAGGAACGCCTCATAAAGGATTAACATCTCAGTGGGACCTTGAATAATCATGTGGGAAGAGGGAGATAGACATTGAATTTCAAAAAGTAGAGAACATGAGAGATAAATACATATATATGTATTGCATTTATACAATCATACTATTGAGCCAGGAACTTTCCTGATAATATGTAAGCCTTAGGACAACCCTGGGAGGAAGACAGGTTTCATCACATGTTAGAGATGAGGAAGCAAGCTCAGAAGTTTTCTTGAGATCACATGGCTGGTTGTGCCACACATGGGCTGCCAGACTCCAAAGCCCAAGCTCTCTGTCTGCCTCTAGTTTCTACTTCCTCAAAGATCCGGAGACACAAATTTTTAGGGGAAACAAAGGGAACAGCAAAGAGTCACTTGGATTGCAAGGTGAATGGTACGATGTCCAGAGTAAAGAGTGAGGTGTTAAGTGTTTCTTTCTTTGCTGATTGAACTGATGAAGACAGTGAGTAAAGGTATTATAGTATAGATGTCATGTATCGTATACTTCCTGTGTACTGGGCACTGTGCTAAGAAATTTGTGTGTGGTATCACATTTAGTCTCCAAACAAGTCTGTATTGTCTCAGATTTTTAGGTAAGGAGAAAGAGACTTAGGGGAAAAAAAAATAAGCCAATTTCCAAGGTCAAAAGGATTAGGTAGAGCTAAGATTCAAAGTATTGTTAGACTTCAGACAAAAACCTGGACTTTTAACCACTAAGTTACAGTGTACTAGAAAATGGTAACATGATGTACATCATGTGTGTGTGAATTTAGTGTGCAAAATTTCATACTTATCAGTGATCTCCAGAAATGCTTGTGCCAACATGTCTGAATTTCATGCAAGTCATTAAACTGATGATCACATTTCTTGGTATGTGATATTTTCTTCATTCAGCCATGCACTGAAGAGCATTTTCTAGGTACCTGCTTTCTGCCAAATATTCTGTGGGTATCACTGTTCAGAGCTGAGGCACAGTGTATGTGCTTAAGTAGCCCAGCTTTCCCAAATTTAAGACTAGTAACTTAATAAAATTGATTTTTTGTGCATTGCTTTATGAAAGCTATTTGCTATTAATGTGTTCAGTTTTGTTTTTGCTTTGCTAAGAATGCAGAGAGTAAATAGTTTTAAGTCTTTAGGTTTAAAAGTTTCAGTATATAAAAATTTGCTAGTTCACTAAACATCAATTAATTGATAATAATTGTTAGTTGATAAATATTTCTCATATTGCAAGGTCAGTTTCACAGGCAGACTTCCTGGAAAGCTGGTGAAGTATGAACTTCATTGACACTTTCCAAGACTCTGAATTTTGTGTCCCCTCATTTAAAGAGTCTTCTCTCTGCATTTATAATTTTTAGGGTCTTAAAAGATCAAACTCACTCCTGATTAGTCTTAATAACTTAAAGATACCACAACGATTTGTGATTGATTATCAGTGAACAAATAATATCTTTCCTATGTCTGTTGGTGTTCATCTCTCTGGTATTTATAGTTTAGCTACTTCACTAAGTACTTTCGTAAGAGCATGAATACTAATAAAAAGTAAACCTCAAAGCAATGATCATCTCTACTTTTATAAGAGGCTCTTGAAGTAATGAAGTAACTAGATAAGAACTACGAGCTGTCAACAACACAGAACCCACTACCACAAGTGATCCCCACCAACCGTCATAAAATTTTTCTTCTCAGATATTTGAAATACTTTGCTAATTTTATCCATATGCCTATCTATGCTAATGAGATATAATGTAGGTATGACCTCCATTTTCCTGGTATGGACTCTGACCATTTAAAACACATTTTGTTTCTTTGTTTAATACTTGGCAGTGCAGGCCAGGCACTGTGGCTCATGCCAGTAATCTCAGTAGTTCCAGAAGTTGAGACAGGAGGACCACAAGTTCAAAGCCACTCTCGGTAATTTACCAAGGCCCTGAGCAACTTAGCAAGACCCTGTCTAGATAAAAAAAAATTTAAAAAGGGCTGGGGCTGGGCGAGGTGGCGCAGGCCTGTAATCCTAGCGGCTCAGGAGGCTGAGACAGGAGTTCAAAGCCAGCCTCAGCAACAGCAAGGCACTAAGCAACTTAGTGAGACCCTGTCTCTAAATAAAATACAAAATAGGGCTATGGTTGTGACTCAGTGGTTTAAGGCCCCTGAATTGAATCTCCAGTACCAAAAAAAATAAAGGGCTGGGGATGTGGTTCCATTATTTAAGCGCCCCTGGTTCAATCCCTAGTATCAAAACAACAACAACAAAAAATACCTGACAGTATAAAGCTGCTTGTTGAAAAAAATATATACTTAAAATTCTTTCTTTCCAGAGAATATTATCTTTCAAAACTCTACTACTTAGAGAAATCCTAACCTTCAGGTTGGAATCAAGCATACATGTTCCATACACAGCATAGCTCCAGATGACAAGTTCCTAGTGGAATAATGGCATTAAATCTATAATTCAACCCTCTTACCCTCTTACTCATCTCTGTTAAGAGTTTTACCATCTCACAGATTTTTAACTTGACTGCCACACACTAATGAGCAGGTTGGGTATATTTTTTGTCCCAAATCATTCATTCATTCTTTCCATCAAGCAATATTTATTGAGAATTTATGGTGTGATGGACATTGATCTAGATGCTGGGGAACAACAGTGAATTAGACAAGCCTCTACCTTGATGAAAGGAGGGAGACCCAAGAGGAGGTATCTTTCAAATATTGCCCTTATTGAAGTATATTGTGGGGTCTAATGAATTATACCAAAGCAGAATATAACTATTAGCAAAATGTGCACTATTTCATTTTCCCTTTTAGCTTATAAAATCTGTCAGTCATGCCTTCAAGATATTGGATTTTCCAGCTCTGGTGTGGGGTTGCCATTAATTGCCAGTAGAAATTTACAGAAATCTCCATTTTAAAGCCAAGTCCATGTCTCAGAGCTGTCCATATGGAAATGGTCAACATGATTTGACCAGTAATAGTTTTTTGATTGTCTATGGGAACATCTGGATCTTTGACCTCACAAGTAGTTATACAACAGGCCCTTATCCCTGTGGAAAAGTGTTTGTTCCTTTGTGGCTCAGAGGCCCTGTGTTTGCATGTGGGGCTTGATGTTCTGGAAGTCATTTTCTCTAGCACTGGGGTTATTTAATTCCAAGGACTGGTTTGAATTTCTTTTAAAGCTATAAGTGTATAGGATTACATTTAATTGTTGGTTTATGTACAGGAGCATTGCTGCACTGAGCTACGAGGAGCACATTATAATACTCCTTTGTCCTGAGTAAATATTCATTCAGTTGCAGGCTGGATGAAGTCCCATGAATCTCTGAATCATGATGTCTTTACAAAGATTTGGAACTATTGTTATTACCTATTAAGCTTTTGCTGTCTGCAGGGTCTTATAAAGTTGCTTGAAAATTGCAGCATAAATCAGGAAAACCAACATCTAAAGCTTGTGCTTTTCAACCAGATGGCTGAAGCTTAGCAATTCTGAGTACATATTTGTTGGCAACGCAATGGATAAGACAGAAACACTGGTTCCAAGTGCTCACTGTGTCAGTGTTCCAGGGGTGGCAGCAACAGAGCTAGAGTGTTACTGCATATAGTGCGGGGGCAGGGCAGGAATGTAGAGTTCTCTACTTGTTCAAATCTCCTTCTGAAGGTGACAGTTGAGCAAGGGAATGACTTCCTGGAACTGCAACCCTCTCTCCCAAAGTTTCTGTGGAGGAGATGCCCTTCAAAGGGTTAGGGAAGGACTTTTGCTCCAGAGCCTTACTTCCTCATCTGCTAGTTTCCAAAGACTTGATAATCCCTTTCAGTGCATCCTCAGCCTTAACCCTGTGCATGATTCAGAAGGCCCTGGTCTTTATAATCTATCCATGCTTGGTTTGAAAATTTGACAAGTTTCATTCTCATATCATCGTGATCTACTCCTTGTAAAATCCGTATGGATTATATGAAATGTACAGAAATATGCTGGTGAACACCCTGCTGGAGGCAAACCTGTTCTGGTGGTACACTCAACTTCATTGATTCTCACAACTATGAGGGGTAGGGATAAGAGGGATGGTGTCAGCAAGCTCCATAATGAGGCAGTGCCCCACTTGGCAGAAGCTTTTTACCACTTAAGGATATGTCAAGAGTGACAGAGAGCAACCTGAGCCAGCAAACATGGCTACCGTCCACACTCCCAGCTCAAAAACCTCTGAACACTTTTGGCATCTCTACTGCCTGGAACATGTGACCTGTGACCTGAAGTGACTTTTTTTTCGGATCCACAGCCTACAGAATCTAAGCCTATGTCTGGTCACGAAATAGAGTCCAAAAGGCCCTTCGTGACCTGGCCCCTGTCATCTTTCCCAGCCTCAAGTGTCTCCACTCCCTGATTCCCCTGATTATCTGAATCCAATCCCTCATCACCATTCTAAATTCCCTTGGTCTTCTCAATCACCTTTAGACTTTTGCACCTACTGTTTGTGGTAACCATAATAAACACTTTCATAGCTTATCTAGTGCTTCAACCCCTCTGAGGATTTGTTTAATATTAGTTCTCATCTCCTCTGTCCAAACAGAATACATTATTCAGAAACCTTTTCATGCCACCAGGATGTGGCCAGTTTGTGTAATCACCTGTAAGGACCCCCTTTCCCAAATCCACTTGAGTTCTTTCCCTTTCCTCAACACCAAGGATAAGGATGCATTGGGAAGGGTTACCATCTCCATCCAGACCTTTGGCTTTGTGGGTTACCCTCTGAATGACCAGTGTTCTCCATCTCAGGCAGAGAATTTTTTTCTCCTCTTAATACCCTATGACTCACATGGAAGAATGTGCTTTCTATTCTGTACAGAGGATCGCCAAATGGCCAAATCCTACTTCCGCCTCCTTCCTTCCACAAAACCACATACATACCAGGCCACACTATGGGTTTTAGAGCACATAAGATGTTTTCATATGTATTACATTATTTGGTAGAGGAGTGAGCATTGTTACTCCCTCAGCTCTGTAATGAAATTCAAAAAGATAAAATGTGCCAATGATTGCACAACTAGTAAGAGACAGGCTTGGGATTTGAACCTCAATATGCTAAATTTTTTTCTACTGTGTACACCAATCTGTCCCTCTTCCATACTACTTCCTGTTTTCTGCAACAATAAGGGACTAATAGACTTCACCTTTCATAATTCACTATAATGTCTATTAAATGTTTATGCCTTTAGTTACTTGCTTTCACAGAAGTAGTCATCTCTCGGTCTGAAATGTAGCTGTAGCTAGCTGTCAACCCTTGAGACTCTGAGATGATAAAGAAAAGATGAAATGGTATTGCAAAATTCTCACACAATTTTTGCAGTATTTATCCAGATCTCTGGAATATGTATTTATATATATTATAGAAAAATTCTCAGAGTCCATACCAGAATTCTTCCCAATGTGCTTGGACCCAGTGCCTACCCAGTTCCTATAACTGAGTGTACTGGAAAGAGATTCAGAAATAGTCCATGCCAATCATCTTTTTTTTTTTTTAAAGAGAGAGTGAGAGAGGAGAGAGAGAGAGAGAGAGAGAGAGAGAGAGAGAGAGAGAGAGAGGAGAATTTTTTTTAAAATATTTATTTTTAGTTCTCGGCCGACACAACATCTTTGTTGGTATGTGGTGCTGAGGATCGAACCAGGGCCGCACGCATGCGAGGCGAGCGCGCTACCGCTTGAGCCACATCCCCAGCCCCCAATCATCATTACAAGTATAGTTTTAGCTGGAATCATGCTTGCCCAGAGGCTATAGTCATTGTTGCATAGTGAAAACTGCGGGTTTTTTTTTAAGTTTTAGGTGAATACAATATCATTTTATTTTTATGTCATGCTGGGGATCTAACCCAGTGCCTCACACGTGCTTGGCGCATACTCTGCCACTTGAGCCACAACCCCAGCTCCGCAAAATGCAGTTTTTGATGTGCATGTTCATGTGTGCATTGGAAGTCAAGACTGACACAACAACTATACTTGCCTGCCTGCCACCTGACCCCAGGATGTTCCTTAGGGGGATCAAACAGAAGGTAGCAATACAGCCTTCCTAGTACCCTCTACTGTCCAGGGCTGGAATGACAGAAAACAGCTCTGCATTCTCAATGTTTGCTTAATAACTTAAAAAAAAAAAAAAAAAAAGTACTCTTGGGCTGAAACCAGGTTTTCCAAGTTTTGGTTCGTAATAAGTAGTTTTTAAACGTTTAAAAATAGGGGTATGTAATAAAATGCTGAGAGACTCTCTGGAGATTGCTGCTGCTGGCACTTCTCTAATAGAAAGCATACGCCATTGAGCTAACATTTTGTTCTTTGACTGAAGAAGAAAACAAAGCTGTTAAAAAGCTGGTAGGCTCATTTTCCAATAGCAATAGCATTAATATCTTTCAAGTCACTCCTAACCATAGCTAATTAGAGGTTTATGAGGGATGGCCCTTCCTGAAGGGTTACCCCAGGTTATGCAGCCCGCAGAATTGCTGTTGACTGTTGGCAACAATGGATTTGTTAAGAATTTCTGCTCAGCCTGAGGTGATTATCTTTTTTTTTTTATTTTGCTGGTGTGTCTCTTATTTTGACTGGCTGAGGTTGGATTGGACCATGAGACCAGAATTCTAAGGCAGTGCCAGGTTGATGCTGGGGATCTGCACTGACAGATTGTTGAAAACTTATTAGTCTGACGTTTTAACAGCCTGCAAAAGGATGGAAATCTGCTCTTTAACTGGAAAAGCTTAGGAAGGAAAACATGAGCTCGACTGAAATCAGCCCCTGTTCCAAATCTGCCGTCCTCTGGCACCGGAGTGCTGAGGGCTGCCACAGTGTTTAGAGATTAAGGCCTGACTATGCCACCCACGCAGTAGACTAGCCTGCATAAAATAGTGTGGACTTGGGCCACTGTAAAGAAGGAGACCCTGAAAACGCATCCTGCAGGAGCAGGGAAACTGTGATGCACTCAACTCTAGGTGCTAATGGCTTCAGCAGTAGCAGAAGTCAGCCTCACATGAAGTTCCTGTTGGATGGCTGGGGAATTCATTTTGGTCATCATTCTATGAACTAATTCAAAAAGGTGGGGAGGATAAGTAGCACTTCAGGCTCAGTACCCTCTTTGAATAAGAAATTGACAAAAAAAAAAAAAAGATGTCAGGCAAGACTGTTGAAAGATATCTGGTGCCATTAAAGTTATTTGTTATAATGCAAAGAGTTCATTAAATATCCTTGCTCTTCAAAAGCAAACCAGCCCTCTCTAGCTCAGACCAGAAATATTTTTAAATGACTATTGGCCCTTACTCTTTTCCAATCTCATCTGTTTGCTTCTGTCCTTGGCAACTATTTGTGTGATCCTGATAGGGCTTTGTGCAGGCAGCTTCTTCTACATGGATGAGCCCTCTGTTCTGCCAGCCAACTGTCTCCTATCCTTCAGACCCAGGCCTAGAGTCATCTATCTTTGGAAGCCTTTAGCAATGTCCCCTGGCATTGTCCAGTGCCCACCATTGAAAGTGCCCTTAGTTTTCCATGTTGACTTAAGACTAGGTTATAAACCTCTCTGGACATAATCTAGCCTGAATTTCATTTGATTTTGTATCCACACAAATGGTACAGTGCCTGTACACACACAGCACTCAATAATGCCATTTGTACAGTTGATAGACATTAATGGGTTTCCACACTTTTAGGCTCTGCTAGACTTTAAGAAGCTCTGTCTCAACAGAAGCTATATTTTTGTGCTCTACAGACCTAAGCCATTTTCTCTCTAGGCCTATCTTCTAAGAGTCAGGTTTTGGTTAGTTAGTACCATTCAGTTCTCTGCTTGGAGAAAGTACAAGATAGGAAGAGATTCATTTTTGTAATGTTTTCCTCGATGTCAAATTCCATCCCTTTATCACCCAATTGCAGCTACACATGATGTGGCCACATCAATGGCAGCACTTATTGGTGTATAAACATAAGTGTGCAGGGAAAAAATTTTATGCTCATTCTAATATATCCCACAGAGTTACAATAAGAAATTATTCATTTAAGCATTGTGCTCATTAAGTATTAGTCATTGTCCTAGACATTTAGAAATATGAAAGTGAGCAAATAAAACAGAGCATACAAGCATTTGCCTTGTTTACTCATGTAATATTTGGCAAACTTGCAGAAGAATCAATGTTCCTAGAATTGGGATGAAAAAGAGGTGAAGGCAGCCTGTGCTGGATCTTTGCCTTCTGTTTTATTTCTTATTTTTTTAAAAAATATTTTTTAGTTGTAAATGGACACAATATCTTCATTTATTTATCTTTATGTGGTGCTGAGGTTCAAACCCAGTGCTGTGTGCGTGCAAGGCTATAACCCCAGCCCTCCCTTTTTTCTATTGTCTTTGTTGATGCGGAGACAGATGAGATGCATTTCACTTTCCACTGAAGTCCTACAACTTCCCAATGTTCTGACCATGGTAACTGCTTTTTCAGTTCAGGAAACTGGTTTGATGATTTTTTCCCCAAAATTATATATTTCTTTTTCCAAATGATATATATTTTTTTCCAAAATGAGTGTAGTCCTATATCATGGTCCTTTTTATTCTATTTTGTTTTAATGAACTATCAAGCACAGTTCTGAAGATGTTGAATTTTTCTACATTTCTGCAGTAGCATTCAATATTCAACAAAGAGCCTTGTGCACCAATAGCTTTCTAATTCTTGGATCACTGCAATGTGCTGTGTTCTTAAAGTTACCAATTCACTGATGCCTCCTGGTTCTCTTCTTTCCCAATTGTGGTTCCACCAGCCTAGCAAGCTCACATCTTGGTGAGCCTATTTTGCAGAGCTGAACAGAGTCATTTATGGAGGACCAGTCTATAGCCTCATCCTCCAGTACTTTTATAAGGACCTAATTTCCTTTATTAAATTCTTTTCTGCTAAAGAAGAAGAAAAAGAACAAAAACAACTAAAAATTTGAGTAAGAAATCAAATAAAGTCATAACCAATTAATTATTTTCTGATAACAGTTAACATTACCTTCTTGCAAAACGCTGTATGGTCTCAGCTGGTTGGAGCCAACCCTCAAGGAACAAGGATTTCTTTTTTCTTTTTTTAATTATCATCATTATTATTTTTAGTTGTAGATGGACACAATACCTTTATCTTTTTTATTTATTTTTATGTGGTGCCAAGGATCCAATCCAGTGCCTCATAAGTGCAAGGCACTTATGTACTCTGCCACTGAGCCACAATCCCAGCCTAGGAGCAAGGATTTCTTTCTATCCTGGATTTTATCTGTTTGCAGATGTTTTCTCCCTTCCAAAAGTATCAAGGCAATTTCTGTAAAAAGATTAGTTGCTGGAGGTCAGCTGAGACCTATACATTCAAGTGATAACAAGTACGCAGAAAAATGAAAAGATGTATGAAAGCTTATTTTAATCAGGAAAAACATTAATTGGTTTAAGAAAGCTAAGAGCAGTGAAAACTAAACAATAAAATCAAAATGTGAGCTTTTTACTCTTTTAATAACTTCTTTTGAGTATATAATACTATTATCAATATTTGGATATTATTATATCAGACAATTTTTTCCTTAGCAGGATAAAATTTTAAAACTTATGTGTGAGTTTTAAAATTACTCCCGATATCATATTTCACAACTAAATTTGTGATAAAAATAATGAAAAAATATAGTTCAATCAAGAGAAACATACTTTATTGTATTGTCCTGAAATATATGATTTCATCAGGCTAATTAATGTGCATTACATGTATACTTACTATTTTTGTCAGTACACAACTTTCATGAATTATAATATACTGTGATTACTCTAGTCATCATGGTGTACAATAGATCTCTTGGATTTATTCTTCCTGTCTATTTGAAATTTTGTACCTTTTGACCAACAATTCCCTAGTACCCCTCTCCTTCAGTCCCTGGTAACCACCATTCTATTTTATGCTCTTATAAATTCAATTTTTTTAGATTATACCTATAAGTAAGTTCATATAGTATTTGTTTTTCTGTGCCTGGCTTATTTTATGTAACATAATGCTCTCCAAGATCATCCATGATGTCACAAATGTCCTTCTTATGACTGAGTAATATTCTACTATGTTTATATGCCACATTTTGTTTATCCATCCAAACTTCGATAGACACTTAGGTTGATTTCTAAATAACAGATGCAAAATTTAATAACATTCAATATTTTTTCTTGAGTAAAGGTCAAATTTTGAATTTGATAAAGAAAATTCTTAATAAGTAAGAAATAGCAAACAACTTGTGAAATACTCTGACTTCTAAAATTAAGGGTTTTTTTCATTTTTATTCCTAAATCATGATGGAAATTAAAATTGAATTTTCATGGATGAACTAAATTTATTAATTCTTATTTTTACATTACAACCCCCTCACAATAATTTAAACTAGGTCATTCTCATTCATAATGAATTAACAATGATCCTATGACATAGATAATATTACCCCCTATTATAAATAAGAAAGCAGGTTGGGCACAACTAAATAAATTGCCCATGATAATACAGTGTATAAGAGGAGGTAGAAACAGGATTTAAAATTAAGTCAGTTGAATCTAAAGCATGAGCTCTTACAGGTGCAACCCTTACAAACAAAAGCTGTTAATGGGTGAGAGAGGGAGACATCAATAGAGATAATCTAGTTGGCCAAGACAATGAGGAGACCCAAAGTAGCCAATATTAGGATTTTGGGATTTTGATAAAGCATGGGGTAACCTGTCAGCATTTATCTTCTCATTAATTGCAGGAGAGGATTGAGTGGTACCCTCTGTGCCTAAGTTGTCTACTATGAAAAGAGTATAATCAGAGTATGAGACAGTAGGTGTACAGATGGTAGATGTACAGAACAATGCTTAGTCCATAGTGTACACTCAACAAATGTGAGCTAGTTCACAGATATTTAGTAGACCTAGTCCACAAAGAGTTATCAGGATCCTGGAATGTATAAAGCACCAGGTTTACAACAATGAGACATGTTAAGAACATTAATGAACAGGATTTGGTTCTTCATGGTCTATGGGGGCAATCAGCATTACACACGAGTTCATAAGCATGGTATCCTATGGGCTTCAGAAGGAGAGCACATATCAGGAGGATTTCTCTGATGCTAACAGGGCTCCAACCCTTTGGATGAGAATTTCAATAACAAGTTCCTATTATCTGGGGACAATGTTCACTGGGAGAGTTGGACAGGAACAAGGTGAGTTGATATCAGTATTTCAGGCACAGAAGACAAAGCAAAGTTGGAGTCCCTAAGGAGAGGTGGAATCCTGAGAATTAGGAAGAGTCCTGACAAGCAGAACCAAGTACAAAGTCAGAGTCACTCAGCAGCAGGTTACTGGAATGGGAAGTTCCAATGAGCATAACCAGAGCATTGAAGAGGAGGGTTGCAGCACCCCAGAATCCAGCAGGACACAAGACCTTCCCCATGACACAGCCTGCAGTTTTCTGAGACTTGGACCCTGTGGTTTAGCTTAATTAATCTCCAAAACTGGGTCATCACCCTGGATTTCACAGCAGGAAGGAGCCTGGCAGCAAAGGCCCAGTAAACACAGCCATCAGTGAGAAAAAGCACTGGAAAGAATCCTGAGAACAATCAGATTCCCCTCTGGGCATTGCTTTAAAATCTCTTACCATCATCAGGTAACATTATAAACCAGGGCAATTAAAGACCTTGTTAAAGGTGTTTCAGCCATTTCCCAGACCACCAGGGAGACAAGTTGAGGAAGAGGTCTGATTGCCTTGTCCTCACTGGAAGGGACACAGTACCTGCTTTGCTGCTGGGCGATGTGCCTGTCTAGTCAGTGAACCCAGGCAGGCCATGACTCTTAAGGAATGCATGCCTCATAGAAGTTTCAGAAACCCCTCCTAGCTATGTTCATGGCCAGGGAAGACATAAACAAGGCTGCCCTTGGCCTACAGTAGCCATGGAAAGTTATGCAACACCCACCTGTTACTTGCAGGAAGGCCCTGCAAGTAAAGAAGGAAAGCTCTTCCTTGGCAGCTTGGATGTGGACTTCGTCACTAACAAAGGGCAAGAAAACACTCCCAAGTTATTTCCTTGTAGAACCCAGAATATAGATTGGTAGAGCTTCCTGGGACTTTGTTCTGCCAAGAAGTGGAAAACATTTTCAAAACCTCTGACCTTTTATTTAAAAATAATTATTAACTCTTTCAGGTCATTAAAATACCACTTTGAAAAGCAGGTGATGCAGAAAATAGATCCTAGCTATTTATAAGGGTTTAACCTCTCCCCAAACACAAACAAAACAGGAACAAACAGTGGATTAGACTCCATGGGTCATTAATCCTCACATTTGCTCCTTGACCTGACTTGATGGCACATATCTACAGCCCATGTTACTTACAAAGAAATGAAGCATGAAGAGATTAAGTGGCATGATAAATATCACGTGAGGTCAGCACAGTAGCTGGGAAGAAAGCTCACGATACTGAGTCTCCATTAGAATTCAGTGCCCTCTTAACCTTCCGCAGAACAAAGCCTCCCTCCTCCACAGCCCATCCTCTTGGCTCACCAAAGTAGCTTACCTCCTTTTTATATCTCTGAGCCATTTATTCATCTCTTTGTGTACAATGTAGGTCATCCCAAAAGATGGGTTGATTTGAAAATAATGACTTCATACTTTTCTCTGTTTGTACTGGAGGATGGTGTGAAGAACATGAGGAATTATTCCCTTTTAAATCACTTTATCTTATAATATATTAAGTACAGATACAATAAAGATTGATGGGAGTGGAATCAACCAAGTTGTGAAAGGTGGAAATGAGAGGAGAATGTTGCAGGTAGCAGGCTCTCAGTTTCCTAAGGGCGAAGGAAGTAAGTGGTAAGAAGAGTTATTGGAGGAGACAGTCCATCCAATCTTCTGCCAATGGCCTCCCAGGGAGACAGGTACAGGGATACATGTATAAAACAGCCATTTTTAGATTCAAAGTATTGCACTTTGCAGCAATTCTTTCTTATTGTTAAATATTTCGAGCATAGGAAAAAAAGTGTAAAAAATAATTTCAGTTTTCAAATAATTATACAAAAAATTGATAATCCCTGTGTGACCTTTGACATTTCATTTCTCTAGATCTCTTCCTCCTAACCTGTACTTGATGTTTCTATTTTTATTTATTGAATTTGTTTTATGCTTTTTCTATAAGTTAATATATCCATAAACAATATATAGATGTTTTTAGACATTTCAACTGCATAAACTTTTTTGATTAACATTATAATTTTATATGACTTAAACATTGTTTTATGTGATTAGAAAAATATATGTATTTTATGATTTGAATATTCTGTAATTTTTATATTATATATAAATATGTTATATATTAGATGTTTTAGATCATATATAGCTTTAATCCACTTTACCTATCATGTAATCCTCTAATTATGACTGACATTTATCTGTTTTTTACCAGAGCATTTTAGTTGCATTTGAAAATTTCTCTAACTAAAAGTCTAGAAAGTGATTTTCTATGCCATAGGGTTTGAGCATTTCAACTTTGTTATATTTTGCCAATTTTTTCCAAAGTGGTTGTCATTTTATACTCCAACCCAGACTCTACATTTCTGAAAACATTTGTTAATGCCAGACTTCTAAATTTAGTCAACTCAATGAGTTCAAAACAAATTACATATAATTTGCTTATTCCTGATTATTGGTATAAATATATTTTCTATGTTTATTGGCCATCCAGATTTCTTTTTCCATGCATTGCTTGTTCATACCCTTTACCCATTTTTTCTCTCAGATTATTTGTTATATTCTTATTGCTTTGGTGAATTTATTTATATGTTCAGGTTCTAACCATTTGCCAATTTCATTTATCACACAAATTCTTCAATAACTGATTGTATCTGTAGACTCTATCTTCTTAAAAGTTTTAAAAAGTGAGTTAAAACTGTAATAGATATGAAAATTGATATTTCTATGAGTCTGTGGGTTCAAGAAAAGCATTATAAATGCCACTTCATGTCTTTATTTCTGCCCCACACCAAGTTCAGAGAGTCAAGTGTCAGACACACAGCTTAGTTTAGAATAATGTAGGTGCTAAAGATTAAACTTGAGGATGATTAGACTCAGGTTAATGGACCTTATATTGCCTATGTTCCACTGATATAGAAACTAAGTTCATCTCAAGCCATGACTTCTCATGGGAGCACACAGAATCCACTATAGGCAGGGACCAGGGGCATGCAGGAACAATCAATCCCAAATTACCTTTCAAATATTTTACTACCAGCAAAGTCTCTGTTTATGCATAATTCCCCAGACTCAGGTAACTAAGAAAACAAAAATAGAATAACATCATAATATTTTCAGATTTCATGAATATATTGCCTTGGGAATTGTGATTATGACATCTTAAATTTTAACTGCAGCTATCCTTCTATTTCAGAGGTGTGGCGAAATCTTGTTTGAGAACCCTGACCAGAATGCCAAATGTGTTTGCATGCTAGGTAAGAAGGCTTCTCATTTCACATACATGAAATATGATGATGTCCTGTGGAGTCATTGCTGCTCTGCTGCCTTGGTGACTATCTCTTGCTGCATTTTAGGGAGAATTAAATGTTCACTTGGGAGTTTATAAGGAGCTCTAACACATATGTGGCGTATTTGACAATGAGAAAGATTTGGGTTTTAAAAATTGTCAGAAAGTCTGGGTTCATGCTTCTGAGTCTTTTGAGATTTATCTTGGATCATCAGCACAGCTTACAATTGAATGCTTTGTATTAAAGAAACCATAATCAAAAGGCAAGGAGAATCACATTGTAGTTCTTAACCAGAGATGTTAGGATAGATAAGTAGCCATTAAGTATTTATAACAAACTATAAAACTTCCTTACTTATGAGGCTTGGGAGAAATACATACTTGAACTAATCTGAAGTCAGTGCAGCAATTACCCACAATGTGTTTATAACAAAGTAGCAAGGAATAATCATTTGTTCTTTTTAAAAATTTGTTTCAATTAGTTATATATCATTTGTTTTTATGGGATGATATCATCAATACCTTTTATTAACTCATTTAATGTGCACTGTTAGGAAATGGGCTTGGTATTATTTTCCACACTTTATAGATTAGAAAATAATTATAGAGAATATAAATAAAACTCTTAAATTATGACAACAAAGTTTCTAAACTATAAAGCCTATAAAATTTTATGTGTAGAATATAGATCTTATTTGAGCCACTAAAATACATCCAATGAACTTTATATTAATTGTTGTAATAGAACAAAACAGTAACAAGGATAACAAAAAAATCCTTAAAATTCTATTTTCACACTTGTCCATTCTTACCTTAAACCATATTTGTAAACAAAGAACAAAGTGATTCATTGTAACTTCTTTCATTTTCTCTAGTCACTTCATATCTTGGCAGCCTGGATTATCAAGAAGAAAAAGTAGACAGCAAGATACAGTCAGGGGAAAATCCTGATAGTTTATTATTCAAAATAATCACATATCAAATAATCAAAGTTGCTCTCATGACTTTAAAAAACAAATAGCAGCCAGCCCATTTTTTTATTTTTTGGATCTTTCTTATTTTCTTGTACTTTTGTTTTAAACTTCTCTATTGTGGTTTGTATATGTTTTTATTTTAATAAACATGGTGGCTACATAGTAATGCTTCCATTGAAGAAATGAACATTTTATTGGAAACACACGGACAATGAATATAGCACAACATCAACACACCCATTTAAATATCCAATGTTCTTTTCTCTTAACTGTGAAATGTCTCAAAAATGCTAATATTTCAGGATCCTAGATAGATAGATAGATATAGATAGATAGATAGATAGATAGATAGATAGATAGATAGATGATAAAGATGGGAACAGAAAAGAATTTCTTTGTTCAGCTACATGTTCCATCCTTGGATTTGGGAATTGTCTTACTAACACATTAGATCTATTCATTAGTTTTCACAAAAACAAAGTGAGATTGATGCTATTGATAGTCTCATTTCACAAATAAAAAAATTGTAGCAAATGGTCTGAGACTATAGGTACCTTCATGCTACTAAAATAGTATTTGATTGTAGCTTTCACCTGATCTATGCATCTAAATTAATTTTTAATTCATGATGACTTTAAGGGCATGAACACATCATCAATTTTGACTGCATTTTCCTGGATGAGTTAATAGTTAGAAAAAGGACAGAAATAGACTTTTCAGAACCTATCACCTGGATCTCACTTAAATTAAGACCCATCATCTTTTGTTTCTGCTAGATTATATGATATGGTTTATATAGTTTCCAGAAGGAATAATTGACTGCCGAAGAATCCCTAATCATTCTGCTTACACAAAATTTTAAAGTTTGGAATATTCTATATAAATCAGTCATGTTACTACTACTGTCATAACAACTGCAATTAATTGTGCTCTTAGTGTGACACATGAAATCCATCCTATGAATCTTACATAATTATGTCATTTATTCTAGGTGAAATAAAATATAGATATTCTTGGCAAGATGTCTTAAACTGGCATAGGCTATTAACCTTGTAGATTTCATTATTTCATTTAGATTCCTAGTTTATTAGTGTTCTAGAACTAAATAATATAAAGGAACCATAAGAATGAAAGTTTTAAATAATTGTAGGACACATAGTAAAATTGAATTTGCATTTTGACTTTAAATACCATCTTTTTACTATTGATAACATGATATTGAGTGTTTGAAGACATTATGCCCTACTGACCTTGAATTTCTCACATAATGAAAACTGTGCTTATATCTAAGAGGAATTAGACACTTTGTACTTTTCTTTTTAAGAGGAAACTTTTAATTCAAACATTTATAAAGTATTTTGAAATCTTAAATGAAGGAATGCTAAAATAAAATTGTTATGGCTATCAATTACACATGAATGAGTCGTTAGCATACATTCTCCCAAGGGCTTCCCTCGCACAACTATATGGTATAATGTGTTAAGAAAAGAAGTAGAGTTGAATAGTTTATTCACTTAAAAAAAAAACAAGAGAAATTTGAGTTATAAATATGTGTCACTAAAACCTAGACCACATCTTATATTTCTTCAAGAAATAATATATAATATATATTCTTTATGTATTTATGAGGCATTATATATATGTTATATGTTACATATCATATATCGTATATTAACACCAAAAAAATCTGTTCTTCACATCTGCAGTATTAATTCATGTGCTGCTTCCTTTAAGGAGAATGTGTGCTATTGCTTGTGACTTCCTGTAGCATTTCTTGAGAAAACTCTTTATATCCAACAGCAAAGCATCTAATATTTTAAAGGACTACTAGTGTTACAAGTATTGACAATCATGAATGTGCTTTGTATTTGCAGGTAACTTTATAACATTTTAACGAATACATCAAAATTTCTTTTTTAAATTTTTACAATTCTTATTACACATATATAGTACAATTTTTCATATCTCAGATTATATACAAAGTATATTCACACCAATTTGTGTCTTTATACATGTACTTTGGATAATAATGTCCATCACATTCCACCATCATTTCTAACCCCATGCCCCTCCCATCCCCTCCCACCCCTCTGCCCTCTCTAGAGTTTGTCTAATCCTCCCATGCTCCTCCTCCCTACTCCACTATGAATCAGCCTCCTTATATCAGAGAAAACATACGGCATTTGTTTTTTGGGGGGGGATTGGCTAATTTCACTTAGCATTATCTTCTCTGACTACATCCATTAACCTGCAAATACAGTGATTTTATTCTCTTTTATTGCTAAGTAGTATTCCTTTGTGTATATATGCCACATTTTTTTTACATTCATATATTGAAGGGCACCTAGGTTGGTTCCACTGTTTAGCTATTGTGAATTGTGCTGCTATAAACATTGATGTGACTATGTCCCTGTAGTATGCTCTTTTTAAGTCCTTTGGGTATAGACTGAGAAGAGGGATAGCTGGGTCAAATGGTAGTTCCATTCCCAGTTTTCCAAGAAATCTCCATACCGCTTTCCATATTGGCTGCACCAATTTGCTGTCCCACAGCAATGTATGAGTGTACCTTTTTTCCTTCACCAACACTTATTGTTGTTTGTATTCATAAGAGCTGCCATTCTGACTGGAGTGAGATGAAATCTTAGAGTGGTTTAGATTTTCATTTCTCTAATTTCTAGCGATGATGAACATTTTTTCATATATTTGTTGATTGATTGTACATCATCTTCTGAGAAGTGTCTATTCATGTCCTTGGCCCATTTATTGATTGGGATATTCATTTTTTTTGGTGCTTAGCTTTTTGAGTTCTTTATATACCCTAGAGATTAGTGCTCTATCTGATGTGTGAGGGGTAAAGATTTGCTCCCAAGATGTAGGCTCTCTATTCACCTCACAGAATGTTTCTTTTGCTGAAAAGAAACTTTTTAGTTTGAGTCCATCCCATTTATTGATTCTTGGTTTTAATTCTTGCACTAAAGGAGTCTTATTAAGGAAGTTGGGGCATGATGGAGATCAGGGCCGACTTTTTCTTCTATTAGACGCTGGGTCTCCGGTTTTATTCCTAGGTCCTTGATCCATTTTGAGTTGAGTTTTGTGCCTGGTGAGAGATAGGGGTTTAATTTTATTTTGTTGCATATGAATTTCCAGTCTTCCCACTTGTTGAAGAGGCTATCTTTTCTCCAGTGCATGCTTTTGTGCCTTTTTCTGATGTAAGATAATTATAATTTTGTGAGTTAGTCTCTGGGTCCTCTATTCTGTATCATTGGTCGACCAGTCTGTTTTGATGCCAATACCATGCTGTTTTTGTTACTATTGCTCTGTAGTATAGTTTAAGGTTAGGTATAGTGATGCCACCTGCTTCATTCTTCCTGCTAAGGATTGCTTTAGCTACTCTGGGTCTCTTATTTATCCAGATGAATTTCATGACTGCTTTTTCTATTTCTATGAAGAATGTCATTGGAATTTTGATTGGAATTGCATTAAATCTCAATAGTGCTTTTGGTAATGTGGTCATTTTGACAATATTAATTCTGCCTATCCAAGAGCAAGGTAGATCTTTCCATTTCCTAAGGTCTTCTTTGATTTCTTTCTTTAGGGTTTTGTGATTTTCATTAAATAGATCTTTCACCTCTTTTGTTAAGTTGATTCCCAAGTATTTTTTTTTTTTGAGGCTATTGTAAATGGGATAGTTTTCCTCATTTCCCTTTCAGAGGATTTGTCACTGATATACAGAAATGCCTTTGACTTATGGGTGTTGATTTTGTATCCTGCTACTTTGATGAATTCATTTACTAGTTCTAGAAGTTTTCTGGTGGAACTTTTAGGGTCTTCTAGGTATAGAATCATATCATCAGCAAATAGTGTCAACTTGAGTTCTTTTTTTTTCTATGTGTATCCCTTTAATTTCTTTCATCTGTCTAATTGCTCTGGCCAGTTTTCAGGAACTATGTTAAATAGAAGTAGTAAAAGAGGGCATCCCTGCCTTGATCTAGATTCAGAGGGAATGCTTTCAATTTTTCTCCATTTAGAATGATATTCACCTGGGGCTTAGCATAGGTAGCTTTTACGATGTTGAGATATGTTCCTGTTATCCCTAGTTTTTCTACTGTTTTGAACATAATGAGGTGCTGTATTTTGTCGAATGCTTCTTCTGCATTTATTGAGATGATCATATGATTCTTATCTTTAAGTCTATTGATGTGATGAATTATATTTATTGATTTCCATATGTTGAACCAACCTTGCATCCCTGGGATGAATCCCACTTGATCATGGTGAATGATCTTTTTGATATGTTTTTGTATTTGATTTGCCAGAATTTTACTGAGAATTTTTGCATTGATGTTCATTAGAGATATTGGTCTAAAGTTTTCTTTTTTGATGTGTCTTTGCCTGGTTTTGGAATCAGGGTGATATTGGCCTCATAGAATGAGTTTGGAAGTGCTCCTTCTTTTTCTATTTTCTGAAATAAATTAAAGAGTATTGGTATTAGTTCTTCTTTAAAGGTCTTGTAGAACTCAGCTGTTTATTCATCTGGTCCTGGGCTTTTCTTGGTTGGTAGGCTTCTGATAGCATCTTCAATTTCCTTTCTTGAAATTGATCTGTTTAAGTTTGTATATCATCTTGATTCAATTTGGGCAAATCACATAACTCTAGAAATTTCGATAGAAAATTCAATATTTTCTATTTTATTGGAGTACAAGTTTTCAAAATAATTTCTATAGTGTCTGTTGTGATATTTCCTTTTTCATCATGACTGTCAATAATTTGAGTTTTCTCTCCTCTTAATTAGCATGACTAAGGGTCTGTCAATTTTATTTAGTTTTTCAAAGAACCAACTTTTTGTTTTGTCAGTTTTTTCAGTTGTTTCTTTTGTTTCAATTTTATTGATTTCAGCTCTCATTTTAATTATTTCCAGTCTTCTACTGCTTTTGGTGTAGATTTGTTCTTCTTTTTCTAGGGCTTTGAGCTGTAATGTTAAGTCATTTATGTGTTGACTTTTTTTCTTTTAAGGAATGGACTCCATGCAATAAACTTTCCTTTTAAAACTGCCTTCATAGCATCTCAGAGGTTTTGATATGTTCTATCTGTGTTCTCATTCACCTATTAAAAATTTTTAATCTCCTCCTTGATGTCATCTGCAACCCATTAGTCATTCAGTAGCATATTACTTAGTCTCCAGGTGTTGGAGTAGTTTTTATTTCTTATTTTACCATTTATTTCTAATTTCATTCCATTATGGTCTGATAAAATGCAGGGTTGTGTCTCTACTTTTTTATGTTTGCTAAGAGTTGCTTTGTGGCATAATATATGGTCTGTTTTAGGGAAGGATCCATCTGCTGCTGAGAAGAAAGCGTATTCACTCATTGAAGGATGAAATATTCTATATATGTCAGTTAAGTCTAAGTTATTGATTGTATTCTCAAGTTCTATAGTTTCTTTGTTTAGATTTCTTTTAAGATCTACCTAGTGGTGAAAGAGGTGTGTTAAATTCACCCAAAATTATTGTGTCATAGTCTATTTGACTCTTGAACTTGAGAAGTTTGCTTGATGAATGTAGATGCTCCATTATTTGGGGCATATATATTTATAATTGTTATGTCTTGTTGGTGTATGATTCCCTTGAGCAATATGTAGTGTTCTTCTTTATCCCTTTTGATTAACTTTAGTTTGAAGTCTACTTTATTTGACATGAGGATGGAAACCCATGCTTCCTTCAACAGTCCATGTGAGTGGTATGATTTTTCCCAACCTTTCACCTTCAGTCTCTGGATGTCTTTTCCTATGAGATGAGTCTCTTGGAGGCAACATATTTTTGGGTCTTTTTTTAAATCCAATCTGCTAGTCTATGTCTTTTGATTGGTGAGTTTAGGCCATTAACATTCAAGGTTATTATTGAGACATGATTTGTATTCCCATCCATTTTTGTTATTTAACTTGACTTGATTTCTCCTCTGGTTATTTTTTTCTTTAGTGTAATACCTCCCTCTACTGATATTCATTGTTGTTTTTTATTTCATTCCCTCTTCATGGAATATTTTGCCAAGGATGTTCTGTAGTGCAGTCTTTCTAGTTGTAATGTAAATTCTTTTAACTTTTGTTTATCATGGCAGGTTTTTATTTCATCATCAAATCTAAAGCTTAATTTTGCTGGATATAAGATTCTTGTTGGCATCCTTTTTTTTCAGAGCTTGTATATGTTATTCCATGATCTCCTGGCTTTGAGGTTCTGGGTTGAAAAATCTGCTGAAATACAAATTGGTCTCCCCCTATCTGTGATCTGATTCCTCTCTCTTGCTGCTTTTAAGATTCTATCCTTATTCTATATGCTAGGCATACATATGCCTTGGTGTAGATCTGTTGAAATTTTGTGCTGAATTTGGTGTCTTGTAAGCCTCTTGTATTTGGTTTTCCAATTCATTCTTCATGCTTGGGAAATTTTCTGATATTATCTCATTGAAGTGATTGTGCATTCCTTTGGTTTGAAACTCTGTGCCTTTCTCCATCCCAATAACTCTTAGATTTGGTCTCTTGATGTTGTCTCATAATTCTTGGATATTCTGTTTTCTTACTATCTTCACTGTGTGATCAATTTTATTTTCCAGAGATTGTATACTTTGTCTTTATTATCTGACATTATTTCTTCCAAGAAATCTAGTATGTTGGTTTTGCTTTCTATTGAGTTTTTTATTTGGTTTATTGTTTCCTTCATTTCAAGGATTCCTGACTGGTTTTTTTCAGTCTCTCCTTCTTGAAGTCATCTTTTGCTAACTGTATTTGCTCTCTTATCTCTTTGTTGGAGTGATCAATTTTTGCCTGTATTTGCTCATTTAGGTCATTCTTTAATTTACAGATCATTTTAATTATGAACCTTCTGAACTCCTTCTCTGACATTTCATCAACTTCACTGTCCATGGGTTTTATTATTGTAGCATCCTGGTTTGTTTGGGGCACTTTCCTACTGGTGTCCCTCAATGTATGCTATTGCAACTAAAGGTAGTAGTGGCAATAGCTGAGGTAACTTGAGATAATAGTGGAGGTGCCCCAAGATGGATGCAATGTCTTACAGAGATGGGGCTGAAAGGGTGAGCCTTACATTGTCTTTGGGATGCCTGCTCTGAGATGCAGCTGCTTCTAGGCACTGTCTTTGGTCAAAAAGGTAGGGACTACTGCATGGAGAAGGCTATGGTGGTGTCTGCAGTGTCCCAAGATACAAGTGAGTTAGGCTTGGGCTCATTGGTTGGGGGTGTGGTGAACTTGGACCTACCCTGGGCATGGATCCTGAGTATGTCGGTATGGGTATATCTGGGCTGGGCCTGAACTCCTATATTGAATCTCTGATGGGGATCAATCTGAGACAGCCACATCTATAAATTGTCAAACTCTTGACTCAGCTTCCCTAGGTTCCCCATCTTTGACTCCCATCCTCACTCCTGGTTTGAGGTGCTCGCAAGCTGTGGTTTCATCACAGTTAAGTGGAATATAGATGCAGGTGACTAGCCAGGGACACATTTGCAATTCTTTTTTCTCCACTGCTGAGTCCTCAGTTCATTCTGAAACATAATTTTTATGCTTTGAGTTGTCTACCTCACAACTTGCATGAATAAGCCATCCTCACTGAAAATTATGCTTTCTGGCTCATTACCTTAAATGATGCATAAGTGTAAAATTCATATTAAGTTACTCCAAAGCATTGAATTGAATGCAATTTTAAATGGGAGCAAATTACTCTCATGGATGGTTCTTGCAGGGAATAATTTCTAGCTTCAGGAGAATAGTTTGTGTTGGATACAAAGTTGAATAAGGTGTACAAAAGAGCTGGCTGCACTGAGCATTAGCTCTTTATTCCTTACATGACCAATATGATTCTGCAACAGGTACACTCAAAAAAAATGAGAAATTATATCCATCTATGTATGACATATCAAAGTGCATACATGCACTCTACTGTCATGTATAACTAATTAAGACAAATAAAAAATTTTAAAAATTAGGCAGAGAGGGCAAATGTGGATGATCAAGTGAAGCACCAAATTAAAATGAGTTGTTACTTTCTTCTTTTCTTCAGACTTAGGTCAATGAGTTCAGAATTCCCATCTCCTCGTTGCCATTCCCCTTTTTATAATTAGCCACAGTATTTCTCTCAAATTCTAATTGGCCTTAGATGTTTACATATAATTATATCAAAGGGTATACAACTGTGAGAGCAAGACTTGTACCTTTATTAGGTACAATATGCTAAAGGAAAAAGGTCATAAACAAAAAAATTATCTCTCACTGTGTAATTAATTCATGAAATATGTTGAGTTACTAAAAAAAATTGCTTCTCAAAAGCATAAAGAAATCTGTTGGGTGAAAAGAGCCAAAAGTATTTAAAGAAATGATGTTAAAATGATTACTATTGATTCATTTCTTGGTTCATTTTTTTAACCTTGCTCTGGGAAACAATACTCTTGGAAAAATAAACTTTTGGAAAAAGAATTCCAAATCAGACTCAGTGCTTCTTTCTACTCCCACTTTCCCTTTATCCTTAGAGTGGGATTCTTTCAAACAGAAAGCCTTAATTTGTAATGGGTGACTCAGTTTTTCCATCCTCCTTATCGAGGTTGTTTTTTTATTTGGAATATTCTATGGCTCTGCTGTTGCTTCATGCTGATAAGAGTCATGGGCATTTGAATATACAGAGGGACCTACCTACCTGCATGGTTCAGAAGGGGGTGTCCATAAGTCTGCTTTCTGGTTGAAGTTTATTATAAATCATTGAAATAGATTGGTAATTTTCAGCACCATACAATACCATAAAATCAACAGTTTATTAAAACACCATAAGGATAGAGAGTTTTGCTTTTTAATCCCTGATCTGAAAAATTTTTACTCTTAGAACTTGTTCCCTCTCTTTAGGATCTCCTTTATAGTTTTCCTTACAAAATGGAAATTTAAAACATCTGTCCCTTCTAGCTCTGGGGTTTTTCCAGTGTTAGAATGAGCTGTTTTGTGAGGAGATGCCTATTATGACACCTGCCCTGAATATCATTCATCCAACAGTTGATTGATGAATAAATGATAAGCAATTGAAAACTTAAAAACTGATAACTAGTAAAAAATAAATTATTGATTGATGGCATTGATAGTGTTTTGAACAGCTGAAACATTCTACAAATATGAAGGCAATTTTTTAAAATGTTAAATATGTTCTTCAAAATTGTGTGGTCCCTCAAAAGCAGAACTATTCACACATTCAATGTTCATTAACCAAATGTACACCAAAGCATCTTCTATCTTCAAGGTAGTGTGCTGGGCACTAGGAGTCTAAAACCAATGGGACACAGATTCTACTCTCAGTGGGTTTCTAGTCCAGACAGACAGATTAGCGTCTTGGACTCTGATATATGCAGCATGAGCTCAAGAGTGACAAGTATTGCAAGAGAAATAAAGATACAGTGTTTTGGAACTTCAAATGATGGAGACAGTGTAAACTGCTGGGATGTAAAGGCACATGAGTTTCAATGTGAAAGCCAAGCAAGCAGTTGCATTCTAGGCGACACAAAACCCCTCTCAAAACCCAGATACAGGAGACTTGGGAGGGGGATGAGAAAATAAGTGTTTTAGATCACAAAGAGGATGAAATGATATATTGAAAAGTAATTTTTAATTTTTTGATGCACAATAATTATGCAGAATACTGGGTTTTATTGTGGCATATTTACACATGCACATAATGTAACTTAATTTTATTCTTCGGTACTTCCCCTTCCCTTCCCTCCCTTCCTTCCCCTGGGTACCGTCCTCTACTCTGACTCCCCCCCGCCTTTTTTTTTCTCTCTAGCTTCCCCATATGAGAGAAAACATACAACTCTTGACTTCCTCTCTGGCTTATTTTGCTTAACATGACGTTCTCCAGTTCCATCCATTTTCCTATAAATGAAACTCCATTGCGTATATATACCACCATTTCTTTATCCATTCACCTGTTAACAGACACCTAAGCTGGTTCCATAACTTGGCTATTGTAAATTGTGTTATTATAAACATGGGTATGCATGTATCACTGCAGCATGATGAATTTAATTCTTTTGGATAAATAACAAGGAGTGGTATAGCTAGATCTATTGTGGTTCCATTCCTAGTCTTTGGAGGAACCGTCATACTGATTTCCATAGTGGCTGTACTAATTTACATCCACAGACAATGTATAAGAGTTCCATTTCTCCATATCCTTGCTAGCTTTTATTTTTTGTATTCTTGGTGACTGCCCTTCTAATTGGAGTAAGATGAAATCTCAGTGTAATTTTGATTGATATTTCCTTGATGGTTAAAGATGTTGGACATTTTTTCATATAATTGTTGCCTATTTGTGCTGCTTCTTTTGGGAAGTGTTTGTTTAGTTTATTTGCCAATTTATTTATTGGGTTATTTGGGGGGGTGTTGTTTTTTGTTTTGTTTTGTTTTTTAATTCTTTATATATTCTGGATATTAATCCTTTGTCAGAAGAATAGCTGGAAAATATTTTCTCCCGTTCTGTAGGTTCTCTTTTCACATCTTAATTGTTTCCTTTGATGTGCAGAAGCTTTTTAAACATTTATTAACTCTTGGCATTATTTCTTGAGCTTTAGGGGTCCTATTGAGAAAGTCATCGCCAGTGCCTATATGTTAGGGTGTTGGTCCTATGTTTTCTTCTTCGAGAGTTGCAAAGTTTCTGGTCTTATTCCTGGGTCTTTGATTCATTTGGGGTTGGTTTTTGTGCAGGGTGAGAGATAGAGATTCAGTTTCAGTCTTCTACATAGGGAGAACCAGTTTTCCCAGCACCATTTGTTTAAAAGGCTGTCTGATCTTCTCTTATTTCAACATATATTTTTGGTGCCTTTGTTAAGGATCAGATAGATAACTGTAGATGTGTGGGTTTGTCTTTGTGTCTTCTGTTCTGTTCCATTTGTCTATGTGTCTGTTTTTATACTAGTATCAATCATGCTGGTTTTGTTACTATGACTCTATAGAATAATTTGAAATCAGGAGTATAAACAGCTTGACTATTATCATTGGTTCTAAAAAAGACAGGAGCTCAGGATAAAAGAGAGTTCTGTTCTCTTGTATTTAGTTAGTTAGAAAGCATTCTTTAATATAGTTATAGAGTATTTTTTCTGGGTAGTATTAATACACTCACTCACCAGATATATATGTAAAATTGAGTAATTTTAACCTAATGTATATTTGGTTTAATGACCTGAGTTCTAGATTTAGTTTATTTAAATAGATGTTAAAATCTATCTTTTCCTATTGCTATCAAGTATCATAATATCTTATTTAAGAGGTAAGATCAAAACAACAAATACTATTAGAAATAATTTCTCTACAGAAAAATTATATATAGTCTTCTAGGTCATTTAACTCTGCAAAAAAAGACAATAAAATGAACCTGGATATTCCTAAGAGAAATCAGTGGGAACATAATCCCCATCACTCCCTGGGGCCCTGCTTTGTTTCACTTTTCATTACACATTTCACTAGATGACAAATTTCTTTCATATTGATTGACTGGTTGTTAATCACTGTCTCCTAACCTCACCCACAACACACTTATGCACTTAGAATATAATCATCATGAAAGCAGGGGCTTAGGTTTTATTCTGCACTGAGTATCCAGCCTCTGAAACTTCCAGCTGCTTATCCCTGTAGGAACTCAGTATTTACTGATGCATTTGAAAGAACAGGATCATCATCTGTAGGGCACACATGGGTCACATGGGTCAAAGACAGGTTTGGCATTCAAAACTCCCTGCTAGCATGGCCAAAGCCATGGGTCTGTTCCTGTGTGAACTAATTGTCAATTTACCAAACATATTACTTTATGTTCCTGCATAAGAAATATGTAGTTCTCTACAAATAGGCAGTTAGAACCTATCCTAAAAGTGAAAATATTAGCAAATATTTGTTGAGCACCACTGTGTGCCCAGCTCTCTGCTAGGGTTACTCTGATAGTTGATATACTAATAAGCAAGGCAGGATTCTTATTGCCACAGAATATTTTCTTGGGCAGGTGGAACATTGTGTTGAGAAAACAGAAGGATCATTATTTTGTTTTCTCTATGTTTATAGAAATATACAGAAAATTATTTCACCCTGAGATTTGTGGTTGAAAGACTTTCCACATAAGCCTACTGCCTTTAAAAAAATTTATATTTGGAAGTCAATATCACTTTGCATAAGGAAATAAGTTTCCTGGGTTTACAGTTGCTGTCTGTGGCATGTTGCTGCATTTCCACAGCAACAGGACACCACACTTTTGAATGCAGCTGGGAGCCAGGGCTCAGAGAAGAGCTAGCTGCAGAATAACAACACAAGCAAAACAAACTGTCTGAACTGATGTCGTCAAACCCCAAGGTGATAGAAGTGTTGATGTGGTATTTTATTCACTTCATTTTCTGTCTGAAGATTGAGAAAATGTCATTTAATGAGACCTGTCACCCTTCACACAAACCTGTAATTTCAGTAACGTGTTCAATCAACAGACATTTATAGGAACATACTGTGCATCGGCATAGGGATGCAAAGACATTAAAGTTCTCACTTCTATCCTCCAGACTCCCAGTCTGATAGAACATGAACAACACAATGGCATCATAGCATAACAATCCATAAGAATGGGCCTAAGTTCTAAGGAAAGTTAATATATCAATTTTCTGATGAGGAGAAAATTGGAATGGTGCCTGAAAAGGCCTCACACAAGAGGTGATAAGGAGTCGAATGCTAAGGAGAACGGCACCCAGCCCCAGGGGGTTGGTATACCGAGCCCTCTGGGAAACGTGTCAGCATTTCTAGGCAGGAAAAGCAGGATGTACAGACAACTTAATGTGGCCAATTGGGGAAACCATAAGATGGTCACAATGTCTGGAGAATAGAATAAGAAAACAGAGATAGGCTGAGTATGGAGAGGAAGATAGGAGAGAGTATGAAAACCCTTATAACAGGACAAAAAAACTGTTTAAGGATGTTCAAGCAGAATAGCTACAAGGTGAGACTAAAGCTTTGTACAGGTCATCTGGTGAGAGTAGGGGATATCCAGGAAGGCAGGAGTGGAGACACCAGTTTAGGTAATAATAGCAAAATATAAAGGTGAGAAATGGTAAGTCCTGCCGGCCCAGAGACAGTGTCAGGGAGGACAGGAGGAGTGAGATACAGGAGACTGTGAGAAGCTGATGGAACCTTTGGATGGATTGAATGTTGGAAATGTTATTAAATAGATAGAGATGCTTACCTTCTACCCTACCATGGAGAGTACACAGGAATTGTAATTTGCAGTGTTAGAGGTGATAATAAGTTGAATTTTAGAAACAGTAGATTTGTGGCACTCAGGAAACTCTTGAGTGTAGGAGTGAGTTTGGAGCTAAGAGTCAGTGGTGATGAGGATCAGCATGAGGCAAACCACAGAGTACTTGGAATTGTCACCTTGAAGAGTCTGGCAGGTCCCAGAGAATCCTCAATAAGTAGGAGACTCAGAATGAATGGACAGAGAGGCAGTGAACATCAAGAGAGAATTGAATCACAGCCATTTTGGCCAAGAGAAGAGAATTCCAAAATTAAGGGCATGATGACGATGTAAAATTCTGTACAGTTCAAGTGAAATGGAAGCTCAAAGGTGAACTTGGCAACCTGAAGGTGACATCATCAAGAGCATAAAACAGAAGGGCCAAGGGTGGGGAGGAGTTGAACGGCAGAGAGCTGAGGGGAGCTCCCTGTGTCCAGAGGTTTATCTGAGAAAGGAAGGCAGGTGACACGGCAGCCTATGGAGGTCTGAGGTGAGGAAGGGCTTCAGCAGGTGGGGAAGGCTGGACACTGTTTTGATGCTGAGAAGTGAGAGTAGAGGAAGTAGCTAAGTTTTCTAAAGACAAAGGGAGTAACTGTGACCCTGGTACTGAGAGAAGGTAGTGATAATGGAGGAGGAAGAATGAAAACAGAGGCGTGTCCTCTTGGGTCGGGGTGGTCAGAGACTGGGGAAGCTACATCTAATCACTTTCCTTTTGAAAAAGAAAGCATGATGTTCTGAGAAGAGTAAGAAAAGGTGGCTTTAATTTAAAAGTAATGTTATGTAAAATGAGAAAGAACTAACAAGAGATGTAATATGAATACATGTAATATATGTATATGGTTCTAATATCAGCTAGGTCCTTAAAACTGCTTCAATTAATAAATATTTATTTACTTATTATAAAATAATGTTATATATTATATAGTATTATAAATATATTTTATATATATATATACATATATATATATATGCAGTTCTAAGGACCTGAGGTTAGAAACCATGAATCAATATATCAAGGCTCATTCTTTAAAATTAAAAATGCAGAAAATCCAAGCTATTTATATTTCCCAACACAATTCAGAGAAATAACTGCTCTCTGTTTAGAAAGACCCTCCCCTTTTCTTTGCTTCTTAACTGCCTTCTCTTTCTCCTCCTCCCTCACCGGCTGGTGAAGATAACCTGCTTGGAGATGCTCCTTACCCTAACTCACAAATTCCTCTCCTCCATAACTGCAAATACTGAATTCCTTCTCCATTTCCCCATCTGGACAGCGCATTTCCAGGGAGTCTCTATCTTATTTATCTTTTTAACCCTAGCACCCAGCATTGACCTACAACTCCAAAGAAACACAAAAATAATTCCTAATGAAGGCATAAGAAAATACATTTCACCCCTAACCTCTCCCATCATCTGTGGTCCCTCTAGGAGTCTCTTTTTCTGACCTGTGTTGGCCTTGAGGGTGGTCTCTACATCCACCTCCTAATTTGTGGGAAACCACTTGAACTCTGGGAATGCTATCCTCTCCAGAATCTGGCTCAGCTCTGTACAATGACATCAAAACTGGCTCTTCCTTCTTAGCTACTAGTTCATTTTTCCCTCTTATAAGTTTCATTCAAAGACTTCTCATAGTCAGGATGAGTCTTCCCATGAAGACTTGCAAACATCTAGCTGTACTTTTTATACTGTTTCACAATGTCATTTTCAGTTTTGACCCAAAAATAGTGGTAGGCCTTTCTGTTGAAGGGGGTGCAGATTATAATTGTATTTCATTGTTAATTCATATCTTTTAACAGACAAATTGTTCATGTAGGCCAGCTACTCAGGGTGACTTAAGAGATCCTTCCCTATCAATATCCAACTACCTGCATATAAGTATTATATATAAAATTGTATATATTTTATGTAAATTGTATATATTAGATACATAAAAATAAACAAGAAGAAAATATTAAAGCATTGGAAAAAATAAATTATTGTTCCTATTACATCAGTTGATGTCTTTGTTATATTTAAATGCCAAAACATTAAATATTTCTAACAAAATTCATGTTTCTAACAAAAGATATTCAAACAGTTCTTTGTCAGACCTATAATGCCAAAAAATATTTTATTAACTTACCAGGTAATCTGTTCCAAAGAAGTATCTAACTGGCAGTATAGAAACTCAGTTTCCTAAGCCCAAAACTTTCACATCTAAACTGATTAATCCAAGTTTGCAATTTTTGTGAGCTACCAAAATTGTTGATTATTTTTTTTAATTGCTAAAAATTGTTGGTTATTTTTAACTGCAAAAATCTTGAAGGCAAATCTGAAAGTATATTATAAATAATGATAAACAAATGCATATAGTTTTTACATATAAACTTAATACACTTGATTTTCAATCAACATCTTTAAAATAGTATGACTTATAATTTAATAAAATAGTTCACATTATGAAATCTTGCAAATTGCCATTTTACCTTTACCTAAATCCTGGATTCCAGGGACTCTAGTTGTATGAGGCACAATAGAAAATTGGATGTTTCATTCTGAAAGAGGCCCTCCTGTTCTGAAATACAATCCTCTGCTGTTCAACAACAGGGACACATTCTGAGAGATGCATTATTAAGCAATTTTGTCATTGTGTGTGAACATCATCACCTATACTTAAACAAACCTAGATGGTATAGCCTACTGCTCAATGAGAGTACATGATCAGATTATTGCTCCTTGAATACTGCAGGCAATTGTAACACAATGGCACTTGTTTATCTCAACATATCTAAATTGAGAAAAGGTACAGCAAAAATAGTAGGCAATAGGAAAATTTCAGCTCCATTATAACGTCATAGGACCATGATCATACGTGCAGTCAGTCTACCATTAATGGGAACATCACTGTGTGGCACATGACCACAGGATGCCAAAAATGTTGATAGGATGTAGAATTCCTTGAGGTAGATGAATAGCAACATCCTGTTGTTCAGCAATATACTACAAATCAGAGTTTGGGGAATATGTACAGTGAATATATTAAGAGTTACCATATCAAGCTGCTTTTAAATTTTTTTAAATATTTTTTTGTTTTATGTGGACACAATATCTTTATTTATTTTTATGTGGTGCTGAGGATGGAACCCAGTGCCTCGAGCATGCTAGGCCAGCACGCTACCACTTGAGCCGCATCCCAGCCCTGGTTTTAAAATTTTATTACAAAATTGTATTTAAATTTTAAGAACAAGCATTTCAATATTATTGTCTTCCTTTAGAAAATCCAATATTTGGAAAAAGTAATGCAACATTTTGAAAGTGTGTATTGAATTCAAAAATACATTTTTGTGTTTCTCAGGAAAATGTTAACTTCTTATTTCTGAATAACTACATTATTTATAAAGTGGGGTTATTAATAATTAATTCCACCAGGAAGTCTGTGTGAAAGGTACCCATTCTATTTCATTTTTTGTATCAGAAATAGTGGATCATGTTTACAAGACTGGTGAATAATGAAATGGCAAGATGACTCTGAGTGACAGTATGTGAATGACTATGATCATGTTTTTGATGATTTCACAGACATTTGGAACTTGGTCATCTCAGAGGTTTAAGTAAATTTAAAGGAGCTCAGTTCTTTAAGATGTTGCTTTCAGAGGACTTGAAGGTTAAGCATCAAGTAAGAAGATGATACGTTTTTAGTAAGATGTATTAATTGCACATACTAATGGTGCTCATTGTTTCAAAACATGCATGCAGCAGGCACTGATCAAATCGTCTTTTTATGTTAGGGCCTTCAAGCTCCTTTTTTAGATCTTCATAAAATAAATAACAGGTTATTGTGAACCACATCTTCCCACTGAGCTGCAGAACACCAGAATTTGTTCCTTCATCCGCCCTCTCTTGCCATCCTTCCCCAAATAGATGATAACTTTTCCCAGCCTGGTCTTCCTTGACAGGGGTCTAGAAGTGCAGGGGACAGATCTCAGACATGTGATCACAGAAAGTTGTGTACATTTCTAAGCCATAACAATAAATAGAGGATATTTTCCCCTGTAGCAATTATACCATTGAAAATGAAAATAGTGTCTGATTTTAAAAAGCAGAGCAAACAGTATGATTATGTATGTTTATTTATTTATTTTTCTATATGGAAAGCTTCTTTGAAGAATGGTTTCTCTGGTGTGTTTAACATTAGTAAACATTAACTAAAAGTCTGCACATATGTGTCCATGTTGTTAATAGTGTGATGTCTCTCAACAACGGTAGTTATAACTTCTATATTAATTGATATTTCTATTTCTCCTACTATTACTCTGTTTTGTTACTGGTTTATTTTGATTAAAAACGTTTTTTTTCCTTTTAATAGGAATATAACTTAATTACAAGAAAGATCCAATTTTAAATGTACAGATTAATGCATTTTTGCAAAGTTATTGTACCCAGTTGAAAGCACACAGATTGATGAGGACAGATTCCCTTGTGCCTCCTCCTAGACTGATCCTCTTAAAAATTCTGACTTGCTGACTTCTCTCATCGCTCTCTCTAATTTTGAAATTTTCCTGCCTTCTTTCTTTCACTCAGCATTATGGGAATTTTTATTGTTGTTACACTTAGCTGTATTTCATTCTTTTTCTTTGTTCTGCTCTAGAGCAGAGATTAGCAAATTATAAGCTCATGGGCTAAATTTGACCTTTCACCCTTTCCAGAACATAGGCATGCCATTCAGCAGAGTTTACTTTTGATAGAGACCATCCAGTCCCAGAAGCCTAACATATTTACCGTGTGTCCCATTACAGAAAAAGATCATTGACCACTGCTACAAAGTATTCCAGTGTGTGTGACTATGTATTTCTTAATTCTAGTGGTAATGAGCTTTTAGCTATCTCTAGTTGGGAATGCTACAAATAATTCTGCATTGAAGATTCTTGTACATGGGTTTGTTGTTGTTGTTGTTACACAAAATAACACATTTTCTCAAGTCTCTATTCAGAACTACCAATATTGGATTATAGGATATAGTTTTCCAAAGTGCCTATACCAATTTACCCTCTCACCAGTGTGTATGAAAGCCCCATAAATAACTGAACACTCAACAATTATCCTAAAGTAAAAGTTAGAATATACCATTTGTCATTCAATTCAATACAAACACAATTTTATGTAATAACCTCTAATGAAGATTATGACTATCATTTATGCAAACAAATCATCAGATTGATGAAGGTAATAATAAAGCAGGTAAATTTTATTTGTTGATTGTTAATAAACACTAAAGAGTCTACAGCATTTACTGTACATAACAAATTAATAGTTTCTACTTATTGAACACTTGGAAATAAATGTCCCACAAGTGATCCTAAGAATTGCTTACCCACCCACAGTAGAACTATGAACAAATCCCTGTTTGGTAAATAAAAACTCTTTACTGATGAGCCAATTAATTTCCTTTTTTTTCTCCTTCACTACAAAATATACAATTAATTTGTTTACAGATCTGAAGTTAGAATATGAAAATTATAGTGGAGGGGTAGAAAAGCAGACCACAGAGAATTTTTAGGGCAGTGAAAATAGTCTATATGATACTATAATGATGGATACATGCCATTATACATTTGTCCAAACCCATAGAATCTATGCAACAGCAAAGAGTGAACCCTAATGTAGGCTGTTGGCTCTAGGCAATTTTGATCTGTTAGGGTTATCAGTTGTGATAAATATACCACTCTGGTAGGGGATTTTGACAACGGGGGAGACTGCATATGTGGGGACAGGGGTATATGCAAAACCTTTGTGCTTTCGATTTTGCTCTTAAGAAAAGAGGAAAGGCACTTAAAAAAAGTTAAAGACATCTTAATCTGAAAAATCTATAGTCTAGTGGGCTCCTTACCATGAAATCACATGCATAGTATTTCCAAACAGCCCACGCATGTTGTTTTCATGATGTTTAGATAAAGTTACTCTAGGAATTAAAAAGTACAGTATTTTCATTTGGCCTCTTTCTCAGTATTGGGCATATACTGGTGGGATTAGAGGATTACACTTAGCCAGTATCAGAATTGAGTTGAATGAGATAATTACAATTTTCCAATAGAAAAGTTTTGACAAATGTTTTTGGCTTCCAGGTGGTAGAATTAGGCTTGATTATCATTCTCTAGTTTTGTTTTGTCTCTATGTTTTCCAAATGTTCAACAAAGAGTAGTTGTCTTATAATAAAAGAGATTTGTAGGGTATTTCTCTGAGTTTTAAGGGTATAAAGGCTGTTTCTTGTTCTTTGTTTGCTCTACTAAAACCTACACCTGACAGGTGTCAAAGTCTCTATGGAGGTGGGACATACACAAAAATAAGAGGTGATTGTAATGATACCTGTGATTTGGGGTGACCTTCATCCTAGTTGCTACATCTGGGAGATGAGTTGGGTTTTATTTCTCTCTCTCTCTCTCTCTCTCTCTCTCTCTCTCACACACACACACACACACACACACACACACACACACATCTTACTGGAAACAAATGAACTTTCAGAGATGGCCCATTCCCTTGTAGAGGGCATGAAATTCATCCCACCAGTGCTGTGCTGTGTGTTGTGCCTTATATCACCACTCATTGTCATCCACCCCTCAACATATCACAGAAATTGCAAAACAATATGAAAGTCAAGTAGCTGAGGTTAGTGGTTCTGTGGCAAATGGAAGCCTTCCAGAACAAACATTCCAAGAGTCTTCTGCATTAGGAATGAGTAAGGGCTCAAGGTGTAAATATCACACAATGTGGAACAAAACACCCGGAACTCACTTAGATTCTCAAAATTGTTACAGGTTAATGTAACACGTTACATGTAGGTGCACACACGTGCATACACACATACATACATGTACAGCCTGCTTTTGCCTCTGAGACCCCCTCAAGTATATCAGAGAAATCTGCAGCTTTCATTAGGCTGACAAAAGAAAAAAATATGGTTCACATATCCAAGGTCAAGATCTCTATTTTGTTCCTTTCTTCTCAAATTGGGTCCAAATGACAGGGGGCTTTTTCTTAGGGGAAGATTTGTGTGCTTACTTTGTGCAGTCACTTTACTATCACCATCCAGAGAAAAAAAATAGGGAGAAATGCTTAATGTTCTACACATCCTAAAGTGTGTCTCAAATATAGGAAGACCCTGCTGATATCAAACTATATAAAGAACTTCAAATACAGTGTGGCTTTCCAAATGCCTATGACTGTGTATATGTGTAGGTACAGTTTTGAGAGGACAAAACATGTAATTTTATCTGGTTCATCCTATTTTTTTCTGCACTTTACAGTTTTCTTACCATCAACACATTACTTTTATAAAAGAAAAAAAACACAAGAAAGAAAAGACCTGCTGATAACTTTAAAAAAAAAACATTAAAGGGAATAAAACAAGTGGGAAAAAGAGCTGAGAGCAGAGTTGAGGTCCTGTGAGCTCTGAAGAGGCTCTGAAAGGTTGCACAGGGACAGGACCCTGGTGCAGAACTTTCCTCAGAACTAAGAGACAGGCAAGTCTTTGTTCAGGCTCTATCATCTAGCTTATTGTTTTCTCACAGAAAAATTAGAATGTGTTGCAGTCCCTTTTAGCAATCCATCTGTTTTTCAAATAAAAAGGTTTTCCTGGGTTCACTTTTTTTTAAAGTGAACTACACTGGAAGGAAATTCATTAGATTTCTTAACATATACTGTCTAAATTGCACCTATAATCTCTGCGATTCCAAAGAGCAATGTCAAGAAACAGCAATATACTAGGATTTCTAATTGACAAATATAAATTAATAATAGGAACAGGAAAACATTGTTTTGATGGTGCATTGCTTATAATTTGTACCTGGTTAATCTAGAGTATATATCATATAATATTTGTATAGTTACATGATTTGATAATATTGATTGTCCAGTAAAAATAGGTATTGAGTATCTACCAAGTGTGTATACTCACCGAGGCACATATCATATAATATTTGTATAGTTACATGATTTGATAATGTTGATTGTCCAATACAAATAGGTATTGAGTATCTACCAAGTGTGTATACTCATCTAGGCACATATCATATAATATTTTTATAGTTACATGGTTTGATAATATTGATTATCCAGTAAAAATAGGTATTGAGTATCTACCAAGTGCGTATACTTACCTAGGCACCAGAAAATAAAAATTCAGTGAATAAAACAGATCAAAATCCTGCCTTTGGAGTTCATTTTCTAGTAGGATATGGAGGAGCATGAATAGACAATAAACAACAGAAATAAGTCAGTTAGGTACTACATTATTTTATAAGGTGTCATGTACAGTAGTAGTTCCTCCTTATCTATAGGAAAAATATTCCAAGACCTCCAGAGATGCCTGAAACTGAGGATAATATCAAACCTTAAATTTACACTGTGTCTCTTCCTACAAGTACATACCCCATGATAAAGTTTAACTTGGAAATAAGACAGTGAGAGATTAGCAACAAAAACTAGTAAGGAAATAGAAAAATGATGACAATGTACTATAATAAAATTGCAGCATTGCTACTCTTTCACTTTGAGGCTATTGTTAAGTAAAGTAGGGGTTACTTGAACATAAGCTCTGTGCTACTACCACAGACAATCTGATAGCCAGGTGGCTACTATGTGACTAACAGGTGGGTACTATATATGGCATGGATACCCAGGACAAAGGGATGATTCATGTACCAGACAGGATAAAGTGGGACTGCAGGAGATTTCATCATGCTTCTCAGAACGACACACAATTTAAAAGTTATGAATTGTTTTATTTCTGAAATTTTCTATTTTATATTTTTGGCAGTTGACTATGAATAACAAACTGCAGAAAGAGAAACCATGGATAAGGGTGCATTGTACTATGGAAGAAATAAGACAGGGGTGTCTGAGAGTAATGGAAATAGAGGTGGAAGTGGTGCTGCAGATTTTCAACAGAACTGTCCATCTTTCCTTGAGAAGGGATGTATGGCAAGTCCTGTTGCAAGCATCTTGAGCAGAAGGAACAGCATGCCCCAAAGCCCTGAAGCGGGAACAAGGCTGGAGGTCCCAATCATCTAAAGGAATCGCGTGAGGCTAAAGCCCAGGAATTAGGAATACAAGAAGAAAGGTCATGGGAGCCATATTTTGCAGGCCATTGTGAGAACTCTGGATTTCTTCTACATGAGATGAGGAACCAGAGGACTTTTTTTGAGCCCTGATATCACATGATCTGACTTCCATGTTAAAATACTAGATATGATGATTTTAAAAATTAACAAAATAACAAATTAACAAAATAAGGAAAATTGCTTGCAGTATATTTCCATTGTCCTGAAATGAGCTCTTAAAGGATATATTGAAGGAAGTAAGAATAAGCAGATTAAATACCATATGTTGTATATGTTCCAGATAAGCAGAAAAATCATGCAAAGTAGAAAGTTCACTGCAGGGTGGATCAATTTACAGCAGTTAGGACTCAGAAAGGAAAGGTGATTGGCAATCTTATCCCAAGAAAACATCTCTCCTTGTGGAATTTTTTTTCTTACTTCAGTTTCTTTAGCAGGACATTTTTTTTTTTTTTTAAATAGGGACTCGGGCCTTTGTTTCTGTTTTTCTGTTTGACTATCTGCCTTTCTTAAATAGAAAGTATGTCATAGTCACTGACATACTCAAGAAACGAGTTTTATTAAAAACCAGAGGGCAGACAAATGGCCCTGTTTTGTGATATCTGCAAGGTGTTTACAAGTGCTAACAGTAAGGCAGAAGATCTCATTATGGCAGAGCAGGGACTCTGGATTCCTGGAAAGTTGTGCACCCGCAACCCCACAGGTGCCATTGACCTAGACTAGAACATGAACAGCACCCCCTGGAGTCACACCAGGGTGGCCGTGACAATGAGCAGTTGATTCATTGCAGACTTGAGACTTTGGCCTCTCTAAAGTCCATTTTGTTTGAGTGCCCTGGACTGACCTAAACTCCCTTTCTTGGATTTTCTTGGTTAGAAAGTAAGAACACTTTCATTTCTCTACCTCACCACTGAATTTTACCTCCAAGAAAAAAAAAATCTGAATGTTTTTCTTCAGAAAGGCAAATCTATACAGAATATTTAAGGTAACTTTGTGAAAAAGAATCCCAAAACACAATATATAGATGCCCATTTGGGTGGACCAACCATTTTTGGGCATCTTCTGTGATCCTAGAACTGTGCTTGGCAGCAGAGCTAGGAAGAAATTACTGATGTCCCACCCGCCCCCCCTCAGTGTTCTCATTTTCCAGCATTCTACTGTCATCCCTCGGAGCTCTGTGAGCTAAAGTGGTACAGGGAATGGGACTGGGCTGGTTCTTTCCCTTAAGGGGCATTTTTCTTAAAAACATGCAGATATTCAAGGATGCACAAGAGCCTGGAACCTATCCTTTGAGTTGTTTCATGCTTGTCTTGGTGAAAGCTGTAATAGTCCCAGGAAAATCTCTAACAGATAGATTCAATTGAGAATCTTGAGACCTAATTTCACGTTCCACCTCTTCCCCTAGATTCCATGACACAACCTCTCTTCATCTCAAATTCCTCATCTTCAAACATGCCCAACAACCCCCTTCGTAGTCCCAGCTTTACTTTGCTTGTGGATTTGAGTGAAATAAGGTGGTACTGATAAAGCACATAAGGAAAAACAAACAGTGCCTAAGTGAATGTCAGGTGTATAAAGAGTTTGGTCATTATCCAGAGATCATGGTAGTTGAGTGAAACTAGTGTTTTCTTTAGTTTACCTTCAGTGAAAGGTGACCAATGGAGCAGAATTGCTAGTACCACAGTTCCAGATTCCAAATCATTAAGATGTTGCTGTGAATGAGTTAGATCTGAAAACTGTAACCTCAGATTCAATACAGCACCCTTTCTGCTACTAAGCATTGTCAGTAGATATTGCCAGAAAATATTCCTGCAGCTAAATTCCTGGTGAGCTTTTGAAGGCTCTTAATTATCCTTTTTAATAATTAGCAGTGCTTCATTTTATATGAGGCTGAATGGCTTGGCTCATCTTCTTTCCCCAAAATATACCCTGATACCGTTAGAAAGCTTGTACAGAAAAAGACTGGAATAAAGAATAGACTAAAGAGATCATGGAAGAAAGGACTTAGCTAATGCCACTTGGCCAGACCCAAAGGCCAAAAGTGACTGTAGATTCCCAGGCTAAGGAAATTGAGAGGAGAGAAAGCCCATGACTCCTGTAGAAGCTTCTCCTCATCCCTATGGAAGACTTAGCAAGAAAAATGTGCCTTGTATTGAAACAAATGACTTAAGCATCTCAATTTAAAATAACATTGTCATATACATTGTGTGTGTGTGTGTGTGTGTGTGTGTGTGTGTGTGTGTGTTTCTAGGGAGAACTTTGAAAAGAAACTTCTCTGCAGTGAGAAAATAATCTACACTCAATAGCACGAAATCACATTTCAGAATCTTTGGCTAGTTAGGAAGCAAAGATCAAGAGATAAAGTCACTAGTTCCTAAGCAAAACTCAAAATGCTACCATCATCTGGATGGAGTTTATCACCAAAATTTTATAGTAAGGTTGAAGTTTTAAAATTTTCTTCAATTCCAAGAACTTCATGTACAGATGCTGCAGTGGGTACCTGCAATATAGTAAAATCATCCTTAAGCATATATGAATGCATGTTGCTTTGTAAAGTTTAGTAGGACCAGTACCTTTCCTCATTCCAAGCTATTCTCAATGTACTGTACAGTAGAAAAGAACCCCATGGCTTTTCCAGGGAAGAAAGAGGGAAATGGGTTGAGGAAAGGAAAAATAACCCAGGTGGAAATCAAGAAGACAGCACTCAAGTACTGAAATGCCTTGCTCTAGCCAACAGTAGTCTAGTGTTTTGCTAGAGAAAACAATTGAGTCATCAGGGAAAAAAAAGTGACTAGTCCTATACCAAATCCAGGTAGCTATTATTTCAGCAAATACTTATTAGCACCTACTCTGTGCCAGCCATGCTCCTCTGCCTGGGAGGAAATAACAGAGAAGGAAATAAACAGGATCTCTTGAATATCATGAAGTTTACATTTCACTGATATAAATAAATAAAAATCAGACAAACATGTACATAATTTCAGGTGGTAATAAAGACTCTGTAGAAAAAAACCAAAATAGTAGGAAAAAAAACAAGATAGTAGATAATAGGGTAGTGGGGTAGTTTTATAGAGATGGTGGTCTCCTAAGAAGTCTTTCCAGGCACAAAGCACAACAAGCAATGGGAACAGCAAGGAGGACTGAGGGTATAAAGGAAGGAACAAGAGAAAGAGTGGTAAGAAAGAAATGAGTCCAAAGATGCAGGAGGTCAAGATCATGGGGTCCTCCAAGCCAGAGCTTCTCAAACTTTAACATGCATGCTAATCAGATCACCTGGGATATTGATAAAATGCAGATTTGGGATCAAATGCCAAGATTCTGTATATCTAACAAACTCCTACATGATCTAACAGCTGGTGGCCCGGAATGCACTTTGAAAATCACGTCCCTGATTCATGATGTTGTAAATTCAGTGTTTTAAAAAGAGAGTGGCATGAAATAACTTCTTTTCAAAGATGTCACATTACTTCTGTGTGGAAAATAGATTCTTTGTGGGCACTGGGGAGGAGCAATGACATTAGCCTGAGCAGGAAATGAGTGGTTTGGATTAGGAAGATGGCAGTGAGAAGTTTAGGTTCAGGCAATATTTTGAAGGTGGAACTGATAATTCTTGCACTTAATTGTATGTAGTAAACAGAAGACAGAATCATAAATCCTGGGCCTCAGCAACAGAATAGATGGAGATGCCATTCATTGAGATGGGAAGATGAGGGGTAGAGGACAATGTGGCAGCAGAGCAGGTGGTTGCTGTGGATTGAATTGTGGCTCCTGAAGATTCATGCAGCTGAAGTCTAAGTCCCCAAAACCACAGATAGTGATCTTAATTGACATCTTCACAGAGGTTAAAATGAGAGCAATAGGGGAGGCATAAATTCATTATGATTGGTGTCCTTATAAAAAAAAAGAGGGATTATAAAACACTAACAGATATACTTGTTCCTCAGTATTCATCAGGGATGATTTCAGGATGCCCCCCACTACCATCACTAGGATACCAAAATCCATAGATACTCAAGTCTCTTATAAAATGCCATGGTATTTACATATATATGCCCTAAATCATCTCTAGACCACACACAATACCTAATACAATGTAAATAGTTGCTCTACATATTATTTAAGGAATAACAACATGGAGGGGGAAGTCTGTATATGTTCAGTACAAATATGGTTATGATTTGGATGTGAGGTGTCCCCCAAAAGCTCACCTGTGAGAGAATGCAAGAAGGTTTAGAGAAGAAATGATTGGGTTGTGAGAGTCTTAACACTATCAGTGAATTAATTTACTGATTAGGGATTAACTGAGTGGTAACTGAAGTGGTAGAGTGTGGCTGGAGAGGTGAGAATTAGGGGTGTGACTTTGGGGTATGTATTTGTATCTGGCAAGTGGAGACCTCTCGTTCTGCTTCCTCATCACCACATAAGCTGCTTTCCCCTGCCACACTCTTCCACCATGTTGTTCCTGTCTCATGAGCCCTGAGGAATGGAGCTAGCAGCTGTCTCTGGATTGAGACGTCTGAAACTGTGAGCCCTCAAATAAACTCTTCCTCCTCTACAGTTGTGATGGTTGGATCATTGAGTCACAGCAGCAAAAAAAAAAAAAAAAAAAAAAAAAAAAAAACTGACGAAAACATATGCATATTTTCCCCTCAAACTGTTCAGTCTGTGGTTAATTGTATCTAAGAATGAGGAGGGCCAGCTGTATAGTAAAGGGTTTTTTAGGCAGACCCTCTAAGAGGAGTGGACTTTAGTGATGTGGGGAAGGTACCTTCTGGGAAGAGAGATGAGCACGTGAGCCTGTGTAGAAATTCTGATTTGGGAATAGAGGGCACAGCATCAAAATTTGACTTTTGACCCAGTAAATTGTTGCAGGCTTCGAGTAAAAGGATCATTGGACTGGAATTCAAGAGACATCAGTATGTGTTCTAGCTCTGCCACTTTGTAATTGCATGGTGTAGAGCAAATCCCTTCACTCTCTGAGTCTTGGTTTCTTTGTCATAAATGAAAATAGCAGTCCCCATGGCACCTACCCTAGCAAGCAGACTGCTGTGAGGTCCAGATAGAATAAAAATACAAGTGAAAGTACTTTTCAAAGTACAAAATCTTATGTAAGTGTTAGTTGTAGCTGTCATCTTGCTGTTGCTGATACTTCTTCTGCTGTTATTATTATTTTGGCCGCAATAGCTAAGGGGTTAGTATACCCTGAACATGCAGCTCAAGGGCCGCAAGCCTTTGATGATAGGAAGATGCTTGAGAATCTGTTTCAGCAATTGTCAAGTCATCCATGTTATTTTTTAGAAACTAAAAAATCCAAGTTCATGTGAACTTAATTATAACCATATTTTTATTTAAAGTGGGCAGCAACGGAAGATTGTGGTAGCATAAATCACAAGTCATCTAATCTCATTTAGGTTATATGAAAACAAGATGGGAACCTTTGAAGTTAGTGTGTTTATTTGTTAATCCACCCCTCTCCCCCTACACACACATCACGTTATGTTTCTTAGAACTGTTTAGACAGGAAGTATTATTTTTTCCAGGAATTTTCATTTAAAAAATAATAAGTTCAGTGTCTGTGCTATAAATCAGTATTCATTTGGTCAAAAGCAAACCATCTTAGTTACTACTGTTGCATCAAATTGTACAGATCATAGAAATAACCAAGACATTTTTCTGACCAATGATGATGGACTAAATAGAACAAAAGTCCCAGACCAATAATGTCACTCAGTGGTAGAGCACTTGCTTAGTAGGAACAGACTACCTGGGTTGAGGGGTGGTCTTTTATGGAAACCTAAGGCAGACAGATGTTCTTGTCACAGCTCAGTTGGCATGGAACTGGGTGAGGGGAGAGGAAGGGGCAGAAATTGTCTTTAAGACAATCTTCCACTTTCCAAACGTTTATATGGTATTTATGTAACATTCTAATTTACTTGCAATTTATTTCATTGAGGTAAGAACTCTTAAGAGCTCACCTAAATGTTAAAAACGTATACATTAAAGTATTTTGAGTATGGTACAATGCTGTATACAGATCTCTAGAGCTTATTCATCTCGCTGACTAAGGTTTTATGCCCATTGTTTAGTAACTCCACATGTTACCCTTCCCCCAGGCCTTAACAATCACCATTTCATTCTTTGATTCTCCAAAGTTTCCTATTTTAGATACCTTCTACAAGTGAAATGGTGCAATATATTCCTTTCTGTAGCTGGCCTATTTTTCTCAGCCTAATATCCTCATGATTCATCTATAGTGTCACATATTGCAGAATTTCCTTTTTTTTTTAAAGGCTGAACATAAGTCCATTATATATATGTACCACATTTTCTTTATTCATTCATCAGTTGATTGACATTTAGGTTGTTTCTGCATCTTAGCTACAGTGAGTACTGCTGCAGTAAACACAGGAGTCTTAATGGTTCAAGATCCTCATTTCAGTTCTTTTGGATAAATATCCAGGAGAGGGATTGTTGGATCAGACAGTAGTTATATTTTAGTACTTTGAAGAACCTCCATACTGTTTTCCATATCAGCTGCACCATTTTGCCATCCCATCGATGTGCAGGGTTGCAGTTTTTCCATATTCTCACTGTCATTTATTGTTATTTCTTATAATAGCCATCTTGACAGGTTTCAAGTGATAACTCATTATGATTTTTATATGCATTCTCCTAATGACATTGAATACTTTCTCATATACCCATTTTTCATTTGTATGTGTCTTAGTGCTTATTTTAACTCATTTAATATTTTTTCTGAAAAAAATATATTTTTTCTGTAATAAGTTATGTTTTGGAAGATGCCCATTAGAATCATGATAGTTCAGTTGCCTATTGGAGGAGAGTAATTACCAAACTGAGGCCCTACCAGGTGTATATACTGCCTTGGCTGTTTGTGTCTGCACTCACATGACTAAGAAAACAATTCATTCTCCATGTTCAAGAGGACTTCCATCCCTCTGCTGATACTGAGAAATTATATGCTGGTGAATGACACTAGTCCATGAGCAAGACTAAACCATTCCTTGCATCTTAGTAATATAGTACACAAGATGTTGGGTTTTTTCTTTTGATACCTCAAGCAAGATTAATCACCTGCTATACACTAGTAATTGATCATTCCATGCATTATTTCATTAATCCTCAAAATAACTATAATACTTTAAATACTATCAATTGCCTCTAATTCCAATTAAGCATATAGTTTATTTCATCCTATTTATCTTTGAAATACTAAACTTTTCTTCTTTTCATCTTATATTTTATATTCCCTGAGACACTAACCCCAAGAAATAACCAACCAATTACACCAAAAACACACACACACACACACACACACACACACACAAAAGTAGTGGTTCATGTTCAAATATTAAATGTTATTATATGTAGACTATTTCTTTCCAAATGGTTCAAACACAATAAAGCTGGAAATACTTGAATGCTGTGTGTGCAGTTCTCTCTTTTGAAACAGTCTAGGTGGTTATAAAGTATGTATCATTTCTTAACAACATGTCTGCTTAAATCGACATCTAATATTTCAGAAAATGTATCCTCAACATATCAGGATATGTGACAGATAGTGCTTGTACTAAATCAGGTTTATAGATTTGTTTTGTTTTTTCCAGTACTGAGAATTGAACCCAGGGCCTCGCACATGCTAAGCAACTGCTCTACCTCTGAACCACTTTCCCAACCCCAGGTTTATAGATATTTTTTCAGCAATGCCGTCAGTCAGCATTATATTGCAAGTCCAGAGTAGTCCTCTGGTTCTTCTCTAATCTTTTCTGGTTCAAAAAGTATGTGTCAAGTACACATTGTTTCCAAGATAGAATTAGAGATTCTCTAAGTGGATTTGCATTTCTCTAAATGTCCCCCTCCAGGTTTTCAGTACCTGGAGAACAGGTACTCAGATGCCTCTAGGAGGCCAAAAGATGATATATAAAAGTGAAGCTGACTGGGTTCAACACCAGACAGTGGCTCTGAAGCCACCTGGCATACACATGTTCATCCAAAGCAGGCAGCAGAGGTTCAGCCACTGACACAGGATGCCATGAGAGAATACAGGCTCCATTTGGCCAATTCTGGGCACTTTTTTTTCTGAAAAAGATCTGGAAATTCAAATGTCTATGTAAAATATGTCCACTTTGCAAATATTGGCAGCTAATTTTTCTTTCTTTTAACACAACAAAGCCAAGTCTACCAGACCACCATCTTTTTTATTTATTTATTTTTTTATTGGTTGTTCACAACATTACAAAGCTCTTGACATATCATATTTCATACATTAGATTGAAGTGGATTATGAACCCCCAATTTTACCCCAAATGCAGATTGCAGAATCACGTCAGTTACACATCCACAATTTTACATAATGCCCTATTAGTAATTGTTGTATTCTGCTACCTTTCCTATCCCCTACTATCCCCCCTCCCCTCCCTTCCCATCTTCTCTCTCTACCCCATCTATTGTAATTCATTTCTCTCCTTGTTTATTTTCCCATTCCCCTCACAACCTCTTATATGTAATTTTGTATAGCAATGAGGGTCTCCCTTCATTTCCATGCAATTTCCCTTTTCTCTCCCTTTCCCTCCCATCTCATGTCAATCAACAAGTACATGAAAAAATGCTCACCATCTCTAGCAGTCAGAGAAATGCAAATCAAAACCACCCTAAGATACCATCTCACTCCAGTAAGATTGGCAGCCACTATGAAGTCAAACAACAACAAGTGCTGGCAAGGATGTGGAGAAAAGGGTACACTTGTACATTGCTGGTGGGACTGCAAATTGGTGAGGCCAATTTGGAAAGCAGTTTGGAGATTCCTGGGAAAGATGGGAATGGAACCACCATTTGACCCTGCTATTGCCCTTCTTGGACTATTCCCTGAAGACAGAGCATGCTACAGGGATACTGCCACATCGATGTTCATAGCAGCACAATTCACAATAGCTAGACTGTGGAACCAACCCAGATGCCCTTCAATAGATGAATGGATAAAAAAAATGTGGCATCTATACACAATGGAGTACTATGCAGCAATAAAAAATGACAAAATCATAGAATTTGCAGGGAAATGGATGGCACTAGAGCAGATTATGCTTAGTGAAGCTAGCCAATCCCTAAAAAACAAATACCAAATGTCTTCTTTGATATAATGAGAGCAACTATGAACAGAGCAGGGAGGAAGAGCAGGAAGAAAAGATTAACATTAAACAGAGATACCAGACCACCATCTTGACCTCTGTTTTAGGGATTTTCAGTAGGGAGGAGAGATATACCAAAATGAGCCTCCTTTACTTTACTTAGCTGCTCTCTTCCCTCTCATACCCACAAAGATATCACAAGCACTATTTTCTTTGCACTAGAAAGAGTATGAGCTTTGGGAAGGTGAAAAGAGAGTAGGACCTTCAAAGAAAAACATGTACTTCCAAATCCAGACCCTTTCCTCCTGCCTTTGCACAGAACCTAACTATGTAGGTTACATTTATGTATGATGTAATGAAAGACCATTACAGACAAGCCTGTGTGTGTGTTTTAGTTTTTTCCAGGGAAGGAGAGCCTTAGAGCATTTCCTTGCAGATCACTGTGAGGCCCCTGAGATAAGAAAGTGGAGAAAGTGAAGAGAAGGATTCTATCTTCAATGTATTGGGCTTAAGGGAATACAAGACTCCCAAATTAAAACAGCTTAAGAAATTTAAACAATATTCAAGACTAAAAAGTATAGACTTGGCAGATGTGATAATAGAACATCTAAAATCATTAAGAGCTGACAGAATCCCCAGAAAGAACACCTTTTATGACATTTTTGGTGCCAAGGGCAGGACTGAGAAGGTGGAGAAATGGACCTTATCTAGATCCACCACCCAGTGGGTAGACATTACAGTGACTTGGAAGGGACGTTTCCAACCAGGCACAGGTTTGGGTGGTCCAGAAAGTAGGTTTTGGTATTCTTGGGATACCTGGATGAAGTTTGCTTACAGAAAAACAAAGGCTAGCCTCAGGGAGCCCAGAAGGCAGACACTAGAGAAATGCATTTCTAGCAGACTCTTGAAAATAGCCCGTCTACTAGATCCCAGATAATCAAACTAGTTAAAAATAAGTTTGGCATTTCCTTGGGAGGCAGAAAACCATGTAATCCCTCAGAAAAGTTGTAATCAAGAATGATAAAACATTTAAAATAAATTCCTTCTGAATTTTTACTCTTGATTCCTCAAGTAGCATTTGCTACAGTTAACTTTTACTTTCCTGGGCCCCTTGGGGAAGAAGCGGTAGCACAGAGAGCTGTTAGGGTCCTCTGGTCGTCAGAGGAGGTTCTCAGCCCTCATAATGGCCCTCAGGGGCCAATTTTACGGCTCTTCCAATGACCTGTTGGGAGCTCAGCTTCACACCTCCCAGTGGGGAAATGCTGCAGCCAGAAGACACCTGTTGGCAAGGCAGAGAGGAGGCAGCCTCCAGGAAGACAAAGGCCAGCTTCCCATTCTTTCCTTGTCTTTCTTTCTATTTTTTTTTTTAATTTCAGTTCTCTAGAATTCATTTGTTATACTTTTCTCTAAAACATTTTATGAAAAGACATCTATAGAGCTTAAACAGTAAAATGGGGAGGATTGCTTAACTCAACTTTTAAAGATCAGCAAATGCCAAGAAATATTTCAGAGACCCTATGTAAATAGTTTAGTACTATTTAGCTGTTTTTCCTAATTTTCTTTGCTTCCTTTTTTTCTTGTTTTTTTCTTTCACCCTTTACCCTTGGCAGTAAAATTCCTTATGATGCTCAAATAGTGTGTGATCTCTAATAGTACAGTAATAATATTGGGGGTGTCCGCTTTGACATTTCCTTGGTTTGGACTTCCTCCTGGTTCATCCAGCCTGTTTCAGAATCTGACATCATATACTTTATACATATAAATTACCTAGAAGTCCCCATTCACAAACAGCAGAGAATGGGCACTGAAGCCTTTCCCTGGCTCTGGGCCTCCATGAGGGATATTCAGATATGGGGAAAGAGAAAATCATCCTCTGAATACTGTATATCCTTTTTAAGTATTTCCAATATAGTATTTACAATCTATTTGTGGCAACTACCAATATCATCATCAACATGAAAGGGAATGAGGAAGAATAAGCTGAGACAGAAAGTACTGGCCTTAGAGAGCAAGATGTCAACAGCAAAAATACTCTGGTACAAGGAGGTCGAATCATCCTGCTTCTGGTTAAGATAACTATCATGACATCCATCCACTAGAGCAGATAGATGTGCAGACTGGAATATTGTAGGGGGCTTCTGGGAGGCTCGGAGCACTGGTGATGTCTATAAGATCATGGATCTAGGAGTCCAACTCTGCTCATGTGAATATGGGTACACACATGTTCCAACTCCAGAGAAATGAGAATGAAGGAAGTTGGTGAGGGCCAGGAGACTTTACCATCTTCTGGGATTTAGATTAGGCTCAAGCTCTGCCAAAACAAAAACAAAAACTTGAATAGATTCCAGGGCCCAAAGACCCAAGCAAAGGGAGAAAGAAAACAGACTGGTTTCTCTTGGCATTAAGGACTTCTGCCTCCCCGCCCCCCCAATCCTGAGGATATGATCTCCCTACTCACCAAAGAGAAAGCAGCACTAGGGTAGCTTCCATCCCTACCTACTCAAAGGTCACTGGGCCCAGGTTGAGGAGAAACCAAATTATCTCTAGGAGTAGATCAAGCCAGGAACCAGAGTAGTAAATAGGATGAGGTAGGAAAGAAGGGGAGGAGATGGCTTCGTATAAAAAACACTAACCAATTCAGATGACTACCACCAAGTGCCCCCAGTTTGAAGCAGGATTGCATAGGACTAACATAAAAGTATACTCCAATTGACTGAGAACAATACTTCCTTAGTTAGGAAGGTGGGTGGAGCGTCATATATAATGGGCATGCTATCATTGTGTCTACTAAGACTAGGTCAGGCAAAGTTGCATCTGTGTTTTGGCCTCTATCTGCCTCCTCTTTCATGATCCAACTCATGCCCCCTATATTTGTTAAAGACTGTTGATTCCAAGGTTCCTGCATATTATCAAGCTGACTGAAGCATACAGGAGGGATTTATTATAAGGACTCAGGGGTGCTTTATGAAACTCAGGTCTAGGAAATTTTTTGCCCAGACTCAGGAAGGTGCTGAAAGCAAGAACTAAACAGCCTGTCTGCTACTTTGAATATCTGCTTCATGTTTTTCCTCTTTGCCAATAGGCTTTCTTTGAAGTCCACATATCTCTGTTTCCCCCAATCCTTATGCCTTCTCTCCTGCTGCCCAACTTACAAGGGCAGGAAGAAAATATGATTGGCCCAACTTGGGTCCAGGGTGATCCCTTGTCCAATCAGGTATGGCTAGGAAGCAGTTCATGTATTACAATATGACTCAGAGGAATTGAGTTTAGAGACCCGTGTTTCCAAAAGTGTAACATGCATACAAATCACCTGGTTATCTTGTTTAAATGTAAAATCTGATTAAGTCTGAGATGAAGCCTGAGAGATTACATTTTTAACAAGCCTCAAGTTAATACTACTGATGCTGGTCTCTGAATCACATGTTACAAAGTTAGAACAGATAGGCTGGGCCACTCCCCAAACCTGCTAAGGCCATTTTTTTTTTCTGTGTGAAATTAGTCCTCTGCATTTAAATTTGCATTTATGTATGTGTAATGACAACTTATCATTTTCATAAGGAAAACTACTCACATTATATAAATACTCAGCCAACAGAAGTGTAAGGATGGGCAATGTGGGACACCTGAATTCTTAGTGCAAGACTTAGGAAGTTTCCCAACTAATTATTAAATCTGTTTTAAAGCTAAAAGATTGTAAAAATCCAATTTAAATAAATTGGTTGTGACTCTAAAGTTTTCAAAGTAAGAACTGCTTTTTCCTCTGTCTTGTATACGAATTTTAATGAAAATACTATCTAAATATCCTAGAGGTTTTACTCTAAGCCTTCCAAAGCAAGTGCTTCTCTGCAGACCATGTAAGGTTTCATTGATTCTTAAAGATAAAAATGAATTGATCTTCAATATAAACACATGGAATCCATTTCAAAATGCTACAGAACCTTGTTGCCCATTGTGCCCGGTGGCATGAAAATCTTGGAAGATGTTCCTTGCTGCCAGCAAGACTGGATGTTTGCTCAGTTTCTCCATTTCCCATATGTGCTTGCACACCAAGCCAGGAGCATTTACTCCCATCATTAGTAACCTCTTAGAAATGGACTTCCTCAATTCACTGCAAAGGAACAGAAATGAAGCAGATCAGCTTGCTCTGTCTTTCTTGAGAACTAGATGCTCCTACAATGTGCATTTGGCAATTCTTTCATCCACCTATTAGGAGCCTGCACAGGGAAAAACCTGAATGAGTTGGGTAAGAATACAACAATTTCAGGAAGACTTTTCATTGGCCAGGGCTGCTGATAAAATAGTAAGCTTGAGTTAATACTGACACATATTGGAGCCCCTGCCTAAGACAACAAAGTTATTCATCACAGGACCTAGAATAAACTGTAGACCCCATTTTTTAAAAATGTTGATGAAAAGCTGATGTTCGCTGAGCATGGTTGCACATGCCTATAATCTGACTTGGGAGGCTGAGGCAGGAGGATCACAAGTTCAAGGCCAGCCTCAGCAACTTGGCGATGCTCTGATCAATTTAGTGATTAAATTGATTAAAATAAAAAAATAAAAGAGTTCGGATGTGGATCAGTATTAAAATAAAAATATAAAATAAAATTAAAATAAAAAATAAGAGTATTAAAATAAAAATTAAAAAATAAAAGAGTCCGCATGTGGATCAGTGGCAAAGCACCTTTGGATTCAATCCCCACTACCAAAAAAAAAAAAAAAGAAAGAAAGAAAGAAAGAAAGGAAAAAGAGAGAGAAAGAGAGAGAGAGAGGCTAATGCCATTCAGGCAATAGCACATGTTCAGGCTACTGAGTACTTCAAACTTCTAAGTTCATATTTGTATTAATCCTTCTAAGGATTTTCATCTAATCTAAGAGATACAGACATTTTCAACTTGAACTGTTAATCCCCTTAGTTATAGAAATTAGTTCACAAATTCAATTTTCTAATTAAAAGGGTCAATTGGATGACCATCATTGTCCTATGTGGCACAGGATAGCTCCTGTACAGGTTCACTGTAAGACTATTCCAACCAAAAATATGTGTAAGTTTAATTTTCATCTAGAAAATAAGATTTAGTAGGGTCTAATAGGAGAAAAATGAAAAGAGTAAAAATGATTCCTTATTGTGGTGGTTACAAACCTGGGTTCTGGAATCAGACACAAACTTGAATTGTAGGAAACAGCATCCTTACTTGTAATGTGCTGATTTCCTTACTTGAGGTATAGAAGTGGTTCCTGTGAAGGTGCACTGAGATCAGATGCATGATGTTCAGACACAGAGTCTGCACAGGGAGAGCTCAGAGTCTATTAGGCTGTCGCTACCTTTCCTGACCCCATCTGCCCGTCTACCCATCTAAACAGAAACAAAAAAAAAAATGAAAAATTTGCATGGATGGGGAAATTTGGAGAATTTTCTAGAACCATTGTCATCCTATTAGGCATAATGGGATTAAATTAAAGCCTTTCTTTCACTTGTCCTTTTGCTACCAAGCTCTCCCTGTTTGGCACCAGACTTTACATTCAATGTCTGTATTTCTCTCTCCCTGACTATTCTTGAAAGGAAAGGGAGTGTCATGTTACTGTATTTTCCATAAACCAGAGGAAAATCCTGCTATGAAAAACACAAAGCCCTCCAAAGAGCTCTGTTTCCCCTACTCAGCCATAACTGTCTTGGAGTACCATCTGCCCGTACAGCTGAGCTAAGCAGAGCTGTTGGGAGCCCAAAGATGCTCAACTGCTGCTTTCTGAAGTTAGATAAGACAAAGTGTCCAGAAGACCCCAGACTATCCCAGAAATTCCCAGAAATGTTGCTTCCCAGGAGTCCAAAAAAATTGTAGAACCATTGTTCTACCCAGATAGAAAATCAAAATGGTGGGAGTGGGGGACTGAAAAGGAGCAGGAAGAAAAAATTGGTGTTTTTATTTTAAAAGGGAATGATTCATTTGGAAATAAACTTCACTTTTTCAAAGTTGCTTCATCAAAATCCTATGCAATGGACAATGTTAGTTCAACTAGCCACATGTCTTGCACACGCACAAAAGGTGACAGAGATCCATAGATGAGAATATCCAAAAGTATTTTGATCCTTTGCAAAGATCTTGAATATAGGAAGAATGGAGCAAGTTATCTTATCTGGCTCATACTCGGCTGAATTCCAAGCATTCAAGCATTTCATATTCAGAACAACCAGAGCATTGCTTGTCGCAATGGAAAGTATGAAGCTTAGAGAAGCATAGTCATCAACGGTCCTATCGAGGGTGACAGCATGCAGGGACCACTAAGCCCTTGAGAATGTTTTCTCCATCTCCAGATCCCTTTCAGCAAGGCGTTTGTGAAACTGGTTGCTGAGGCACCCGATGATGCTCTCCACGTCCTTCCCATCCCACTGCTAGTAAAACCCCAGGGACCCAATTATAATGCAGTTGCTTCCCCAGCAGAGATTTCAGCCCTGCATTTTCTAGAAAGAAACCATACTGCACCAGAGATCCTGCAATCAAATCCTTGTTATGTTGACTCCTATCACTGGATTTTCCATGTTAATGCATCTGTAAGGAACATAAAACCTGCCTTTTTTGAGTATGGTTCATTGATGACAGGTGTGAGCTGTCTTGAGTTGTTTACCAAAACGTCTTTGAAATAAGAATAATTTCAATAACTGGGGTAATGACATTTCCCTTTTAGCCCTCATCTCCCAATGCATTGTGTGAAAATGTCTAAACAAACAAAAATGTTCTTCCTTAACATTGCAAAATGGTAGCCATTAGAACAACCTGTTAATGTTGTTTATTCAGGGGAAAACATGTAGAAAAGCATAACAGCCACCCCATTCAGCAAGCTTTTTCACAAAATGGATACTAAGGAAACTCAATCCAGCTTTGTTTACAGAACTGAAGCAGGGTGGAGACTAGGAAGTAAAAATATGGTGCCGTTTTCCCTCTGGACATCCTGACTTAATGGCTCACAGCAGATGACACAGGTGCTTGGTTCACATGTTGACACTAGCTCTGTGTTGGACAGCTCCATCTGCCCAGTCTGAAAAATACAGGTACAAGGAAAGAGAAAGAAACAATCCCAATTCTTCCCTGGCTTACTTTTTCTGAAACTCCTTTATGTGATGAACTTGTGCTTATGTTACTTTATTTTGAGTTTTCTTTCAAATGTTTGCAGAGACATACATAACATCACATGGTACCCCATAAATATGTACATTTTTATGGGTTAATTTAGAAATACAAAGTATGTGTGTTTGTGTGTGTGTGTGTGTGAAGTTTTCTTTAGGAAAGGGCTATCATGATGGAAATAAATTCTAGTTAAGATAGTTGATCTTTTTCTTCCAAAACTCCAGTCTCTCCCTAATCACAGATCTAAAGAGGTAGATCAAGTTTTTTAAAGAGGCTGAAATATTCCTTTTCTAGCCAGCCCCCATCCTAGGCAAAGCCTTGCAACTTGTGGAGCACAAGGAGCAAGAAGAGGTAGTTTTGCTGTTTGTACATTTACTTCCAGACAGTCTTAAAATCCATCCGAGGAGAGAGCCTTGCTGATCCTGCCAACTCATCCAGAATAAATTTTCCTTACAAGTAACTGAAACTTTCCCCCCAAATAAAGTAACCCTTAACTCTTGTGCCTGATCTTGCTATAAAGGATGATACATCTTGAGAGCAGACGGTAGTGAACAGAATTTAGCCCTTTGTAAATGATTCAGAGTCACATTTCCAGGTCAGATAAAAGCCACTCAGAATTTCAGGGAGTGCCCCCAGGGGCAATGGCAAGAGTAAGGTGAGGCCAACCCATAGGAATTTGGGCATGAACCGTCTAGAGACTGTATTGAGCAGGAGTGCTCCTCTGGTCAGAGGCCTCTGATTCAGGGGATGAGTGGTGTGGCTCCTGGACCTGATGACTGTGGGATTTCCTGTATAGTTAATATTTGACTTGAGCACTGCAGACGTGTGCATTCCATTTGTGTCTGTATCAAATAGAAGCCACCAGACCTAAGCTTTCATTCCTTGATCACTCCCAAGATAGTAGTAGCTAACTTGCTTAAGACAGATCCCACTTATTACTGGAGATGTTTATCTACTGCAAAGACAGACTGTGCTTGTGATCACATCAGGGAGAACTGGCCCCTGGTTGTAGAAACTGCTCCCACTTCTTTCTTCCAAGGAAGAACAAATACGGCACTTTTACTAAACAGGGCTTGTACATTTATCCAAACAGTAGAGCTCATCTTTTTTACTTGATTCACTAAAAAATACACAAGAAGGCAAACATATGCTAAGCAGAAAGCAAACAGTAAAGACTAATATAAATGTTACACAAATATAAGATACACATATATTATCTATGTGTGCATCGCCTATACCCATATTCATACATATGACAGACATGAATTAGTCAGCTTTGTATTACTACCACAAAATACCTGAGGAAATTAAATAGAAAAGGTCTATTACCTCTTGCATAGATCTATACGTCCAGTCCAAGATCCGATGGCCCCTTTGCTTTGTGCCATAGAGTACATTTATTCTGGATGAGTTGGCAGGATCAGCAAGGCTCTCTCCTCAGTGAGTGCACCGAATGGCAATGGCACAAAGTACATGGTAGAACCCACCACTCACATCCTGAGGCAGGAAGTCAATCTAGAGGATAGGTCTGAGTCCTATAGTCTTCTTTAAAGACATGCCTCAATAACCTATGGACCGCCCAGTAAACCCCACCTCCTAAAAGTCCTTATATTGCCCATTATGGCCATTCTGGAGGACTAAACCTGTGACACTTGGGCCTTTGGGAGACAATCAGCATCAAACTATATCAACACATACAGATATGATACATACATACATATATATATATATATATGTATACATATTGATGTGTATGATGCATACATATATATGGTATAGTAAGCATATTTAACATAAATGATAAAAGGGAAAGAAACACTGTATGTCAGAGTTGCTCATTTTTATACAGAACTTCTTACTTCATGAAAATATTTTTTCCATAAAGTTTCAATAAAGTTTTCCATAAAGTTTTTCAGACCTGTAACTTAAAAAGTGAAATCATAAGTTATAAAGCAAGATTTTCGAGGCATTTATATATTTTTAAACTCCAAATAATCTATTGAGTAAATTATAGGAATTTTACCACATCTTCATAATTATATTTTTCCCTTTTTTTAACTGCGTAGTATGTGCTGTCTTTGTCTGAACTTTCATAACAAAGTACCATGAGCTCGGGGAGCTCAGATAACAGAAATTTATTTTCCCTCAATTCTGGAAATCCAAGATCAGGATGCCAGCTTGGTCAGGTTCTGGTGAGGGAGCTCCTTTGGCTTGCCAATGGCCACCTTCTCACTGTGTCCTCACCTGATGGAAAGATAGAGAGCAAGCCTCCCAATATCTCTTCTTATAAAACCACAAATTGTATCATGAGTGCCCCACCACATGACCCATCTAACCCTAATTATTTCCCAAAGACCCCATCTCCAGATAGAATTGCACTGGGGAATTAGGGCTTCAAGATACCAATTTTAGGAGGACATAAGCAACCAATCCATATCATGTGCTTACACTTGTGAATATCATCAATCCTCAGGAAATTGTATCCCCTGTAATATTATATCCAGTCTATGTGTTGTATATTTGCTGGGGACGGGGGGGGGAGGGGGGAATGAAAAGCAGAACTATTCCCAGAGGAAAGAAATCAACTGGACAACGTTTTAGAAATTGTATGATAGGAAGAATTGAAGTTGTATGAACCAGAGCTCTTTATCATTAAGAAAGAAAAATATTGTTTGCAGATACTTGGAAACTTACATATCGAAGAAGAATTTGGCTTCTTTATGATTCCAAAATGTGGAATAAGTGAAAGTCAGAAGGAGGTAGATTTTGGAGAAATATAAAGCAGAACTTCCTAATAAAGAGATGCCCCCAGTCAGCTCTTCACCACTGATCTCATTCAGCAAGGCAGGACTCCTTTAGAGATGCTTTCATGAAAACATTTAAATTAAACAAAACTTTTGGCCAGATATTTCCACAGTCCATTCTGGCTCTAAGATATCATGTCTTCAGAATTCACCCTCTAATGATAATTAGTCTTTAAGTGATTTGTATATGAATAGAAGCAAGAATAAGGACCAAAATAATCCACAATATTATCTTTGTGCTCAAAGAAGGGTATGAACGGAGATGCATTCATGCATTCATGTGGTCTTCTTCCTTAGAGGATATATTTAGGATGAAGCATTCAGTGGAAATACAAATGTTCTGAACAAGAGGTAAAAAGAATTATTAACCTAAGAATTAGTTGGTAATTAGAAAAACTCTCACTTCAGGGGAATCGTGAGATAAGTGTTTTTGTAGCATTGTTGTTTTGTTAGTTTGGGTTACGGACACACATGGTTTTTTTTAATTGCATAACCAGTGTATCTTCTATGTAAAAAAAAAAAATAGACTGATGGATGTTTATGACCTAATAAATAGTGGGTAAACTTGTTGCCAAGAAATTAATCTCAGTTGATCTAAAATGAGATTGATCTTTCTTGTCAGTTATCTGTCATGACTAAGGAAATGAACCCCTTTATAGACTCTTGCCTACTTTTATGTCATCAGAGTGTCTGGAACATTGCCCACTATTTCTTTTTTAATGTTGGAAATATACAAGCATTCACTTTGTTCTAACAAACACATGTTTCAAATTAATTTTTTTTCTCTTCTGGAAGATTAAGTCCTGTGTAATTAAACCACTTGAAAACTCAGCCAATATAATTAATGGATATCAATTAGAAGCACTTGATAAAATGCTGATGGACACAAAAGCTGCCTAAACTTACTAGACTATGAGATGATAAAGGCATAACATTATCTATTTTATTCAGCACTGAATTTCTTCTTGCCCTTCATGATGCCTGCTACCAGAAAGTCTTCAATAAAAATCTATTATTGAATGAATGAAAAACTTATTTTCAGGAGTTAATGATCCAATTGATGTAACATATGAAAGAAATCAGTCAAATTGATACTGGAGTTGCTCTCATTAAAATGGACCACATTGCCAAATGTGGTGGTGCACATCTATAATCCTGCAACCCAGAAGGCTGAGGCAGGAAAATTACAAGTTCAAGGTCAGCCTGGACAACTTAGTGAGAACCTGTCCCAAGATAAAAAGGACTGGAGAGCGTAACTCAGTGGTAAAACACTCCTAGGTTAGAACTCCAGTAATGAAAAATAAATTAAAATAAAATGGCCTATGTCAGTTTTTCAGGATTAACTACCAACTTGTTTTATCATCCAGAGCCTCTGATTTCTTTCTATGCTCTTTCTCCTTTTTGCTGCCATGTTACTGCATGTACAAAAGATGCTTAAGAAGATGTGAAATTCAAATTAGATTTGAATATTGATTATACCTCTCTAAAAAGTCCAATTGGTCCACTTTTGGATTGGGGGTAAGGTTTAGTAGTAGATGCCATTCATTAAAAAATGTGTTTCAGTAAAACCTTATGGTCCAAAATAAAGATTATCTAAAGCAAAGGTGTGGATGATATGGATACTATATCACAGGATGAACCAAAATAAAAATGTGGTTTTGAGTGTCTTGAGGTGAGAGAACAGGATGCAGAGTTTCATGACATGAAAGAAAAAGGATTCAACCAGAAAACATACTGACCTGATAATTAAGAACCTTGGATTTTCATCATGGTCATTGATGTTATGTAGATCCTGAACCCCAGTTAACTCACTAATAAAATTGAGGACAGGACTTAATGATAGGAAGTCTAAAGCAATAGTTCTCAAAGTGTTTTCATTTGGCATCACTTGAGAACTAGGTATGCAAATTCTCTAAACCAACCTTGGACCTGTTCAAGCAGAAACTCTGGAAATAGGGTCCAGCGATCTATTTTGATACTCTTCCAGGTGATTCAGCTGAACAATCAATTTTGAGGACCAGGAACTTTGGGTTCTTTAGGAAACCAGTGATGATGATTTTTGAGGCTTCTTTTCCCCTCTGCTTCCAACAGCTCTTGAGACAGGGCCTACTACAACCTGGCAGTGACACCCTGCTAATCAGAGGTTAGATATGAATAGAAGTTGTGGGCTGGAGCTGGAGCTTGGTGGTAGAGCACTTGCCCAGCATGTGCAAGGCTCTGGGTTCCCTAGTACTTCAAAAAAAAAAGTTGTTCTTTCAAGACATCTACTATGCAAATAGTGACTCTAGTTAATAATGATGTAGGATATCCTTGAAAATTGCTAAAACAATGAATTTTCTGTGTTCTCACCAAAAATAAATAAATATGAAATATGACACAACACACAAATTAAGTTTATTTAGCCATTTCACAATATATGTGTATTTTAAAGCATCATGTTGAAATTCTTTCAACTAGATGAAAAGCCTTTGGTTCTACAACTATATTAATATTGTTATATATGAATACTATATTAAAATACACTAGTAATAAGGAAATATATCATGTGAATGTTTTGTAGTTTGTGTAACAAATTACTTTGTAAGTGTGGTGACATACAAAATACCACTAGCTGAAGGCTTAAACAGAGTTATCCCAATAATGAGGGTGATCGGGAGTCCTAGGAGAGAAAAGAGGCTGTGAGCTTTCAAGGCATTTGGGCCACACCTGGATTGCAGAGACATTCATGAAGGTGGGTTCTTTCCTTTAGGTCCAAAATCAAACTATTAGGTTTTGTGTGATTCTTGAAGATTCTTAGTTTGCTTTTTGCTGTAGCTGTCTATTCCACAAAAGAGCTTCTTTGCCAAAGACTATGTTAATCAAAGTTTCACTCAATCTGAGAGTTCATCCATCTTCATTATCATGATGATCAGTCACAGCCAAAGTTGGAGGCGACTGCTCCTCCATGTCTTCCCACAAATGTTAGTCTACAATTTTATACTACAGCAGTCTCTTAGAATCATTCCACTTTACACTCAGAGGGGACAATTCTGGTTCATTTGGGGTTTTGAATATGTATTGTTGGCTTGCATTTCGGATTATTTTTAGTTTCTGATCTCTTAAAGTTTAAATCAAGCCTGAACTGCACAATACCCAGCACATAGTCCTGGACAATAAGCATTCATAACATCTGTGATGATACTTGGTGTTTTCTCTGTTCAAGCTGTGAAATACTGGAATAAACAGATCAGCTTTCCTTTTTACTTAATTTTTCCCTGTAGCTAAAGTTTTTGGTTGCTTTATAATCAGGATAAATGAAAACAAATGAAGGAAAATATGACTCAACATATGTGCTACATATTCATGTTTCATCCATAGATATTAAAATATTATTTTCCAGTGTTTGGCTCAAGGAAAGAATACACTTAAGAAACTTCTAAAGGACTCAATTATCCAAATGGAAATGGTAATTTCTATGAAGTGTGAAACTTCATAGTTTATAAAATACTTTCAAGTATGATCTCACATGACCTTCCCCATATCCTTGTGAAGTAACAATTGGATTATTACCTCTTATTTACTGGACTGAAGAAAAGGTCTAGGGAAATTCAGTGACTTGCCCAGTGTCACTGTGACTTGCACAACCAATTACTGGCCGAAATGCTCCTCTCACCAGGTTAAGTTACCTCTTCCAACCTCATCAAGAGCTGAGCTCCCCTCCCTCTGGGGTTTTGTCAACCTCTGCTACATTGGGCCAGGTCACATTTAAATAGGTGGCATTAAAAAGAAGAAGAAGAAGAAGAAGGAATTCTTTGATCTTTGATAGATGGACTTTTGGTTGGGGAGAGATGGGAACTATCCACCTGTCTTACTCTAAAGGCAGGAATTAAAAATCTAGTTTTAAACAACATCTCAGTAGAGCTGAAGGGATCGACCATACTGTCTTTCAGAGGAGGCTATCTCTTTAGAATTAAACTCAGTTGTTTTAACTCCTGGCCTAACCCTTAGAATAACTTGAGATTTTTAAAATTTAGATATTCCAATATAACCCCCCACCCCAACTCCAAGAAATCAAGCATGAGCTTAAGCACTGAGAGTTTTGAAAGCTCCCCAGGTTGACTCTACTGTGCAGCTGGGGTTGAACTTTACTGATACAGCTGAAATGGAAGCATGACTTTAAACTGGCAGAGAAGCAGCCCTTTTCCTTCTCCAACTAGGTAAAAAGAACATGTCTGTTGAAAGTCCTGACCATTTCTATGTGGAGGCCTTGTATGCTTTCAAAGCAAGCCAGAAAGTTGTGTCTACCAGAGAATTCCTGTGGGATATTATTAAAGGGTTTATGGTTAACTGATGGGCTGAATTAATGGTGAGTATTAAGGCAGATTCGACCTCAGAAAGTGGGCAGATTAACAAAGTGACCAATGTGGAGTTACGGATTTCAAGTTTCACTTCAAGTTTCCTATCTTTGACAAGGACTGGAGGTCATAAAAAAGATGCTTTCTTTCCTTTACCAGTGAGGATTGAATGGATCTGCCCTTGTGAAAACGTGGGTCTGTCCAGAGAGACATAGGAGGAGAGGTGTAATTAACTTGAATAAGCAAAGGCATAAACAGCAGCCTGAAAAACAGCTTCTAGAAACACACGCGGGACCAGGTTCTGTCCTTAAACTACCCCTTCCTTGAAGAATCTCCTGCATAAGAACACCCTGGAAATTATATCCATGACAAAGTTTCCTCTCCTTATATTAGGTGTGCATGTGTATGTGTGTTTGTGTGTGAATGGAAGGAAGGAGGAGGACATTCATCTCATCACCACTAAGATGCTGTCCTGGAGTAAGAATAAGTAAATGTGTTCAAGGGGATGAACTATTTTATACTTCATGTACAAATGAGGAGATCAATGTGTCATTCAAAGTCACATTTTTAAAGGCAAAAAGATTAGGATAGTGCTCCTTATTGGGGTTGAGTTACACAAATTTAATCTGAAGTTTCTATTTAAACAAAGATATATTTGACCCCATTCCACCTGGAGTAAGGAAATATCTAGTGTTTTTCTGCAGCTAAGCACATCAGAAAGCCATTAAGCCGTTCAGAGCAAACTGAAATGTCTCTAGTTTATAGAAGTTGTAAGTACAAATGAATCTACAACATGTCCAAAAAGCCAAGTTGGAGAAGGCTTTTTAACTCAAGAAGTTGCCTTTATATTAGAAGGGTAGATAATCTCATTTAATCAATTATATTCAACTAGTACTTATTGAAGGATGAGGATGGGTTTGGTAATGTTGAGAATGAAATTAGAATGTGTCACTTTCTCATAACAACTAACTATAACATATTAAACAAGTAGAGAGAATTGTGCTAAAAACATAAAAGATTTGTTTTATTGGACATCATATTTTAAAGGTCTCATTTAAAACTATGCTACTACAAAAAAAAAGTGGAATAGAAATAGGGAATGCCAGCAGAACAAGTATGCAAAATAGTTGACCAGAGGAACAGGGCTCAGATTCAGTCTTTCCTCATTCAACCAGTCTTCCTAAAACAGCAAAGTCAAAGCGTTAACTGTAGGCTTTCTCAGAATCAAAGATGATTCAGAATTAGGTCCAGCCTGATGCGTCATGCCCCCCTCCCTATGGTCAGTTAAGCCCTCTTGCTGTTCTGCAACCCCTCTGCTTTGGCCTTGCACCACCTGATCCCTCAAGTTCTTCTGACCTCCTCAGCCCACATGCCAACCTTGACCCTTCTCAGCTGCCACCCTCCACACACTCTACTACCCTTTCTCAGTTCTAGCTTATCCATCCAAATCCAGCCACAGACAGGAAATGACCCCTGCAAAACCAGAAAGAAGCGTAGTTTGCACCAATAGAAATATATCTGAATGCCATTATCTTGGAAATGTTTAAAAAATCCTGTAAAAAAATATATTTTTAAGGGTTCACTACTGAAAGAAATACCCTAGTTTGTTGTTGTTGTTATTATTTATTTATTTATTTATTGGCAAAATGAATCTCTAACTCTTGTTTAATCAGCCAATAAGGGTGCTGATTGTGAGCCAGTTCAGGGTTCACAGTGAAAAAGAAAAGCCACTGAGTAAAAATGGAGATTAAGTCTTTGCTGAAGAGACTAAAAAATTATTTCCTAGTGTTAGAAAAAAAAATAGCTGTGGGGAAGTTCTTAAAGGTAACCAACATACCTATAATCTCCACTATACACAAACCATGTTACCTTTTGTCCTGATTAACTAATTGGCCAGAGAAAGACAATCTTGTCAGCCCAGGGACACTAGCTCAAATTCTTGGCCATGTCTATAATCTGTAAAGTCTTTTTGCTGTGAGATAATGTGAGTTGCAAAGAAATAGTCTAAATGTATTTGTCAGGGTAATAATTGGGAATAAATTAAAATTTAAAAACAGTGAAAAGGGAATTAAGGCTAGAGATTTATTTTCTTTAAGAAGCTATAGTAGATAAACCATTTTTAATTAATTTTTATAACACTCTCAATGCCTCAGTTTTCTTCAATTAAAGAGATAGAAACATACATAGATTTTGTTAAATTTTTCTCCAAGATAGATCAAATCTCATGTCAAGTTTCTCCATGACTGAAACAAAACCTCCACTTGCTAGCAATATAGGACCCTTACCAAAAGGACATAGGGTTCTTAGTATCAAACAGGTCAACCTATATATATTTACTGAGAATAAATAGATACACTGAGAATAATTGCACAGAGTTTTCTAATTTCAAAATCATGACTCTACATTTTTGGCATAATTATTGACCATGTGTAAACAAACATGACTTTCAAACTGGTTTTTCTAGATTTATAGATTTATTTATTTAAATAAAGCAAGCAAGGATACTTGCTTTTATTTAGGTCATAAATACTTTTGAGCAAACTTTCACTCAGAAACCCACTGATTTGTCAAACAACTCAATAACTGGTCATTTTGTATTATATATTTAGATTCCCTTTAACTTACATAATGTATAGATTCTCAAACTGTAAGAGAGTAATATCATACCATTGTTCTGTTATTACAAAAAGAAGGAAAGTAACAGAGACAGATGAGCAGATTTTTATTGACAGAGGACAATTTTTATTGACAGGTTCCTTCTCTGTTGATGAACCCACTTGAACAATGTGGTTTTGTTACTGAGAGGACTCATTCTATGTCCCATTGTAGAATGTCAAATAACAGAAGTGTGCCCATTTGATCCAAAGCTCAGTCTTTTGTCTTGGCTTGGTTGTTGTGTTCCAATACTGAGGAGAAAACTCCATCTTGTTACCCGCACTCTTTCCCAGAATATGCTGCACTTGTTCAGAATTAGGTAAAAGTGAAGAGCATATTACAGTAGATATAGAGTTTGGGGTTTTCCCTCTCTGAGAAATAGCAGTCCCTGCATAGAGCACAGGAATGCTGTTAAAAAAAATAGTCACATTAAATTTAGATTATAGTCCATTGGAAAAATGCTGCTGTGACCAGCTCTCAAGTCTGATGGGAAACACTGAGGCCATCACCCAGGCATCTGAGTAGCACATTAAGCCTAGTCAAGAGAACATCAGAGACCACCAGGCACTTCAAACCTATGACTCCATTTCTAACATAGTCTGTTTTTTGTTGTTTTGGGTGTTTGGTTTTGGTTTTTTACTGGCCACATGATATTTCAAGAAGCAAATAGCTATAGGAAGCAGTTCTTACAGTAAAAATTACATGTATGCATTTGTTCTTTTTCTGAAATTCCACTACTGGGAATTTACCCTAAGAAAATAATCTAAAATACAAAAAGGAGAGAGAGAGAGAGAGAGAGAGAGAGAGAGAGAGAGAGAGAGAAGCTATTTGTAAAAATGTTTCTGCAGCATTATTTATAAGGACTAAAAATTTTATAACCATTTACGTGCCTAAGAATAGAGACAAGGTGAATTTAATTATCACAGAAGCATATGTTGAAACATCATGTAGCTATTAAACACTAGATTTGCAAAAAGTTTTAATGAAAAGAACTGTTTTTCTTACAATGTTTAATGAAAAAAGAACACAAAATTGTATAAATGATAGTATATCAACTATGTAACATATGCTTAGAGATAAGACTAGGAGAATAACAGGGAATGTTAGCAACTAACATTCAGGGATAGGGGTTATACATGAATATTTTCTTCATAATACTGACTTTTTATTTTCTACTTCTTAGTGGGAACAATAATTACATTTTACATAACCAATACACACATCTCAGTGGAAACAGTCAGAAAACTTGTTTTCTAAGCTGCTCTATATATTCTTACATTCTGTGATGAATGTTATGACAGTAGGTAAATCTCTAATCCAGTGTCCGATAGAATATAGCAATTTGATCTTCTAAGAGTGCTAGAATTAACTGATATAATGTATTTGAAATCAGTTTTTAATGAGAAAAGTCTCATCTCATTACATAACAGCACTATTCAGAGAAGGAGAAAGAAGATTTTTGGTTTTTCCAGGTCAGCCTATTCAGTAAAGATGGAGGTTTCCCATTATTCTTTCTGTTACCAATTGGAGTTCTGACCACCATGAAGGAAACTGTGTTGACTGTCAGTAACACATTGTGCTTCCCCAATCCTGGGCACTAAATTAAAAAAAAACTTAAATTGCAGATTATTTATGATCCAGACAATGTGTTTCAGTTTATTATCTTGAATTGTTTTTCAAACTTACCTGCAGATTAACAACCATAATGTTTAAACTCCACAGTGATACTAGGCTATTACAATTCTCATTTCTTTTCATTTACTGACTTAAATGGTGAAGAGAGAGAAAGAGGGGAAAAAATAATAAAGGAGAGAGAAAAATATATGACCAATCTTACTGCAAGGGAGACTGTGAAATGTAGTGTTCCTATTCAAGGAAGAAGGAACAAGTGAATGTATCATCTTTTCTCTGCCACAGACACCTAGGTGAAGAGAGAAGTCATGTCTCCTGAGACCTAGAGGAAGACTTTGGTAAATAATTTGTCTGTAATTTAGTCTAGTTTGAGAGAATACTTTATATGTACTGAGAGATTTCTAAACAATTGAATTATTACAAAAAAAAACATGTTTCATAAACTATAGAATACTGGTCTTCCTTTGGATGCCAACACTTTAGACTATCTGTACCAGTGTTTAGGAATTTCTAACCCATGGGGCATGGCTAGGCATTGGACCTAATGCAATTACTAGACTTGGACCTTCTTTCTATTCACATTCAATCTACTAGAAGAAACATGCTGGGCTTGGCAAAGACTTCGACAAAGTTAATAGGACTTGTCAGTTTCTCATTTGTAAGCTGAGTCAAAAAGAGCAAAAAGCTGTAAATGTAAAATAAGGTCAGAAGCACAAAGATGAGAAATTAGATTCCCTAACCAGATTACAGATTCACGGGAGGGCAGGGTTAGGAGGTTAAGGGAAAATGATGGCAGTCCTGGTTCCAGGGCCCCACCATAGTGTGAGGAGCTACATATGGTGCCCCTGAACCCCTGCACAGAAGGGTCATTTGCCCCGGATAACAGGTCAGCCCGCCTTCCAGTAAAGGCTGACATTCCTAAAACCCTTAGCTTGGAAACTTGCATTTGACTCAAACCCCAGACCTAATCACAACAAACCTAATCATTTGTTCTTTGCACTTTCTCAGATAGTTGATATTCATTGTGATTTTTCACTTCTAACAGCCTCTTCAAAAAAAAAAAAACCTGAAAGTTTTTATTTTCCTTTCTCTTTCCTAACAGCAGAAATACACATAGAATTTGAGTGCAGTGTCAGGCTGCCCTAACATCCAGATGGCAACACTCAGTGGCTCCCAGGATTGTCACCTCACTCCTCAAATGAATATTAAACATGGAGCATCTTTCTTCCCAGAGTAGGACTGATGATTCATGCATCATTATTTATTTGAAACATTACAGGATCAATTGAATCCTATAGCCAAACTTATGGAGCATATAATTTTCATTTCATATTGGTCTTTTATTATTAATGGATGTTTTTGCTGGCTGACCTCGGAATCTCTTTTGCACAATTGCAGTATCCGTGTAGATCTTGGTCTTTTAAATAATATTTTAAAATAATAAATATTGCACCATTTTGTGTGTGTCTGAGGCTTACTGGTTGGGGCAGAGAAGCATCTCTAACCTGATGAGACAGTTTCAATGGGATCTCTTTTCTAACATTATCCAGAGTGGTTGGGCTTAAAATCACAGGATGTGCAGATATCTGTTGTCAGATTTGTGGAGATATATATATATATATATATATATATATATATATATATATAGATAGATAGATAGATAGATATAGATATAGATATAGATATATAATTTAGAAATGTAAGTTTTGAATTGGGGGAATTGAGCTTTGGGGAAATTAGAATGATTTAGAATACAGTTATACATCTCCTCCATATTCATCATTTTAGGAACTTTGATTTGTGTATGCCTACTTCAGGAGTTGGAAGATACAATTCCCAGTCAAGAACACAATTGTGACAATTTAATAAAGGAAAAATATGCCTAAAAAGTGCTTGAGCAAACCCTTTGATTTCCCTGTTTTACCTTCTTTAGGTCATGCCATTTCCCTCCTCTCTCCCAGCACAGAGAGTCCACTCCCTTCCAAGCCCTCAGCATGCAGATTAGATGCCTCACTATGTGACTGCTCAGGAGTAACCCTGCCAGCAAAATTACTATTCAGGGTTAACATTGTCCTAAGGCTCCCTTCGTGCTGGGGTCCTGCTTGATAGCTCTCTATTGACCTGGTTATGGCCCCACACTGAGTTCTAGATTGTACCCCTGATCAGCAATGTCTAAATAACAGGAGAAATCAGTACTCTTTTGAAGGTGGACATGTCAAGCCAGCCTAACTTAAGTAAGTCTGTTCACTTTGTCCTAATTCATTTTTTTAATACATTTATTCATAAGTATAGCCATCAGAGTGAATTGCAGGACTCCCTACAAATAAAAAAGTCCACTGATGCTCAAGTCCCTCCTATAAAATGCCATAGTACTTGCAAATAACCTGTACACCTGCTCCTATATACTTCAAATCATCTTTAGATTACTTATTAAACATAAATGCTATATAAATGGTTGTTATACTGTATTATTTAGAGAACAATGTCAAGAAAAAAAATCTGTGTATGTTCAATACCAGTAGAATGATTTTTAAATGTTTTTGATCCACCGTTGGTTGAATTCACAGGCGCAGAGTCAGCAGGTACAGAGGGCTGACTGTAGATTCAGAGTCATGATACAGAAAAGTTAGGGAGTGAGGAACGTATGTTTAATATCTTTTTCCATTCTATTGTGAGTATTTGCAATAACAACATGTTTTTATCAGTTCAATTATTTTAGCTGGGAATTGAGAAAAAAATATTTACATAATTTAAATATATATGAGGTCATTTAACATATAAGAAAAATGGGACATTGTATTCCATGTATACACAATATGTCAAAATACATTCTATTGTCATGTATAACTAAAAAGAACAAAGAAAAAAGGTTATAACTCCTTTAATTAAAGAGAGTACTCTGACAATAAACTATAATGCAAAAGCAAATTCTCCACTTTAATTAATAGCAAACATCTAGTTCTAGAATGATTTTTTTTTCCCTAAACATTACCTTTCACTATGGAGAGCAGAAGTAGCCCCATTCCACAGTTAGAAATATGGAGACATAAAGCATTCAAGGAACTCATCCAATATAACAAAAGAGCAAGACAAAAGCTAATGGCTCACAGCTGTAGGATATTTTTCAAAGAAGAAGCACAAATCATGTTATCTTTGATGTAACATGTGTAGAACTAACACAAATGTTTGCCTTTGAGGATTACAATAGTCAGAGGGAAAAGAAATCTTTTTCATCTTTTTTATTTTAAAATTCCAATGTGTATGTAGTCATTTCTCCAAGGCAGGCCAAGGTATTTTTTTATGAATAACAAATTTGACTAAGTAAATTATGCAATACATTAAATTAAAGTTTCTTCCTAATAAATCTTAAAAATTTCTTCCTCTTTCATCATTTTTTTATGAGAGAAAAACACATGCATAATGACAATGGCCAGGACTAGGGTTTTCTTCTTTCTTCTCATAACCTGTGGCTTGGAGCGTTTTTGAACTGTGAGAAGACACAGCAGTTCTTACCCAGTGTGTTCTACTTACTGTGTGTGAGGCACAAAGTTCTCTGCTCCCAGGTGCTCAGACCAGAGGTCGTAGACAAGTACGCAGTCAGGAGTGGATATGGATGGTCACAGTAGCACATGGGAAACCATTAAACTTGGTCTTGGAAACAAGAATATTATTTGTGGAAGAGATAAGAGCCAAAATCATTCCTAAAATATGTGTAGAAATTAGCTTTGTGAAAAGAGTATTCTGGAAAGATAAAGAGGGTGTGAGAAGATCTGGAGCTGAAAAAGTTTGCAGCATATTAGAAGAACTTGAAGAAATCTAAGGTTAAAGGAGTAGTGGAGAGTAGAGTTAACTTACTTATTAGAATCTTCCTTTGGGACTTTATGAATACATCATATTTATTGGCACTCAGTAGGGTACTAAACTGAATAGACAAGACTAGATCTAACAGCATCTAACTAGATACTAACATATTGTACAAACCTGTGGACAAATACAAAAGACTTGGGTCTTCTTCTTAATGATAAGTTCTCTCTGAGCTGTTCTTACAATTGCAAACTGGGTTCCAACCCAAGTACTCTTAGACTGGCAGTAAATTGGAACAACTCATTCATTTCATTCATGTCTCACCCCAACCTTATTCTTTTAGACTTTAAAGGAATTTTCCCCAAGGAGCTGAACTTTATCTTCTGTGTGTATGATTTCTATCTCATCTGGTTAGTTTTTCAAAATATATTTATTGCAATTGTTTTTGTGATTTTGGAAGGACTATATATTCATTTTAGGAAACTTGGATTATATAGGAAAGCTAATAAGAGAAAATAAAATCATTGACAATACTACCATTAGTGATAACCATTGTCAATTTTAACTTGTACAAAATATTCATGATGTTATATTTAAGCTTTTCTGTGGAAATATTCCATTATAAATATGTAAATAATTTGGGAAAATTCTTACTGTTTGTATGTAGACATCTACATATATATTCTGTTCATTTTAAAATTAATTTTAATTACATAGTTTTTAACAAACTTTTAGTTTATAAGTTTTTATAGCACTCTATCTAATGTGTCACTTTTAGCCCTGTTATAAGCCTGTTGTATCTCAAAAAGCTTGGGGCTCATGCAGTCATCACTCTATTCATTATTCTTAAAACACCACTGTGACATGACGTAGGTGGAAAGGATTATCATCCCTATATTGCAGATGGGGCTTCCAAAGCAGACAGCAGTTGCATAACTGAGGCAAGGCTAGAAATAGAACTGGGGTTATTTTGAAAATAGGTAGAATAAAACTTATGGGCAAAATTAAGTATTGGTGATTTGTATCTCTGTTCAAAGCCTGACTCTTTGAAATGTTAATACATGAAACACATTAGTCCTCTATTATTTTTCCATGAATTAAGAACCAAATCTGACCCTGCGGAGTGCACATGGATATCCATAGATGGTTAAGCCAATTTCCTGTGGGAAGTTGCTGCCAGAATTGTTCCTGAAAGCCAAAACACAAAATTAGAGCTACAAGGGATTCCAAAAGTTTACATCAAAGGTGGATGTTGAAGCTAAGACACACATGTGTATGTGTGTGCCTGCACATGTGTGTGCCAACAGACACACTCACATAATGTTAAGACCAAAACTAGCACCAGAGCCAATTTCACTGTATTGTGTATCTTTTCTTGGGCACAATTTTGCTAGAAGCTGGTAAGATTTTTTTTTCCTGAGTCAAGACTGCAAAATCAAGCCTGCTGGGAGTCAGCAAACCACTACAGACGTCATCAGATCTCTCCTGCTTCAGGATATATACACTGATCACTGCAGGGGTCGGGAGAGAATTTTATTTTTGCTTGCACAGGCTACACAATTGTCAGCGGATATAACCCTTGCTTTCCTTTGAAGTGTGAGCTATCAAAAACTAAATAAACCAGATGGAGCTGTTTTCTGATTCAAGGTGACAGAGCAGACCAATGCCTGAGTGATATTTCTTTTTCAAGATGGAAATAGAATTATAAATTTCCTGCATCTAATTTGCACCTTCCTTTGTAAAGGTGAAGCCCAAAAAGAAATGTTTCTCAAGTGCCTATTCCTCCAGAGAATAAATCAGAGCTTTGAAAATAAGAGAAAGGTAGGAAGATTGATCACACAATACATGAAGTTAAGAGAAAGAGGGGGAAATTATCAGCTGTGGAAGAAAAGTCCGCAGTATTCAGATAACCCCTATTCTCCTTGTGACCAGATAAATATACATTCTTGATTCCCGGATTCTTTCCATTCTTGGTGCAATACTTGAAAAAAATTTTGACCAGGTTTTTGGCATTTTCATCTTTTCTGGGAATACTTCTAAGTGACCTAGGGGAAATTTTCTAAACCAAAGAACAGTTTTGGCAGCAAAAACAAGCCTCAGTGTGTATTATGATTGAAACAAAGTAATTTAGCCTTTAACTCGTGCAGTGATCTATGAGAACCTCTACATGAAGCAGAATGAGATGAATTTAGTATCTCTATTTTTAAATTTAGTATCTCTATTTTAAATTTAGTATTTCAATTTTAACTCCATTATTTTAATTCCATAAAAGAAAACATGATTTATATTTTTCTAATAAACAAGAAAATATTAACTATATTATTAACGTCTCAATCATCATAAATTTGTTCTCTTCATCTTGCTGCTTTTTCTGATATGCAGAAAAATACAGAACAATCTATCTGGGCCTTTATTTTTTTCATCTATACAGTGAGGAAAATAGACTCTATTACAGAGGGTTCTGAGAGGATTAGATGATACAACATTGGTAAAATGTCTAACCCATCATCTATACATGGTAGGTTCTTTCTGATTATTTCCCTTTGGCCTTCTTGTTATTTTCTACAGTATTTGAAAAAATGTGTGGGCTTACACATTTTTTCAAATACTGTAGAAATGAGTAGACTCATTACATAAAAATCTAACCAATAAGGACACAGAGGCAAAAACTGCCATTTATGAGCACTAAATATGTACCTGGCACATAATAAGTGTTTGATAAATAGTAGGTGTCATTGTACCACACCCTTCACTTCATCCTCATGATAACTCTGGGGAATGTTTACTTTCATCTCATTTTCCAGTTGATTAAATAAGGAATAAGAGGTGAGGTAACCTGCCCAATGTCACACAGCAGGACGATGCCAAAACCAGAATTGCAACAGACTCACTTCAGAGATCCTGGCCTGGCCACTGCCTTCTGCTATACCTCTACCAACAGACTCATTTCAGAGCTCCTAGCCTGGCCACTTCCTTGTGCTATACCTCTACCCAAGTTTAGGCAGAGCTTTGTGGGGGTTCAATCTCTGGAACAGAGCAGAGAGCCAGAAGTAAACTAAAAGGACTTCTAAAGGGGCTGGGGGACAAAGTAACTCCAGTCCTCACCTGTGTATTCTGAGAGAAACTCTTCTAGATATAGCTAGTATGATTTCTAAATTAGATCTAGTAGCTGAGAA